>NC_133455.1:37284868-37917753 GCF_048565385.1 Saimiri boliviensis | reverse complement strand
ACAGAAAATTAACGATATCCAGGACTTGAACTCAGATTTGGAACAAGTAAACATAATTAACATTTATAGAACTCTCCACTTTACACAAAATATACACTCTTATCAGTACCACATCATATCAACTTAGAAGTTTAAACGAAATGTTGGTTGGCTCCTTGTTTGTTACTCTCTTCCCTCATTTTCTTTCATGTCTCCATTATTAAGGACAATTATAGGCATACCCATATTTAGACTGCATTCTAGCTCGGGCAGCAAAGCAATACCCCCATTCTCTCTCCCTCTTCCTCTTTCTCTTTCTTCCTCTTCTTTATTCTTTAAAAAAAAAAAAAAAAAGAAAACTAGCTTTCTTCTCAACAATATTTAATTGGTAAAAGCCAAGAGGGCCACTGAATTAATTATTGCTAATATATTAAGTATTTCTACAGTAAACTTTTACTAATATATAAGCTATTTCCATAGCTTAAGTTTAGTTGATGTAAAATATCGTATTTTTATATGATAAAAAGAATTATGGAGAAAAAGTGAATGGGAGAGTAGTCAGTCTCTTTATAATTTAATTGGTAAAGAAGAATGTTCACTTTTATAGCTGTAGTCCAGAGGACTTCTAAGTAGGCCAGCAACAACTTTTTTAAAAGGAAAAATATAAACATCATATTTAAAAAAAAATAGTAGGGCTGCGGAGACAAAGGTGATTAGACACACTCAATTTCCAGAAAGAAATGAGTCAGTTATTGGTAAGCTGACTTTATAGACAGCGGAACCCCAAAATCATGTGTGTTTTCCCCATAAGGTATTTGCTGAGCATCAGGCAACGTGGGAGGCTAGGAAGCTAAAAAAAAAAAAAGTGTTATGAGGGATAAACAAAAACAAAACAAACAAACAAAAAAAGAATACAAAAATTAGCTGGGCATGGTGGCGCGTGCCTGTAGTCCCAGCTACTAGGGAGGCGGAGGCAGGAGAATTGCTTGAACCCAGGAGGCAGAGGTTGCAGTGAGCCAATATCACGCCATTGCGCTCCAGCCTGGGTAACAAGAGCAAAACTCCGTCTCAAAAAAAAAAAAAAAAGAACAGGCAGGAAGAAGACCCTATTCCACATCTCCTAGGGCTCTCGATGAAATCAAAGATATAAAAGGGGTCAGTGGGAGGATTTAGGAGACTATGGTTGAGGAGATTGTTTTGAAGAGACTTTTGCTCTGCTGTGAGCCCTCTCCCTTTAGGATGCGGGGCAGAGGCGCTGTCTCCCAACCCTAAGCCTAGTGAGAAGGTTTTTAGTTGTCCACTGGGAAAGCTTTGAAACGGGTGCCTTGCAGTTAGAAGGCACACAAGACTGGGGCAGCCTAACGAGCAAGAAACTTACGGCACGCTGCAAACCGAAGTCCAACTCCACCAAGAAAATTCAGAATGTGTTTCTCCGTTAACAAAGCTGGCTACATGCTTTGGAGATGGAAGAACAAGCACGGCTTCCGTCTTGGGACCAGCAGGCACTCCTGGAGTTTACTGAGGCAAAGGATGAAGGAGACTTCCTAAGTCCACACGAAGGTAACACAAGACAAAGCCTTGGGTCCTGTCTAACAGGTCCTCTTAGAAGGGCCTCCACAGGACGCAGCTGAGCATGCTCAGCTGGATACCCAGAGGCTCAGGAAGGAGTTGAATAGAGATACATCCACCTGAGTCAAGCGATCTGCAGAAGAGGGGGCCTGCAGGAAGCCTCTCCATCATTCCTATTCAAGGGCTGGAAGAAAAAGAATCAGTTTGATCCACTGTCCAGGCCCCCCGGGGGTTACCAGCTCTAATCATCTGCAGGCCCAGAGAGACGAAGCTACCAGATCAAGTAGTGACTCACTTACCCCTTTTTCTTCTAATTTCTACCCTACCTTCAACCCTGGAAGAAAAAGAAAATGACAGCTGGCGGGTAGAGGTGAGGGTGAGCAGGAAAGAGAAGCCATCGAAGCTGCCAGAAGTTTCCTCCAGGGCTAAAGGAAGGTCATGTTCTCTTTCTCTAATCCCCGAATAAAGTGTAAAGAGTTGGTGGGAAACAAATATAAAATTGCATTTCGATGATATTATGTGTTGTGTTCATAGATGTCCATGTTACCCAGTGGCAGAACACCAAAATTATCACCTCTAGTGACACAGAATGAAGTGCCTATTGAAAGCAAGGCTCTGGGGGACTGCAGAGGGGGGATTACAAAGGCCACGAGGTGAGCAGTTCCATCTGACTGCACGATGAAGTTTCAAGGAAAAAAATGACATTTTCAAGGATTTAAATTCTCACTTTGAAGCATGGTCAGTGAATGAGAGAGTTTCTGTGACTTCCCTCAAATACTCTTTTATGACATGAGGTACAAGGCTAATGAAGCTGAAAATTAGAGGCAGAGACAGAGCCTGAAGATGGATGAATCACAAAATCGACTGAATTCACAGTCCCGCTATGTCTTTCAGGGCATTGACTGGGAAAAGGTGGTTCTTCCCCTGAGTATTGGAGTGAAAATATTCTGAAGGTGTCAGATAACCCCAAGAATCTGAAACCCCAGAATTCATAGAGCCTCAAAGGCCAATAAAATGAGAGCAGCCCTTCCTCCCATTCTGATGAGGCTGGTCCTGTTTTATTCAGAGACCCTGTAAGGAGCGCACTGAATGGTCACCTTGCAAGGGGATGTCCTCATGGCCCACCCCTTACTCTGCTCATTATCTCCAGATCCATAATTAGAGTCAGATTCTAGAATGTCCTGAAATCAAAACCAAACCTGGGAAGAGAAGACTCGCATACCAAAAGAATGGCAAGATTACGGGAACGTATTCTGAGAATGTCAGGATGAGAAGAACATGATTTTAATTCATCTCATAGATACCCTCCCCGAGAATCCTGGAGTCAACATGCTAGATTAAACAAGTGTAAGAGGTTTGCTTGGCTGTCTTAAAATGAGTCTCACTGGTGGCCTGGGCAGGGTGAAGTCAGATGCCACACATTCCTTGATGTGCTGTGGAAAAAGGAACCCAAAGCCTTAAAGAGATATGAATGTTGGTGTATTATTCCATTTTCACGCTACTATAAAGATGTTACTGGAAACTGGATAATTTATAAACAAGAGGTTTACTTGACTCACCATTCCACATGGCTAGGGAGGCCTCAGGAAACATACAATCATGACGGAAAGCAAAGGGGAAACAGGCACTTTCTTCACAAGGTGGCAAAGGAGTGAGGGAGCTCAGGGGAAATGCCACTTCTAAACCATCAGATCTCGTGAGAGCTCACTTACGATCATGAGAACAGCATGGGGAAAACTGCCCCTGTGATCCAATCACCTCCCACCAGGTCTCTTCTTCCACATGTGGGGATTACAATTTGAGATGAGATTTGAATGGGGACACAGAGCCAAACAACCCGTGTGAGTGGATTTATAATCGCTGATCTACTCACCCAACTCCAGAAAAAAATGTACCTTGGTGAGAGAGGTGTTGGCATTCTTGAAAAGTGGATGCCCTCTGTAGACCAGGGATGATAGTGGGACATGCTTTGATAGAAGGAGGTTTCCTGGAGGGGCAGACACCAGCTTTAACTTTCAGGGGCAAGCACATCCTGATTCCTGAAGAAAAGAAGAAGACTTAGATGTGATTATCAGAAGGATTTGGCTCTTAAGGGTATTTGAGAGTTCTTAATAGATCCTAGAGCTTTTGGGGCTGGAATACATGGACGCTAAAGTCTGGCCTAATTTGTATAACAACAAAATCTAAGTCTGGGGAACAGAGGACTGATTAGTCGTGATGATAGTGAGTCCAGTCCTTCACCCAATCCCAGGCCTGAGTCACTTTCCAAACCCAGAGCCCTTTGAATAGTAGGGAGACCAGATGCTCCCGAGGAACAACCCAGCAATGCCAGCACAGTGTGTACTGAAGGCTTCCTCCTTTCCTTTAAGGAAGGCACTTGGGACCATTTACCAGGGCAACTGGACCCTGGGGAAAGGAACTCATAGCCCTTTCAGGATGATTATCTCCTAAGTAATACTAATCCTGGAGGCCCCAAATGCCATCTGTGATTCTCTGGTAGGTGTACGGAATTTTATGGATAATGGCTGATAGTGGGGCTTACTCACCGGGGAACTGTTCCCAGTGACCTCAGTGGATCCTTGAACTCATCTTATAGTTACTTCCTCAGTTCTGGAGTGCTTAGTTGTAATCAAAGTATTGGCAAAAGAGTCACATTGGCTCCCTGCCCTGTGATGTGAATGTTATTACAGTTGGAAGTATTAAGAGAGAGGCTCTGGAACAGTCCTTCCTGAAATAATAAACCAAATGCCTTGAGTTTATTAACTCACTGAATTTTCACAACAACCCTATGATGTAGGCAGTATGATCGTCCCCATTTATGGATAAGAAAACTGAGGCACAGTGAAGTTAAGCAATTTGCCCACATTTACATAGCTAGTAAAAGTGAATTCAAACCCAGTCAAATTCTAGAGTCCACACACCAAGTAAAAATCCTCAGTCAGGCCAGGCACAGTGGCTCATGCCTGTAATCCCAGCACTTTGAGAGGCCAAGGCAGGAGGACAGTTTGAGTCCAGGATGTTAAGACCTCTAAGGGCAACACTGTGAGACCCTGTCTAAGAAGTTTTTTAAAAAATTAGCTGGGCATGTTGGTGTACCCTTGTAGTCCCAGCTACTCAGGAGGCTGAGGCAGGAGGATCACCTGAACCCAGGAGGTCGAGGCTGCAGTGAGCTATGATTGTGCTATTACACTCCAGCCTGGGTTACAGAGGGAGACATTGTCTCAAAAAAATAAAAATAAAAAATAAGTCCTCAGTCAGCTGAAATGCTTGCTACAGGCAAAAGAGACATCAAAGGAGTGGTGGGGGAAGGATGTTACAAGCACCCATTGTGCCCTTGTGAATACTGTTCAAACAAGGAATGAAGGAGCTTTTCATGTTGAGAAGGAGTATAGTTAAGAGGCTAAGTGCAGAGAATTTGAAGTCAGACTGGATGGGTTCAGATCCCAGATTCACTGCTGAAGATGTTGAACCACTTTCTCTCTTTCTTTCTTTCTTTCTTTCTTTCTTTCTTTCTTTCTTTCTTTCTTTTTCTTTCTTTCTTTTTTCTTTCTCTCTCTCTTTCTCTCTCTTTCTTTCTTTCTCTCTCTCTCTCTCTCTCTCTCTCTCTCTTTCTTTCTTTCTTTTTGAGATGGTGTCTCGCTCTGTCACCCAGGCTGGAATGCAGTGGTGTGATCTCAGCTCACTGCAACCTCTGCCTCCCAGGTTCAATCGATTCTCCTGCCTCAGCCTCCTGAGTAGCTGGGATTATAGGCATGTGCCATCATGCCTGGCTAATTTTTGTATTTTTAGTAGAGACAGGGTTTTACCATGTTGGCCAGGCTGGTCATGATCTCCTGACCATGTGATCTGCCCACCTCAGCCTCCCAAAGTGCTGGGATTACAGGAGTGAACCACCACGCCCAGCTTGTCTAACCACTTTCTTTCTTTCTTTCTTTCTTTTTGAGATGGTGTCTTGCTCTGTTGCCCAGGCTGGAGTGCGTTGGCTCAATCTAGGCTCACTAATTCAACCTCCACCTCCTGGGTTCAAGCAATTCTCTGCCTCAGTCTTCCAAGTAGCTGGGATTACAGGCACCCACCACCATGCTTAGCTACATATATATATATATATATATATTGTATTTTTAGCAGAGATGGCGTTTCACTATCTTGGCCAGGCTGGTCTTGAACTCCTGACCTCATGATCCACCTGCCTTGGTCTCCCAAAGTGCTAGCATTACAGGCATCAGCCACTGCACCTGGCCAAACAACTTTCTTAACTTCTCTTTGGTTCAATTTCCCCATAGGTTGAAAGAAATGGGGAGAAGGGAATACTGGTAGTTCTTATTTAGTAGGCTTATTATAAGAATTAAATTAATTAACATTCATGTAAAGTGCCTGGAAGGCAGTGTTTGCTATTATATTCCTTACTGTATTGAGCACATTTTTATGCAGTTAACTGATTTTCTCTTTTATTTCTTTTTACTTATTTCTTTTTTTTTTTTTTTTTTTTTTTTTTGAGACAGTCTCACTGTTGTCCAGGCTGTGGTGCAATGGTGCGATCTCGGCTCACTGCAACTTCTGCCTCCTGGGTTCCAGTGATTATCCCGCCTCAGCTTCCCGAGTAACTGGGACTACAGGCACCTACCATCATGCCCCGCTAATTTTTGTAGAGATGGGGTTTCACCATGTTGGCCAGGCTGGTCTCGAACTTCTGACCTCAGGTGATTCACCTGCCTTGGCTTCCCAAAGTGCTGGGATTACAGGTGTGAGCTGCTGCGCCTGGTCTATTTTATTTCTTATAGCTCTTCTCCCACTATTTTGTCTAGTCTATGTTAATGATGGCCAACTTTACAACTTAGTTCAGAGGTTATAGAATAACAATATAGGCTTATTATTATTATTATCATTGAGACAGAGTCTTGCTCTGTCACCCAGGCTGGAGAGCAGGGGGATCATAGCTCACTGCAGTCTCAAACTCCTGGGCTCAAGCAGTCCTCCTGCCTCAGCCTTCTGAGTAGCTGGGACTACAGGTACACGTCGCCATGAAGAGGGCTTATTATTAAACTTGAGGAGGAACAATCATCACTCAGAAGTCCTGGACTTGGAGACAAATTCAGGAGCTGCTATGACTTCAGTTCTCACCTTAGGGAAGAGAATGAACATGTTCTCATTTTTACAAGGGATAGCAACATTATTTCCAGTTATAGAAAGTTGTATGGCTTAAAAGTAGATTTTTTTTTTTATATGGAGTCTCACTTTGTCACCCAGGCTGGAGTGTAGTGCCACAATCTTGGGTCACTGAGGCTGCTCTGCCTCCTGGGTTCAAGTGATTCTCCTGCCTCTGCCTCCTGAGTAGCTGGGACTACAGGCCTGCACCACTGTGACCAGCTAATTTTTTGTGTGTATTTTTAGTAGAGACAGGGTCTCACCATGTTGGCCAGGCTGGTCACAAACTCTTGACCTCAAATATTCCACCTGCCTCACCCTTCCAAAGTGTTGGGATTACTGGCATGAGCTACCATGCCTGGCCTTAAAGGTAGATTTGCTGTGGATGATTTGCTTTTAAAAATTATGACTAGGGTGAATGTTCAATAATATTCACCTGTAGTTATCCAATTAGTTATGACATGGGTTACTGATGCTAATGCTGATAATAGTATCAGACTGCAGAGCTCGTAGAATAATTATTTAATGTCATCTATTTCATTGAACTATAAGCTCCATGAAAGTCAGGATCTTTTCTCTCTTGTTTACCATCGTATACCCAGAGCTACTGCAGTGTGCTGCACACAGGAACTCTCAATAAATATTAGGATAAATGACCCATTTATTTTGGTATGATGATTGTATTAGTTAGCTATTGCTGGATAACAGATGACTACAAATTTAGCAGCTTAGAACAGCATGCGTTTATTATCTCACCGTTGCTGTGGGTTTGGGTCAAGAGTCCAGGCATCTGTTTGTTGGGTTCTCTATTTGAGAGTCTCATCTGAAAGCTGCAGTCACATTTCTGACCAGGATTGTAATCTCATCTCATATGGTCGTTGGCAGAATTCAGTTCACGGGATGCTGGACTGAGGACCTCTGTGTTTTGCTGGCTGGGAGTTGGAAATTATCTTCAGTTCTGGACACACGGGCCACTCCATAGAGCAGCCCACAGCAGGATACCTTGATTCATCAAAACCAGGGAGGAAGAATGTGTTAGCAAGAAGGACATTACAACCTTCTGTAACATACTAATGTACATGTAATCACATACATCTCGTGATCTATCTATTAAAGGCAACTGACAGGTCCCACTCACACCCAAGGGGAAAGAATTACACAGAAGCATCAGTGCCAGGTGGCAGGGATCACCGGAGGTCGTCCTAGGGTCTGCCTCAAAATTCACGGAATGCTGTCATCAGATCAGCTAAGCTGGGGTTGTTCCCGAAGGAAGGCAGGATAGTTCATGTCTGTGAAATGGCAGCAGGTCCTCATTAGCTCAGCCCTCATTATCAAACTCCTTGTTGTTGCCAGGTTGCACAGGGAAGCAAAGGCCATCTTGAGATGAAAATATCATTAATATTATCAAATTAGCTCCCACTCTAGCAGACAGTTCTCCTCTTAAAGCTAGTTATGTCCTTGTACATCCCATTTTTCCAGAGCAGCTGCATGCTAATATATGAGTCTGTAATGTAAATTCAATCAAACCAATTGCTCAGGTACTTCAAAAGAAAATTATTTGAATATCAGAGTCTTAGGAGAGGCTTTTGAGAAAACTGATGAAATGCTCAAATAATTTTGCACAAATGATTTTTGTTTGAATCATGTTGGGAAATTTGAGTGTGGAGGATTATGTATCCTGCTATCACATCATGTTTGGGAGAATATGAAAAAAATTTCAGCAAAAGATATAGTTTTTTCATTCTAAGAAAATTACCTAGATGCAAAACAACCTAAATAATTGAAACTTAAATGTAATTTTAAAAATAACATAATCTCATAATTTTACTGTTTACTATAAATTTTGGTCTCTTGTGAGTGATGCTTTGATTCAAACCCTAGCTATGTCAGTTACTAGCTGTGTAGTCTTGGGCACGTTAACTTTCCTGTGTCTCATTTAACACATATATAACATGGGGATACCAATAATAATAGTATCTAGGCCGGGTGTGGTGGCTCACACCTATAACCCCAGCACTTTGGGAGGTCAAAGTGGGCAGATCACAAGGTCAGGAGTTCAAGACCAGCCTGACCAATATGGTGAAACCCAGCCTCTACTAAAAATACAAAAATTAGTTGAGCATGGTAGCAGATGCCTGTAGTCCCAGTTACTCATGAGGCTAGGGCAGGAGAATCGCTTAAACCCAGGAGGCGGAGGTTGCAGTGAGCTGAAATCACGCTACTGCACTCCAGCCTGGGTGACAAAGTGAGACTCTGTCTCAAAAATAGTAATAATTGTATCTATAGCACTAGCTACACCACTGGACACTAGCTACAACTGTGTGAGGTCAGTGTTGTGGCAGTTGCCTCTGACAGAGTGACTTGTGATTGGAGTAAGATGACCAGATGTCCCATTTTTGTCTCTAAAATGTTAAGCCTTAGCATCATAAACTAGGGTGGCCAAGTAATTAGGGAAGCTCAGCGGGTATCTGCAAGTTCTGGATAACTTCCTTATCCAAGTCTAACTGGTTTTGGAAAAAGTTCTGCCTAATGTGAATCTACCTAAAACAGAAACCAAATGATATTCTCTCCCTCTCTTTCCTCTTCTTCAACTAAACCTTTCATTCCTTAGCAATCCCCTGCTCCCAAACCTACCTCTTACGTTCCTCCTCAAGCAAGGGTGCTGCTTGAGATCTGTGAACAGTACCCTTCAGCTCTCAGGAAAAGAGAAACAATCTAAATCAAAAAAGCAAATATATAAATATTGAACCACCTTCCAGCTGTTTTGTTTGAACAGAGAGAGGAAAACCCAAAGCGAGTCTCAGGAGTGTTAAAGTTCATTTTCAAAACACAGAGCAAACAGCATTGATTCTTAATAAGCCAAAGGAGCATGACAGAATTCAGAGGGACCAAGGAAAGGGTTACTGCATGACAGATCAGTGACATAGACATAGCGGTGGAGTCCACAGAGGGGCAAGCACAGGGGATTGAACTGCTGTTGGGGCAAGAAAGGCTCTCTGGAACTTTGGATTCTGAGCATGAAACCTTGTGTTCCCAACTCAAGCAATTGGGAATGCATCTCTGCCTCTTCAGTTATAAAGAATAAAAAAAATCCAGCCGGGCGCGGTGGCTCACACCTGTAATCCCAGCACTCTGGGAGGCTGAGGCGGGTGGATCACAAAGTAAAGAGATTGAGACCATCCTGGTCAACATGGTGAAACCCCGTCTCTACTAAAAATACAAATTAGCTGGGCATGGTGGCGCGTGCCTGTAATCCCAGCTACTCAGGAGGCTGAGGCAGAAGAATTGCCCGAACCCAGGAGGCGGAGGTTGTGGTGAGCTGAGATTGTGCCATTGCATGCCAGCCTGGGTAACAAAAGCGAAACTCTGTCTCAAAAAAAAAAAAAAAAGAAGAAGAGAAAAAAAAAAGAATAACAAAATCCTTAGAGGCCAAGCTTGGGGAAAAGAAAATAAATGGTGGTATCCAAATAGTATTGCCTTTGGAAAGTAAAAACTAAGGGAGAAAGGAAGCATTATTCCATAGTTGATGCTGGATAAAATCTGGAGAATATAATAAATTTATGTCACTGTAGATATTTTGATTCCACTTCGATGGAAATGAAAAGAGACTATAGGTAACATAACACGCAGTATTTAATCGTAAGGCTTGAGGGAGGGTAATCTCCTTGACACATGGAGAATTAAAAATCATGGGGTAGAATTTCTCTTCTCAGTAAGATGAGAAAAGGGGATTAGAGAATATTTGCACTTCCAGAAACTCCAGAAAAACAAGGAACAATAAATATTATCTAGATGGGTCAAAGATCTTAGGTTCAAAAATATTCTTCTTATTACTCATAACTCTGATCGCTATCATTTCAATATTTAAGGGTAAAAAACTCTCCAGTATAACAGTTCATTACATATGTGTTTAAATGTTCTAATATATAACCTTTAACCTTGAGTCTATGATAGCTACAAAGCTTGTAAAGCATGTCTAAGTATTCAAATGATATTTGCAGGAAATTAGATTTCCTCACTGTCTTGGATCACATTGCCGAGAAGCAGAGGCTGAGACAGGGATTAGAGCGTGCATGATTTGAAGGAATGCATTCAGGAGAAAAGGAGTGAGGAAAGGAGAAGGCAGAGAAGGGGCTGAGCAAGGGTGGGGTCTCAAGCCTGGAGAGAAGCTTCAGGCTGATCCTGTGGCTAGCTCTGGAGCATAGGTTACAACTCAGAATAGGTCCCATGTTGAGGCCAGGCATGGTTGACACCTGTATTCCCAACACTTTAGTAGGCCGAGGCAGGAGGATCACTTGGGCTCAGGACCTTGAGACCAGCCTGAGCAACACGGTGAAACCCTGTCTCTACTAGAATTAGCTGGGCACGGTGGTGCATGCCTGTTGTACTAACTACTTGGGAGGCTGAGGTGGGAGGATTGCTTTAGCCCTGAAGGTTGAGGCAGCAGTGATTCATGATTGATTGCACCACTGCACTTCAGGATGGGTGAAAGAGACCCTGTCTCAAAAAAAAAAAAAAAAAAAAAAAAAGAAAGAAAGAAAGGAAAAAAGAAAATGAAATTGAAGAATTTTGAAGAATTGACCAACATTGAGAGGCAAGGGGGCCAGCGTCAGCACCTCAGTCATTGGCTACTGATTATGACTGGGGAGGTACTGAAATTTCTTTCTTTGGGAAGAAGCAATTCTTAAAAGAAAGGGAAAGCTGTGAATGCTTAGCAGCCAAAACTCACAGCACTTGGGGGTGGGTGCACCAGCCAGGTAGAAAGCACCTAGGGGCCGGATATCGTGGCTCACACCTGTAATCCCAGCATTTTAGGAGGCTGAGGCAGATGGACCACTTGAGATCAGGAGTTCAAGACCAGACTGGTCAACATGGTGAAACCCCATCTCTACTAAAAATACAAAAATTAGCCAGGCATGGTGGTGCGTGCCTATAATCCCAGCAACTTCAGATGCTGAAGCACGAGAATCACTTGAACCCAGCGGGTGGAGGTTGCAGTGAGCCGAGATTGCACCACTGCACTCCAGCCTGAGTGACAGAGCAAGACTATCTCAAAAAAAAAAAAAAAAAAAAAAAAGGCTGGGCACAATGGTTCACACCTGTAATCCCAGCACTTTGGGAGGCAGAGGCGGGTGGATCACCTGAGGTCAGAAGTTCAAGACCACCCAACATGATAAAACCCCGTCTCTCCTAAAAATACAAAAATTAGCCGGGCGCGGTGGTAGGTACCTGTAATCCCAGCTATTGGGGAGGCTGAGGCAGGAGAATTGCTTGAACCCGAAAGATGGAGGTTGCAGTGAGCCGAGATTGTGCCATTGCACTCCAGCCTGGGCGACAAGAGTGAAACTCTATCTTGTAAAAAAAGAAAAAAGAAAAAAAAATCACCGGGGCAGCACACCAGCAGCATCCAATGCACTCACTATAGCTGCGACAGAAGCTCAGCTGCCTGTGACAACTAATCCGGTATCTACAACCTCGCCAGCCCGTGTCAAGAAATCTCACCACTCTAGGTATGGAAGAGAGATTGTCGGTGGTCTGTCACTAGTGTTCGCTTTCCCCATTGAAGCCTATTTGAAATAAGTAATTTCTCTGGCAGATTCAAATCTAAATGCAATGAGAATTGTTATTTTTCCACAGCCACAGGCAAAACCAATTAAAGATGGTTTAAAGTAAATAATGTTTAAAAAACAAACATTAGAAGACTGGAAGAAAGTTGAATTGAATATTTATCGTCATTCTCAAAGGTAGATGATTTTTCAAGCCTGGAAGTAAGAAGGAAAAAAAAAATCATGAAGGAAAAGATAATGAGGTTTTATCATATAAAAATGTAAAACTTCCGGCCGGGTGCAGTGGTTCATGCCAGTAATCCCAGCAATTTGGGGGGCCGAGGTGAGTGGATCATTTGAGGTCAGGAATTTGAGGCCAGCCTGGCCAATATGGTGAAACCCTGTCTCTATTAAAAATACAAAAATTAGCCAGACATGCTGGTGGGTGCCTGTAGTTCCAACTAGTCAGGAGGCTGAGGCAGGAGAATTTTCTGAACCAGGGAGGAGAGGTTGCAGTGAGCTAAGACTGCACCACCGCACCTCGGCCTGGGTGATAGAGAGAGACTGTCTTAAAAAAAGAAAAAAAGAAAAAGAAAAACTTCTATCCACCAGGGGAAAAGAGAAAACAACAGTACTTAGACAAAAGGTTAACAACAGCTAGCAAAGAATATTTCTGCAAATTTGAAAAAAAAAAGAACTCCTTGTCAAATCGAAGTTGCTAGTGTGGTCAAGGTAGTGTTTTCACAGCATGCTCCTTGGCCAGATTCTGGACTAAAATCCCCACCCAACAAAAGAAATATTCCTTGTGAGTGCTATCAGTGACCTTGAGGGAGTTACTTAATTGCTCTATACCCCAGTTGCTTTATAATATGGGGACAATAATAGTACCTACCTCTTTTTTTATCACGAGGGCTGTAAGAGCCAGGGGTCCTACTAGGATTAATTGTCCTTATTTATTTATTTTAGAAACAGGGTCTCACTCTGTCACCTAGACTGGAGTGCAGTGGCATGATCACGGTTCACTGCAGCTTTGAACTCCTGGGCTCAAGTGCTCCCTCGCCCCAGCCTCCTGAGTAGCTGGGACTACAGGCACATCCCATCATGCTTGCCTAGTTTTTTTCGCTTTCATTTTGTAGAGACAGGGTCTCAGTATATTGCCTAAGCTGGTCTAGAGCTCCTGTGTTCAGGCGAGCCTCCCAAGTTGGCCTTTCTAAGTGCTGGGATTAGAGGCATAAGCTACCATGCTCAGCTTCATTGTCTATACTTACAGAACGAGGAAATCAAGAGTTAGAAAGAGAAAAGGGCGCTATGGTGAGTGACACAGGACAAGTACTAGGGAGGAATCCACAGAGATAGGGTGGGGCAGAGTTCAAGGAAGCATAGCCAGCCAGGTTCTACCATGCTCTGGCATGAAGTTATCCTTGGCAGAAGTAGAGACTTAGAACTTAGGTCAGGGAGTTGTTAGGAGACCCTGAATACTCAGGCATTCCCCCTTAGCTACTATGATAGAAACAAAATTTGTTTCTTCTTCGTCTTCCTGGGCTTCTTGTAGTTGGGTGTGGTCATAAGACCAAGTTCTAGTCTACGGAATATGAGGGGAAGTGGTGGGTGTCATTGCTGGGCTGACATGTTTTGTGTTCCTTCCTTTCCAACAGCTGGAAATTGGATCTAATAATTCAGCCTGGACCATGCAGATGGCAAAAGGCCTGAAGACAGGCAGAGCCACTAGACAGAAAGAGCCTGGGTTCCAGAATTACTCTGTGGAGCAGAGCTGCCAACCAACCTAGGACACCCGCATTGGCAGTTTTGTGAGCAAGAAATAAACATTATTCTTTACAGCACTAAACTAACAGGTCTTGTTACAAGAATTTGGTCTGTCCTAATACAGCAATGTTGAGCTAAGCCCATTTATACGTGGCACTAAGATCCTTTCCTACAAAAACATCCAAAAGCATTCCAGAAGTTACCCTACTAACCAACAACAGGAGACAACACATTCGTGCTGAAGGCAACACATACAATTTAAAGGCTATTGCTAGGCCGGGCGCGGCAGCTCATGCCTGTAATCCCAGCACTTTGGGAGGCTGAGGTGGGTGGATCACAGGGCAGGAGTTTGAGACCAGCCTGACCAACATGGTGAAACCCCGTCTCTACTAAAAATACAAAATGTAGCCGGGTGTGGTGGCGTGCACCTGTAATCCCAGCTATTCAGGAGGCTGAGGCAGGGGAATTGCTTGAACCGGGAAGTGGAGGTTGCAGTGAGCCGAGATTGTGCCGTTGCACTCCAGCCTGGGCAACAGAGTGAGAGAAGGAAAAAGGAAGGAAGGAAGGAAGGAAGTGGGGAAGGGGGAAGGGGGGAGTTCAAAAACTGAGTCCAGGAGTTCAAAAACCAGCCTGGCCAACATGGGAAAATCCTGTTCTCTAAAATTAAAAAAGGAAGGAAGGAAGGGGGGAAGGGGGAAGGGGGGAAGGGGGAAAGGGGGAAGGGGGGAAGGGGAGAAGGGGGAAGGAGGAAGGGGGGAAGGGGGAAGGGGGAAGAGGGGAAGGGAGGAAGAGGGGAAGGGGGAAGTGGGGGAAGGCAGGTAGACAGGCTGGTTACTGCCAAAAGTGCTTCCCTTTCCCCTCTTGGCCTACAGTAGGGGTTGGCAAACTTTTTCTAGATATTGTATGTGGCTTTGTGAGCCATTCAGTTTATTAAAACTGCTCAACCCTGCCCAGCCACGGTGGTTCACACCTGTAATTCCAGCACTTTGGGAGGCCAAGGTTGGTGCATCACTTGAGTCCAGGAGTTCAAAAACCAGCCTGACCAACATGGGAAAATCCTGTTCTCTAAAATTAAAAAAAAATTAAAAATAAAACTACTCAACTCTGCCGCTTTGTTAGTACAAAAGCCACCATAGACAATACTGAAATGAGTGGGTGGGGCTCTGTTCCAATAAGTCATGATTTACAGGAACAGAGCGCAGGCCATCTTAGGTCTGCAGGCCATAGTTTGCTGACCCCTGGCCTACAAGGACCCCTGGAATTTCCACTGTTAGACAATCATTTGTTTGGCCTTTACATAGGATGGTCTTATTAAAATATAAACATAGGCAGTAAACCAAATCGAAAAAGTTTGCACGTTTTGTGTTCTAATAACAGCCTTATGTTGCACCTGATTTTCTTGAGAAAGCTACATTATAATAGGTTGATATTCCTCATCAAGGGTCTAAGGTTAAACTTTTATAAAAATTGTAGCCACCATATTTAATTAATTAACTTTATACCTGTCCAATTTAATGCTTTCTAAAATAGACAAGCATACTTTAACAGGACAATATTGTGAACGCTCACAGCAATTTTTTTTTTTTTTTTTTTTGAGACAGAGTCTCAATCTGTATCCCAAGCTGGAGTGCAGTGGTGTAATCTCAGCTCACTGCAGCCTCCACCTCCTGGGTTCAAGCTATTCTCCTGCCTCAGCCTCCGAAGCAGCTGGGACCACAGGCACACACCACCATGCCCATCTAATTTTTGTATTCTTAGTAGAGACAGGATTTCATCATGTTGGCCAGGCTGGTCTCAAACTCCTGACCTCAAGTGATCCGCCCACCTTGGCCTCCCAAAGTCCTGGGACTACAATGTGCCTGGACTCATATCAATTTTATTTAAGATATTTCTAGAGAAAGTTATGATTGATTGATCTGTTGCCATGATCCAGATGCTGAGCTAGGAGCTCATCACAAAAATTCCTAAGGTGCCTCACAGAGGGGGAAATCGAAGCTTAGAGGGGTTAAGTAATTTGTCTGAGATAACCCAATCAGTTGATAAATAACACAGCCAGACGTGTTTAGTTTCAAAGCCTCTATTCTCATACCACAGCATCCTGCCCGGGAAAAAGAAGGGCATGGGCTGAAATTTTGATGGAAAACTAGAGGCTGGCTAGAAGAAGAGGCCACATGAGTTCTGCATCTCAAGGCACAGGTTTCTGTGGTCAAAAGCATCAGGAGCAGAGCTTAGCCATTGTGCATTTGTCAATAGCCATTCCATGAATAACCGGCGCGTATTCCAAGTGGGAATTATTCTAAGTACTTGTAGGTAGCCTACAAAGAAGAGACACGAAATTAATCATTTACTAAATACTTAATATATGTCAGGCAGTGTTCTGTATACTTTACATGGATTCTATCATGTAATCTTCACACTAAGGTAAGTACTATTATGATCTCCATTTTTATGGTTAAGGAGACAGAAGCACAGGGAGATTAAAGTAACTTGTCCAAGGTCAAACAGAAAATGGAAAATCTGGCCAGGCGCGATGGCTCAGGCCTGTAATCCCAACACTCTGGGAGGCCGAGGCAGGTGGATCACCTGAGGTTAGGCGTTTGAGACCAGCCTGGCCAACATGGCGAAACCCCATCTCTACTAAAAATACAAAAAATTAGCCAGGCAAGGTGGCAGGCGCCTGTAATACCAGCTACTTGGGAGGCTGAGGCAGGAGAACCAGTTGAACCTTCGAGGTGGAGGTTGCAGTGAGCCGAGATCGCACCATTGCACTCCAGCCTGGGCAACAACAGCAAAACTCCAACCCTCACCCAAAAAGGAAAAAGAAAATGAAAAAGCTAGGCTTGATCCTATCTGACTTCAACAACCACATCTTCACGTCCTATGCCATACTGCTTCCTGAAACAGCAAATGGGAAAATTCTACCTTGTTATAATTATTCTTATCACTATCCCTGTTCATTTCTCTAAATAACTTATCACAACTTGCAATGATGTGTATTTTGTTTTCTTTCTTGTCTCTTCTAGCTGTTCCATGAGGGCAGAAACCATGTCTATTTTCATCCACCAGTGTCTCATTCCTCATACAATGCCTGGCACCCTGCAAGTATTTGATAAATATTTGTTGAATGAACTCATGGGCCAACAGGTAAAGTCAGGATAGGATGATGTCCATGCAATGGAAAGTGGTTCTTTTCTCAGTAAAACGCAAAACAAATAAACCAACAAATCAGAGTTGGAACCTTTGCTTATGGCTACTAGGATTATGTAATGCTACGGATGGTATGGAAAACAGTTTGGTGGTTTCTCAAAGTTAAATAAGAATTACTATATAATTCAGCTAATACTAGTATAAGATATTAATAGTAACTACTAGTATTTAGTACATATGTAGTAAATTACTGGCCTAAATATTAGTAATCTATTCCCCCTAAGTATATACCCCAAAAATTGAAAGCGAGACTTAAACAAATACTTGTACACCAAAATTCATGGTGGCATTATTTGCAATAGCCAAAAGAAAAAAAAAAACCAACTGTCTACCAGCAAATGAATAAACAAAATCTGTTATATCATGTGTTAGAATATTATTCTACCTTAAATAGAAAGGAAATTCCGATACATGCTACCACATGGATAAACCTTGAAAACATTGTGCTAAGTGACATAAGCCAGGCACAGGACAAATCTTATATGATTCCACTTAAATGAGGTTCTTAGAAAAGGCAAATTCACAGAGACAGAACATAGACTAGTGGTCACTAGGGGTTAGGAGCAGGTGGGGATGAGGAGTTATTTCATGGGCACAGTGTTTCAGTTTGGGATGATGAAAAATTCTGGAAATGAACAGTGGTGATGGCTGCACAACATTATAACACTGTAAGTTCACTTAAGGCTACTGAATTGTACACTTAAAAACGGTCAAAATGGGCCAGCTGCGATGGCTCGTGTCTGTAGTCCTAGCACTTTGGGAGGCCAAGGTGGGTAGATCACCTGAAGTCAAGAGTTTGAGACAAGCCCGGCCAACATGGTAAAACCCCATCTCCACTAAAAATATAAAAATCAACCAGGAGTGGTGGTGGGCATCTGTAATTCCAGGTACTTGGGAGGCTGAGACAGGGGAATCGCTTGAACCCAGGAGGCAGAGGTTATAGTGAGCCAAGATCACACCATTGCACTCCAGCCTGGGTGACAGAGCAAGACTCTAAAAAAAAAAAAAAAAAAAAAAAAAAAAAAAAAAAAAAAAAAAATGGATAAAATGGGCCAGGTGTGATGGTTCACACCTGTAATCTTAGCACTTTAGGAGGCAGAGATGGTGGATTGCTTGAGCCCAGGAGTTTGAGACCAGCCCAGGCAACATGGCGAAACCCCATCTCTACAAAAAAATACAAAAATGAGCCAGGTGTGTGCGACTGCAGTCCCAGCTACTCAGGAGGCTGAAATGGGACGATTACTTGAAGCCTGGAGGCAGAGGTTGCAGTGAGCTGAAGTCACACCTCACTGCACTCCAGCCGGGGTGACAGAGTAACACCGTCTCAAAAAACAAAAAAGTTAAAATGGTTAATAAATATTGTTGCATATTTTACCAAAATTTTATTGAAACAGGAAATGTCAAACTGTTTCCACCAATATCACTCAGGTCAGAGAGAGCCAGTGAGCAGCAGGCCCCCTTGGGAACATGGGTCTGAGAGAACAGCTGTCCCCAGGACAAGGGTGCTGGTGTCTGCAGAGCCCAAGGGGGCTGAATGATGGCAGTGAGGCTCTGGCAATACAGATGATACTGATTCTTCGCAGAGTTAAACTCTGAGCCACGGTAGGCAGAGCCCAGCTCATGCTGGTCATTATGATCAAGTCCTGGGCACAAGGAAGTTCTGCTCCACTGCAGAACAAGTGGTGAACCTCACACGCCGTGGGAAACAGAAGATCCACAAGACAGAATCCTGGCGAGAACACTTCCACAGGATGGGGACAGAAACGTTCTTTTAACTACCTCTGGTGTCTACCAATCCTCTGGTAAGAAAGGACTGAAGACTCATGCCAGGGCCCAATGAATGCGACAGAATTGTTGTCCAAACAAGTGCCTGGGACCAGGGAACACTGCCCATAGCTCCAAGAAAAGTGTTACATATTTTGATCATTAATACTTTTGCATGAATTAAGGAGATAAGCAAGTTAATGACTTCCTAAGAAAGAAGATCCAGGTGAATAAGTTGTTTTTGTTGTTGTTGTTGTTGTTTTGAGATGGAGTCTCACTCTGTCACCCAGGTTGGAGTCAGTGGTACTATCTCAGCTCACTGTAACCTCTATCTCCTGGGTTTAAGCAATTCTCCTGCCTCAGCTTCCTGAGTAACTGGGATTACAGGTGCTCGCCACCACGTCCAGCTAGTTTTGGTATTTTTAGTAGAGATGGGTTTCCACTGCATTGGCCAGGCTGGTCTCGAACTCCTAGCCTCATGTGATCTATCCGCCTCATCCTCCCAAAGTGCTGGAATTACAGATGTGAGCCACTGTGCCCAGCCCCAGGTGACTAAGTTTTGTAGGAGACAGGGATAGTATTTAGGAGCAAGGGATAGAGCCTAAGTGGACGGCCAGAGTGAAGCCCAAAAGGGCTGGAGGCTGCAGGAGGGGAGGCCCTGAAATATCCAAAGGAAGCTCAGAGGGCACAAAAGAGGAGATCTGGCTTCTTTCCAAACTTTAACATCTGTGAAATTGAGCCATGTAACCTCCAGAGAGCAGCAAGCCTCACAGCAGGTGCCCTTCCCTATCTAAAGCAGGGGCCCTGGAACCATTGTCACATTTCGGCAAGCTCGCTCTCATTCTTAGGCCTCATCGATGTGTATAGGTAGCATGGCATAATGATGAGAGGAAAGACACAGGGACTTCGGAGCCAGTCTTCAGGAGGAATCCTGCTTCTTCCACTTACTGGCTTAGGAATTATTTAACTTCCCTGAGAGTCAACTTATTCATTCATAGAATGGGTTATTTTATCAACTTAAGGTACCATCACATACTATGGCAATTCCTATTAGGTAAGTAGGTGCTATGGATTGAATATTTGTGACCCACCCCCACCCTGCCCCACCCAGAATTCCTATGTTGAAATTCAAACCCCAATGTGATGATATTAGGAGGTAGGATCCTTTGGGAGGTGATTAGGTCATGAGAACTGAGCCCTCAAGAATGGGGTTGGTGCCTTATAAAAGAGGCCCCAGAATGCTCTAGCCCCCATTCTGCCATGTAAGGATACAAGAAGTTGGCAGTCTGCAACTCAGAAGAGAGCCTGCATCAGGCTGGGCACAGTGGCTCACGCCTGTAATCCCAGCACTTTGGGAGGCCAAGGCAGGTGGATCAGTTAAGGTCAGGAGTTTGTGACCAGCCTGGCCAACATGGTGAAACCCTGTCTCTGTGAAAAATACAAAATTAGCTGGTGGCGCGTGCCTGTAATCCCAGCTACATGGGATAGTGGGGCAGGAGAATCGCTTCAACCTGGGAGGCAGAGGTTGCAGTTAGCCGAGATCGCAGTACCGCACTCCAGCCTGGGCAACACAGTAAGACTCCATTTCAAAACACCAAAACAAGTGGGGGGGGGCGGAGAGGAAGAAGAAAAGAAGAGAAAGAAGAAGAAGAAGAGGAGGAGGAGGAGGAGGAGGAGGAGGAGGAGGAGGAGTGGTGGAGAAGGAGGAGGAGAAGGAAGAGGAGAAGGAGGAGGAAGAAGAATAACAAGGAGGAGGAGGAGGAGAAGAAGAAGAAGAGGAAGAGGAAGAAGGAGGAGGAGGAGGAGGAGGAAGAAGAAGAAGAAGAAGAAGAAGAAGAAGAAGAAGAAGAAGAAGAAGAAGAAGAAGAAGAAGAAGAAGCAGAAGAAGAAGAAGCAGCAGCAGCAGCAGCAGCAGCAGCGGAGGAGGAGGAGGAGGAAGAAGAGGAAGAATAAGAAGAAAGCCTACACCAGAAGCCAACCATGCTGGCACCGTGATTTTGGACTTCCAGTTGTCAGATCTTTGAAAAATAAATTTCTGCTATGTATAAGCCTCCCAGCCTATGATACTCCTTAGAGCAGCTCACTGCCTACAACAGCAGGTAATGCTTAATGCCATGTCCAGCACATAGTCATATGTTCCATAGATGTTCGTGTCCCTCTCCCACCTCTAATTCCAGTCCTGTGCTCTGCCTACCCTGGAGTGAGCATGATGCTGTTTCATTCATTTTGCTCCCTGAATTTGAGAATTTGAGATGTCAGAGGTCAGTGCCTTCGTTTTAGCCAGCACTGTAAGAACTTCTAGCCTTTCTTTTCTTTCTTTCTTTCTTTTTTTTTTTTTTTTTTTTTTGGAGACAGAGTCTTGCTCGGTCCCCCAGGCTGGAGTGCAGTGTGCAATCTCAGCTGATGGCAACCTCTGCCTCCCGGGTTCAAGTGATTCTCCTGCTTCAGCCTCCCGAGAGGCTGGAACTACAGGAGCACACTGTCACACCAAGCTAATTTTTTGTATTTTAGTAGAGATGGGGTTTTACCATGCTGCCCAGGCTGGTCTCGAACTCCTGAGCTCAGGCAATCTGCCTGCCCCAGCCTCCCAAAGTGCTAGGATTACAGGTGTGAGCCAACATGCCCAGCCTGTAGCCTTTATTTTTACACTGCCCCTCTGCTGAGCCTCTCTAAGGGCTTAGCAGCCTCTAAGGGAGAAACATAATTTCTATTTACATGACACGAGATCAGTTGTTTTTCCCAAAAAATAGAAAGAAATTTCAAATTTCTTCCTTTCCCACAGTTAATTCCACTGTGTAAACGGCTGCCCTGGAAACTAGCCGAGAGCAGCCAGCAATCAGGGTCCACTTCGGGCTCACGGGGACTGCGGAGCAGGGGCTGGCTGGAGGAAGATTTCCAGTCATCGCATCTTCTGAAACCCTCTCCAACTGCCTCTCCCAAATGACGACACTTTCAGCTCAAGAGTCATTTCATTCTGAAACAATTGCCAAGCATCAGGCATGCCCAGCCGTGGGTAGGAATGAGTGACGCGCTTCCTCTGATCTATGTCTGTTCCTTTGGGAAAATGCTTATTGCTCAGTGATGTTAACCTCTTGTATTACCTCCTATTTTTAGCCTCTTGAGTGAGTGATAAATCAGGTTATAATCTGACAGGATGTTTAAAGACATAATAGAATCAAATTAAATGACAGGGCCTCAGACAGCATACACACCTTTAAATAACAGAGCCAGAACGCATTAGCCCTGCCCAGTTTCAATCCAGAACCACTGAAACCTAATTTTTGTGAAAGGACTCGGCTTATGTCATGAGGTTGAATAACACTCTAAGATTAACTATGTCTCCTCCAATTTTAGTCAAGCGCCATGTACCCAGGCAGCTCATTCCAAAAGCTAGAGATAGAAATGATTTCTCTGAAATATTATTATTATGCTGTGAGTTTAGACACTGCTGTGATTGCATCACTGCACTCCAGCCTGGGTGACAGAGGGAGACCCTATCTCAAAAAAAGTAAAGAAAAAAAAAAGAAGGAGTTTGAGTTTTACATTTAATTATATACCTGGTTAAAATTCTAATAAAATAATTAAGGTTATTGGATAGAAAAATAGATAGATAAGGGCATATGTAGGGACCAGTTAGGAGACCATTGCAATTGTCTAGAGAATAGACAATTGGGGTCCAGCCTAAGGTGATGGTATTGGAGATGGGGAGAAATGAAGGGATTAAAGGTGTATTTGGTGGGCCAGGCATGGTGGCTCACATGTGTAATCCCAGCACTTTGGGAGGCTGAAGCAGGCTGATCACTTGAGGTCAGGAGTTCAAGACCAGCCTGGCCAACATGGTGAAATCCCATCTCTACCAAAAACATTAAAATTAGTTAGATGTGGTGGTGGGCACTTGTAATACCAGCTACTCAGGAGGCTGAGGCAGGAGAATCATTGGAACCCAGGAGGTGGAGGTTGTAGTGAGCCGAGATCTCACCATTGCACTCCAGCCTGAGCAACAGAGTGAGACTTTGTCTCAAAAAAACAAAACAAAACAAAAACAAAAAAGTATTTTGGTTGTAGGACCAGGAAGACTCAGAGATGGATTTGTACATGGAAAAGGAGTGAAAGGGAAGAATTAAAGATTAATCTTGACACTGGGGTATAAACAACTACCTGGGAGCATACGGGGCCATTTATTGAGATGGATAAGATTTGGGATGAAACAGATTTAAGATGCTGAGTCTGAGATGTCTACAGGGTCTTAGGCAATAGTAGGGATTAAGACATTAGATGGGCAAGTTCGGGTCTCAAGGGAGAGGCTGGGGCTGGGGTACAAATTTGAAGCATGGGCATAGATGAGATCTCAGCGACTAGATGTGAAGGGAGGTTGTGCCAGCCTTGAGGCTCTCCTGAGTCTTTAGGCCCATAGAAAAGCCAGAAAAAGAAAAGAAGCTGTGATCTAGGAGAGAAACCAGGAGAGCTGGAGTGATAGAGACCAAGAGAGGAAAATATTTCGAAGAAAAGAGGAAGCATTCAACTCTGGTGTATGATATTGAGAGATCAGTGAAAGAGGACAAGGAAATGAACTTTCAATTCAGAAGGAAAAAAATCTACCCTTTACACTGGTGCCCCAGACTGATCCTTCTAAAGCAAATCTCATCATGTTACTCCCTTGATGAAAAGCTTCAAGCCTGGTACAGTGGCTTGAACCTGGAGTTCCTACAACTCGGGAGGCTCAGGCAGGAGGATTTCTGGAGCCCAGGAGTTCAAGACCAGCCTAGGCAACACAGCGAGACCCGATCTCTTAAAAATTTTTAAAAATTCAGTGGCTCATCACCCTTCTTAACAGCTTCATCAACAACTTTTGGCCTCCATCTGCTCTCATTCCACGCCCTACTCTGCCAGCTGCACTTCCCATGAGCAGTGACCAGATTCCTCCTGCCTCACAGCACCGCGCTCTGTGTCTGTGCTCACACTGCATCTCAACCTGCTTGGCCCTTTTCTTGCCCTGGTGGATGTGTACCTCTGACCTAGCTAAGCTGCAGCTCCTTAGGTGAAAACTTTCCTGATTCTACCTCCAGGCATTGTTGTCTGAGGCATTCTCTAGGGACTCACAAACCTCCTCCATGGACCTCTGACGTGGTATAGTACTTAGGTTGCATTCTTTTTTTTTTTTTTTTTCTTGAGACGGAGTTTCGCTCTTGTTACCCAGGCTGGAGTGCAATGGCGCGATCTCGGCTCACCGCAACCTCCGCCTCCCGGGTTCAAGCAATTCTCCTGCCTCAGCCTCCTGAGTAGCTGGGATTACAGGCACACGCCACCATGCCCAGCTACTTTTTTGTATTTTTAGTAGAGACGGGGTTTCACCATGTTGACCAGGATGGTCTCGATCTCTCGACCTCGTGATCCACCCGCCTCGGCCTCCCAAAGTGCTGGGATTACAGGCTTGAGCCACCGCGCCCGGCAGTTGCATTCTAATCATTTTCGTATTCATGCCACCCATCAGACTCTGAGCACCTTTACAGTGGACACTGTGTTTTGTTTGTCTTTAGTGCCCAGTACAATACCTAACCCAAAGTAGATGCTAAATAGGTATTTGTTGAATAAATTCCCAAAAGACCACTGTTTGAAATAGACATTCTAGGCCAGGCGCGGTGGCTCACGCCTGTAATCCCAGTACTTTGGGAGGCCGAGGCAGGTGGATCACAAGGTCAGAAGTTTGAGACCAGCCTGACCAACATGGTGAAACACTGTCTCTACTAAAAATACAAAAATTAGTTGGAAGTCCAGCTACTCAGGAGGCTGAAGCAGGAGAATCACTTGAACCCAGGAGGCGGAGACTGCAATGAGCCGAGATAGTGCCACTGCACTCCAGTCTGGGCAACAAAGCGAGACTCTGTCTTGAAAGAAAAGAAATACACATTCTAAACCATTATAAAGGAAAAGCAAAGTTAAAATATATCTTTTGAACTTGCATATACACACACAAGTTCCCATCAGCCAAAAAGGCATCTTAATGGCTAAAAACATATTAATACCCCTATTGTGGGTTGAACTGTGTCTCTCCCACCCCCCAAAATATTGAAGTTCTAAGCCCAGTACCTCAAAATGGGATATTATCTGGAAATAGGGTGTCTACAGATGTAATCAAGCTAAAATGACATCAGTTGAGTGGGCTGGTGTTCTTATAAATAGAGAAAATTTAGACATGGAGACAGATATGGCCAGAGGGAAGATGATGTGAAGACCTGGGATTGTGAAGGTGGGAATTGAGGCAATGCATCCACAAGCTAAAGAGCGCCTGAAGCCACCAGACGCGAGGACAGGGGCACGGACTAGTTCCTCCTCTCACGCCTTCAGCGGGAACATGGCCTTGTCTGCGCCTTAACTTTGGACTTGTGGCCTCCAGAACTGAGACAATGAATTCTGTTTTTTAAGCCACTCAGGTTTTGTTTTGGCAGCCCTAGGAAGCTAACAGGCCTCACGACATGATAGAAGCCAAAATATATTTTCTTTCCTTTATCCCTTTGGAACTCTGAAATTTTAATCATTTTCTTTCTTTGCCAAAAAATTATTTTTATGCTGAAAAAAATCCAAAAAAACCCAAATAGCACTCTGTGCAATTTTGCCTAACAGAGAATTAAGAAGAACCCCAAAGGATCTCATTTTAATTGGGTTTAAATTAATCTACATTCTACATTTATAATGGCATTAACCAAATGCATTTTTACAATAATGCATTCTGAAGGGTGGAAATTGGATTATGTTAAATTGGAGTGCTCTATTTTTATTTAGTGAAAGAAAGGTATGCATCTTCTTCCGCTCATTTCATAATTCTGGATGAGCCTCATTATAAGATAAAATACTCTATCAATTAAAATGTACTCTATGAAAACTGTAAAATTCTGGATGGAAAGCAACAGGATAGAGGTAAGTGGTGAAAATTTCCAGAATCCACAGGGAGGTGACAAAGAAAGTGTCACTAAATGGTTTTGGCAGAGTGAAAAAAGAAAAGAAACTGATATGTTGGGGAGGCATTGGTCAGTCTAACCAGAAAACAAAAGCCAGTTCAAGTACCTTAACAAAGGGAAATTAATCGGGGAACTGGTTACACGCAATGGAAAAGCTGCACATCTGAAGGGCTCAGGAGGCAAGCCTGAGACTCCCAGCTGAAGGCTAGAGCACCTTCTCAACCTAGGTACTCCTGACATTTCCGGTGGGGAATGTTTGCTGTGGGCAGTTGTCCTGTGTTTCATCATGTTTACCCTTCACGTCTGGCCATTATCCACTAAATGCTGGTAGCATGCCCCTCCCCAGGTTGTAACAACCAAAAATAGCTCCAAACATTGCTAAACTTGAGTAAATTTGTGTGCAGTGGTCAGGGGTGAGTAGTAGACAGACATGCCCCCAGATGAGAACTACTGATTTTGTAAGCCAAAATATTTTTTTTGAAATTATACCCAAACTATAGTAACTAACTCATTTGGAGGAGAAAAGACTTTCAAACAAAGAATAGGCTTTTATATTATTTGATTATCTATTTATTTTTTATAGAACATGGAATACCAACATCATAATCTACCAGATCAGTGGGGTTACCAATGACCAACTGGTTAATGAGGGTCGTCAATTCAGAATACACAGGATCAGTCCCTGTGTAACGAAACTTGAAATGTCCATGACATCTTACAGTTCATATATGAAAGAAATTTCTGTAGAGTTTCCCAAATTTGGCAACAATTTAAAAAATTTAGATGACTTACCAGTAACCAGTTCTCAGGCTGAAAACCGTTTCTAAGATCTAAATACTTTTTTTCAGAGTTTCACTCTTGTTACCCAGGCTAGAGTGCAATGGTGCGATCTCGGCTCACCGCAACCTGCACCTCCTGGGTTCAGGCAATTCTCCTGCCTCAGCCTCCTGAGTAGCTGGGACTACAGGCACATGCCACCATGCCCAGCTAATGTTTTGTATTTTTAGTAGAGACGGGATTTCACCATGTTGACCAGGATGGTCTCGATCTCTTGACCTCGTGATCCACCCGCCTCAGCCTCCCAAAGTGCTGGGATTACAGGCTTGAGCCACCGCGCCCGGCTAGATCTAAATACTTTTAAGGAAAAGTATTCAACCATGCTATAGGGAAGACTGAATTCTCTTTCTATAGAACATGATATTACAAAATCATTGTCATGTAAAGAAGTACATGGAGGTATGCAATTACAAAAACAGAAAAGTATAAAGATATGTGTCAAGTAGTCAAATAATAAAGATATTATTTTTCCGAATTTTTGTACTATTTGTCAGCTTTTAAAACTTTGTAACATGCTATCATTTCTTTTTCCATTTTAAGTAAAATATTCAATTTCATACTTAATTTTGTATTTGTAACTTTGCATTCTTTTTGCTAGGGAAGGAGCTCACCTCACTACAAATTGTCTAAGCTTTAGTTTCCACAAAACCTGGATGTTCTCTGACATCATTGTTTATTATGTGAGTTGTCTGGGTGTGGAGAGGTGAAGTAAGGGGTGCTTGGGGGCTATGTCTGGGAAAATTTATAGAAAATTATCTGAAAGGGCAGCTTGTCCTGATCCCTAAGATGTCAAGACGTATTATTTCGAGGTAAGCATGTCAGCAACTGGTACTTCTTGGATGCCTTTTCCGATGACTGAATTCTATCCTCATTTCTCCTTGTTATTGTTATGTAGTCATGGTGGTGGCTGATAAGAGGAGAGAAAATGGGGCCAGGGACAGATGACTTCAGCTGTCACTCCACAGTCTCCCACACCACGGAGAGCAAAGAAAGACAATGGTTGAAAAAAAAAAAAAACACCCAGCAGCCCCCCGGAACACGCCACTGATCCTGACAAAGAGCTGGTTTCCAACTGGGACAGATCCCAGAAGCAGACCAAGCTTCGCGGTGTGGGGGCCCCAGGGCAGGTAGAAGCCCTGGTTTAATCTGTGAGGCTAAAGGCTGCAGAGCCAGGACTATTCTTCTCATGGAATAAAGCATAGGGATTAATTTGCAGGATGAAATGTATTATGCCTTTTGAAATAAAGACATTTCATCCTGAATCTCATTAGGTTTCTGAGTGCTCACACTTGCTCAAAAATAGTCACTGAAATTTGCAGATTTAATTTCAACCTTAATTGGTGTAGTTCAGGAGGGATGTGTCCAAGATAGGCTGCCCAGGGCAGTGCTGCCTGTCCACTTCCCAGCAAAGCTTCTTTGATTTCTGAAAGACTGTAACATTAAATAAAGTGAGTTGAACACATACTTTATTTCTTCTCTCTTCTGCAATCTCAATAACATGACTGTGAAATAACAAAATTCGTATAAAGTAGGTATAAATCCACACAGAAAAAAAGAATGAGAGGAAGATAACAGCAGACTAGAGATTCAATAGAATTCTGGACGCTGGAGTCCTGAGAACTGGGACTTGCAGGGCAGAGAAAACTGGATCAGAAATACTCACCCTGGCCCTGCCACATTAGGCCAGAACAGAACAACTTTCACAAAGTAATTTTCAATGTTTATGTTATGAGATTATTGCCTTTTATAAGAAGGATCACTTATGATTATAAAATGAAGAGCTTTCCCTTACTAAGTAGGAGGAGCTAATCAGGAGCAAGTTCATTGCTATTCTATGTCTGCTCTCCAATCTCTGGCCAAGAAATTCTCTCTTTAGAAGGTGAGCCTGCAAATCCCTGACTCAAGAGGACTTGGGTGAGATGTCACACTGCAAACAGAGGTAAAGGTGGAGTCAGCTCTATCTGAAACACAGACTGAATAAGAGAAGAGTGGTTTCCCCAGAGGAAACATGGGGTAACAATAATAATCATATGGAGAGGAAGCAAGGAAATACTGGGTAGAGGAGGGTGGTTCCCTGGCAAGGAACTCATTCTCATGCCTGGAAACTCACGGGAATAGGTACTCCTGTTTTCTTGTCCAAATGTCACCTTTTGGCCTGCTACACCCCCTATTTCGTACCCATGCAAACCCCAAACCCCAGGTTCCACAGCAGACGAGTAGACAAGATGAACAGAAGAGCAGCAGAGTGGTGCAGCAGAGAAGGAGCATCTGAACATCAAGAGGAGTTCGGCTGGGGACAGTTGGAGAGATCAGCCACACGATAGCAAACTCCAGGGGAAGATCATCTTCCCACTCCATCCCCTTTCCAGCTCCCCATCCATTCTGCTGACAGCCACCACCACCACTCAATAAAACCCCCATGTTCGCCATCCTTCAAGTTTGTGTGTGACCTGATTTTTCCTGGATGCCAGACAAGGACCTGGATACCAGAAGAGCAGGCTGTAAAAGACTGTCACCCTGACTCTCCACTGAGCTAGTGGAGACACTTATCTGTACACAGATGGCAGCTGCTAAAAGAGCATTAATTGTAACACATCCCTAGATGCCACCATGGGGCCAGAGCCCAAAAGTTGTCACCCCAGCTCTGCAACTGCCCATCTGTGTGGGGCTCCCAGTCCTGTAAGGGGTTTGAGCATGTGGTGGCCAAATATTCGAGCCACACCCTTGTTGTATATCCTGCAAGTGGGTGGGGAAGGAGGATCAGGGAACTCTCCCATTTCAACAACAGTGTATATATAAACCATGTACAAACAGTGTTCAAAACACTTTATATATACTAACTCAGTTAATTCTTATACAACTGTGTGCTGGAGGTACAAATATCACTTAACTTTACATTTCATGAGATTTAAACACAAAGAAATTAATCCCAAGGTCACATCACCTTGTAAGTAGCAGAACCAGGGGATGAACCCAGACAATCTGGGGAAAATGGTCCCTGGGTGACAAAAACACAAAAGGTCTGCCATAGTTAATTTTGTGGATAGTACAGTTTTATCCGGTTTCCCACAATTATAAAATGGGACAAGGAAATGCCATAAGGTTAAGTTTGTAACCTTTGAGCAGATTCTTTTCTGCAGCAGCAGGTCTCCCTATAAATATGGGTCTGTGATAATCTGAGTAATGGTCCCCAAAAGATGTCTGTGTCTCGTTCCTGGAACCTGTTACTTTACATGGTCAAAGAGATTCTGAGGATATGATTAAACTAAGGATCTCGAGATGAGAAGATTAACCTGGATGGGTCTTCCAGTCCTCAAAGGAGACTCCACAGGATTGGAAGACCCATCCAGATTAATCTCCCCATCTCGAGATCCTTAGTTTAATCATATTCTGAGAGTCTCACTTCCTTTTCACTTCCAGACCATGAGGGGAGGGGCTCACAAACTAGAAGGCCCTCTGCAAATACTAACCTGAGCCCATATCACTATTGCAATCACTGGTAAGAATCTGGGGACAAAGGTGAGTGGGATCTCACAAAGATCTCTCTCCAAGTTGAGATGTATCTGAAATTGGCACCGATTGTACCTCACATTGGATACCCATATAAACAATGGTTTATAATCATAGAACAGAAAACTCGCCTATCAAAATCAGGGTAAATACACCAAGATGCTTGTAGAATTCAAACACCAATCCAACTTGATTTCATTCAGGAAACAGAATGTCTAGAGTGTTAAAGACTTCCCTGTGGTTTCAAGGAAAGAATCATGAATAAAGTCTGGCTCAGCCATGTCTATAAAAAGGATGAAACTTTATGAGTCATGGATGAGAGCTGGTGTGTCATCAACAGCCCACCTGTTCTCTTGGTGGAAATCATGTCTTCTCATTTTTAAGCTACTATTATATTGTGATACTATAATTCTAAAATGGACTTTTTAGCTGGAGGATTGAGAGGAACCCTATTGTTTCGGAATGAGCCACCAGAGACTTAAGCAGATGGGAGGAGCAAGTAACATAAGCCAGGAAGGGCACCAAGATAGTCATTTGTCTTAGGGTATGTCAGTCATAAAACTGTACTATCCGCAAAATTCTAAGGACTGCGTATTCCTTAGAAAAGGAGCAGAAGCTTATTGGATACACGCATATGAGTCATGAACCAGAAAAAGACACATTCAGCCAGGAGCTGAAGGCAGACACTGGGAGGCCATATGACTGTCAAAAGTACTAGGCTCAGACTTTGACTCAGAACAATGACATCAAAACCATGAGGCACATTCTTCATCCCATGACATGGCAGACATTACTAAGCGATCACTGCATACTTTCTTGCTGAGACCAGAGGCAACCTCAGTATCTCTTAGCATAGATCCCCAGTACCTATCTCCTACAACCTATTTGGTTTTCGTTGCTGTCGTTGTTGTGAGACAGGGTCTCATTCTGTCTCCCAGGATAGAATGCAGTGGCATGATCATGCTCACTGCAGCTTTGACTCTCTGGGCTCAAGCGATCCTCTAGCCTCAGCCTCCCAAATCTACTACCTATTGATCAGAGTTGACCCACAAAATAAAACCTATGTGCTATTCCTGGATCAGAACCAAAAGCAAAGGAAGCAAACTTCAATTAGAATTAAATTTGCATTAATACCTGTCTTGAGAACGCACTGGAGGCACATGGCATTGAACAGAGAGCTCTGGGCAAGAAAAGAAGAGAGGACTTCCAGGGGCTGAAGCCAAGGAGGCATCCAGGGAGTTGTAGAAGATTACACTAGCCACGCTGAAATCTAGATGAGCTTTAGCAAATACTCCCTCACGTCTCTTTGGCCTAAATGGAATCATGTGCCCATCCTGAAGCAATCACTGTCGTCAGATGCAAGGGCTTTGTTGATCAGCTTAAGTTAATCAGAGCCTACCCGTGGAAAAGAAGGAGGGTATGTGAAGGAGCAATGAGAAGCAGCTGTGTGAGCTCAATGGTCAGAAAACCCATGCATTACAGAGGAAGAAGAATTTGTAAGTAAGAAGGAAGCCATCAAAAGAAAGAAAGCTGGAAATCTGCAGTGGTGTCTTTACAATTGGCATCAAGTGGGCTGATGTGGAACTAAAGATACTCCCACCTAAACCACATGACTCACAGTAGGGGTGAGGTGGTGCCCCAAAGGAAATTGGGGTACTCTTACCATGAAGAAGAAAGGAGATTTAATGCCAAGGAGTAAATACTAGGGGGGCTTTCATACTAGGGCAAGATTTCCTAGGACCGGACTGAGAGAGCTCTCCTGGAAGGACAGGTATCCACCAAGCAGATGGAGAGTGGCCTGAAGCCCAAGGAAATAATTTCTGGAGACCAACTGGGAATTATTTTTCTTCTCTGAGAAGACCTAGGGATCCAAACCTGCCATAAAAGTGAGGAAGCTGGCTGGGTGCAGTGGCTTATGCCTGTAATCCCAGCACTTTGGGAGGCCGAGGTGGATTGATTACTAGGTCAGAAGTTCGAGACCAGCCTGGCCAACATAGTGAAACCCCATCTCCACTAAAAATACAAAAATTAGCTGGGCATGCTGGTGCACACCTGTAGTCTCAGCTACTCGGGAGGCTGAGGCAGGAGAATCACTTGAACCTGGGAGGCAGAGGTTGAGGTGAGCTGAGATCGTGCCACTGTACTCCAGCTTTGGCAACACAATGAGACTCCATCTCAAAAAACAACAACAAAAAAAGAGCAAGCAAATTTAGGTTGTAACTCAGAATGCTCCCGGGACTAGCAAATGTGCCGGCGTGAATTTTTCTGGAGTAAGTCCTTCCAATATCACATGAGAAAGATACCCTAGAGCCACCCAGGATCTAGTTCCTTCTTACTGCACCTAGCTTCATAATAGACCACAAAGACGCTAAGAGCAAATGATTTATGCAACACGTGCAAACACCTGTGTTTGTTATTTTTCCCTGGATGTTTCCTTACAGTGGTAAGCAACAAATTTCGGAAGTCAGAAAGCTCCTAAGTGCTTGCCTTCTAGGAAAGAAAAGAAGAAAACGGGCGGGGGTTGTGCCCTATTTTTTTGGTCATTCCTAGAAACAAGAAAGCTCCCAAGGATGAAGAGGGAGACGGCAACGTTGAAAAGAAAGGGATGCAGGGGCCGGGCGCGGTGGCTCACGCCTGTAATCCCAGCACTTTGTGAGGCCAAGACGGGCAGATCACGAGGTGCGGAGTTCGAGACTAGCCTGGTCAACATGGTAAAACCGCATTTCTACTAAAAATACAAAAATTAGCTGGGCATGGTGGCACGTGCCTGTGGTCCCAGCTACTTGGGAGGCTGAGTCCTGGAGGCAGAGGTTGCAGTGAGCTGAGATCGCGCCACTGCACTCCAGCCTGGCTACAAAGCGAGACTCCGCCTCAATAAATAAATAAATAAATAAATAAATAAATAAAAAGAAGAAGAAAAGGTTGCAGGGCTGGGCTCAGTGGTCAACGCCTGTAATCCCAGCACCTTGAGAGACAGAGGTGGGTTGATGACTTGAGGTCAGGAGTTTGAGACCAGCCTAGCCAAAATGGTGAAACCCCGTCTCTACTAAAAAATACAAAAATTAGCCGGGTATGGTGGCGGGCGCCTGTAATCCCAGCTACTTGGGAGCCTGAGGCAGAACAATCTCTTGAACCTGGGAAGCAGAGGCTGCAGTGAGCTGAGATAGCACCACTGCTCTCCAGCCTGGGGGATGGAGTGAGACGCCACTCAAAAAAAAAAAAAAAAAAAAAAGGTCGGGGCCAGGCGCGGTGGCTCAAGCCTGTAATCCCAGCACTTTGGGAGGCCGAGGCGGGTGGATCACGAGGTCAAGAGATCGAGACCATCCTGGTCAATATGGTGAAACCCCGTCTCTACTAAAAATACAAAAAATTAGCTGGGCATGGTGGCACATGCCTGTAATCCGAGCTACTCAGGAGGCTGAGGCAGGAGAATTGCCTGAACCCAGGAGGCGGAGGTTGCGGTGAGCCGAGATCACGCCATTGCACTCCAGCCTGGGTAACAAGAGCGAAACTCCGTCTCAGAAAAAAAAAAAAAAAAGGTCGGGAGGGGGGCGGATACACGATGCTTGGGGCCTACGGAAAAGAAAGAAGTTACATAGAGGAGTGATGTGTTTCTTCACAACTAGCATCAACTGGGTCATGTATCTTTCAGCTTTAAGCATTAAAAAATATTGCCCAAACTGGCTTAGACAGAAGAAAGATTATGAAAGAGAAAAATGGAGAGTGAACTTTAGGTAGGGTTTGATCCAGAAACTCAAGGGCATCCGTGTCTTCCCATCTCTACTCTCTTCATCCTAAGGTTGCCTCTCGTTATTGCAAGATGCTGACCAATAGCCCCTGGGGCTGGGAGAAGGAGGAATGTGTCCTCATTAATTTCAAAGAGAAGAGAAAGGGGTCCGTGTCCCAGAATTCTTGCGGACCTCGGATTGGACTGGCTTAAGTCTCGTGCCTGCCTTTGAGCCAATCAGTGTGTCTACAGGGAGGGAAATCAGATTCTAACTAGGAGACAGCAGTGGAGTTGGTCACATAAAACCTGCAGAGCTGAGAATGGTGGGAATGAGTGCTGACTTCCCCAAGTAAATGGGATATTGTTATGAAGGATGAAGGGAAATAGAGGCTGGACAGCCAACAACAGGTCTCCTAGCATCAAATGTAACAGGGAAAGTGGAATGTATATACTCCACATTCCAAATCAAAGGTAAAGTTAATAGCTGAAGTTTCTCCCTGGAAGTAACTTTTGCTTTAAAAAAAAAAAAAAAGAAAGAAAGAAAGAAAGAAAGAAAGAAAAAAGCAGCAGGAAGAGAAGGCTCCCATGATGCGCTTGTGACCATGCTCAGCCGGCTAGCAGCTGCTCTGCCAGATGAGACACAGGGATAGCCAATGCACATGAGTAATCTCTGAAGATGGATCCTGATACATGTACTTTACCTAACACTCTTGGAAGGACTGATAGGATACACCCCAAGGAGTGAGTTAATGTTGTGTGCTTTATTTATTCACAAGGATGGTTTCCTTCTGAAACTCAGCACTGTATTAACATTCTGCATGTCACTTTGGTTCAAGCAAGTCCCAGGAAGATGGATCACTATTCATTCACTGAAGAATTTCCCAAGTTAAAGAAGAGATGCAATTAATAATGTTACAGTAGCCCAGCTAGAAACTCTAACAAGTTATATAACATAGAAGACAGAGAATAATGAGAACAGTTATTCCTTTGTGCTTCAAAGAGAATAGTAAAATAGACTCGATAGCATGAACATTTTTTGATAGTTTTTTTTTCCCCACTCCTGGCCAAATGGGCGTTGATTCATGCCAGGGGTCTATGGGACTGAAAGAGCCAACATATCTATCTGAAATTGAATTCTCCAACCACTATGTCAGAGTATAACAGTAGATTTCAAAGTCTTGCCTGATAATGAGGTGATTGTTTAAATGAGTTATGTTATACTCCTACAATGAAATTTTGTGCATTCATTTAAAATGTGCTGTGGGCTGGGGATGGTGGCTCACGCCTGTAATCCCAGCACTTTGAGAGGCCGAAGCAGGCTGATCACTTGAGGTCAGGAGTTTGAAACCAGCCTGGTCAACATGGTGAGACCTTGTCTGTACTAAAAATACCAAAAAAATAAATAAATAAATAGCCAGGTGTGGCAGGTGCCTGTAATACCAGCTACTCAGGAGGCTTAGGCAGGAGAATCACTTGAATCTGGGAGGTGGAGGTTGCAGTGAGCCAACATCATGCCACTGCACTCCAGCCTGGGCAACAGAGCAAGATTTTATTTCAAATAATAATAATAATAATAATAATAATGCTGTAGCTGAAAATGCATTAACTTTGCCTGATGTTCACAATTTATTTATTATTGAGTGAAAAAGGCATATTAGAACATAATATGGTGAGGTTGTAATCATACTTAACTAAAATATTAAAATATTTACATTTTACATGGAAAAAATGAAAAGATACTTTGAGGTGTTAACAGTGGTTTTTGGGGATGCTGTAATCCTGAATATTCTTCTTGAATCTTTTTTCTTGTTTATATTTTCTAAATTTTCTATGATGTACATGTATTGCTTTTATAATAAGAAAAACACAGCAGAGAGATTTTATTTAAAAATTATACTTGCTGGCTGGGTGCAGTGGCTGATGCCTGTAATCCCAGCACTTTGGGCGGCCGAGGCAGGTGGATCACCTGAGGTCGGGAGTTCAAGACCAGCTTAACTAACATGGAGAAACTCCGTCTCTACTAAAAATACAAAATTAGCTGGGCATGGTGGCACATGCCTATAATCCCAGCTACTCAGGAGGCTGAGGCAGGAGAATCACTTGAATCTGGGAGGTGGAGGTTGCGGTAAGCCAAGATCACGTCATTGCACTCCAGCCTGAGCAACAAGAGCAAAACTCCATGTCAAAAAAAAAAAAAAAAAAAATTATACTTGCTGCATCTGTAAGTCTTTAATTGTGCTTATACTTTCCTCTTCAAAAATTTTGGGTGCCAGCTTAGGCCTGTAATACCAGCACTTTGGTAGGCTGAGGTGGGAGGATCATTTGAGACCAGGAGCTCCAGACCAGCCTAGGTAGCATAGTGAGTCCTCCATCTCTACTGAAAACTTTAAAAATTAGCTGGGTGTGGTGGTGTGCACCTGCAGTCCCAGCTACTCAGGAGGCTGGGGTGGGAGGATCACTTGAGCCCAGGAAGTCAAGGATACAGTGGGCCATGATCGTGCCACTGCACTCCAGCCTGGTGACAGAATTAGAGTGTCTTAAAAAAAAATGGCATTCTTTCTGTCAGCAGCCACAATTGTCTGTGGATTGAGGTAGGAGAATAAATGCATATGTGCGCAGATAAATGAGTTAATGAATAAACACAGCACCAATTAGAGCAGTGACGGAAACTCAGCAATCCAGAGGCCAACCCTCTTTTCCCTTCGTTCCATCTAGTTCACATCTAAATGAGATCCTGTTCCAGGCTATCCTCTTTGCAGTCACTAGAAGGGACAGTCCCATCCGCAGGAGGCATTTTAGTGCTTCCAGATCTGGAGATGGCATTTTCTTGCTCTCAGGAGGGGCATCTCAAGAGTCTAGACTCTCAGACCCTTGTAAGGAGTCAATCACCTCTTGCCTCTACCCCTTGAGGAATTTATCTTTCCATTTATCTCTGATCCCTCCAGCCTCCCCAGGTGGGGCCACAGTTTGTCTCTGAAGGAATGCCATCCCTGCTGAACCTCAGGGGCTCCTTGGCCTTCACCCTGTCTCAGCCACCTTCTCCAGCACTGCCACCCCCATACAACCCTCCTTAGTGACCACCATCACCACTGCCACCACGCTCCAGCCCTGTTAGAGAACACGCTCCTCCTCTTCAGTCCTGAGCAAAGAGACAAAGAACCACCTTCTCTACAGCCTCGTGAGTCTAGAAACACAGAGGTCCCATTCACAGGGCTTTTCCCAGGTAGGGAGGAAGGCGTGGACATACCAACTTCCATCTCGGCACCACCCCTCCTTCTTCTTGTTCACCACCCTGCTAGCTTGGGGGACAGAAAGTGACAAAAAAAAAAAAAAAAAGGAGGTGAAACAAACTCAAAGCCTGCAGGTGGTTCAAATGAGCTATCCACTCGTTGCTGAGCTGTAGTGGATGTGAAGGGCCCCATGATGACAGGTCTTTTTTTGTTTTGTTTTTTGTTTTTCAATTTTTCAAGAACAAGCAGAAATCTATTCTTATATATAATCTCCAAGATTTTAAACATCGATGACTCAATTTTTTTTCTTTTTCTTTTGTTTTGAGACAGAGTCTCGCTCTGTTGCCCAGGCTGGAGTGCAGTGGTGCAAACTCCTGAGTAGCTGGGATTGCAGGTGCCAGTCCCCACACCCGGCTAATGTTTGTATTTGTAGCAGAGATGGGGTTGGCCAGGCTGGTTTCATCATGTTGGCCAGACTGGTCTTGAGCTCTTGAACGCAAGTGATCCACCTGCCTTGGCCTCCCAAAGTGCTGGGATTACAGGCTTGAGCCACCGCACCCGGCCTCATTCTATTTTTTTTTTTGAGACAGGATCTCACTCTCATACTCAGGCTGGAGTACAGTGGCGCGATCTCAGTTCCCTGCAATCTCCTCCTCCAGGGTTCAAGCAATTCTCCTGCCTCAGCCTCCAAAGTTGCAGGATTATAAGCGTTCACCACCACGCCTGGATAATTTTAGTATTTTTAGTAGAGATGGGGTTTTGCCATGTTGACCAGACTGGTCTCAAACTCCTGACCTCAAGTGATCCACCCACCTCAGCCTCCCAAAGTGCTGGGATTACAGGTGTGAGCCACTGTGCCCAGCCCAGCTGTTTCTATTTCAGAGAAATAATATGGCTAAAGAGAGAGACTTATTTCTTTCCCACCTGAAAGAAGTCCAGAGGTGGGCAGTGCAGGGCTGCAGGTGGCTCACGAGATCCCTAAGTCTGAATCACGTGACTCGAGTTTCTTTCTAGCAGTTGCTAGAATGTACTGAAGCTTCAATTCCAGATCAACCAAATAAATGTCTCTGGGATCAGCCATTTATCTTTCTATGCTTCTGTTTGTTCGTTTGCAAAATGAAGAATAACAGCACCCTCCTCACAGGGTGGCTGTTGAGAATTAAATGACACAATACACAAAAAGTTGTTAGCACAGGGCCTGGAACACAATGAACCCCAAAAGTGTAAGACAAAGTGATCCCATCCCCACTCTTTGATTACCTGGGTCATTACAAACTGTAATGACAAAGCAAAATCCTTAGATATGCAAACACAGCTAGGCATAGGATAGAATTAAAAAGTAGCCAGGTATGCTGGTGGGCACCTCTAGTCCCGGCTCCTAGGGAGGCAGAGGCAGGAGGATGGCCTGACTCCAGGAATTTGAGGGTACAGTGTGCTATGATCACACCTGTGAATAGCCACTTTACTCTGAGATGGCGCCACTGCACTCCAGCCTGGGGCACATAGTAAGACCCCATCTCTAAAAAATAAAAAAAAATTCAAAACAAAGAAAATAAATGAAAGAAATTATTTTCCTACACTTTTTCCCTTTTCGGAGCAGGAAATAAAAGAATAGAGAGAAGAAACAAACAATAAAACAAAGTGGAGAATGACTTTAAATATATTAGGGGCTGGGTGTGGTGGCTCACATACGTAATCCCAGCACTTTGGGAGGTGGAGGTGGGTGGCTCACTTGAGCCCAGGGGTTCAAGACCAGCCTGGGCAACATGGCAAAACCACGTCTCTATAAAAATACAAAAATTAAGGCCGGGCGCGGTGGCTCAAGCCTGTAATCCCAGCACTTTGGGAGGCCGAGGCGGGTGGATCAAGAGGTCGAGAGATCGAGACCAACCTGGTCAACATGGTGAAACCCCGTCTCTATTAAAAATACAAAAAATTAGCTGGGCGTGGTGGCGCGTGCCTATAATCCCAGCTACTCAGGAGGCTGAGGCAGGAGAATTGCCTGAACCCAGGAGGCGGAGGTTGCAGTGAGCCGAGATCGCGCCATTGCACTCCAGCCTGGGTAAAAAGAGCGAAACTCCGTCTCAAAAAAATATATATATATACAAAAATTAGCTAGGTGTGGTGGCCCACACCTGTGGTCCCAGCTACTTGGGAGGCTGAGGTGGGAGGATTGCTTGAACTTGGGAGGTTGAAGCTGCAATGAGCTGTGATCACATCACTGGGTTCCAGCCTGGGTGACAGCACAAGACCCTGTCTCATTTAAAAAATGAAAATTAAAAAATTAATAGGGGCCAGGTGTAGTGGCTCATGCCTGTAATCTCAGCACTTTGGGAGGCTGAGGTAAGTGGATCATGAGGTCAGAAGATTGAGACTATTCTGGCCAAATGGTGAAACCTCGTCTCTACTAAAATATGAAAAATTAGCCAGGCATGGTGGCACATGCCTGTAGTCCCAGCTATTCAGGAGGCTGAGGCAGGGGAATTGCTTGAACCTGGGAGACAGAGGTTGCAGTGAGCCAATATCGTGCCACTGCACTCCAGCCTGGGCGACAAGAGCAAAACTCTGTCTCATAAATAAATAAATAAATAAATAAATAAATAAATAAATAAAGTCCAGTAGTCACACAAATATCCATTGTGAGTCATTTCTGATGGAAGTTATGAGAGGGGGCTGAGCTCTTCATGTAGATTGATGCAGAGTAGAAGTGGACCGCATTGACAGGACCATGTATTCTGTTAAATGCACTGATTTAACAAAAATCGGAATCTGGGCCAGGTGCAGTGGTTCACACTTGTAATCCCAGCACCTTGGGAGGCCGAAGTTGGAGGATCACTTGAGGTCAGGAGTTTGATATTAGCCTGGCCAACATGGTGAAACCCCTGTCTCTACCAAAAATACAAAAATTAGCTGGACGTGGTGGTGTGCGCCTGTAATCCCAGCTACTTGGGAGGCTAAGGCAGGAGAATTACTTGAACATGGGAGGTGGAGGTTGCAGTGAACCAAGATTGCACCACTGCACTCTAGCCTGGGTGACAGAGAGAGACTCTGTCTAAAAAAAAAAAAAGAAAGAAAGAAAGAAAAAGAAAAAAGAAATGGGAATCTGGAGCCAAAAGTTAATCTGTAAGAACATAAGCTCTACCCCTCCCTGAAGCTTTGGATAGACTGTTGGACTTTCTTCAACTGTGATGGGGAGAGGGGTTTTCTGAGTTAATTTTATCTCGATCTAAGGAGCAGGAAGACCCCAGGTGACACTGGATTTGAATAGTTAACGCCTGCCCTCCTTCTGTCCCCAACCACTTCTAAAAACTCTTGGCAAAATTGAATGGGAATCTTCTGACATTGCCTCTGCTTTTACAGCACTGAGAAGTCAGGAAGAGCTTGAGTTGGCTGTAATTCTAAAGAGTGAATGGATGCCGATGGTGTATCCTAGCAACAGCTGAAAAGAAATCAACGTCAAGTGATAGAAGCTCCATGAGCAGAAGAAGCAAACCGTCCACAGAAACACGGTGAGAAGTCACATGACCTAGGTACTGACTGTCAGGCCCAAACTGGCCACTGTAGGCTAATCTTGCTGTTAGGATGCTGTAACGATAAGGCAAGAGCAGAAGGGTGAGCTGGGTTGAAGGAAGCCTCACAAAAACGACCCGAAATCAAAATGCTCAATCAAAGCCCAGATTTGGAGCAGTAACCTTAGCCAGAGAAAACCACTTAATTTCTAGATAACCAAAGGTCATAAAAGGTTGTCAAATAAATCCATTTAATCTAATTATGAATGACATTTACCTCAATAAAGCCACACAGTATTAAATAAGACATTAATAATCATATCTCACAAGAATTAAAATGACTCTCGTCTATTACCCTCCTCATAAATTTAGAAAGCATTGATTTGTAGCCAAGTACCAACTGAAGAATACTAATATCCTACTGCATTAGTCAGGGTTGTTTTTGCTGCCAATGAGAGAAATTCAGCTTGAATTGAGCAAATTCAAGGGGAGAGAACAAGTCCTAGAATCAAAGGAAGACATCTGGGAGTCAGGACAGCTCTGAGGACTTCTGGAACTAGAAGACCAGGGACTGACTCTCTCTCTCTCTCTCTCTCTCTCTCTCTCTCTCTCTCTCCATCTCTCTCTGTCTCCTTTTCTACGGGTGTTACCCCCATTTCCTCGGGCATTTTTCTGAGACCAAAAACATGGCCACCAACAACCCTGGAGCTGCATATAGTTTTGTGGCCCTGAAAGGAAAGAGAACTTTCCATACTAGCTTCACTTAGAAAAAAAGCCTAGGGAGGCCAGGTGCGGTGGCTCACGCCTACAGCCCCAGCACTTTGGGAGGCCAAGGAGGGCAGGTCACCTAAGGTCAGGAGTTCAAGACCAGCCTGGCCAACATGGTGAAACCCTGTCTCTACTAAAAAATACAAAAATTAGCCAGGTGTGGTGATGCACACCTGTAATCCCAGCTACCTGGGAGGCTGAGGCAGGAGAATGGCTTGAACCCGGGAGGCAGAGGTTGCAGTGAGCTGACATTGCATCACTGTACTCCAGCCTGGGTGACAGAGTAAGACTCCATCTCAAAAACAAAAACAAAAACAAAAACAAAAACAAAAAAACCTAGAGAAGAATTTGACGAGCCTGGTGTGGGCCACACATGTGTTTATTCCAGGGCCACTTATTGGGGCCAAGAGGATGGTGTCAGAATTGGCTAGGCCCGGGGGCCAGACCCACCCCTGGCATAAGGACAGGAGGCAGTGTGCTGTAGTTAGCAGGGCTAGCATGGGAAGGAGAAGTTTTCCAAAGAAGGGGGATGCTATTTTCAAAAGGGGAAAAAAACCGAGGCTGAGCAGACAAATACCAAATGTCCGGCACATTTATTGAATCTGTGAGGAGACTGAATTTTATAACCTGCCACTATCATTAGTCTAAGTTGTCTACGCAAAGGTAAAACATTACAGAATCCAGAGCTGTCTGGAATGTACTGTGGATTTGATTTGATCTTCCTAAATCATTTGCAATTATCTATCATAGGAGGTGAGATGTTAGCTGTACATCTCTGAAAATATCAAATTTCATTTTCCTGTAAATAAAAGCGTACTATAAAAATAAAAGCGAATATCATAGCTATATATTTAATTTTATCTCCAAATATAACCATTAAATGTTCTAATAATTTAAAATTGAGTTCCTAGTAAAACTCAAAGGAATACTGCATAAAATTTAAAATTTCTAAATCATTCTTCTATAGTGATCGTATAACGTAAAATTTAGTTTTATATTAACGTATAATGTAAAACTTTTACATTTACTTTTAATGTATAATGTAAAATTTAGTTGAATGAGTTAGCATTTATATGATTCTATTTACTTAAAAAAAAAATTAAAAGGCCTAAAATTCATCACACTTTCAGGAACCATAAATAAATAACCTAAATGATCATTATTTAAAATTATTGTTAAGACTGGGTGCAGTGGCTCACTCCTGTAATCCCAGTACTTTGGGAGGCTGAGGCAGGTGGATCACTTGAGCTCAGGAGTTTGAGATCAGCCTAGGCAACATGGTGAAACCCCATCTCTACAAAAAATACAAAAATTAGCCAGGCGTGGTGGCGTGTGCCTGTGGTCCCAGCTACTTGGAAGGCTGAGATGGGAGGATTACTGGAGCCTGGGAGGCGGAGGTTGCAGTGAGCCGAGATCACACCACTACACTCCAGCTTGGGATACAGAGTGAGACCCCATCTCAGAAAAACAAATAAATAAAGTTGTTAAAAATTTCTATCTTTGCTTATGATTTCACTGACATCATTAAGATATGATGATAATAATCTAATGTCTACCATATGTCAGATGTTTACCTAACAAGTCTAAGGAAGATGTAATCATCCCCGTGTTACAGATGAGGAAATTTGAGTTCCTCTTAGGAGATGACAGTTGCCCAACGCTACAGGGCTAAGCTCTGGGATGGTCCTGGGTCAGGGCAACTCTAGAGCCGAATCTCTTTCCAGTCTGTCATACTGCTTCCCTGACTCAACCGTGCTGGAGAGAAAAACATATCGGATGTTCCTTAATGAAATAGAACTCTAACAACTGAGTGTTCTAAATGATTATTCAGTCTACAGCCATACCACCCTGAATGTGCCCAATCTCGTCTAAAATAATTATTGAATCACAATTATATAAATGTGCCACATAGTTGGACAAACAAGTTAACTTATTAGATTTTTAAATGTACTCCAAAAATAGTAAACACACTTGCGACGTGTGAAATGAGATACATGCCAATTCTAGGATCCTAAAAGAAATCTCAACATCAAACTCAATGAGCAAATACAGACAAGAACTGAGGGCAAGGCAGCCATTACTCAGTCAAAAGTAGGGGAGAAGCCGGGCGCAGTGGCTCACTCCTGTAACCCCAGCACTTTAGGAGGCCAAGGAGGGCAGACCATAGGTCAGGAGATCAAGACCATCCTGGCCAACACGGTGAAACCCCGTCTCTACTAAAAATACAAAAATTAGCTGGGCATGGTGGCACTTGCCTGTAATCCCAGCTACTCAGGAGACTGAGGCAGGAGAATAGCTTGAACCAGAGAGTCAGAGGTTGTAATGAGCCGAGATTGTGTCACTGCACTCCAGTCTGGCGACAGAGAGAAACTCTCTCTCTCAAAAAAAAAAAAAAAAGGTAGGGGAGAAACTGTGCTTTAAGTGATCACAAGAGAAAATGTGAGAGTGAAATCTTAGTTCTTCACTGGTGGAAAATTAGTGAAGGGTTTTAATTCAGGATTGTGGGGGCTGGGTGTGTGGAGATCGTAAGGGAGCTGAGACAAGCACATCTATGGGACAAGTATTAACGGCTGTCGCAATTCTCAAACCGAGAAATTCAGGTCAGCCTGCAGGGCAAGCTGCCTCCAAATGCAACAACCTTTTATATGGCTGACTACTTCTTTCTTGAGTAATTTTTTTTGTTTTTCCACTTAGTTCAAGTTGGAATTAATGGTTCTAGTGATTTGCGTTGCCTTAGATGAAATTCTTAACATTACAAATTTATTAATCCTACCTTCAAAGAGATAGCTTTTCAAAAATGAGAAAATGGTTTTTCATGGTAAGTTAATATTTAAATTTCAAATTAGGATACAGGGTTTCTTGCATGTAATTTTTCCATCCCCTTTCTATTGCTTTGAAAAGACTATCATAAATCACCTAAAATTGTGAGGCTGATGCTTACCCTTACTTAATGACATAAAAAATTTGTCAATTTTTTTTTTAAGCAACTTTACTGTGGCTCAAAGTTCCAAGTCCAGGCTATATACAGGCAAATCTGTAAATATGACTTCTCTGTAACTGGAATCAGGTAGAGCCATTACATACAGAAATGTTAAAGGCCTGGATATATCCTCAAATGCACATGCAGAGATTTGTGGAATACATGCATCCACTTTAACACAAAATTTTTAAAATAAAGCTATTTATTAGCTTATAGTAATAAATCCTGGCAAACACTACTGGTTTGTAATATGCCCAGTGTTATCAATCAGAAGATTCATAATCAGGGCTACATCTAATAAGAAACGTGGCCTGCTGGACGTGGTGGCTCAACCCTATAATCCCAGTAGTTTGGGAGGTCAAAGCGGGTGAATCACCTCAAGTCGGGATTTCGAGAGCAACCTGGCCAACATGGTGAAAACCCATCTCTACTAAAAATATAAAATTAGCTGAGCATGGTGGCGAGTGCTTGTAATCCCAGCTACTCAGGAGGCTGAGGGCTGAGGCAGGAGAATCAGTTGAACCTGAAAGGCCAAGGTTGCAGTGAGCTGGGATTGTGCCACTGCACTCCAGCCTGGGTGACAGAGCAAGACTCTGTCAAAAAAAAAAGAAAGAGAAAGAAAGGAAAGAAAAAGAGAGAGAGAGAGAAAGAAGAAAGGAAGGAAAGAAAGAAAGAAAAGGAGGAAAGAAAGAAAGAAAAAAAAGAAGAAAAAGAAAGAAAAAAGAAGAAGAAAGAAAGCAAGCCAGCCAACTTGGGCAACATAGCAAGACCATGTCTCTACAAAAAGTAAAAAAACTAGCTGGACATGGTGGTGTATGCCTATGGTCCAAGCTACCTGGAATGCTGAGGTGGGAGGATTGCTTGAGCCCAGGAGGTCAAGGCTTGTACAATGAGTGATGACTGCACCACTGCACTACAGTCTGGGCAACAGAGCAAGAATCTGTTTCTGGAAAAAAAAAAAAAAAAAAAAAGGAGGAGAGCGGGAAGGGAGGGGAAGGGAAGGGAGGAGAGGAGAGGTGAGAGGAGAGGTTAGAAAAAAAGAAAGCAAAGGAAAGTGGCAAAGGGAAGGAGAAGGGGAAAAGGGAAAGGACAGGGAAAGGAAGGAAAGAAGGTAAAAAGGAAGGAAGGAAGATGGTACATGGCAGTAACAAATTTTATTACTAGAAGAGAAATAATAAAGTCATAAGGATGCTGTATTACTGAGGACATTTAGGCTGCAAGTGAAAGAAGCGTAAGTCAATATAGATGCTAAGTCCAGCTACAAGAAAATAGTTGGGGAAATTTACTGGTTCACATCATTGAAGAGTGTGAATGAAATGTTCTTCAGCCACATGTGGAAATAGGTTCTTAGACACCAGACATCAGCCTGGAAAACAACTTTTCTGGCTGGGCACCGTGGCTCACGCCTGTAATCCCAACACTTTGAGAGTCTGAGGCAGGTGGATCACTTGAGGTCAGGAGTTGGTGACCAGCCTGGCCAACATGGTGAAACCCCAACTCTACTGGAAATACAAAAATTAGCCAGGCATGCTGCCATGCACCTGTAATCCCAGCTCCTTGGGAGGCTGAGGCAGAATTGCTTGAACCCAGGAGGTGGAGGTTGCAGTGAGCCAAGATCACTCCACTGCACTCCAGCCTGGGCGACAGAGTGAGACTCTGTCTAAAACAAACAAATAAACAAACAACATACACAGACATGACCTTCCTGGAGCCAGAGCTGATAAATATGGCTCCATTACTACGCTCTTATGATGTGACTGCATTTCATACTATAGGCACTTGGCACCAGTGTATGAATTAACTTGTATTTGAGAATGTTAGGAACAGGACTTCTCCATTCAAAGGATGACTTAAAGCAGGGATGTGGATCTAGGGGTCTTTGCAAGCTGATCACCCAAGTGATTGCAGACCCTTGAAATGATCACCAATTTTTTTTGAAACATAGCATGACATAACAGTAATTAGTGTACTTTTTTTTTGCTATAATAATTGCTCAATGAAACTTTAGAAATTTCCTATGTATAACTATTTGCATGTTTAAATGTTATTCCCCACAAGGACTCTTACTTTTTGAAACTTCAGAATTTGCCGTTCTGAGCTGCTGCTGTTTAATTTCAGGCAGTATCTCACCTCCAGCAAAAATTACTAAATCTTTTTTTTTGAGACCGTCTCACTCTGTGCATCAGGCTGGAGTGCAGTGGCACGATCTCAGCTCACTGCAACCTCTGCTTCCTGGATTCAAACAGTTCTACCTTAGCTTCCTGAGTAGCTGGGACTACAGAGGCACGCTGCCACACCTGGCTAATTTTTGTATTTTTAGTAAAGACAGGTTTTTGCCATGTTGGTCAGGCTGGTATGGAACTCCTGACCTCAGGTGAGCTGCCTGCCTCGGCCTTCCAAAGTGCTGGGATTATAGGCATGAGCCACTGGGCCCAGCCCTAAATCTAATCAATACAGTTTTGCTTCATTGTGTCTACATGTAGAGGGCCTTTGTAGGTGGACAGTGAGTGGTCAGTAAATGCTCAGTACACAGATTCTTTACGGGAATAATCTTGTTCAGGCCTTTTCCTAAAAGGAACAACAAGTACTATGAAGAAAACAAAATAAGGAAGTTTATATAAATAAAAAATACTAGGAAGTTCCTGAGGAAGCCACTTTAGATTAGCTGGACACAGAACATTCTGTTGAGGAGGTGATACTTGCAAGACATGAATGGCACAAAAAGAAGGAGCAACACAAAGATGTTAATATTCTAGGCAGAAGGAAGAGCAAGTGCAAAGACCCAAGACAAGAATAAACCCAGTCTTTGAAGATTAGAAAGGCTTGCGTGGCTGACATAGAGTGGGTGATAGAGGGAGGAATGACAGGTGGTAACTGAGAGGCAGGCCAACAGGCACATCACCAACACGAGCAGAGACTCCCACAGTCGCCATTGCCTCTTTAAGTCCTACACGACAAGGCAGAAGGCATTCTAAGCCCATGAATATTGATGTTGGCCAAGGCATAGGCAAGGAAACGAGACCCAAATTCAGAACAAGTGCCTAGTCCCACAAAAACCAATCATCTCTTCCTCCAATATGGAAGAAGCCCATTGAAATGAACTAGCTGCAATGAGGTTACTGGGCTTAGATGTGTGTTTTCTGTTGGGATCTTCCAGAAGCAGACGCTGAGACAAAGACTTGTTCTCGGAAGGTGATCTCAGTAATCATCTGACTACTTTGTTCTCAATCTTGGATTATAGATCCAAGCCTCAAGGTTCACTGGCCAAGCTGTTCCCAAAACTTTTACATGAATCTTCAATGTTGCTTTTTTCAGTCTCTGACCATCTAGCCAGTGACTGGTTATGGTTACAGATCTTCACCTCAGATCATGTTTCCTTCAAGTCAAAGAAGTACATGATAAAAGGCAGTGCTTGGAATTCTGCCTACAAATTGAGATCTGCCCTCTACTGTGCCTCAAGACCACCCCAAATACACACAGTACATTTCTAGCTGATATTGCATATTATTCATGGTATCTATAAGCCAGGTTTGGCACTTTTTGTTCTCAGTTAATTGGACAATAATTCTCCACAAGGGTAAAGGGACAGATTGGTAGGGGCAAGGTGTGGCAATAGAGTCGTTAAAGGCAGAGTGGGGAGAAATCTGTTCATACAAACAAAATGTATTCTCATGGTCTGGTCTGTCTGGTCCCATCTGCTAGGTGATGACGTGCCACTGGAAATGGTCAACTTTATGAGCAGGTGGATTAAATAGCACCTGGTGTCCCATAGTCTCCAACATCCACCGTAGCAAATTAGAACTGTTTCTCAAAAGGGAGAATAGTAATCTTCCAGAAGGGGGTCTGACATTGCTCCAAAGTCCTGTGGGCTTCCACTGTGATTCTCCTGGAGAAATTTGTCTCTAACTTCAGTAAGTCTCCAAATCAGCTGGATACTTTGAGAGGGCTGAGCAGCAGAGTTGCTTGGACTGCAGACCGGGACACATACAGGGACTGTTTTTGCTCTGCCAGCTTTTCAGGTCACCAGGTAAATAAATTAAGTGCAAAACATCTGTGTATTTTATGCTATCTTGAAAATCCAGGGCTCAAAAAGCCAAAACAGCACACTGAATACAGTTATCTTTGAAGGCACTGAATTCAACGTGATCCAGCTAAGTAAGGGATAATCAGGGGACTGGGCTGAGATAGATTAGTGTCTTATGACTGAGGAAGAGTTTCAAAAGAACTGTTTTTTTTTTGTGTTTCTTTAGCTTGGTAGTTCAAAACATTGGCTGCAAAATGGAAACTACAAGGTGGGTGCAGGGAGAGGTTTTAAAAATTACTGATGCCTGGATCCTACCCTCAGAGATGCTGGTCTAATTGCCTGGGCTTCTGGATTATGAAAAAGCTAGGCTGGGAGTGCTGGCTCATGCCTGTAATCCCAGCACTTTAAGAGGCTGAGGCAGGTGGATCACGAGGTCAGGAGATCAAGACCATCCTGGCCAACATGGTGAAACCCTGTCTCTACTAAAATACAAAAAACTAGCTGGCATGGTGGTGTGCACCTGTAATCCCAGCTACTCAGGAGACTGAGGCAGGGGAATTACTTGAACCTGGGAGGTAGAGGTTGCAGTGAGTGAAGATTACGCCACTGCACTCTAGCCTGGTGACAGAATGAGACTCTCTCTCAAACAAAAAAGCTAATATGCAGCCAAGGGCGAGGACCATTGCTCTAGTTCCTTCTAGATGTCCCTATACCAACACCCAGGGTCCCACTCTATCCCTTAAACAGTTTCCCTTATAAACCAAAAGGTATCTGAGACAGGTCGCAATCCATTTAGAAAGTTTATTTTGCTGAGGTTAAGGATGTGCCTGTGACACAGCCTCAGGAGGTCCTGACAACATGTGCCCAAAGTGGTCAGGGCACAGCTTGCTTTTACACATTTTAGGGAGATGTGAGACATCCATCAGTATGTGTAAGCTGTACACTGGTTCTGTCAGGTAAGATAGGACAACCTGAGGCGGGAACTTCCAGGTCATAAGTAGATAACAGACAAAAGGTTGCATTCTTTTGAGTCCTTGATCAGCGTTCCACTGAATACACAATTTAGTCTGGCTCAGTGAATCTGGATCTTTACATTAACAATAGGGCAGAAGAAGCAATCGGATATGCATTTGTCTCCCGTAAGACTCAGAGATGACTTTGAGTTTTGTCTGTCCTTTGTCCAGGAGGAATTTCAAGGAGGGAGATACATAACTTTTTATCTTCGTAGCTGTTCATAGCTTATTTAGGGATAAAATGGGAGGCAGGTTTGCTTGACATAGTTCCCAGCTTGACTTTTCCCTTGGCTCAGTAATTTTGGGGTCCCAAGATTTATTTTCCTTTCACACACTCGATGCCTTGAGTTGAGATTTCAGAATCAAGGTTTATTCTCTCTTAAGTCATTCAGTACCCTTGGAAACAACCACCTGACTCCACATTGCTATTAAATTGTTCCATGGTGGCTGCTAACCAGTGTCCGAGGGCGTTATCCTCAGGGGGCTCGTGGATCCTGGTGACTAAAGACAGCCTGATAAGCTCTTTGGTCACTGGAGCTGTGAGCTTTCCATCCAGAACACAGAGGGATGTGGCAGCACCTTTCATGCTACCCAGACACAACCACCAATTCCAAAGATCTCACATTTCCTTGAAAGCCTTTTGCCTACCTCTGGTACCAATCCTGATTATTAAAGTTTTTTTTGTTTTTTTTTTTCCCATTGGTAAGCAACAAGAAAAAAAACTGTGACCCTAGTTAGCTTAAAGAACTAAGAATATATTGGAACAGAGCCTAGGATAGTTTACAGTTTTAAATGAACCGTTAAAGAATGACTCAGAAAATAGGATATCTCTGACAACCTCCTTAGAGAGCTTCAGTAAAAGCCACCCAGTCGTGATGACTTTCAGCCTTTGTGTCTCTCCATTCAAGTTCCAAATTCCCATGAGAAAATCTGGATTTGCTTGGCTTGGTTTAGGTCTTCCCAAATAAACTATGGTAGTCAGGTAGGGTCCCAAAGCACAAACATGACCCCAGAGGCTGTTTCCAGAAAAGGGAACTGTGAACCAGGCAGCTACCCCAATACAAGTCTACTTCAATCACCACGTTTGTAAGCACGTGTTTTGCAACTGGAAAACAACAAAGTGAAGGGCAAAAAGGCACGAAAGACACTGTTCAGTCAAACAATTTTAATCTAGTTAATGGTAAACAGTACAAGTGTAATTACATGGAAAGCTCCATATTTTGCATGTTTACACTGTTCTTTGTCTTTACTTGTAAGGTGTTGAAGGTGGGATCCACTCCTGAATCTTCTTTCTAGTGGTGGAATAAGGTACATATTGTTCTGGGGTGCCAGTCACGTTGAATTTATGGGTTGTCCAAATGAATTTACGAGGAGTAGGTGGTTTTACTGTTGGAGGATCATCAGTCATACTGTGAAGCCAACGATGCCTTAAAGAGGGGGAAAAAACCCAAACAGTTATGAAGAGGCAAAACAGCACAGTGGAAGGAGGGTTAAAAAAAGTTGCCCTGGAACTATTCTGTTGCTTGGGTTCAAGCCTCAGGGCCATCACTTACTAGCTGAATTTTTCTATGCCTTAGTTTTTTTCCATCTGAATATCCCTATTCCTCAGGGATGGTACAAAGATAGAAGGAGACAATATATGTAAAGCACATAGAAAAATTCTTATGTGTGGCAGGTACTCAACAAATGTTAGCTACTGTTCTCATTACTGCATTTTTTTCTTCATTTTCTTTCATTCATTCTTTTTTTTTTTTTGGAGACGGTCTCACTCTTTCACCCAGGCTGGAATGCAGAAGCACAATCATGGCTCACTACAGCCTCGAACTCCTGGGCTCATGTGATCTTCCTACCTCAGCCTTCTATGTAGCTGGGACTACAAGAGCATGCCACCATACCTGGCTAACTTTTAGAACATTTTTGTAGAAATGAGGTCTTACTATGCTTCCCAGGTCGATCTCGAACTTCCGAGTTCAACAGATCTTCCTGCTTCATGAGCCACCATGCCTGGCCTATTACTGTATTTTATCAAATCTGACATCATCCATTTTCAGACATGCCATTATTTTATCTCCCTCTAAGAAAGAAAAGATGCTACCAAATGAATTATGGCACACTACTGATTATAATATGTATTCCAATTTTAGATGTAAAAATGTATTTTAGAATTGATAAAATACAGTATTACTATTAGGTGCTAGAGGCCGATTCTAGATTTTCAGTATGCTCAGGTTACTCTGGCTCATGAAGGTCTAGTTTAAAACCCATGAAGCTCCTGCTGAGAAGAGTCTCTGATGCATTGTAAATTCAAGCGTGTGAATATAAACACTAGAGAATATGCAACTTGTTACATTAAAAATTGAAACTTGTTATATTAAAAAATTAAATCAGGGCCAGGCACAGTGGTTCATGTCTATAATTCCAGCACTGTGGGAAGATGAGGCAGGAGGATCACTTGAGGCCAGAAGTTCGAAACTAGCCTGGGCAACATAGTGAGACCCTGTCTTAAAAAAAAAAAAGTTCAATCAGCCCCCAATTCACAAATATTTCAGTCATAAGTGCTTAACAATTTACTTTAAGAGGATACTTTCCAGAAATCAGACCTAAAAGCTGGATACCTGGAATTGAAAGAGAAGAGACCAGTCATACTGCTGCTAATGACAGGGAAAGGAGGAATCAGTTTGTGGCACAAAGAGTGCGATCAAGCAGGAAGCTAAGCTGAGGGGTTTAGATGGGAAATAAGGGGAGAGTGAATTCATGCCAGGCCCTAAGACCTGGAGCTCACAAGACAGAGACGACCCTATTGCGAGGGGGGGTGGGTGCGGAAATTAGGGGACAGCCGCAGAACTGCAGCCCCAAGGGGGAGAAAGGTGATTATCTAGCTCCAGAGAAAAGGACAAAAGAAGGATGTTTCACTGGAATCACTAAAACTAAAGCTAATGAGAAAAGTCTTTGTTGCTATGTAAGCCTAAGAATATTTGCTAGCAGTAATTGATAAATATTGCTAGGTAATTGGCTAAAATCCAGTCTGAATAGAGAGAAAATATGATTACAGTTGCTGTATTTGTATCTAACGATGATTGTATCATGATCAGCTTATGCAGAAGGCTGTACAAGCTAGGTCAGTGTCTGTCTCACAACCTCTAAAGGAAGCTGGGGATTAGTGAAAGTGACCTGGACCAATAAACCATAACCATTCTCATGAGCATATGAGAGGTGAAGCCCTTGTGAGCCGACGGTGGTGAGCCATGCTCTACTAACCACTCAGAGGAGGGATTAGCTGTTCAAGTCAAGGCTGTCGCTTATCAGGGGGCTTTGCAAGCTTAAAGCACAGCAGAAATACTTAACTTTTACCTTACTGAGTCAGCTTAACTAAAGAAAAATTTTATTCAAAAAATTGCTGTCAAGACTCCTGAAGATTAAAATGATATTTAAGGAACCACAGTCCTAAGCTTATGCCTATTCAGTTACTTAAGTGAGGAACTAAAGAGCTCATGGAGAAATGGAAAATGCTCCAAAAAAGTAAAAGTTAATTTTGATCACAATACACAAATCTGAAATATTTATCCTGGCAAGTCTACATGCAAAAATCAGGGAATGAATAAATAATAAACTATACCCATTATGGCGGTTTATAAAGAATTATAAGAAATGTTTACAGTCTGCTAGGCAAATATAACCCTTGTTGCTATTACTATTAAATAAGGGGTAAACAAATCATATCTTTCAGACTGCCACACAAGAGAGTTTTATTTATTTATTTTTTTGAGACACAGTCTCACTCCACAGTACAGGCTAGAGTGCAATGGTGTGATCTTGGCTCACTGCAACCTCTGCCTCCTGGGCTCAAGTGATTCTCCCCTCAGCCTCCCAAGTAGCTGGGATTACAGGCATGTGCCACCATGCTGGGCTAATTTTTTAATTTTTAATAGAGATGGAGTTTTGCCATGTTGTCCAGGCTGGTCTCGAACTCATGGCCTCCAGTGATCTATCAGCCTTGGCCTCCCAAAGTGCTGAGATTACAGGCATGAGCCAGTGCACCTGGCCAGAGATACTGACTTTTAAGTTATTTTTTAAAATTTGGCTGGGCATAGCGGCTCATACCTGTAATCCCAGCACTTTGGGAGGCCGAGGTGGGTGGATCACTGGAGGCCAAAGTTTGAGACCAGTCTGGCCAGCATGGCGAAACCCCATCTCTACTAAAAATACAAAACTTAGCCAGGCGTGGTGGCATGCACCTGTAATCCCAGCTACCTGGGGGGCTGAGGCATGAGAATCACTTGAGCCTGAGAAGGGCAGGTTGCCACTGCACTCCAGGCTGAGTGACACAGTGAGATTCTGTCTCAAAATAAATAAGTAAGTAAATAAGCCAACATACTAACTGCATTGTTTAGAAAATTGTGTTGCAGTTGGCATTAGACTCACTTCAATTTTATATCCCAGTTATTATCTTAAAGGACAAAGTGTAAAATTATATATATTTGATACAGTCAGCAAACTGTAAATAAAGAGACTGAAAGGAAAAAGATTACAAATACAAAAGAGACTATTTGTCAAAAAAATACATATATTTATATATATATATTCAGTCCTCATAGAGACTGCCAAAAATTGCCAATGCCGACTGTATTTCAAGTCGTCATAGCAGGGTATCGGGAAAAGTTTTCAATAGCAATAATCACGCTTCAGATAAACCTCATTATCTACAATACTGCCACTGCTCAAAGCTGTAAAAAAAAAATTTACATTGGGAAAAAACTCAGTACTCAAACATATTGAAGTTGTATCGAAATAACTGGAAAATGAAGATATTAAATCATAATTACTATAATCTCCTCCACCAAATTATTTTAACTTTTGGGAATGAAGCTTAAACTTGCAACACAACTCTTAACAGCAATAAATCCCATAAATGGTTAATCTTATTTTCAGTTGTATAAGAAAAAAAAGTGTGTCTGAGAACAGGGGAGGGAGATTTTTTCCTTCTTTGAAAACATGCTGCTTCACTTACATAGCCCCTCAGTTTGAGGATGTGTGCCACTCAAAGTGGAAAACAGAGGGATTTATTTCTGAAGAAAAACTAAAACAGCCGAAAAGAAAATTTAGGAAATAAAAACATACATACAATATAAAATACATTTTTAAAAAATCATTGCAAATGAAAACATTCCTAAAGAATGTTTTGTATTAATAACAAAGATAAGAAAGTATGTTCTCTTTCAGAAAACTGCCACAAACAAAACATCACCAAATAAGAGCCAATAACAACAATATAGATAGGTTTTTTCCCTTAATTGATACATAACATTTTACATACTTGTGGGGGTACATTTGATACTTTGTTACATGTACAAAATGTGTGCTGATCAAGTCTCTAAGGTATCTATCTCATCACTTTGAGTATTTGATATTTCTGTGTTGGAAAGAATTTAAGTCCTCTCTTTTAGCTACTTTGAAATACACAATACTACTTTGACTCTTTGTTCCTGGTGAAGTTAAGGAATCAAAGCCTGCAGTGGTGTCATCACAGCACATTGCAGCCTCAAACTCCTGGGCTCAAGTGATCCTCCTGCCTGAGCCTCCTAAGTAGCTAAGACTACAGGTGCACATCACCACACCTGGGCTAATTTTAAATTTTTTTTGGTAGAGATGCGGTCTTTATGCTCCCCAGGCAGGCTGGTCTCAAACTCCTGGTCTTAAGCAATCTTCCTCTCTCAATTTCCCAAAGTGCTGGGATTATAGGCTGGCTTCAGACCATACTGTTTCAGATATTTTCACTTAGTATCACTGAGACTAGATATGCCAAAGATTTATTATTTTTATTTATTTATTTATTTAAGACAGAGTCTTGCTCTGTTTGCCCAGGTGGGAGTGCAGTGGTACAATCCTGGCTCACTGCAACCTCTGCCTCCTGGGTTCAAGTGATTCAGCCTCCCGAAGAGCTGGGATTACAGACACAAACCACCACACCTGGCTAATTTTTGTATTTTTAGTAAAGACAAGGTTTTGCCATGTTGCCCAGGATGATCTTGAACTCCCAGACTTTAGGTGATTTGCCTGCTTCAGCCTCCCAAAGTGCTGGGATTACAGAATGTGAACCACTACGCCTGGCCTAGAAATGCTGAAGATTTTTGAATTTTTCAAAAAATAAATATGAAAGACTAAGGAAAAACTCCACAATGTTTCTTGAAATAAACATATTAATCACACTAAAGCTATTACTCCAATTCACTTTAATTTATGAGATACTCGCACACATGCTGCTCTTTCACTTATTTAGTACTCATTAAGGTATTCTAAAGTCTACAAAACAGGATTACAATGACTTTCCCATAGTCCCACATGATGTAAGTTACAGAGTTGAGGCTTGAACACAGCCTCCTAATGGTTGACTCAAGAATCTTTTGATTCTTTCAATCAATAGATGAAGCTGGATTGGTATTATGGTATCCACAAAACCCCTTAGATCCATTTAACTCCAGGATGGGACTGATATATTTAACAAATTTAAAAACCAAATATGGTTCATTATAAGGCAGCAATTCAAACCTTGTTAGCATACTAACTGTTATTTAATTAAGGGCAATCTGAATGAAAATCCCAATGGGGTTCTTCTCAGAGTTTGACAATATGATTGTAAGCTTCAGCTAAATTATCTAAGAAAATTTTGAAAACTCAGAACCATCAGAAAGGCTGGCGTTGGCATCATCAGACATTAAATGAATGTCTCAAACATCAGAATGCTACAACTGGCCCAGAAGAACAAGAAGAAATTAGAAAAAAATCCACAAAACAGACTAAAATGTATATAAGGTGAAACTGGCATTTCAAATCATTGAGGAAAGTAAACATTTCTCAACAAATTATGCTAGAATGATTTTGTTGGGAAAAAAAATACACCATTAGGTATAAGTTGAGAGGAGTGTACAAAAAGATAAAACAAATTAGCTTTCCAGAGTCACCAATGATTCCATATAGATTAATAATTCCAACAGATTAATTAAGGGTACTCTTAGAGTACCCTTCTTGCAGCCCAGGAAGTAAAAATTGCATTGCTGGAAGATCCTTTGTCCCAGTGCTAATTTTTCTTTGTGACACTGAACATCTATGTCCACAAACTGGTGACACAGATGGGACACATTCCCCTCCAGAGTGGTCTTCAGCCAACACCCACCAGGTACGAGGAATAAATCAACCTGGTCTTTCAGTAATGCTGGGGGGACAAAAGGCTTCAAGCTTTGGTCAAAATTCTAAAGGTTAAGTACGTGTAAGTGTGCATGCGAGAGAGCAGTATGAGTGGTTTTTCTCTGCAACATCTGTAATCGTTTCATACAGCCTCTGAGCAAAACAAAAGTAAAGAGATGAGTGAGAGAGACCTCTGAAAGGACAAGGGGGATAGTTAGAATCCTCCCCTGGAGAAAGGAAAAAGGTAGCCAAGAAGGCTCCAGAGGAGCCCCTAAGGGGCCTTTACTGCTGGTGCTGCTGGTCTTCTACCCTGCTGGCGCAGGTACCGCGCCTGTCTGCCCGGCAAGGTTCTGGGCATCCAACCTCGGACCATCTTGCTGCTGAGAGGGCCGCAGGGGTGCCTGTGGCTGGGTCAGCCACCCGTTGGGGTGGGGCCCAGGGAGGCGAAGGTCACAGGTGCACAGGGGCCAGGCTGCTCTAAGTGGCAGTGCACCTGCCAACGGCAGGGCCGGGAGGAAGGAAGCAGTGCAGGTGGCATCGGAAGTAGCAAGTGGCCTGTGTGGGGATGGCAGTGGCGGAGGTTGCCTGCAAGGACACTGGCTGTGGCAAGGGGTGCCACAGCGAGGGGCTCTGCAGAGGCGTCAGTGGGAGAGGCTGGAAAGCAGCAGCAGCAGCAGCAGCAGCAGCAGCAGGACAGTCTGAGGTTGGACGCCGGGAACCTTGCAGGGCAGACAGGCGCCGCACCTGCGCCAGCAGGGCAGAAGACCAGCAGCACCGGCAGCAACCACAAAAGCCCAAGGCAAGTCTCGCTCAGGCCAGTGAAATGTTAGAAATCAGAAAGAAAAGTATGTAAAAAGATAGTAAAAGAAAATGCGTGTGAAAGAGAGAGAGACAGAAAGTAAAACTAACGAAAGAAATAGTGTAAAAAGAAAACAGAAACTTTTAAAGACTCAGGCAGAACAACTAAGCCAAAACATGTTTTAAAAAAGTTTAAAAAGGAAAATTATAAAGTAAAAGAAGAGGGAATTGTAGGAAGTAGAAAAGTTCCTTTTTAATGTTCCCTTTCTTGTTAAAGAATAAGTGTGCTAGTAGCTCTTTGTTAAGCCCTATTCTATGTAGCTGTTAAACATACTATGCCTACAGGCATGTAGTACATTCTCTGTTATTGTACTTTAACCAAAATATCTGTGGCTGGATGTGCTCACAGACCTGTCCCAGCTCTCCATTGCTTTTACCTGTTTAGAAAAGTTTTAAATTATTAGCCAATCAGGTTTTAGTTTAAATTGTGAGGTCTGGCTCCAGCCAACGGAGCTGACACAACACAGAACAAGACTCTGTCTCTAAATAAATAAAAATAAATAATAATACTCAGATACAAAATGAATATTTATAATCATAGGATATATTGATATTCATAGAATATGAAGGATCACTAGTAAAATTTTTTTTTTTTTTTTTTTTTTTGAGACGGAGTTTCGCTCTTGTTACCCAGGCTGGAGTGCAATGGCGCCATCTCGGCTCACCGCAACCTCCGCCTCCTGGGTTCAGGCAATTCTCCTGCCTCAGCCTCCTGAGTAGCTGGGATTACAGGCACGCGCCACCATGCCCAGCTAATTTTTTGTATTTTTAGTAGAGACAGGGTTTCACCATGTTGACCAGGATGGTCTCGATCTCTTGACCTTGTGATCCACCTGCCTTGGCCTCCCAAAGTGCTGGGATTACAGGCTTGAGCCACCATGCCCGGCCATAAAATTAATGTCAAAGGTAAAAAGTCAAAAAAGAAAAAAGCTGATAGATCTTACCATGTAAAAATTGAAAAAACTATAAAACATTGGTGAAAGAAATTGAAGAGGATATCAAAAAATGGAAATATATTCCATGCATGGATTAGAAGAATCAATATTGTTAAAATGTCCATACTACCCAAAGCAATCTACAGATTAAAGGCAATCCCTATCAAAATACCAATCACTTTTTTCACAAAAATAGAAAAAAAAAAATCCTAAGTATATATGGAACCACAAAAGACCCAGAATAGCCAAAGCTAATCTAAGCAGAAAGAATAAAACTGGAGGAATCACATTACCTGACTTCAAATTATACTACAGAGCAGCTGGGTGTGTTAGCTCACACCTGTAATCCCAGCACTTTGGGAGGCTTAGGTGGATGGATCACTTGAGGTCAGGAGTTTGAGGCCAGCCTGGCCAACATGGTGAAACCCTGTCTCTACTAAAAAATACAAAAATCAGCGGGTGTGGTAGCGCATGCCTATAATCCCAGCTATTAGGGAGCACAGGAGAATCGCTTGAACCCAGGAGGTGGAGGCTGCAGTGAGCCAAGACTGTGATACTGCACTCCAGCCTGGACAATAGATCAAGACTCCAACTCAAAAAAGAAAAAAAGGTCTTAAAAAATTATACTACAGAGCTACAGTAACCAAAATAGCAGGGAACTCATTTTCGCTAAAGGTGCCAAGAACATACACTGGGGAAAAGACAGTCTCTTCTGAGAAAACTGGATATCCATATGCAGATGAACAAAAGTAGATTCCTATCTTTTGCTGTATTTTACAAAATCAAATCAAAATGGATTAAAGACTGATATCTAAGACCTTAAACTATGAAACCACTACAAGAAAACATTGGGAAAACTCTCCAGGACATTGGTCTGGGCAAAAATTTCTTGAGTAATAACGTACAAGCACAGGCAACCAAAGAAAAAAAATGGGTAAATGAGATCACATCAACTTAAAAGCTTCTGTGCAGCAAAGAAAGCAATCATCAAAGTGAAGAGACAAGTCACAGAATAAGAGAAAATATTTACGAACTATCCATCTAACAAGGGATTAATAACCAGATTACATAAGTAGCTCAAACCACTCTACAGGAAAAAAATCTAATAATGTGATTAAAAAATGGGCAAAAGATTTGAATAGACATTTCTCAAAAGAAGACAAACAATTGGCAAACAGACATTTCAATTAAAAAATAATTTTTAAGTTTTTTTTGGGTACATAGTAGGGGCATATATTTATGGGGTGAGATGTTTTGATACAGGCATGCAATGTGTGATCATCATGCCGTGGAAAATGGGGTAACCATCCCTTCAAGCATTTGTCCTTTGTGTTACAAACAATCTGATTATACTCAGCTTTTTAAAAAATGTTCAATTAAATTATTACAGACTATAGTCACCATGTTGTGCTATCAAATACTAAATCTTATTCTATTTTTTAATACCCATTAACCATCTTCACCTCCTCCTCATCTGCAACTATAAACAGGATTAAAGGCTAAAAGAAACGGGAAAATATTTGTGATATACAGAAAAAATGGTTTATCTACCATTACGGTCAGAGAAAGTTAAATGTCCAATAGAAAAATGAGTAAAAAATATTAAAAGATGTCAACAAAGAAAAAAACTACAATGGCAACCAATGAAGTTTAATCAAGGCAATGCACATTAAAACAAGGTACAATTTTTTACTTGATAAATTGGCAAAAAAATTTTTAAATAAAACCCAGAATCCGTGAACTTAAAGAGAAATCAACACTCATATACTACTGAATATATTTATGCTGAGAATATAAATTACTTAGAGTAACAGTATTTTAAAAGACTATAACAGGTTAGGCACAGTGGTTGTCACATATAATCCCAGTGCTTTGGGAGGCCAAGGTGGTAGGTTCACTTGAGGCCAGGAGTTTGACACCTTCTCTCTCAAAAACAAAAACATCAGCTGGGTGTAGTTGGAAGCACCTATACTCCCAGCTACTCAGGAGGCTGAGGGAGAAGGATGGCTTGAGCCCAGGATTTTGAGGTTGCAGTGAGTTATAATCATAGCACTACACTTGGCCTGGGTGACAGAGTAAGACCTTGTCTCAAACAAAAAACCCCACCCCTGGCAGAAAAAAAAAAAAAAAAAAAAAACTATAACAAATGATTCAGAAGGTCAAAGTCCTAAAAAGAACAGGTTGAAATTGCAATGTAATTCAGAGGTAAATCTAGCTTCAAATTATTAAAAAGCTATAAAGGAGTAGCAGAAGATGTCATTTTGGGATCAGCTAGTTAAAGTGAAGAAAATTGGCTGGGTGCCGTGGCTCGCGCCTGTAATCCCGGGACTTCAGGAGGTTGAGGAGGGCAGATCATGACGTCAGGAGATGGAGACCATCCTGGCCAACATCGTGAAACCCTGTCTCTACTAAAAATACAAAAATTAGCCAGGCGTGGTAGTGTATGCTTGTAGTCCCAGATATTCAGGAGACTAAGGCAGAATCGCTTGAACCCGGGAGGCAGAGGTTGCAGTGAGCTGAGATTGCACCACTGCGCTCCAGCCTGGCAACAGAGTGAGACTCTGTCTCAAAAAAAAAAAGTGAAGAAAACAGATTATCATACCCAAAAAATAATGTTTGTTGCAAGTAAAATAGTATATGTACCTTCATTCATTCAACAAATATCTATTGCAGAAATACTATGTGCTAGGCACTGTTCTAACATGGCATTTGGGGAAACATACAATAAATTAAATAATACCTAATCCGATGTAAGCAGAGGTAGGTAAGTGCCACTAAGGAAAAAGCCAGAGCAGCGGAAGAGTATGGAGTATGAGAGGGAACAGGGCTCTATGGACTAGATCACCTGAAGAGCTACCGGATGGGCACTTGAATAAAGTGAAGGTGTGTGAGCCAGGCAAGATCTGGGGAAACAGCTGGCGCAGACTGAGCTAGGAGTAGGCTCACTGCTCAAGGAAATGCAAGAAGGCCAATGTGGCCAAGTCAGAGTCAACAGGGCAGTGACTAGGACAGTGCATGCAGACTGTGATCACATAAGGCCTTGCAGACCATGGACGGAGTTGGGGTTTTTACTTTCACTGTGATGGGAAGCCACTGGATCATTCTGAGCAGACACTTGATGTGATCTGATTTACATTTTAAAACAGGTACTCTAATCACTTAGAATGTTGAGAACACTAGTGCATGGCAGGAATGTTATCAAACCAATTGGGAGGTGATTGCAGAGGTCCAGGCAAGAGATCATTTTGCCTTGGACTAGGGTAACAGTCACAGAGGTAGTGATGAGATGTGGGATATACTCAGAAACCAAAGCAGGATGAACTTGCTAATAGACTGGACATTAGAGAAATTAGACTGGAGGATGACACTGTTTTGGGCTTGAGTAAACAAATGTCATTTAAGTGCTTAGGAACATTTTGCTTGATAAGTTAATCTGCCTACGCACTGGGGATTTGAAGAATTGAAAAAAACAAATATCAAATATGTTCAAGTTATAAATGTGACCTAAAATGCTTAATGGGATGTGTTAATTAAATTTGCAAATGGGTATTACTGTTTAGGACAATGAAATCCTTTCCATTAGAGTTTATCAAACATTAATCAAAGCACAAGAAAAAATGATTGTTCTTTATTTTTATGCAAAAATAATTCAATTTACTAATCTTTTTATCCTATTTATAAATTGAATCTCAAGAAAGAAAAACAATTAGGTTTTGAAATTTGCAACTATAATAAATAGTATATTAATTTTAAATCCAAATTGCCCAACAATCCTTTCTAAATACAAAAGCCCCACAGAAACAAAAACACTTGAATTGACAGAGTATTTAATGAGATAGGAAACATGTCTGTGACATATTAAGTGAGGGGAGGAGAAGCAAGTCACAAAATACTGTATATATTATATGAGAAATGTGTATGTATATTGTTTATAATCATAAACTTTCTTCTAAAGAAGGTGTGACCAATAAGCTACAATCAGTTTTTCTGATTTTTACAAAAATTTTTTACAGTTTTACACTGTGATTTTTTTTTTTTTTTAATGGAGTCTCACTCTGTTGCTCAGGCTGGAGTGCAGTGGCACGATCTTGGCTCACTGCAACTTCTGCCTCCTGGGTTCAAGCAATTCTCCTGCCTCAGCCTCCTGAGTACCTGGGACTACAGGCATGCACCACTATGCCCAGCTAACTTTTGTATTTTTTAGTAGAGATGGGGTTTCACCATATTGAACAGGATGGTCTCAAACTCCTGACCTCGTGATCCACTTGCCTTGGTCTCCCAAAGTGCTGGGATCACAAGCGTGAGCCACTGTGCCCAGCCTACACTCTGATCTTTTAAAAACATTCCTCTGGGCCAGGCACTGTGGCTCACACCTGTAATCCCAGCACATTGGGAAGTCAAGGTGGGTGGATCACTTGAGGTCAAGAGTTCAAGACCAGCCTGGTCAACATGGTGAAACCCTTTCTTTACTAAAAATATAAAAATTAGCTGGGTGTGGTGGTGCATGCCTGTAATCCTAGCTACATGGGAGGCTGAGGCAGGAGAATCACTTGAACCCAGGAGGTGGAGGTTATAGTAAGCCAAGATCACACCACTGCACTCGACAGAGCAAGACTCTGTCCACCGCCCCCCCACCAAAAAAAAAAAAAAAAAAGAAAGAAAGAAAAAAGAAAAACATTCTTCTATAGTCCCAGTTACATGGGAGGCTGAGGCAGGGGACCGCTTGAGCCCAGGAGTTCAAGGCTGTAGTGTCTATGATTGCATTTGTAAGTAGCTCCTGCACTCCAGCCTGTGCAACACAGCAAGACCCCATCTCTAAAACAAATAACCCCAAAACATTCTTTCTCTACCCAAAAGCAGACTCTCAAATAGTTGTTGAATCAGTGAATAAAATATTAACCGTATTGCTTCCAGGCCAAAGGATCGGAGCTTATTTTTGTTTCTATCTCTATTAATATTTCTCTGGATTTCCAAGTTTTCTATAATTGTTGTATATTCTTATAATTGGAAAAATATTTTAATGCTAATTATAAGGACTGTTTTAATAACATGAAAAACTGCTTACAATATTAATGGGAAAAAGCAAGTAAAACAGAATACGGTTACAAACACAACTACACAAAAGGGATTAAAAATCAGTCCGGTGTAGTGGCTCACACATGTAATCTCAGAACTTTGGAAGGCTGAGGCAGGTGGATCACATGAGGCCGGGAATCTGAGATCAGCTTGGCTAACATGGTGGAACCCCATCCTTAAAAAAAAACAACAACAACAACAACCCCCCCCCCCACAAATTAGCTGGGTGTGGTGGTGGACAACTGTAATCACAGCTACCCAGGTAGCTGAGGCACAAGAATCGCTTGAACCTGGGAGGCAGAGGTTGCAGTAAACTGAAATCATGCCACTGCACTCCAGCCTGGGTGATAGAGCGAGACCCTGTCTCAAAAAAAAAAAAAAAAGGATTAAAAAGGATTAATGGAAATATGTCCAATATTGACAGTACAATGTCTACCACAGGCTATGTGAATCATTCTCCTTTGCTAGAATCTATAAACTTTTCTGATCTCTCTGCATTTCTTTTAAGAACAGATTCTATGTAGATTCAATGAAATTCATATTGCCAAATCACACATTTTTCTGTCATCATCTTACTCAACCTCTTGGCAACAATCAAAACAACAAGACTTCCCTTCCAAAAATATAAATCTTTCTTCCCTTTCCTCCTGTCTTGCTAGCTACTTATCATTGTTCTTTGCTGGTTTGGCATGTTTGACCTTTGTCCTAAGCTAAATTCGTATATCCAGCTGTTTACTTGATATATCTAATCATGTGGATTTCACAACAGGTATCATACACTTACTATGTCCAAAAAGAAGCTTCTGATTCTAATTCTCCAACCCCACCATCCTGCCCTTCTACAAGTCTTCCCATCTCAGTGAATGGTCCCCACATTATGGTACCAACTACTCAAGCCTCAAACCTATAAATCATCCTTGATTCTTGTCTGTCACCTTCATGTAATGGCCCCCACCTGCCACCCTATTTCTCTACAAAGGCTTCTAGAACATATCATGCCAAATGAAAAACAGCTGACCACCATGATGTTCAGCATCTTAAACAAATTAACCTTTCAAGAGCAAAACTATTTATCAATTTGTCCTGGGCACAGAAAAAATTTCAGGGACAAAATTATTTTCTGTTAAAAAAAACCTTTTAACATAAAATATTATTTTTTAAATGATGTATTTATGTATTACTTCAGTACATTAATTTTAATAAGAAAAATCAAGGTACAAGGAAAGACTATTGTAACTACACTGAGGGAGAAAGACATGTTACTAAGAAATGAACAGAAAGTGCCACCAAGTGGGGAAACGGTATATGTGTAATAGAGGAAAATCTATCCAGGCCATGTCTTGTTTTGTATCAACTTGCTTCAAAAGACTTCAAGGTTCCAATACTTCAAACCACAAACAGCACATATTTATTTCTTTTGATACAAATGAAAACAATAATTTTATACAGCCATGCATGAAATAGCCCACACTTTCTACTTTTCTACACTGATTCTATATAAAACCTAACTACCATAACAACAAAAATGAAGACTTGTGTGTTACTGTATAGATGGTGGCAATTAGATAACTTCAGAATAAAACTGAAGGCAATAAAGTGGTATTGAAAAAAATAAAAACAAGAACAAAAGAAAGAAAGAAGAAAGAAAGAAAGAGAAAGAAAGAAAAAGAAAAGAAAAGAAAGAAAGAAAAAGAAATAAAAAGTAACTAGTATAGAATGGTATTTGGGCTGGGCACAGTGGCTCATGCCTGTAATGTCAGCACTTTGGGAAGCCAAGGCAGGTAGATAGCTTGACCCCGGGAGTTTAAGACCAGCCTAGGCAACACGGCAAAACCCCGTCTCTAGAAAAAAAAAAAAATACAAAAGTAGCCAGGCGTGGTGGTCCATGCCTGTAGTCCCCACTACTCCGGAGGCTGAGACAGGAGGATGGCTTAAGCCTGGGAGGTCGAGGCTGCGGTAAGCCAAGATCATACCAATGAACCCCAGCCTGGGTGACAGAGTGAGACCCTGCCTCAAAACAAAATAAAATGTTATTTGTCATCTACTTAAATACTTTTGGAGTATTCTACTCAATCAAATTAAACTAATATAAATTCCTAAAGAAGAAATTAATATCTTGTTGCTGATCTCATAAGACAATAAAACATACAGAAAAATGAAGGTACTGTAACAAAAATAACAGGCACTAAATTATAACACAGTATTAGTACTAGTATTCACTGAGTGCCTGTAAACTACAAGAGAACAAAGACCATACATATTTAATTCACTTCTGTGAATATATGAACCTATCAAGGCCTGACGTATAAGGGGGGTGCTCAATAAATATTTGTTGAATGAATCAAGTTTGTAAGCAGACTGTGTTAGTTTCTAGGCAATCCTCATTTTTTATTTTCAAGGCATGTGTATGTAGCTCAACTGCCCATCCAAGAAGTTTGCACCACCCTCTTTGGTTTTATACTGGTGGACCTAGCAGCCTTTACTGGCAGCTGGCAGATTCAAAAAAGTTAAGGTCTGTAGACCACATAGATAAAATGAATTCATTTTTCCATAAGATTTCTAATGTTTCCCATAAGATTAGAGAACATTAAGTGAAACAGAAAAGCTGACTAAAATTCTATCAAAAACACTAATGTCTCTAAGGGAAATCTTCCCCTAGGTGAGATTATGCAGCTACTGAACAGACTCATAAGACTATCATAGACCATACTTGGCACCTGAGAACTCAGGACAGAGGACAGGAATCACAGCTTGCCAGCTGGGCAGCGTCAGATGTTCCTCTCCCTGGGAGGCTGTGCAGTTGTTCATGCAAGTGACAGTTCACCCAGTCATCCAGAAGCTATTTTCTTTAACTCCCTAGATGACGCAGCACAGGCTTGAGGGAGATGAGAGCAACATCAGGCAGGTGCAGGAGCTCCCTAACTTAAAACCCTCATGCTCCACCAAAGCCAATGTCTCTAATAACTCCAAAGGCATAGCTTCAGGATTCCCTTTCCCACCAGGGTCATGCAAGTTCTAAGAGCAGTAGCACTCACTAGGCTTTCATAATTCCTCTCAATCCAAATGCAATTTCCCAATCAGAGGTCGATTTTATGGTACAGTATAATTAATACAATTTTATCTGGTTTCCAGGATAACAGAGCTAGGCATTTAACTGAAGGTCATATTCTCCTAACCCTTAATTTATAAAGTTAAGTTGAACACTACACTAGATTAAATCAAACCAAAATCCTATTTCCAGCACCAATCTCCACCCTAACCAATGGGCTACTTTTCAACTGTCTACTCACCTTCTCACGTGATCATCTATCAAGCTTCTCATACTTAACATAGACCAGGTAGAACTCTTGACCACCTCTTCCAAAACTGCTCCCCTACTCTTCTCCTCCCTAGCTCAGTGACTACACCTCTAGTAGTTCAGGCCAAAAATCTTGAAGTCATCCTGACTGCTTTTTCTCTCAAAAGCCAATGAATCAGCAAATCCTGCTGACCCCATCTTACTTGGCACCCTCTAAAAGGGTCTCCAATGATCACCTCCTCCTGGTATTCACACCCTGGTATAATACCCTCTTCTTAAATGTGGCTGGACTGATTGACTTGCTTCTAATGCTGAAGTACGGGATGTCACTTCCTAGATAAGGTTTAAAAACACTGTGTTTTCCACCTTGGTCTGGGGAAGTCAGACGCCATGGCATGAGGTAGCCTGTGCAGAGGTCTACTGAGTAAGCTTGGAAGCAAATCTTCTGAGGTCTGTCTACAGCCACATGAGTAAGTGTGGCAATGGGTTCTTCCCAAGTCAAACCTTAGGAGCATGGCAGCCTCAAATGAGATCTCGATTTTAACCTTGTGAGAGACCCTGAGCCCAAGGTATCCAGCTAAGCTACACTCGAATTGCTGTGAGATAATGTTTACTGTCTTAAGCTAAGTTTGGGATAACTTGTTCCACAGTAACAGACAACTAATATGATCCCAAATCTGACAACCTGCATCACTAGCTCCCTGGTCCAGCCCCATCAACAGCCTAGGCAATGACATACAACAGCTTCTCAAGTGATTAGTCTGCTTCCACACTTGCCTTGCCCCCGCTTCCTTTATTCTTCACAACAACCATAGAGATGCTTTAAAAATGTAAATCAGAGTGCAAAAGCCATTAGTGGGGCCAAGGAAAGTAGACATCTGCACTTGGTATGTGAGGGGGGATCCAGCAAGATATGTCAGAGCCTGCATGGGGAAAAGAGCCTGTCCTCACAGGGAGAGAAGTGGTAAGTTGGTTTGGGGTGCCGGAGGCAAACTGGGGTAAGGAGGAAGTCCAGTGGGGGAAGAGGATGAGAGGGCAGCAATGGAAACTTAGTTACACACAGTAGAATTGGTCAAATAACCATATTAAGAAAAAAAAAAAGCTATAAATGTGGAAAGGGAAAAAACTACAGTGTAACCTGTAGTGTTGGACTGCCATCAGTGGTACTGGTGGGGACACACAATCATTACATATGTTCCCTAGCCTGTCCACTGAGAAGGCCTGGGAGCACTGACATTCCAATAACGATGAGCAAGCATGTCTTACATTCATATCTTAGTTTCCAACACCACTCTCCACTAAAAAACAAGGAAGCAAACAAACACAGGGCTCCTCAGAGAAATGGCTGTCTCCAAGGCTGGAACAGAGAAATTACAAGATGAACCTGAAACACCTAGTGTCAGGAAGTAAAAGGTGTTCCAAGAATGATGAAGACATTTCAAAAGGACCCCCTAATGCTAATAGCCAAAATACATACAATACATACAACCATATATAATATGGAATTCAAAAAACTCAAGAGCAAAAAAAACACAATTAATAAATGGCAAAGTGACTGGGCATGGTGGCTCATGGGCTCATACCTGTAATCCTAGCACTTTGATAGGCCAAGGTAGGAGGATCACTTGAGCCAGGAGTTACAGACCTGCCTGGGCAAAATAGGGAGGCCCTGTTTTTATACAAAAATTTTTAAAAATTAGTCAGGCATGGTGGCACATGGCTGTAGTTCCAGCAACTTAGGAGGCTGAGGTGGGAGGGTCGCTTGAGCCTAGGAGTCAGGGCTGCAGTGACCCATGGTCACACCACTGAGCTTCAGCCTGGGCAACATACCAAGACTCTCCCTTTAATAAAAGCAGTTGGTGGGGACAAAGAACCTGGACATTTCTTGGAAGATATATAAATGGCCAACAGCTATATGAAAAAAATGCTCACTGTCACTAATCATCAGGGAAATGCAAATTAACACCACAGTGAGATATCACTTCACATCTGTTAAAATGACTTATCAAAAAGACAGAAGATAACAAGTGTTGGCAAAGGTGTGAAGAAAAGGGAACCTATGGCTGGGTGCAGTGGCTCCTACCTGTAATCCTAGCACTTCGGGAGGCCAAGGTGGGTAGATCATCTGAGGTTTGGAGTTCCAGACCAACCTGGCCAACATGGTAAAACCCCATTTCTACTAAAAACATAAAAATTAGCTGGGTGTAGTGGCTCATGCCTGTAATCCCAGCCAGTTGGGAGGCTGAGGCAGGAGAATCACTTGAACTTGGGAAGTGGAGGTTGCAGTGAGCTGAGATTGTGCCATTGCACTCCAGCCTGGGTGACAGAGGGAGACTATGTCAAAAAACAGAGAGAGAGAGAGAGAGAGAGAGAGAGAGAGAGAGAAAGAGAGAGAAAAAGAGAGGGAGGGAAGGAGGGAGGGAGGGAAGGAAGGAAGGAAGGAAGGGAGGGAGGGAGGGAGGGAGGGAAAAAAGGAAGAAAGAAAGAAAGAAAGAAGGAAGGAAAGGGAAAAAAAAAAACCTATGCATTGTTGGTGGGAATGTAAATTAATGTCGCACTATGGAAAACAGCATGGTGGTTCCTCAGAAAACTAAAAATAGAATTACCGTATGATTCAGCAATCCCACTTTTGAGTATATATCCAAAGGAATTATACCCAGAAGCAAGACCGCTGAATTATCCTGAAGAGATATGTGCACTCCCATGTTCACTGAAGCATTATACACAAAGCTAAGATGAAGAAGCAATCTAGGTGTCTATCATCAGATGAATGAATAAACAAAATGTGGTATATATACACAATGGAATACTATTCAGCCTGAAAAAAGAGGGAAATTCTGTCATTTGGACATCGTGGATGAACCTGGAAGACATTATGCTAAGTAAAATTAGCCAGGCACAGCAAGATAAATACTGCATAATCCCACTTGTATGTGGAATCTTAAAAAATTGAATTCACAGAAGAAGAGATATCAGGGTACCAACTCCAGCTGCCCTGACACTGGCCTATAGTCATGGTAGAGGGGACAGCAGAGCTCAGGTGGAACAGACTGGGTACCAAGGCACAAGATTTCTATAACTGGCCTGATGAATCCCTTGAGAAAATGGACAGTACACTCCCGGTTCAGCAGTACATTCAACAGAATGTAAGAGCAGATTGCTCCAATATTGACAAAATTCTTGAACCACCTGAAGGCCAGGATGAAAGTGTATGGAAGATGGTTTCCAGGAAACCATCATTCTCAGCAAACTGACACAAGAGCAGAAAATCAAACACCGTATATTCTCACTCATAGGTGGGTGTTGAACAATGAGAACACATGGACACAGGGAGGGGAGCACTACACACTGGGGTCCGTTGGGGGGAAATGGGGGAGGGGCAGGGGGGTGGGGAGGTGGGAAGAGATAGCATGGGGAGAAATGACAGATACAGGTGAGGGGACGGAAGGCAGCAAACCACACTGCCAAGTGTGTACCTATGCAACAATCTTGCATGTTCATCACATGTACCCCAAAACCTAAAATGCAATAAAAAAAAAAAAAGAAAGTGTATGGAAGTATGAATATTTAAAGCAATTCTGCCTTGAGCGAAATGAACCTGATGTCAAACTTCTGAGTGAATGACATCCAGATACTTGCATTTAAACGACAGCAACTGAACAATGGATTTGTCTTTGTGCAACTCATAAAACAAGAGTGACCTGCTATAGACTACACTAGACACATACTTGATGGCGTTGTGTCTTCTGAATAGCAATAAATATTTTCCCATCAGGGTTAGTATAAAGGAATCATTGGTAGCAAAACTAGGATCAGCATGCCATAGGATTTACAGATTTACAGAATATTTTCACATGCTTATTTTCATCACTGGCAACTTTTTGATGAATATGAAAATGAACATTTTTGTGTCGTCAGTTTACTAACTTTGTGCCTAAGTATAATTTGATGTCCAAAGATAACCTTAGTGCACTAATTTTAGAAGAGGAAGTTCAGAATTCAGTTTCTAGGGAAAGTGAAGCACGAAGGGAATTATATAGAAAAATATACTGATCACACAATTAACATTAATTATGAGCTGTATATATCATTTTAGACACATCAATTATGTGTCTATATTATAGTTTCTTCGTTTAGCATAGGTTTTGGTATGCTGTGTTTGTCTTTTATTTTATTTTATTTTTTTGAGACAGAGTATCGCTCTGTCCCCAGGCTGGAGTGCAGTGGCGCGATCTTGGCTCACTGCAACCTCCGCCTCCAGGGTTCAAGCAATTCTGCCTCAGCCTCCCGAGTGGCTGGGACTACAGGTGCCCGCCACCATGCCCACCTAATTTTTCTATTTTTAGTAGAGACGGGTTTTCACCACGTTGGCCAGGATGGGCTCGATCTCTTGACCTTGTGATCTGCCTGCCTCGGCCTCCCAAAGTGCTGGGATTACAGGCGTGAGCCACTGCACCCGGTCGTTTGTCTTTTATTAATAAAATGAGAATTACTTTTTAAGTTATTCATAAACTGTATATTTGTAGTTTGGCACTCACGGATTTTCAATAAGATTACGGCCGGGTGCAGTGGCTCACGTCTGTAATTCCAGCTCTTTGGAAGGCCAAGATGGGTGGATCGTTTGAGCTCAGGACCTTGAGACCAGCCTGAGAAACATGGCAAAACTCTGTCTCTGTGAACAACACAAAAAATTAGCCAAGCATAGTTGCACAGGCCTGTAGTCCCAGCTACTTGGGAGGCTGAGGCAGGAGAATCACTTGAACCCGGGAGGCAGAGATTGCAGTGAACTGAGATCATACCACTGCACTCCATTCTGGGTAACAGAGCAAGACTCTGTCTCAAAAAACAAATAAAAATAAAAATAAATAAGATTATATCTGTTTATAATGCCTGTTAAAAAAAAGAATTAAAGTTTGTAAAATTACTGCTAAATAATCATTGGATCACAATCTTTATCAAACAAATCCACCTATAAAAAAACGAGTGAGGTTAAGGTTTTGCACAAGCCATATACTAAACAGGTGGTGATGTTTTCCTTTGGTTTTACATCTAAGTTTAGACATTCTAGAAAATTTTGTAGTATACTGGTCCATTTCACCTGTTAACTTTCCCAAAATGAGATTAAAGTGTTGTGAAATTCTGTTTATAGTTTTTAATATGCATATATTTGTTTATATCTAAATATAAATGCAAATGAAGCATTAGTAATCATTAAATAATCTTACTATGCTACATAAAATACATTCTAGGCTAGCATACTTGGAAAGGATTTACCATTCTGAAGCAGTGGACCATTACAGGCACGTAAATGATGTTCCCACTGCAAACCTGCCCTGCCTGCCACTTCTCCTTCCCTTAACCTTCTTCTCAAACTGCTTTAGCTGAGAAGCTTTTCACCAGACTGTGAGTTAGTGATGGATTATACCTATTTATATTGGTATTAACTGCTTACTGATTATATTCCATATTAGCAATTACATTACGCTACAGGAACAATGTGTTGGCATAGGCTCTTGCTTATCTTTGTTTGGCAAAACTGTTCTAACTACTTATAAAACAGTCCTTAAAATAGTTTCTCTTCCTGTCAGTAATATTAGTCTTTTCATCTAACCATCTAGGCAGCATTAAATAGAGTTGAAGGAATACTATAGTATTTATTTTATACGCCTGTCTACAAAGTTTCTGTTTGAATTATATGCGCATGTGAGATTATCTGCAATAATTCACAGGTTCTGAGAGTGTTAAGTGGTCAAACATTTTTTTGGACTTTGGTATAATTTAGTGTCTTAAGAAGGATTCAAATACAGGTTTAACAATCTTATAATCTATTGAATGCCATTTCTCATAAAACACTGGAGGTCTTACTGCCAGACTGATTGTAATGAAGCCCTAAAAGTGAAAAAAACTGTACATGTTGTAACGAAAGTATTTAAATCCATTTTTTGAGCAAATTTTACCGAGATGAGGAAATGCTTTTTCATTTAAAAGGGTTATTTTGAAATGAAGACGAAAATGTATTCATCTTCATTGTTTTTTCAAATTTAAGGGAATAATTTAGACCATATTATTAGACAAGAATGAATGCAAAAATGGGGGACATAACAGTATACTGAGAGTGTATATATATGATTTATACCTTTCCAAGCCTGCCAGTCTTTTAGGCTTTGAACATGGCCAGCAGCCCCCATCATTACTCAACCCCAACCCACAACTATCTTATAAGAAGTTTTATGTTCACAGTGAAAGGAATGTTGACTTTCAAATTACATATTAATGTCACTATAAACCAATGGTAATAGTAATTTTTAAACAAGGTCGTTAAATATTAGGACTAATCTATTAAGTTAATAAATTATATGTAGCCATGTAGCTGTTCTCTCTAGATGGTGTCTCTCAGTGGGTTTCTACCACTTGACTAATTTCTTAGTGAATATTCAAACAGAGGTAATCACTGGGATTGGTGATCCAGCTAAACATTTTGAAACACATTTTAAAAAATATGGCTTACTGTTAATAGGGAAATAAAATATGATTTTTTTTTCTTATTCATTCCATCTTCCTTGTACTGCATATTTGAAATTGATCATTTTTAAAAATCTTCAAAAGAAAACATCAGGCTGGATGCAGTGGCTCACACTTGTAATCCCAACACTTTGGGAGGCCAAGGCAGGAGGATTGCTTGGGCTCAGGAATTTGAGACCAGACTGGGCAACTTAGTGAGACCTCACCTCTATGAAAAATAAAAATAGGCCAGGCACGGTGGTTCACACCTGTAATCCCGCCTTTGGGAGGCCAAGGCAGGTGGATCGCCTGAGGTCGGGAGTTTGAGACCAGCCTGGCCAACATGGTGAAACCCCGTCTCTACTAAAAATTAGCTGGGCATGGTGGCACACACTTGTAATCCTAGCTACTTGGGAGGCTGAGACAGGAGAATTGCTTGAACCTGGGAGGCAGAAGTTGCAGTGAGCTGGGATCACGACACTGCACTCCAGCCTGGGTGACAAGAATAATACTCCGTCTCAAAAAAAATAAATAAAACATAAAAACAAAAATCTTTAAAAATAATAAATAAAAATAATTAGCTAGCCCCAGCTACTCAGGAGGCTGAGGCAGGAAGATCGCTTGAGCACAGAAGATTGAAGTTGTAATGAGCTATTAATGTGCCACTACACTCCAGCCTGGGAGACAGAACAAGACTCTGTCTTTAAAACTAAAAAATAAAAAAAGCAGAAGAAGTAGAGAGTAGAATCATAGTTACCAGGGGCAGGAGAAGTAAAGAGTATAAGAAAGAGGAGATACTGATCAGAGTACAAAATTCCAATTAGGAGGAATAAGCTTTGGTGCTCTATTGCACAGAATGGTGACTGTAATAAATAATCCATTGTATATTCGGAAATTGCTAAAATAATTTTAAATGTTTTTACCACAAAAAATGATAAGTATGTGAGGTAATGGATTTATTAATTGGCTTGATTTAATCATTCCACAATATAAACACATATAAAAACATCATACTGTATCCCATAAATATATACAATTATTATTTGTCAATTAAAAATAAAATTTTGGCCCGGGGAACGTAGTGAGACCCTATCTCCTTAAAAAAAAAAAACCCAACAGGGTATGGTGACCCAGGCCTGCAGTCCCAGCTACTGGGGAGGCTGAGGTGGGAGGATGGCTTAAGCACAGGAGGTTGAGGCTGCAGTGAGCTATGAAAGCACCACTGCACTCAGCCTGGGTGGCAGAGTAAGACCCATCTCAAATAAAACATTTTTTAGAAACCGAGAACCCCTCACCACTAAAAACCTCCAAAGACCTCCAAATGCAGCCTGAATGAGTTCCAACTGGTCAAATTGAGCCCAATTTGAACAATAAAAGAATCATTTATAGCAATGGATTATAACCAATTGATTAAATTAGGAGTTGATACAGTAAAGAATTAAAACTTTGATGAGTAAGGGGACAGTTACATAACCTCAAAGTGTTGCCCCACAAAATGCTAATTAATTACAAAGGGAAAATTAGTAACTTTAGAATGGAGAAAACTGGCAGATCCCTTAATCAGGTGATAGAGGTTTTCATTAATAACAGGACAAACACAAATCAGCTGCTACATAATAGAGTGCAACAAGATAACCATGGCTTCAGTGACAGGAATGTCAGAGAAGCATAGCCTGAACCTAGTCATGAGGAAACATTCAACAAACCCACCGAGGGACCTTCAACAACATAACTGTCAAGTAATTTTGAAAAGCATCAAGGTTATGAAAATCAAGGAAAAGCTGAGAAACCAATCCAGTGTGAAGGAGACTAAAGAATTTGAAATCCATATGAAATGTGTAATTAGATCTCTCTATAAAGGGCGTTGCTGGGACAACTGATGAAACCTGAGTGGCTGAAGTTCATAACACGCCGCTCCAACATTTACAGCTCTGGCATATTGATTATGCTGAGTTAAAGGCACTTGAAAACAGCGGCACAGCTTGGCATGGTGGCTCATGCCTGTAATCTCAGCACTTTGGGAGGCTGAGGTAGGTGGATCACTTGAGGCCAGGAGTTCAAGACCAGCCTGGCCAACATGGCGAAACCCTGTCTCTACTAAAAATACAAAAATTAGCCAGGCATGACGGCACATGCCTGTAATCCCAGCTACTTGGGAGGCTGAGGTAGGAGGATCACTAGAGCCCAAGAGGTCGAGGCTGCAGGAAGCTGAGATTGCACCACTGCACTCCAGCCTGGGCAACAGAGCAGGACTCTGTCTCAAAAAAATAATCTGAACTTTTTCTTCGTGAAAGCAGGAGAAAAAATTTCCACATAAAAGATGTCCTCCCTATACCAGAAGAAAACTGTCATTCTACATCAAGGACAGGAAATTGAGGTCAAGGAAAATGCACAAACTTTGTTAAATTAACTCTTATCTTCGTAGTCACTTCTATACCCAATTACCTACCCAAGCCCAAGTCCCTTTGTCTTCTCACATTTTCCCAACGTTCTACTCTTTGTCCAAGTCAGTACCTAAGTGTTCAACATTAACTGCATCTTGGGTCTTCATTCCCTTACGAGAGCTCCATGTCATATGTATGCTTTTCTCCTGTTAACATGCATTTAATTATCAGGCCCAGCCAAAAAGCCCTAAGTCGTCAAGGGTAAAATTTTGCCTCCCTCACATAGTGTATCATTGTTACTTTCCTGATATTTATGGTTATATTGTGGTTCTGTAGGACAATGTTCTTGTTTGCAGGAAGTACACACTATTCAGGAGTGATGAAGTGTCAATTTGGCAACTTACTTTGAAGTTACTCAAATGTTTGTAATCATTCTGAAAGTTCGGGATTATTCCAAATGTTAAAAACCTAAATCCGATCATACCCTACCTTACCTTCCAGTGATTCCAAATAAATTCAGACAAAAAGCTGAAGTGTGTACCATGGCTTACAAAATCTACATGATCTGGGCCCTAGCTATTTCTCCTACCTCATTTCTTAGTATCTTCCCCTCACTCATTCCATTCCAGCCAAAGTGGCCATACTGCTGTTCTTTGAACAGACCAAGCAATACATCTCAGACAGGCTTTTGCACTTGTGGTTCCCTCTGCCTGGAACGCTTTCTCCCTCTTTCCTCAAATGTCACTCACTCAAAGAAGCCTTCCCTAACTCCTGTATAAAACAGCCACCTGATCCTTCCATTGCTCTTCATTCCCCTGTGAGGCCCAGCTTCATATTATCTTCCTTGCATTTATTGTTACTGCAAATATATAAAATGTTTGTCTGTCTTCCCCCATGAAAACGAGGACTTTGTTTTATTCACCTCTCTAGCCCCAGGTTCTTGGCACCTGGTGGGTAGTAAATAAATAGTTATTTGAATAAGGATGATAAATTGTATCTGTTATTCCTTACACGCTATATGTGATAATACCTAGCTCTGTAATTACAGATAAATCAACCCAACATCAAATTTATTCATGAATCAAAGGTAAGAATCCACAGATTTAGAATTCCACAGTGTGTCACAGTCAACAAAGGGGTTTGAGAAACTAACAGCTAAGCTTGTCCAACACCATTTCTCCTTTAAAAGATTCATCACAAGCCGTTAAGCTTCCCATACAAACAAGGGTCATCAAAGATACTCAGCCCTTAGGAGGTGCCTCTCCACAAAGAAATGCAGCTTTGAATCCTCACTTGCCCTCAGGCACCTGCTGGAGTGATGTTCTACAACTCTTAGCTTCTTTTTCATGTGATCTCAGATCAAATAAAAGGACTTGCGCCACTGAATAGAACTTTTATCTTTTCAGGTTTTTACTATTTTATAATTTTAAACATAATTCATCTCATGTAATTGAAATCACACCCCCACTCCTCATCTTCCAAAATGTGGCCCCTGAGCACCAATGTTAGATGAGCATTTTGAAGCAAACAGATGTCAATCTGAATAAGAGAGCTCACATGCCTTCCATAGCCTCCCCAGACCAAGTCTACTCAAGAAACAATCTCTCAAGGAAGCATAAGCCAGGACACCTCGGCTCGTAACGCCTGCATTCCACATTGACACTTTGGTCTCAGATAGAATGAGATCTCCTAACATACAGAATGCTACTTCGGTGAAGGCTGATGGTTCTGAACCTAAAACCACAGCTCAATGCATGCTGGGCTTAATATGTGGTGATGGATTGATCTGTGCAGCAAACCACCATGGCACACGTTTACCTGTGTAAAAAACCTGCACACCCTGCACATGTACCCCAGAACTTAGAATAAAAGTTGAAGGGAAAAAATAGAGAGACACAGAATGTAAACAAACAAAAAACAACCCACTGCTCCTCAGACCTTAACCACAGGTTATTATTTCCCACTAAGAAGAGTACAATATCAGTGCTTATAAACTACCACGAGAACAATGAAAAAAAAAAAAAAAGAGTACAATAGCAATCCCCAAATGATGTGGCATGAGAAAGTTTCTCATCAGTGCTGCTTTCTCATGCTAAGGACCAATGACATTTTTTTTCTTTTTTCCAGAGACAGGGTTTCAGGCAGGCACAGTGGCTCACACCTGTAATCCAGCACTTTGGGAGGCCAAGGTGGGCGGATCACAAGGTCACAAGTTTGAGACCAGCCTGGCCAATATGGTGAAACCCCGTCTCTACTAAAATGACAAAAATTAGCTGGGCATGGGGGTTGGTGCCTGTAGTCCCAGCTACTTGGGAGGCTGAGGCAGGAGAATCGCTTGAACCTGGGAAGCAGACGTTGCAGTGAGCCAAGATCGCGTCACTGGACTCCAGCCTGGACCACAGGAGTGTGACTCCATCTCAAAAAAAAACAAAAAAGGGAGAGACAGGGTTTCGAGTGAAACCTCAAGCTGGAGTATAGTGGTGCAATCATACCTCAGTGCAACCTCAAACACCTGGGCTCAACGGATCCTCCCACCTCAGCCTCCCAAATAATTGCAACTACAGGCATGCATCACCATGCCTGGCTAATTTTTAAAAATTTTTTTGTTTATAAAGATGAGGCCTTGTTAAGTTGCCTGGGCTGGTTTCAAACTTCTGGTCTCAAGTGATCTTCATGCCTCAGCCTTTCAAACTGCTGGGATTACAGGTATGAGCCACCACACTCAGTCCCTGTGAAATTTTAAAGACATTATCCACTATCATGTTCTTCAAATTACATCACTGACATGGCCAATGCCCATAGTTAGTCCAAGTAGAAGAACAGGGTTGAAAACTGATTGTAGCTCAGTAAAAGCATACAGTACAAATATGTTTTGCTTAGCTCATACAGTATTTGAAAAAAGTAAAACTGTTCTGTTCAATCGAGTAGCCTATTTATCTTAAATACAAATTTTAAAATTTCCTCAGTTGCATTATCCACATTTTAAAGTGCTCTAGAAAGGCCAGGCATGGTGGCTCATGCCTGTAATCCCAGCACTTTGGGAGGCAGAGGTGGGTGAATCATTTGAGTCCAGGAGTTCAAGACTAGCCTGGGCAACATGATAAAACCTTATCTCTTCTAAAAATACAAAATAATTAGTTGGGCATGGTGGCACATGCCTGTAGTCCCAGCTACTCAGGGGCCAAAGCAAGAGGATCACTTGAACTCAGGAGATAGAAACTGCAGTGAGCCCTGATTGTGCCACTGCACTGCAGCCTGGGCAATAGAGTGTGACCTTGTATCAAAATAATAATAATAATAATAAAGTGTTCTGGGCCATATGTGGCAAGTGGCTACTCTATTGGACAGGGCAGATAAAGAACACGAAAGTGAAAAGTTCTGCTAGATAATGCTATATTTAAATTGTTGAATATTTTAAAAAATTAACTGAAAAAACAAGAACTGGCCAGGTGCAGTGGCTCATGCCTATAATCCCAACACTTTGAGAGGTCGAAGTTGGTGGATCACTTGGGGCCAGGAGTTTGAGACCAGCCTGGCCAACATGGTGAAACCTGTCTTTAGTAAAAGTATAAAAATTAGCCGGGCATGGTGGTGCACACTTGTAATCTCAGCTACTCAAGAGGCTGAGGCGAGAGAATCGCCTGAAGCCAGGAGGTGGAGGTTGCAGTGAGCCAAGATGGTGCCAATGCATTCCAGCCTAGGAGACAGAGTGAGACTCCATCTAAAAAAAAAGAAAAAGAAAAAAAGAAAAAACAAAACTCTCACAAGAAATACAGATGTCTACCTTTGAAAAATCATCCAGAAACCCTTTGCTGAATTCTCACTTGATGGAACTGGGGATTGCTGAATAAGGCTTCTGCCCTCTTTGACCAAGTCTGTACTTTTCAGCTCACTGTAGCCCCCACTATGTCCTATTGTTTCATATCTCTCTTCTAAAGAGTGACTCTTTAGAACAGAGCCAAATACGCTGAGATTATCCCACTTTCTACTGAAGACAGCCCAAAGCTAACTCTGACAATCAAAATCAATTAAAATAAAATGTCAGGCCGGGTGCGGTGGCTCAAGCCTGTAATCCCAGCACTTTGGGAGGCCGAGGCAGGTGGATCATGAGGTCGAGAGATCGAGACCATCCTGGTCAACATAGTGAAACCCCGTCTCTACTAAAAATACAAAAAAAACTAGCTGGGCGTGGTGGCGCATGCCTGTAATCCCAGCTACTTAGGAGGCTGAGGCAGGAGAATTGCCTGAGCCCAGGAGGCGGAGGTTGCCGTGAGCCGAGATCGCGCCATTGCACTCCAGCCTGGGTAACAAGAGCGAAACTCCGTCTCAAAAAAAATAAATAAATAAAATAAAATGTCACAGCCAATCAGATATACTTACTTCTAGTTTTTGGGTAAATTTTTCTAGACCACTGGAAAAGATCTCCAGAGTTTAACTGTGTAACAACTGTATGGTATTATTTCAGCAATCTATGAAACAGATATAAGTACTTTGCTTCGAAATACTGTATGCAAAATTTGATAATTCAAGTGAGCATTTAGAATTTCATGTCAAAATGTGCATATTACAAAGCCATGCAGTTTTTAGAGACCTAAGGAATTTTAGGGCTATCATTTTACTGATGATGAAACTAAGTCCCAGAGAGGTTAAGGAACTTGCTTATAAGATTCGAGCCAAAGTTCTTTTACCAGACAGGTGATACTATGGCGTACTGTTTTCCCAAGACAGCCACACGCCATTATACATCCTAATATATACTGATATCTATCGACATGCCTCCATCAAGAGATAGGTCCATGTTTTCTCATGCAGAACTTGGGTGGAGCTTTCTAATTGCCTCAATCAATGGAATATGAAAGTGATACCGGACAATTTGCAAGACTAAGTCTGATAAGGCAATATGGCTCTGCCTAGCTCACTCTCTCAGAGTACTTGAGACATGTAGGTATTTTAACCCACAGCCCCATCTATACCCCTAGCTGACAGCCAGCATTAAATGTCAGATACCAAGTGAATACGTTTTCAGATGATTCCAGTGTCCAGCCTTGGAGTCTTCCAGCTGAGGCTCTAGACATCCGGGAACAGAGATTAGTCACCCCCATTTTGTCTTGTCTGAACTCCTGACCCCCCCAAAAAATACAGAGAGAGAAATAATTGTTGTTTTAAGCCACTAAGTTTTAGGGTAACTTGTTATGCACTCAGTGTAATTAAGATATATACTTTCAGAAGAATGCCACTGACTGCCTTATTGAGAGGTATTCAATAAATATTTTTGTAATGAAATAAATATTGTCAAGTTAAATAAAATAAAATGAACTAGGCACAGTGGCTTGCGGTTACCAACCCAGCTCCTTGGGAGGCTGAGGTGAGAGGATTCCTTGAACCCAGGAGTTCGAGCCTGGGCAACATAGCGAGATCTCATCTCAACTTTAAAAAAAAAAAGGAGCCAGGCATGGTGGCTCATGACTGTAATCCCGGCACTTTAGGAGGCCTAGGTGGGTGGATCACTTGAGCTTAGGAGTTTGAGACCGGCCTCGACAACATGGTAAAATCCCATCTCTAGTAAAAACTACAAAAATTAGACCAGGTGCAGTGGCTCATGCCTGTAATCCCAGCACTTTAAGAAGCCAAGATGGCCGGGCGCAGTGGCTCAAGCCTGTAATCCCAGCACTTTGGGAGGCCGAGGCGGGTGGATCACGAGGTCAAGAGATCGAGACCATCCTGGTCAACATGGTGAAACTCCGTCTCTACTAAAAATACAAAAAAAAACTAGCTGGGCTTGGTGGCGCGTGCCTGTAATCCCAGCTACTCAGGAGGCTGAGGCAGGAGGATTGCCTGAACCCAGGAGGCGGAGGTTGCGGTGAGCCGAGATTGTGCCATTGCACTCCAGCCTGGGTAACGAGCGAAACTCTGTCTAAAAAAAAAAAAAAAAAAAAAGAAGCCAAGATGGGGTGGATCACCTGAGGTCAGGAGTTCAGGACCAGCCTAGCCAACATGGTGAAACCCCCTTCTCTACTAAAAATACAAAAATTAGCTGGATGTGGTGGCTCACGCCTGTAGTCCCAGCTCCTCAGGAGGCTGAGGCAGAAGAACTGCTTGAACCTGGGAGTCAGAGGTTGCAGTGAGCTGAGATCATGCCACTGCACCCGAGCCTGGGCAACAGAGCGAGATTCTGTGTAAAAAACAAAAACAAAAACAAGCCACGCACAGTGGCTCATACCTGTAATCCCAGCACTTTGGGAGGTCAAAGTGGGTGGATCACCTGAGATCAGGAGTTCAAGACCACTCTGGTAAACACAGTGAAACCCCATCTCTACTAAAAATACAAAATTAGCTGGGCATGGTGGCTCGTGCCTGTAGTCCCAGCTACTTGGGAGGCTGAGGCAGGAGAATTGCCTGAACCTAGGAGGCGGCAGTTGCAGTGAGCCAAGATCATGCCACTGCACTGCAGCCTGGGTGGCAGAGTGACACTCCATCTCAAAAAAAAAAAGCAAACAAACAACAACAAAAATTATCCAGGTAAGATGGCACAGGGCTATAGTCCCAGCTACTAGGGAGGCTGATGTGGGAGGATCAGCTGAGCCTGGGAGGTCAAAGCTGAAATGAGTCATGACTGTGTCACTGCATTCCATCCTGGGTGAAGACAAATAAAATAAAATCATATAAAATGTTGCCTTAGCTTACCATTCAGGAGGCACCATGCTTCCATCCACATCCCAGAATGTGTTTTTGCCGTTCATTTCAGTAGTATATATCACCCATCGGTGACGGCCTGGGTGGAAAGATGAACATTTAAGAAGAAAAACTTTTTATTTGTTAAAAATAAGTGCATAATAGCAAAGAAGACAACCTTTTTATTAAGAAAAGACTTTTTGTGATCTTATATAAGGTAGCTATTGGAGGAACAACACCCTGGCTGAATTCGTGAAGGCAAGCTCCAGGATATGTGCGGCAAGCCTTAATCAGCAACGGGCAACAGGGACTGAGACAACTCACTGCTGCGGGTGGGGCTCAGGCCTTTCCCACAGAGGAGAATCCTTGCTTCCCTGCCAGCTCCCCACAAAGAGAGTAGCAAACAGGGTAGGGAAATGTGTTCCCAGATGTTCTAGGTATTCAGAAAAGAAGATGCTCCTCTTGAGACTGGGGCAAAAACACATTTGTAGCAATCATACTTGAATGCTATGTCTCCATATAAATATTTTTTAAAAACCACCCCAGATCCTTTTGGAAATTTGTGAATTACACACAATAAGGAAACATCAGAAATGATGGTTAGGTACATAAGACAGCTCATGTCATCAAAATAATATGGCTGCATTCCTTATTTAGGAAATTGCTGTGCACTAGTTAGGGGACCTAATCATTATTTACAAAACTGTTTCTTTTGGGTCCTTAAACTGAGCAAAGCCTTGGGTTCTAATCAAGCCTTCGTCACTCACTATCAGTGGATATTAGGCAAATTTTATGAGCCTCTTTATCTATTAAAAGTAGATGACTACACCTACATCTTAGAGTTGCTATGAAAATTAAATATCACATAAATTTACCTAGTTTAGCATCAGCCATATAAGCACATAATAAATATTAATTCCTTCTATCCCTTCCTTACTGATCTTACCTGCCAAATAGAAAACACTGAATTAATTCATTCCTATGACGGATTTTAAACCAATAAGCAAAAGGTAATCTGCATTTCATTTACAGGGTTTTCCTAGGTAAACATATCATCAACAAATATTGATTACTGCTACTTAAAACATGACCTCATCTATTTATTTTTAAATACAGATTTCAATCAAGATTTGCTGCTTCATTTAGAAAAATCAATCTTAAGAATAGCTAAAAGTAGGGCTGGGCACAGTGGCTCAAGCCTGTAATCTCAGCACTTTGGGAGGCCGAGGCAGGTGGATCACGAGGTCAAGAGATCGAGACCATCCTGGTCAACATGGTGAAACCCCGTCTCTACTAAAAATACAAAAAAATTAGCTGGGCATGGTGGCACGTGCCTGTAATCCCAGCTACTCAGGAGGCTGAGGCAGGAGAATTGCCTGAACCCAGGAGGTGGAGGTTGCGGTGAGCCGAGATCGCGCCATTGCACTCCAGCCTGGGTAACAAGAGCGAAACTCCGTCTCAAAAAAAAAAAAAGAATAGCTAAAAGTAAACTATAATCCAATGAGGCAGGGGCATGTAGAGGCAGATGGAAGAGACCTTGGGAAGGGTTTCATAGGTCAGGTCCCGACAATACAGTTAGGCTATAATAGTGGAGCTGGGCCTTATCAATCTCTCAATCTCTCTCTCTTCATATTTCTTGAAATGTTAAATGCCTATTCTCAGACTTAGTAATTCCAATTCCAGGAATTAACTGATTAATTTATATATATATACGCATACACACATATAAATATATATATTTATATATAATATACAACATATATAAATTTATTTATTATATATATTTATTATATATTAATATTATATATTATACATAATATATTATATATATATTACATATATATAATGTGTGTATATATATATATATATATATATATATATACATACTCCTAGGCTGGAGTGCAGCGGCGTGACCTCGACTCACTGCCTGCAACCTCCACCTCCCGAGTTCAAGTGATTCTCCTGTCTCAGCCTCCTGAGTAGCTGGGACAACAGGCATGTGCCACCATGCCCAGCTAATTTTTGCATTTTTAGTAGAGATGAGACCAGGAATTTATTTAAACGCATGAATATAGTTACAAGCAAGTTCACAGTAGCAGCATTTCTAATAGCAAAAAGTCTAAAGCAACCTATGTGTCTAGTAACAGGATTAAAGAAAAATGGTTCTTCCATACACTGGAATGTTGTGTTGCTATTTTTTTAAATGCTGTGTATTTTTTTTTAAATAAACAAACACAACCAGCTGGGTGCGGTGGCTCACACCTTAATCCCTGCATTCTGGGAGGCTGAGGCAGGAGGATTGCTTGAGCTCAGGAGTTAGAGACTATCCTAGGTCTGAAGACTTAGGGTGAAACGCATCCCTACGAAAAACTACAAAAACTAGCTGGGCATGGTGGCACTCGCTTATAGTCCCAGCTACTCATAAGGCTGAGGTGAGAGGATCGCTTGAGCATGGGAGGCAGAGGTTGCAATGAGCTGAGACCACACCACTGCATTCCAGGTGGGCAACAGAGACCTGTTTCATAATTAATGAAAAGAATCTTAAATATGCATAAAGACTAAACTATTAAAAGAGTTGTAAAATTATAAGGGGAGGGAACTTTCATACACCAAATATATATACATACATACACATATAGGCACATGCGCGCACACACACACATACACACACACACACACACACACACACTCACGAGATGGGGTCTCACTATGTTCTCCAGGCTGGTCTTCAACTCCTGGCCTCAACTGATCCTTCCACCTTGGCCTCCCAAAGCATCGGGACTACAGGAATAAGTCACCATGCTATGCCCTACTTTTTTTTAATTAGCAAAAATAAAGATATTTCCAATGTAAGGGAAGAAAGAAAAGAAGAAAGAATGTAATGTTATAATAACCAAGTGAGAAGTAGAAAGAATAATTACCCCTGGCTCTGCTATTAGCTACTTGACTAAGTCTCTTTGGTTAAGACATTTCCTTGGGCCTCAGTTTCTTCATCTATAAAACAACAGTTTTTAAACAATCTCTTAAAATATATTCTAGGTCTAAAATTCTATGATTTATTTATTAAAAATATTATAACTGGGTGTGACAGTATGTGCCTGTAATTCCAACACCTCAGGAAGCTAAGGCAGGAGGATTGCTTGAGCTCAGGAGTTCAAGACCAGCCCGGGTAAAGCAGTGAGACTTCATCAGGTGTGCATACACACACACACACACACACACACACACACACACACACACACACACAAATACAGAGCATATAAGATGTTTACTTCTTGTAGACCAACATGCATCCAGTGCAACCACACATAGTTTACACATTCCTGAGAAATATTCCTAACTGCTCAATGACTTATCTTCTTCATCTGTAAAATGGGAAGCACAAAAGTGCCTATCTCAAGGAGATGTTGAAGATTAAAGCAGATAATATATGCTTTTGTTTAGCACAGCACCTAGCACATGGTAATCACTCAATAAATGCTAGGCAATTATTTTTCACATTATAAATCTTTCCCCTGGATGAAGACTAATTATTTTTTCCTCTTTGATCCTTTTTTCATATCATTCATGAGTATTTTATTATTATTATTATTATTATTATTATAAAAGTAACAAATGTTACGTGGGAGAAAATTCAACAATTCAGGAAGGTACAGATTGGGTATCTCCAATTCGAAAAGCTCCAAAATTGGAAACGTTTGTGTGTGCTGGCATGTCACTCAAAAGAAATGCTCATTAGAGCATTTTGGATTTCAGATTAGGAATGCTAAACTGGGATGTATAATGCAAATATTACAAAATCTAAAAAAATCTAAAATCTGAAATACTTATGGTCCCAAGCATTTTGCATAAGGGATACTCAACCTGTAACAATAACAGCAGCCACAGTTCTAATATTTATTGAGCACTCATGTACTAAGCATTGGGCCAATGGGTCTTAACAGATGGAAATTTTACCCCCAAAGGGACATTTGGCAATGTCTGGAGACATTTTTGGTTGTCAGTCAGAGCTGTTGCTTCTGGTCATTCTATGATGCATAGGACAGCCCCTCACAACAAAGAATTATCTGTCCCAAAGGACATAACAAAAAAAGAAAACTACAGACCAATATCCCTGCTGAACATAGATGCAAAAATCCTCAACAAAATACTAGCTAACCGAATCCAACAGCATATCAAAAGATAATAATACGTCATGATCAAGTGGGTTTCATACACGGGATGCAGGGATGGTTTAACATATGCAAGTCAATAAATGTGATATATCACATATATAGAATTAAAAACAAAAATCATATGTTCATCTCGCTCTCATTAGATGAAGAAAAAGCATTTGATAAAAGCCAGCATTCCTTTATGATAAAATCCCTCAACTATATTGGCACAGAAGGGACATACCTCAAAGTAATAAAAGCCATATATGACAAACCCACAGCAAACATTATACTAAATGGGGAAAAGCTGAGAGCATGCTCCCTAAGACTGGAACAAGCCAAGGATGCCCACTTTCACCACTTCTATTCAACATAATACTGGAAGTCCTAGCCAAAGCAATTGGATAAGGGAAAGAAAGAAAGCACATCCAAATCTAAAAAGAGAAGGTCAAACTGTCATTGTACATTGATGATATGATCACATACCTAGAAAAACCTAAAGACTCATCCAGAAAGCTCCTAGACCTGATAAATAAATCCAGCAAAGTTTCAGGATACTAAATCAATGTACACAAATCAGTAGCTATACAACAACAACAAACAAGCTGAGAATCAAATCAAGAACTCCATCCCTTCTACAACAGCTGCAAAAAATAAAATAAAATACTTCAGAATATGCTTAACCAACAAAGTGACAGATCTCTACAAGAAAACTACAAAACACTGCTGAAAGAAATCATAGATGATATAAACAAATGGAAATGTATCCCATGCTCATGGATAGGCATAATCAATATTGTGAAAATGACCATATGGTCCAAAGCAATTTACAGATTTAATGTAATTCCCATCAAAACACCATCACCATTCTACACAGAACTAGAAAAAAAATCTTAAAATTCATATGGAACCAAAAATGAGCCCACATAGCCAAAGCAATACTAAGCAAAAAGAACAAAACTAGAGACGTCACATTATCTGACTTCAAATTATACTACAAGGCTACAGTTACCAAAACAGTATGCTACTGGCATAAAAACAGGCATGTAGACCAATCAAACAGAATGGAGACCCAGAAAGAAATCCAAGTACTCACAGCCAACTGATCTTCGACAAAGCAAACAAAAACATAAAGTGGAGAAAGGACAACCTATTCAACAAATGGTGTTGAGAAAACTAGCAAGTCACATGTAGAAGAATGGAAGTGGATCCCCATGTCTCACCTTATACACAAATCAACAAGATGGATCAAAGAGTTAAATCTAAGACCTGAAACCATAAAAATTCTAGAACATCACATCAGAAAAACTCTTCCAGATGTTGGCTTAGGCAAAGAAGTCATAACTAAGAACCCAAATGCAACAAAAACAAAAATAAATAAATGGTACCCAATTAAACTAAAAAGCTTCTGCACAGCAAAAGAAATAATCAGCAGAGTAAACAGACAACCCACAAAGTGGGATAAAATATCTGCAAACTGTGCATCAGACAAAGGACTAATATCCAGAATCTACAAGGAACTCACACAAATCAGTAAGGAAAGAACAATCCCATGAAAAAGTGGGCAAAGGACATGAATAGACAATTCTCAAAAGATACAAACAGCCAACAAACCTATGCAAAAGTGCTCAACATCACCATAAGAAAAATGCAAATTAAAACCACAATGAGATAACACCTTACTCCTGCAAGAATGGCCGTAATTAAAAATTCAAAAAATAATAGATGGTGGTGGCGATGTGAAAAGGGAACACTTTTACACTGCTGGTGGGAATGTAAACTAGTACAACCACTATGGAAAACAGTAAAGAGATTCTTTAAAGAACTGAAGGTAGGTTCAAGGCATATAGATTCAAAAAAGAAAAAAAAAAAAGAACTGAAGGTAGAAAACAGAACTACCATTTGATCCAGCAATCCCACTGCTGGGTATCTACCTAAAGAAAAAGAAGTCATTATATGAAAAAGACACATGCACACACATGTTTACAGCAACACAATTTGCAGTTGCAAAAATAAGGACTCAATCTAAATGCTCATCAACCAATGAGTAGATGAAGAAAATGTGGTATATATACACCATGAATACTATTCAGCCACAAAATGGAAAGCAAAAATGGCCTTCGCAGCAACCTGGTTGCAACTGTAGGCCATTAGTCTAAGTGAAGTAGCTCAGGAATGGAAAACCAAGTATTGTATGTTTTCACTTATAAGTGGGAGCTAAGCTATAAGGATGCAGAGTTACAAGAATGACATAATGGACTCTGGGGACTCAAGGGGATAAAAGACTACATACCGGATATAGTATACACTGCTTGGGTTACAGGTATACCAAAATCTCAGAATTCACTGCTACAAAACTTACCCATGAAACCAAAACTGTCTGTATCCCAAAAACTACTGAAATAAAAAAACAAAAAATGAAAAGAAAGAATGATCTGTCCCATGATGTTAATACTGCTTAGGTTGAGAAACCCTACATCAGGGTCAGTTTCTCCAATTCACTTTTCATCTATCTTTCAATACATCTTTATGAGGCACATATTATTATTATTCTACTTTACAGATGAGAAAACTGAGGCTTAGGGAAGTTAATTAAGTTAACCAGGTCACAAAGTTATAAAGTAGAGAGGAAGAATGTTGAATCTCTACCATCTGATTCTACAGGTTTATTGTGTTCCCTTCCAAAATTTAACATGCACACAAAAAACATGTATTTTCTCCTTTTAAGGATACCAAACATTGTTCTGCAACTACAGTTTTTTATATCACACACATCTTTGACATCTCTCTATATTAAATTTATAGGTTCATATTATTCTTAACAAAGTATTCTAAAAAATGTCTAATTCATCAGTATCCAACTTACACACACTAATGTTGCTTTTAAAATTTATTAGCATGGTGGCTCATAACCATGATCCCAGCACTTTGAGAGACTGAGGCAGGAGGATGGCTTAAGGCCAGGAATTCAAGACCAGCCTGGGGAACAAAGTGAGACTTCGTCTCTGAAAAAAAAAAAAAAAAAAAAAAAAAATTAAGGCCAGGTGCAGTGGCTCATGTCTGTAATCCCAGCACTTTGGGAAGCTAAGGTAGGCAGACCACGAGGTCAGGAGACTGAGATCATCCTGGCTAATAGGGTGAAACCCTGTCTCTACTAAAAATACAAAAAATTAGCTGGGTGTGGTGGCATGTGCCTGTAGTCACAGCTAGTTGGGAGGCTGAGGCAGGAGAATCACTTGAACCCGGGAGGTGGAAGTTGCAGTGAGCCAAGATCATACCACTGCACTTCAGGCTGGGTGACAGAGCGAGACTCCGTCTCAAAAAAAAAAAAAAAAAAAATTTAAAAATTACCCAAGTGTGGTGGTGCGTCACTGTAGTCCCAGCTACACAGGAGGCTGAGGCAGGAGGATGGCTGGAGCCCAGGAGGTCACAGCTGCAGGGAGCCAAGATCACATCACTGTACTGCAGCCTAGGTGACAGAGTGAGACCCTGTCTCAAAATAACAACAACAAACAAACAAAATGCTGTGGCCAGGCACAGTGATTCACACCTGTAATTCCAGCACTTTGGGAGGCCGAGGTGGAAGGATCACCTGAGCCCAGGAGTTCAAGACCAGCCTAAGAAACATAGCAAGACTCCAACTCTCCAAAAACAATTTTTTTTTTCAATTAGCCAGGCATGATGACACATGCCTGTAATCCCAGCTACTTGGGTGACTGAGGTAGGAGGATAGCTTGAGCACAGGAAGTCGAGGCTGTAGTAAGCCATTGTACTCTAGCCTGGGTAACAGAGGGAGACCCTGTCTCAAAAATAAATAAATGAATAAATTTTTAAAATATAATAAAACAGTGCTGTGATGGATGTTTGTTTTATAAGAATGTAGAATTAATTCTTAAAAGTGGAAGTGCTGACACAAAGGATACGTGCAATGTAAATTCTGACAAATACCAAAATTTACATTGGTGTGGTGGCTCACGCCTGTAGTCCCAGCACTTTGCGCGGCCGAGGCAGGCAGATTACGACAGGAGTTTGCGACCAGCCTGGCCAATATGGTGAAACCCCATCTCTACTAAAAACACAAAAATTAGCTGGGTGTGGTGGTACTAGTCCCAGCTACTCGGGAGGCTGAAGCAGTAGAATCGCTGAAACCTGGGAGGCAGAGGTTTCAGTGAGCCAAGATCACGCCCCTGGACTCCAGCCTGGGCAACAACAAAGCAAGACTCCGTCTCAAAAAAAAAAAAAAAAAAGAAAAGAAAAAGAAAGAAAGAAAAAAAAAAAAAAAGCTTCAAAATTTGATAGGTGAAAAAAATGTAACACTTTTTTTAAAGTTGCATTTCTGTTATTACAAGTGAGAATGACTATTATCCATACCTTCATTAGCTATTTATTTTTCTTTCTGTAAACTACCTTTTTTCATTTTCTATTGAGGTTTTTCATCCTTTTCCAAGTGCTTTGTAAACGCTCCCTGCATAATATGAAAAATAGACTCAAATCAAATCCCAATCCCAATTTTCACATTAAAAAATACTGCACTCACCAAAAAATTGCTTGTTGTCTTCATAGTATTTGTTTCCATATTTGTCTTCCCCGACTAATGTACCAATTTTCACATCATTTACCCTGTGAATACCCAAAAGAAAACAGACATTTTAGAATGATCCTTTGCTCAAAACACAAACAGAAACAAAGTAAGAATAACAACTTTTCAGACACAAGGGCTGCTCCATCAACTAGCAAAATGAGTAAGTGCTGAGGATAGTCACTGGTTGCATACTTCCAGCCTTCATCTCCAGGCTCCCGCCACCCAATGTTGAAGAATCAGCTTTCAGGTTAAAAGCTCTAGAATCCTTGTTCATGTTGTCCCCCAGAATAATGCATAGAATGGGAAAAGATGAATTGACAACTGATGTGCCCAAATTACACTAAAAATATAAATGTACTCTCTTCAGATTACAGGACTACTTCTAACTACTGTCCCTCAGCCAGGAGGCACTGGAGTTAGCAAAATCTTCAGGAAATAAAAAAGCCAAGGTATTTCATCTTCTTAAAACGATACGAAGGTCTCCAGGCTCTTTCACTCCACTCTGGGTCTCCGTTTAGGTTTCCACTAAACTATGTTGTTGCTCGTGGGATCAATGAATGTCCGAAGAGCAGGGACCATTATTGTCACCTTCAACGCCTTACAGGAAGGGAACTGTACGCCAGTGCAGGGAAAAAACTTTACCAAGGTCACCGAGTTAATGTCTCTTAATGTTCATTACTCTCCAGGGCGTGGGAAAGGAGTGCAGCCCAGATGCCCTTGCCTCCGTGTCACAGCTCTGACTCTACAGATAGCTTCGGTCTTGTCTCGGACAGAGACCAGCCTGGGGGTGGCAAGGCAGAGATTGGGGCGGTTGTCCTTGACAAAAGCTGTGGATTCTTCAAGGTGACCCAAGTTTGTGTCCCCTTCCAAGAAATCAGCCAGCGAGAGTCCATCCTCAGAGGCCAAAAGTATGACTCCGGCCGCGTACCTGAATAACATCCGTAGATAGCCTCGGAGACCGCCGTGGCCGCTGACCTGCTGCAGCCCGCGCTTCAGAACCGCCACTAACTCCATGTTGCCCCGCAAGCCCCGCCTCCCGGGTGCGCCAAGCAAAACCCACCGGATGGAAGCAGCCACTCAGCCGCAGGAAGCCCACGCCCAGAAGGTTCCTATGCTTGCGCCAGATTTGGTGGTTCTGCGCGTGCGCAGAGACAGACCGCAGGCGGAATTGGTTTCCCCTGTAAGCAAAGTACCTTAGACATTAGAGTTTTCAGAGGTTGAATCTAGAAGACAGGCATATGCTGGAAAGCTCACCCAAACAAGGCTTCCCCAGACGGGGATTCCTCCTTTGGGAACTTCAGTTTCCTCAAATAAAAATAATTGGCTCTGGTGGGCGTGCTGGCTCACGCCTGTAATCCTAGCACTTTGGGAGGAAAGAGCGGGAGGATCGCTTTTGCCCAGGGGTTTGAGATGAGACCAGCCTCGCCAACACAATGAGAACTCTGTCTATACAAAAAAGTTAAAAATTAGCTGGATGTGGTGGCGCGTACCCGTAGTCCCAGCTACCCAGAAGGCTGAGGCTGAGGTGGGAGCATCGCTTGAGCCCAAGGAGGAAGTGCAAGGCCAGCCTGGAAAGCTTAGGAGACACCGTCTCTACCACTACTGCTAATATCTGTATATATTCTTTGGAGAAACGTTTATTCAAGTCCTTTGTCCATTTTCGTATAGGGTTTTTTGCTGTTGTTGAATTGTAGGCATTCTTTATGTATCGTGGATATTTTCTCCCATCCCCTAGGTTATCTTTTCTTTTTTTTTTTTTTCTTTTTTTTGAAACGGAGTTTCGCCCTTGTTACCCAGGCTGGAGTGCAATGGCGCGATCTCGGCTCACCGCAACCTCCGCCTCCTGGGCTCAGGCAATTCTCCTGCCTCAGCCTCCTGAGTAGCTGGGATTACAGGCACGTGCCACCATGCCCAGCTAATTTTTTGCACTTTTAGTAGAGACGGTGTTTCACCATGTTGACCAGGTTGGTCTCGATCTCTCGACCTCGTGATCCACCCGCCTCGGCCTCCCAAAGTGCTGGGATTACAGGCTTGAGCCACCGCGCCCGGCCTTTATCTTTTCACTCTGTTGATTGTGTCCTTTGCTATCAGAAGTTTGTAAGTTTCATGTAGCCCCAGTTGTCTGTTTTTGCTTTGTCTGTGCTTTCGGTATCATATGTGAGAAATCACTGCTAAATCCAATGTCATGAAGCTTTCCTCCTGTTTTCTTCTAGGAGTTTTATAGTTTCAGGTGTTAATTTAGGTTTTTGGTCCATTCTGAGTTAATTTTAGTATATGGTGTTGGGTAAAGGTTGAACTTCATTCTTTTGCTTGTGGATGTTCAGTTTTCCCAACACTGTTCTCTCCTCAATATGTAGCATTGTCGAAGATCACTTAACCAGATACTTGAGAGTTAATTTCTAGGTTCTCTATTCTGTTCAATTGGTCTATTTGTTCTTATGCCAGTAGCATTCTGTTTTGATTACTGCATCTTTGGACAATGTTTTGAAGTCAGGAAATGGAAGGCTTTATTTTTCTTAAGATCGTTCTGTCTATTCAGGGTCTTTTGAGATTCCATATGAATTTTAGGACTTTGAAAAAATCTGCAGAGAAAAATGGAACTGGAATTTTGATAGGTATTGCAATGAATCTGTAACTTACTTTGGGTAGTAGGGCATTTTGATTTTAACAATATTAAGTCTTCCCATCCACAAACACAAATGTCTTTCCATTTATTTGCGTCTAATTTCTTTCAGCAATGTTTTGTAGTTTTCAGTATATAAGTCTTTTACCTACTTGATTAAGTTATTCCTAAATATTTTATTCTTTTTGATTCTATTTTAAATGTGATTGTTTTCTTAATTTCCTTTGAGTTGTTCATTGTTAGTGTATAGAAGCCAACTGACTTGTGTGTTGATTTTGTACCTTGCAACTTTGTTGAATTCATTTATTAGGTCTAACCATTTTTTGGTGGAATCTTTAGGGTTTTCCACATATAAGACCATGTCATTTGTTAACAGAGATAATTTTACTTCTTCTTTTTTTTTTTTTTTTTGGCAAGTTTTCACTCTGTCACCCAAGCTTCAATGAAGTGGAGCAATCATGGCTCACTGAGCCAGGATATTGGGCTCAAGTGATCCTCCTGCTTTAGCCTCCTGCACAGCTGGGACTATAAGAATGAAACATCATGCCTGGCTAATTTTTTAAAAAGTTTTTTGTAGAGACAGGGTCTTGCTGTGTTGCTCAGACTAATCTTGAACTTCTGGCCTCAAGCAAGCAATCTTCCCATCTCAGCCTCCCAAAGTGTTGGGATTACAGGCATGAGCCACATGCCTGGCCCTTCTTTTCCAATGTTGAGCTTATATTTATTTTTTGCTTAATTGCTCTGGCAAAAGCTTTTAGCAATATGTTGAATAGAAGTAGCAAGAGTGTACATACTTGCAGTTTTTCACTATTAAATGTGATGTTAGCTGTGGGCTTTTAAAACACGGTCTTTATTAGGTTCAGATAATTTCCTTTCATTCCTAGTTTGTTGAGTGTTTTTGCCAAGTGCCTTTTTGTTTCTTTCTTTTTTTTTTTTTTTTTTTGAGATGGAGTCTCACTCTGTCACTCAGGCTGAGTACAGTGGTGCAATCTCTGCTCACGGCTACCTCTGCCCCCAGGTTCAACTGATTCTCCTGCCTCAGCCTCCTGAGTAGCTGGGATTACAGGCACCTGCCACTATGCCCAGCTGATTTTTGTATTTTTAGTTGAGATGGGGTTTCACCATCTTGGCTAGGCTGGTCTTGAACTCCTGACCTCGTGATCTACTGTCTCTGGCCTCCCAAAGTGCTGGGATTACAGGCATGAGCCACCATGCCTGGCCAATTATGTGATATTGTTAAATGAAGTTTTTAGTAGCTCTATTCACTAGCCTAAGAAGTGTAAGTTCATTTGAAAAACAGAGCTAGACTGTTTCAAAAAAAAAAAAAAATGTTTTTTTGATCTCTCTTCTTTTTTGAGATGAAGTCTCTATCTGTAGCCCAGGCTGGAGTGCAGTAGCGCGATCTTGGCTCACTGCAACCTCTGCCTCCTAGGTTCAAGTGATTCTCCTGCCTCAGCCTCCCAAATAGCTGGGATTATAGGCATGTGCTGCCATGCCCTGCTAATTTTTGTATTTTTAGTAGAGATGGAGTTTCACCATGTTGGTCAGGCTGGTCTCAAAATCCTGAACTTGTGGTCCGCCTGCCTTGGCCTTGCAAAGTGCTGGGATTACAAAGTGTTGAGCCACCACACCTGGCCAATCTCTCTTCTTTTGCATAGTATCCTGTTCTGAATTTTTTTTTTTTTTTTTTTTTTGGTCATTCACTTGATATCAACATTGTTATTATAGAGGAAACTAAAGTTAAAGGGACATGCAGAATTTATTTGGATAATATTGACATGTTCATGTGAACAAACATTGCCAGAAGACTTAATTCTTTATTCAGTGATTTTAGCTTCAGTTTAGCTCATTTTGTTCATTTTCCGTCTTAAATTTAGTACATTGAACATATGTACCTCACTGAAGAAATCATATAGTTCCATTTTCTGAACTGATTCACCACTCCAAGCAACAACTACTTCCAACCCTTTTAGCTTATTTTGTTATTCACTACCATATTTGTAAATTATGTGCTTACAATATTTCTAGATTTTTCCAACTTTAGGCATTATTTGTTGTCTTTTCAACATAGATGAGGACTTATAGAGCTTTTACCCACTCCCCTCCTCATACCTAGCAACCCTCCCCACTTCCTGTCCCAGTTTTCATATATAGTCTACTAAATTTTCTGTTACATATTCACGTAAGGACAATTTTGTGTTTACAATTGCTCAAGGGCTTACTCCCCTTCCTTGGATACAGGGAATGGGAGGAGATCTGGAAATCTAACAGCGTCTCATTTTTTCCACATACAGATTTATTTTCCTATCAAATATTGTAAAATATACAAAAGTGCCTATTTGATCTTAAGAATCTACAATCAGCTTAATTAGTAGAATAGGATCAGAGATTGAAGTTTTCAAAAATGGCTGAAAAAACAGCTTTGGTCCCCTTAACTCTTCCAGAATCTTGCCACTTTCCTTTCAAGGGGCATAGTTTATCTCCCTGTGAATGTAGGTGGGTCTTTGCGTCAATAATAAAATGACAGGAAGCAGTGCTCCTTGGTTTCTGAGGGTAGGTTAAAAAAGACCATCTGGGGCCGGGCGCGGTGGCTCAAGCCTGTAATCCCAGCACTTTGGGAGGCCGAGGCGGGCGGATCACAAGGTCAAGATCGAGACCATCCTGGTCAACATGGTGAAACCCCGACTCTACTAAAAATACAGAAAACTAGCTGGGTATGGTGGTGCGTGCCTGTAATCCCAGCTACTCAGGAGGCTGAGGCAGGAGAATTGCCTGAATCCAGGAAGCGGAGGTTGCGGTGAGCCGAGATCGCGCCATTGCACTCCAGCCTGGGTAACAAGGGTGAAACTCCGTCTCAAAAAAAAAAAAAAAAAAAAAAAGACCATCTGGCTTCTCCCTGGCACTTCCTCTCTCAACACTTCCTCTAGCAGCCACATGGAAATTACCTTTCATTTCCCATAAAATGGAGTCCAGTCTGTAGCTGATTCGTTTTCCTAGCCATCTCCGGCCCATACAAGTTTAAAGGTCCAGGATGATACTCCTACCTTTTTTTTTTTTTTTTTTTAATTTTAGAGACAGGATCTCACTGTGTCACCCAGGCTGGACTGCAGTGGCACTGTCATAGCTTACTGCAGCCACCAACTCCTGGACTCAAGTCATCCTCCCGCCTCAACCCCCAGAATAGCTAGGGCAGCAGTGCACCACCAAGACCTGCTTAAGACATTACAATCCTTTCACCTTCTTATGGTTTCTTATGTATCAATTTGTAAACAATTCCATAAGATGAAAGCCACTCCGGACCTCCCAGGTCCCAATCTTGTCGAGGTAAGCCTTCTCTACCTTGGGTTTCCAAGTGAGGCTGCTGAAATACAATATTCTTTCCCTCAAGTGAGGAAACATTTTTGGTATTTCTGGTTCCACATGCTCTTCCAGAAGCTTGCCACTTTATCATCAGGAGGTAGAGTCTGTTTCCCCTCCTTTTCCATCAGCACAGACCTTTGTGACTTCTTCAATGAGTAGAATGCAGCAGAAGACACTGAATGAGATTTTTTCCTTTCTTTTTGAGACAGAGCCTTGCTCTGTCACCCAGGCTGGAGTGCAGTGATACGATCTTGGCTTACTGCAACCTCTGGTTCCCAGGCTCAGGCGATTCTTCTACCTCAGCCTCATGAGTAGCTGGGACCACAGGTGCATGCCACCATATTTTTTTATTTTTTGTAGAGACGTGGTTTTGCCATGTTGCCCATTCTGATCTTGAACTCCTGAGCTCAGGCAATCTGCCCACCTTGGCCAAAGTGCTGGAATTACAGGTGTGAGCCCCCATGCGTGGCCTGACACGACATGAATTCTAATGCCAGGCAGGAAATGGCAACAGCTCCCACGTGACTTTCTCAATCCTTGTTCTTGGACCTTGCCTTTAGGTTGTGAGGAAGGGAAACAGGAGTAGGTATGTGTTCCGGCTTCAGCTCCACCTGAGGTCCCAGCAGTCACTAACAACTTCCAGACATGTGAGTGATTACATAGATCCCAACCCCACTGTTTGAGCTGACCTTGCTGTGACTGAAAGGAGAGAGACAAGCCGTTTCTCCCAAGCTCTGTCCCATGTTGTAGATTCATGAACGCAATACATGTTGTTTTAAACCATTACGTTTTTGGGGTGGCTTGTTTAAAAGCAAATAATCAGAACTCTATCAATACTTTTCAAGCCCCTTGTATCCTGTTTTCACCCTTCCTACCCCTTCAGAAGTAACTAGTATTCTAATTTAGTATTAGTATTTCCTTAGCTTGCACAAAATAAGCTTTCCCCACATAAATACCTCTTAACAATCTATTTGCCTGTTTTCAATAAACCAGTTAAATTATGATTTTGTATACTTTTGGGCTTTTTTCATACAACGTCGTATTTTGGGGATTCACCCATGTTTATAGTTTATTCCTTTTGTAGTGTTGCATAGCATTCCATTGGGTGATTATACCACAATTAACTTAATCCATTCTCTTGTCAATGGATATTTGATTTTCTTTTTTTGCTCTTACAATGCTGACATGAATATTTCTGTATACCCCTGGTACATGTGTGACTTTTTCTAGGATAAATGATTTCATGCATTTCATGCAATTTTACTATTTAATGCAAAATATTTCCCAAATTTATTGTACCAACTGACACTCCCACCATCCACACACATTTTTACTCCATATACTCTACATTGGGTTTACCAGACTAAAATTTTTATCATTCTGGTGAGTGTGTATTTGCTTCCTAAATAGACTCAACAAATCCTTCATCTTCCCTTCCAGAGATGTCATAGTACAAGAGCCTTTTGGAGGATCTGTGGTACAAATCAGATTGCTTCACAGCCTTCCACACTGCAGAATAAAAAAATCCTTCTGAGGTTTTCTAGGATGAACACTCCTCATCTATTTTTAGCTTTCAACAATTTGTGGTTATCATTTATTTCTGTCCCATCCATTTTTTGTCTTTGTAAGATGCATTAAAAACAAAAAAACAAAAAAACATAAATCAAACCAGATGTGGCAGTTCACATCTGTAGTCCCAGCTCATCAGGAGGCTGAGGTGGGAGGATTGCTTGAGCCCAGGAGTCCCACCCTAGGTAACACAGTGAGACTTGGTGTCTAAAAAAAAAAAAAAAAAAACCCACAAACCTTTAGCTGTTTTAATGTAGTTTCAGAAGGAACTTAGGGTTAAATGTACATGTGTGTGTTCAAGGCATCTTTCAACATGCATTTTTTAATTTCAGTAAGTTTTTTCTAAATGTTTTTTGGCTTTTCAAATCTACTTGGTTATTTTTGCTGCTCCTGCTTATTTGCTTTTAGATTCCATTTTTTCCTCCTTAAAGCATACATATTGTTACATTCTGCATGTGACAATTTTAATATCTAATATTGTCTTTGAGGGTCTTTATGTATTGCTTATTTCTGACTCATTCAAATTTCTGGCTTATTTCCTTGTGAGTTTGATAATTTTGTGTACTCATATTTGGTTGAGCTTAATCTGTGAGAATATCAAGATTTTATTTCATTTTATTTTTGTGACGGGTTTTGCTCTTATTGCCCAGGCTGGAGTGCAATGGCATGATCTCAGCTCACTGCAACCGCCGCCTCCCAGGTTCAAGCAATTCTCCTGCCTCAGCCTCCTGAGTAGCTGGGATTACAGGGATGCACCACTACACCTGACTAATTTTGTATTTAGTGGAGACAGGTTTCTCTATGTTGGTCAGACTGGTCTCGAACTCCCAGCCTCAGGTGATCCACCCGCCTTGGTTACCCAAAGTGCTGGAATTACAGGCATGAGCCACCGCGCTTGGCCATATCAAGATTTTTAAATTAGGGGTTGGTAAACAATACTTCAAGGGCCAAATCCAGTTCATTGCCTGTTTTTGTATATGTTTTATTGGACCACAGGTATGCTTACTCATTATTGCATGGCCTACCAAAGACAAAAATATTTCCTTTCTCAACTTCTGTTCTCAATTATGAATATTTTCTTCAGAGAAGATTTACACTTGCTTCTGCCAACACCTAGGGGGTACTACTGACCTGAAACAACCTCAGCCTTCTTTAGAAGTCGTCTCAAATTGGTGAACCTAGCTAACAGATCAAAGGCCTTCAGAGCATCTATTCCTCTATACTGCTAAAAGTAGCAGTCCAGTCTTTGACTATATTGTTTTGATTTCAAGATAGTATAGATCTTTAAAAATTTATAATGATGGATCATTTCCACCCACAGAAGGTGTCCTTTTGTGGAATTTTTCTTACATTATTTAATACTTTCCTTTTCTTAAGTCTCTTTTATTTTCCCTTTCTTAAACTCTTACCATTGAATATGTTAGATCTCGGCTGGGCACGGTGGCTCACGCCTGTAATCCTAGCACTTGGGGAGGCCGAGGTAGGTAGATCATTTGAGGTCAGGAGTTTGAGTCCAGCCTGGCCAACATGGCGAAATCCCGTCTCTACTAAAAATAAAATTAGCTGGGCGTGGTGGTGTGTACCTGTAATCCCAGCTACTGAGGAGGCTGAAGCAGGGGAATTGCTTTAAATGGGGAGGTGGAAGCTGCAGTGAGCTGAGATTGCCCCACTGCACTCCAGCCTGGGTGACAGTGAGACTCCACCTAAAAAAAAAAAAAAAAAAAGAGACCTTATTTGATTTTTTTTTTTTTTTTTTTTTTTTTGAGACGGAGTTTCACTCTTGTTACCCAGGCTGGAGTGCAATGGCGCGATCTCGGCTCACAGCAACCTCCGCCTCCTGGGTTCAGGCAATTCTCCTGCCTCAGCCTCCTGAGTAGCTGGGATTACAGGCACACGCCACCATGCCCAGCTAATTTTTTTTGTATTTTTAGTAGAGACGGGGTTTCACCACGTTGACCAGGATGGTCTCGATCTCTTGACCTCGTGATCCACCCGCCTCGGCCTCCCAAACTGCTGGGATTACAGGCTTGAGCCACTGCGCCCGGCCTTATTTGATTCTCTAATTTATCATTTCTATCCTATTTTCTATTCTTTTGTCTTTTGATTGTACTTTCAGGGTGAATTTCTCAACTTTATCTCCCAATTCTTCTAATGAATTACCTTGACTCTCATTTTTAATTTATAGGTGCAATTCCTTGCTCTAAAATTTTTTTGGATAACATTGTTCTCCTTTTATGGATACATCTGGTTTCTCTCAAAATATTAGTTATATTTAGGGAGTATTTTTCTGATCTTTGCATTTTGTATCTACTCCCTACTCATGTCTGGTCTTTCATGTATAGAGATTTTCCTCAAATATCAGGCTATCCTGAGCTCTAAGTTCATATTTAATAATAGGGCACTAAACAGCTGAATGGAAACCCAATACATACTCATGACTTGGTAAATAGAGGGCTTCATTGAAGAGTGATAAGGTGGTAAACAGGTTTTATTATTATTTTTATCATTAAGGGACAACCAAAATGGAGATTTTTTTTCTGGTGCCATTTTACTTCTCCAGAGGAAAAAAACCTGGCAGACAAAACTAGACTTGATTGCCAGTATCATGGGAAAAGGTAGGGAGCCCACATAAAAATGCACATTTTCATTTCCTCCGTATTTTCAACCCTGTATCTTATTCATACCTTCTTTTATCCCTGGTATCCTCTAAGTCCAAGCTCTTCCAGTTCAGTTTCTCAAAAGAATTAATCTCTGGTCTCCTCCAGCTTGAAAAGGGAGGACAGGAAGTGGCCACCTGATTTTTTTTGGGGGGGACAGGGTCTGACTGTCACCCAGGATGGAGTGCAGTGGCATGATCTTGGCTCGCTGCAACCTCAGTCTTTTGAGGCGGCTCAAGTCGTCCTCCCACCACCTCCGCCTCCCAAGTAGTTGGGACTACAGGTTCACCCTACCATGCCTGGCTTTTTTTTTTTTTTTTTTTTTGGTGGAGATGAGGTTTCACTACATTGCTCAGGCTGGTGTCAAACTCCTGGACTTGAGCGATCTGCCTCACTTGGCCTACCAAAGTGCCGGGACTAGTGGCATAAGCCACCATGCCCGGCCTCCATCTGACTTAAGTAGGGTTGGGGAAAGATAGTTTAGTTATTCTGTATCCAGACTTTCAACCAGTCTTTAACATCTCAAGCACCATCTCTGCATCTGAGCACTGGTTCCTTCAAGGTTCTGAGCACCTACCTCGTGTGGTATCCTGGCTTCTTTCTCACCGCATTACCTTTTGCAGTCACTCAACAAGCTTCTTTGGTTCTGGTTCTACTAAGTCAGTCATACTTTCTCGACCTGCATTTTGTTTCCCAAAAATTAATTTTATCCTTTGATTTCTTCTCTCCTGCTCCGTTTGTCATAGTATAGTTACACTTTATGGACATTTTACTGAGATTTCAGGAAAGAAAACAAAAGCTAATTGCAGTATTTAGCTGGGAGGCTTCAAATTGAATTGTAAATAATCCTAAAATATAGGACATAGATATGTTTTCCATGTTTTTCTCTTCCTGGAAGTACTTTAATTAAAATCACCCCACCTAAAAGCCAAAAACCTATTATATCAGCAGTGATTCTTATTAGAACTTTCTTAATATAGCAGATCTATACTTGCTATAGATGAAAATACAAGGGAACAAATGAAGGATAAGCATTCATTGAATAGGAAAATGAATATATTTACAAATATATTGGTAAGATACAGAAATTTGTAACGCAAATCACATTTTAATATAGTTTTAAAAATTCTTCCAAATATAACAAATTTAATCAGAAAAAACACCTGAAACATCTTAACCATTAGTACATTATCTTAAAGGATTATTTCCCTGATTCCTTGGCTTACTATGTTGTATTTATAAAGGTATAAACTACTGATTTTTCCATTAGAGTATTTTATACTAAATGTAGTTTCTTTAGCTGATAATTATAAAGAAAATTGTTGACTAAGATCATGTGTTAAATAGTGGGAAAAATTTCCCTTAGTAAACTGGTAAAGACTATAAGTTGGTATTTTCAAACTTGTGATTAATATAAAGTAGTAAGCAATAAAATCCGCAGCCCCACAAGAACCTCAGTTTTTCTATTCCAAAAATCGTTATAAAAAGTGTACTGAGTGCAATGTATTATCCAAGTTTGTTTTAAAAATCAACCAACATACCAAAATGATTCGTCAAGAAATAAGAGCAAAGAAATAGTTAACAGTGTCAGGTTTGCTAAATAAATAAATAAATAAATAAATAAATTACTGTCCAGGCATGGTGGCTAATGCCTGTAATCCCAGCACTTTGGGACGCCAAGATGGGCGGATCACCTGAGGTCGGGAGTTTGAGACCAGCCTGACCAACATGGAGAAACCCCATCTCTACTAAAAATACAGAATTATCCGGGCGTGTGGCACATGCCTGTAATCCCAGCTACATGAGAGGCTGAGGCAGGAGAATTGTTTGAACCCAAGAGGCAAAGGTTGCTGTAAGCCAAGATGGCACCACTGCATTCCAGCCTGGGCAACAAAAGCAAAACTCCATCTCAAAAAATAAAAAAAAAATTATTGTCAAAGACATCTGAGGAGTCTAAAACGCATTTATTGTAGCAGAGGGCTTCAGGCTGATTCTTATACTGTTGTTAAAGCAACCTTTCAATGCTTTACAGTGAAAAAAATCAGCACATATTTATTTTAAAAAATTATCAATACCTTCAAAATAAGGTTTAAACTTGCCTTGAGAACATGAATTGGCTATGATACAAACCCATTATTTGACAAATTGGGTGAATTTTTTTAGTAACCTAAAAGAAATTGGCTAAAACTCATATATGACAGAGTTGAGAAGCTCTAATTCAGGTCAGAAAAATGGGAGAGAGATCAGTTCCTTTTTATGGAATGAAAGAACAATTTTATTATCTTTTTTGAAATAGTGAAACATTTTGGGCTCACTTAGTCTCTATTTCTTTCTTTTTATAGAGATAGGGTCTCACTGTAATACCCAGGCTGGTCTTGAACTCCTGAGCTCAAGTAATCTGCCTGCCTCAGCCTCCCAAAGTGCTGGGATTATAAGCACGAGACACCATGCCTGGCTAGTCTCTACTTTCAAAAGATAGCAGTAGGCCAAGCACAGTGGCACACGCCCATAATCCCAGTACTTTGGGAGGCAGAGGCAGGAATACTTGAGCCCAGGAGTTTGAGACCAGACTGGGCAACACAGTGAAATCCCATTTCTATAAATGAAAACAAAAAAACACAGCAGTAAGCTAAAAATATTAAAATATCAATACTAGCTTATTCTCAAAAACAACTTTCTGCTATATAAATAAAAAGTGCTTGTAACTAATAATATTCATTAAAAATGTCAACTCTTAGGATCATAAAAGGCCTATCTCACTGCCAGCAATAAGAGTGGTATATGCTAAGGGACATCATATTTACAGAAAACAAAAATATATATTCAATTATTTCCTATAGTTCTAATATAGTCATTATACCAATAAGCATAAAATAATCTTATTTTGATATGGCAATTAAAACAAACAAAATTATGGCAGAGTAAAATGCAAGGAACTAACTCCTCATTAGGGATTTCTGGACATTAAGTATTTTGACTAGTTCGTAATGAAGTTAAATATGACTAGAACACAATTCAGAAAAGACAGACTAATTTATTTGTTTTATAAAATAGAATGAGAGCTTAGTTTAGATAATCAAGAGGTAACAGCTTCAGATATCATCTTCACCAAGAATCAATTTGTAGTGTTTCTTATTCATTTAAAGGAATCAGGAAGAAAAATCCATTTAATTTCTGCTGCCTGCCCAGTCACGTCAAAAATTCTTAAGGAGGCTAAAATAAAAATACCTTGGGTTTTGGTCAATTTTTAAAGTAAAAATTTCCAGATGCTCCAAAAGCAATGAGTTCAATTTGGTGTCTTGTGTTCTGGCAAAGAACAGTTAAGTTTATAGCTTTGGAGTTGTAGCTTTCAAATGCTGTGACCAACTATTTGAGAGTTATAATCTGCAGGCTCCATTTTCAAAATATGTGGAATAACACTGTCAATTCGTATGTTGCCAATGAGACCTTTGAAAAACAATTCTTCAGTGATGGTAGCGTTCATCAGTCTTAAAGCTGGCAATCTGAGTAGTAGTCTGGATAACCTAAAGAAAGTAAAAGGGCGAGGAACAAGGTTGTAAACCAGAAAGAAATTTAGTACAAAAGTATGAGTAATTTCTGCATGTGGCCTAATTTAATAAAGATATTATTTTCAAAAGTTAAAATCAAAACTTAAGTATCCTCAAGCCTTACAGTATATGGCAATTACTTGGGTATTAATGCAGTCTGACAAACTCCACAGGGGAAAGCCCTGCTCTTAATGCTACAGTGTACTGCCTCCACTTGGCTGTAAGGACCATGGAGCTGAGTTGTGAAACCATGCATCAAGTTATACAACTTGTTTTTTTTTTTTTTTTTTTTTTTTGAGAGAGGACCTCACTGTGCTGACCAAACAGGAGTACAGTGGTGTGATCTCGCTGCAGGCTCAATTCCTTGGGCTCGAGTGATCCTTCCCGCCTCAGCCTCCTGAGTAGCTGTGGCTCCATGCCACCCCGGCTAATTGTTTTTGTAGAAACAGGGTCTCACTATGTCACCCAGGCTGGTCTCACAGTGCTGGGCTCAAGCAATCCTCCTGCATTGACTTCCCAAAGTACTGAGATTATAGGCATAAGCCCCTGTGCGAGGCCAAGTTATACATTTAAGAATGGTGGCTGGAGGTCAGTGGCTCACACCTGTAATTGCAGCACTCTGGGAGGCCAAGGTGGACAGATCACTTGACATCAGAAGTTCGAGACCAGTCTGGCCAATGTGGTGAAACCTCATCTCTACTAAAAATACCAAAAAAAAAAAAAAAAAAAACCCACACAAAAAAACCCAAAAAACAATTGGCCACACGTGACCAGCCTAACCAACATGGTGAAACCTTGTCTCTACTAAAAATAGAGAAAAATTAGCCGGGCATGGTGGCACATGCCTGTAACCGCAGCCACTCGGGAGGCTGAGGCAAGATAATCATAAGCATTACTTGAACTTGGGAGGCAGAGGTTGCAGTGAGCTGAGATCATGCCACTGCACTCCAGCCTGGGTAACAGCAATACTCTGCCTCAAAACAAACAAACAAAAAAACAAACAAACAAAAGGCTTAGTAACTCCTTTCAGGTTTTAAGAATGACAACGTTTTGTGTTATCAGGACATAAGACATTTTCTTGGTTTTGCTCTGCAAAAAAACTACTGGAAATGGCAAAATAGGCAACAGTTGCTATTACTGGGAAGAGCAGAGAACACAGAATCAAGACTGTTGGGTTCAAATCTTGATTTAACTGCCCACTACACGTGTGCATATCACTTACTCACTGTCTCTCACAATGCTGTTGCGAGGATGAATGAAATGATCCCTGCCAGTTTCTGTGCCAGGTGAGGTTCCTTAGGGCAGGACCCTATCTTGTGTGACACTGTCTTATAGGTCGAAAACTACTATCCAAGTATAATGTATTGTTTTTAAGTAACCAAGAACATAAAAAACTGAGAAAGAGTTGCAGTCACAAAGGAGAAAAAATTTATTTGTATAATGAGGTATAGTGACTTTTTTTTTTTTTTGACGAGTCTTACTCTGTCACCCAGGCTGGAGTGCAGTGGCTTGATCTTGGCTCACTGCAACCTCCTCCTCCCAGGATCAAGTGATTCTCCTACCTCAGCCTCCCCAATAGCTGAGATTACGGATGCTCGCCACCATGCCCCGCTAATTTTTGCATTTTCAGTGGAGATGGGGTTTCACCACGTTGGCCAGGCTGGTCTCGAATTCCTGACCTTAGGTGATCCACCCGCCTTGGCCTCCCAAAGTGCTGGGATAACAGGCGTGAGCCACCGCGCCTGGCCTAGAGTAACTTTTAAAGATGCTGAAAAACAACCACAACAAAACCACCTTTCCAAAAACATTGTGGTGGGTTTATCCTTCTGTCCTAAGGCCTTGCACTCTTAACACTTCAGACCAAATGAGACCAGCAGCCCCCAGGATGAAGTGATCTTCCTGTAGCTGTGTGCTCTACTTCTCAAATTACTCAGCATCCACAAATTACTCAGCATCTACAGAACTGGTAGAAAGCAGGATAGGAAAACAAGTTAGATAAACTAAGGTTGATATTTGAGATGAGACTGGTTTATAAATCTACATTATTTAATATATATAAAAAGTATATTTAAAAATGTTATTTTACTAGTTTCAAGTATGCTAAACTAATAAAATGTTTTATTTATTACAAGCAAACACACTTATACAGCCTTTACTATATGATAGGCACAGTCCTAAGCACTTTACATATATTAACTGATTTAATCCTTGAAATAATTGTAAACAGTGAATACTATTATTATCTCCATTTATAGGTAAGGAAATGTGCCCAATTGAAACTAGTAAGTGCTGGAGTCAGGACTCAAATCCAGATACTCTGGCTCTGTAACCATGTGCTTAACCCCTTGGCTATAATGTCCCTCTTTAAAATGAAAGTGGCTCTTACAAAAAAAAGTTTTCTCAACATTGGCGAGCAATAGCTTGGACAGAATTCCATAAGCCATGTTTCAAAATTAATTATAAAATAGTCTAATGTTGTTTGCTATTTTTTAGTATTATTTTAGACAGGGTCTCGCTCTGTCACCCACACTGGAGTGTAGCAAAGTGATCACAGCAAAGTGATCATTGCAGTCTCACCTCAGCTTCCTGGGTAGCCAGGACTACAGGCATGCGCCACCACCCTCCACCCCCAACCCGGCTAATTTTTGCATTATTTTGTAGAGACAGGGTTTCGCCATGTTGTCTAGGCTGGTTTCCAATTATTTTTTATCCTCTTTTTACTAACGAAATTCATTATTTCATCTGAAGAGAAAGAGTCTGGACTTTAGAGTCAGACTACCTGGGTTCACGGACAGGTGCTATCATTTACTGTGTGACCTTGAGTAAAGCTAACCTGTCTGTTGAAGTCTCCTCTTATATAAAATATAAGAACTGGATGAAATATTTTATGTAATATACTTGCAACAATGCAATAGTATTTTTTATAGCATTAGTATTTCAAAGGTTAAGATTGCCTAAAACGCCTAATTACTGTAAGACTAAAAATAATGAGATAACAGACCCACAAAAGGTTTTTAAATTATTTGAATTATATAGTATTTAACTCTAGATACCTGTAGGTGTCATCTGGATATGTTTTTGTTATATAATCTTGGAATTCCACATAAGCTTTTTCCTGAAATTTCTCTATCTGTTCCATGTTTTCTAGGCCTGGATGATCTGAAACATTAAAGAATACATTGGCACCCTAGTTCTGAATGTTCATTTAAGACAGTGGAGATGGAAAGAATAGTTAAGTCAAAAAAGAACCCTATCATAAAATGTGTGGCTCATTCATTCCGCAAATACTGACTGAGCCCACCTACTATGCACCAAGCACTATATTTTACACATTTAAAATTATTTTTTATGTCATATACATATGCCAACAACTAATAAAAAACAAGTGGATGTTACCAAAATAGTTTTCTCTCCATTCCAAAAGTAGTAGGAAGGCATTTGGTAACTTTGCTTTTAACAAGAGCAAAAGGCTAAAATGACTCAGCGTAAAAAGACATTTTAAATCCATGAAATATTAGCAGATTATATTCTATGCCATATTTTTATAAGACAAAAATTCTATTAATTTTAGGTAAAAAGGTATATAAGAAATTATGAAACCATAAATATCTATCAGAAAAATTACAACAGAAATATGAAATAATCTATAAGCATTTCAATGATCATTGTAACATTTAACAAAAACAGAAATATTAAAAGAACTTCATAAAAATTATGCCTTGCTTAAGAAATGTTCAACATGGAAAGCTCTATTCTCATGGATGAAAATTTTAAAAAGTAATAAATGGAAAATCCTAAAAATACTTAGTAAAATAAAATTAAAATCAATACATTAGAATTTAAACTTCAAATCTATGTTCTTTCAATTTTCACCTAAGGAAAATGAAGGTGACAAATTGTGATATAAGAATAAAAACATATGTTACTAACTCATAAGAAACAGTAAAACAGGCTTTAATGTTTTTACTGGTATCACTGGCCGAAAGAAGGTTTCGTCAGATAATTTTATTATGATGCACAAGAACAGAAACATATATCAGAACGAAAAATACAGAACCTAACTTAGAGAACAATTTCTCTTATTCAGAAATTGATCATTGAGAGTTTACCATCATTTTATCATCTATGAAAACTGTAAACTGGCAGGAAACAAGAGACCAGTTTTTCTATTTGTTGGTAACTTATATAAGATGTTTGGAAATTTAACCCATCATCATAGTAATACTCATCTCTCATTCTGCCTTTAGTAATGCCTAAGAATACAAACCTAAGAATTCAAGGCATAATTTTTATGAAGTTCTTTTAAAATTTGTTTTTGTGAAATGTTACAGTGACCACTGAAATGCTTAGAGTGTTTCATATTTCTATTATAATTTTTTGATGGAGATGGTATTTATGGTTTCATAATTTCTTATATACCTCGATGTGGCAATAGAAATAGAGGTCTGTAATATTTTTTATATTTTATTTCTGAGACAGCATCTCTGTCTACCAGGCTACGATGCAGTGGCGTGACCAGAGCTCACTGCAGCCTCAAACTCTCAGGGTCAAGTGATCCTGCCACCTCAGCCTCCTGAGTAGCTGAGACTACAGGTGCACACCAGCACATCCAGCTGATTTTTTCCATTTTGATTTTTGTAGAGAAGAGGTCTCATTATGCTGCCCAGGCTTCTCAAACTTCTGACCAGTGCTCCACCTTGGCCTCTCAAACTGTAGGGATTACAAGCATAAGCTATTGCACCCTGCCAAAGTCTATCATATTTCACTGACTTCTCAACCTCCCTTTTTATATCCCGATAAATGTCTAACATCGTTAAAATTCACCAATTTAAAGTATACAATTCAGGCTGGGTGCAGTGGCTGACAGCTGTAATCCCAGAACTTTGGGAGGCTAAGCAAGGCCGGCAGATCACCTTAGGTCAGGAGTTCAACATCAGCCTGGCCAACATAGTGAAACCCGTCTCTACTCAAAATACAAAAATGAGCCGAGTGTGGTGGTGTATGCCTCTAATCCCAGCTACTATGGAGGCTGAGGCAGGAGAATCACTTGAACATAGGAGGCAGAGGTTGCAGTAAACCAAGATTGTGCCATTGCACTCCAGCCTGGGTGAGAGAGTAAGACTCAAAAAATATATATACAATTCAATAGTTTCTAGTATTTTCAGAGTTGTACAACCATCAGAACAATCTAATTTTGGAACATTTTTGTCACTCCAAAAAAAAACTACTTTACTTATTAGCAGTCACTTCCCATTTCTTCCTTTTCCTTAGCCTGTGGCAACCACTTACCTATTTTATGTCTATACAGGTTTGCCTATTTTGCATATTTATATAAATGAAATCAAACAATATGACTGGCTTCTTTCATTTAGCAGAACGTTTTAAAGGTTCATCCATGTTGTAGTAGGTACTAGAATTTCCTTCCTTTTTATGCCTTAATGATATTCCATTATATGTATACATTACATTTTATTTATTTCTTCATCTGTTGATGGACATTTGGATTGTTTCCACTTTTTGGCTATTATGAATAATGCTGCTGTGACTATTTAGATACACATTCTTGCACAGATATATAATTTCATTTTTCTTGGGCTGACAAGAGTGAACCTGCTGAGTCATATAACTCCATGTTTAATCTTTTGAAGAACTACTAAACTCTTTTCCAAAGCAACTGCACCATTTTACATTCCTACTTGCAACATATTAGGGTTTCTATTTCTCCACATCCTGAAACATTTTATTTTGAATGAATAGTAAATGTTTATATACCTGGACTGAAGAGTACTATTGCCTTCAGGTAGGCATATTCATATCCATCAATGCAGAGTTTAACCATGCTGTTACAAAACTCCTGTAGTCGGAAGATGTGGTCCATCAACAATTTTCTTCTTTCTATTGACATTTTATCTTTAATTAAAAATAAACAAATGTTTCTAGTTTTTGTCTAAAATCAACAACTACTTTCATCCCATATATTTTCCTCAGGAATTTTGAAAACTTTTCTAAATCTTAAATTGTTTTTGAGACAGGGTTTTACTCCTGTTGTCCAGGATGGAGCGCAGTGGGGCGATCTTGGCTCACTGCAACCTCCGCCTCCTGGACTCAAGCAATTCTCCTGCCTCAGCTTCCCAAGTAGCTGGCACTAGAGGTGCTTGCTACTGTGCCCGGCTAATTTTTGTATTTTTCATAAAGATGAGCTTTCACCATGTTGCCCAGGCTGGTCTTGAACTCCTGGGCTCAAGTGATTAGCCCACCTATACTTCCCAAAGTGTTGGGATTACAGGCATGAACCACTGTGCGTGGCCTTCCTCTCATGAATTTTAAGCTTTGAGTATAACCAGTATAGAAATGTTTAAAATTCAGTATTTCTGTAATTATAGCTAAAATTAATCATCTTAAGATACTGTTCATTCAATAACAACAAGCTGTTAGTATACAATCTGTATAAAAATTCTAAGTAGAAAGGTTTATATTTCTTTCCTTTTTTTTTTTTGAGACAAGAGTCTCGCTCTGTCGCCCAAGGATTGAGTGCAGTGGGCCATCCTGACTCACTGCAACCTCCACCTCCTGGGTTCAAACAATTCTCCCACCTCAGCCTCCCGAATAGCAGGGACTACAGGTGCACATCACCATGCATAGCCAAATTTTGTATTTTTAGAGTCAAGGTTTCCCCATGTTGGCCAGGCTGGTCTTGAACTCCTGACCTAAAGTGATCTGCCTGCTTCTGCCTCCCAAATTGTGAGCCACTGCACCCAGCCGGGTTTATATTTCATCTTAATTCTTTTGATGTTGCAAAAGTACTTTTAAAAAATGAATTAGTTTCTCATGGTAATTGCTTTTGGAAAAAATTACATATAAAAAATGGATTATTTGAATGCTTATGGTACCTGACTTGTTTAAAAAAAAAAAAAAAGAAAAGAAAACTTTAAACGTAATGGCTCCTTTTTAAAAAAAAAGAAAGAAATGGGTCTCAATCTGTTGGCCAGGCTAGGGTGCAATGGTGCAATCATAGCTCACTGCAACCTCAAACTCCTGGGCTCAAGTAATTCTCTGCCTTAGATTCCTAAGTAGCTGGGACTACAGGTATGTTCCACCATGGCCAAATAATTTTAAAAAATTTTTTGTAGAGGCGGGGTACCACTATATTGTCCAGGCTGGTCTCAAACTCCTAGGCTCACACAATCTCACCTCAGCCTCCCAAAGTGCTGGGATTACAGGCGTGACCCACCCCGCCTGGCTGAAATGTTTGCTTTCAAGATACACCTTTGAGAACATAAAAAGTAAAGATAACCATCTGAAACACTGGAAAACTAGAATTAAGACTCAAATTTTGGTAATAGGACTTTATTTAAACGTATATTGGTTGGGAAAAAGTGAGCAAAACCATCTACATGTTTTACTACCAAGACATAATAAAAACAAATACTTAGTAAAAATATTGTTAAGAAGAAAGAAAACTGAAGCAGAATAAAGTTTTACAATAAAGATTTTAATACTTAAAAGTGTGTTAGTGACTTTAGGGGAAAAAAGTTTTCATTTATAGCAGAGGGACATATGTAAAACACATCCATTAGTAATTAGTCAACCACAGCTTTCCTGAAGGTAGGCTTTATAACCATTACAGGTATGTAAGACATGAACCAGGGGTAGGAGTCTGGAAGTAAGATGGGAATGTGATGCTGCCTTCTGGTATATCTATTTTTGATGACATTTTAACGTGATTACCCCTCTGCTATTAAATATAAGGAAGAAGCAAATGACTATTGCCTCCTACATCCTGGAAAAGGTAATAAGGAAGGTGCTTTTTACCTTGTTGAAGACTATTGTGAAGACAATTGACAAATGTTGCTAATATAGTTGCTACATTCATCACTTGCCAGCACTGGGCAAGACCAAGGGTAAAAAGTTCATTCCAGTAAGCTTTCACCAGTAATATGCTGTTTTCTTGCCTATTAAAAACAGTAATAAAAGCACAAAATCAGATATTATTAAAATAAGTTTTATAAACCTTACACCTAGTCCAAATATTTAAAAATAACATATTACTAAACTAAAATTACTCTAGAAAAGATATGATCGAGTCTGTGTTTTGTGTAGCTGATAACAAAATGAGAAACGAGGAATGCTTAGACATTTAAATAGTAGCTAGCTCATTATCAGTCAGCCAGTTTATAAGAACAATTGCAAGTAATATTTCTTTTTTTTTTTTTTTTTTGAGATGGAGTTTCGCTCTTGTTACCCAGGCTGGAGTGCAATGGCGCGATCTCGGCTCACCGCAACCTCCGCCTCCTGGGTTCAGGCAATTCTCCTGCCTCAGCCTCCTGAGCAGCTGGGATTACAGGCATGCGCCACCATGCCCAGCTAATTTTTTGTATTTTTAGTAGAGACGGGGTTTCACCATGTTGACCAGGATGGTCTCGATCTCTCGACCTCGTGATCCACCCACCTCGGCCTCCCAAAGTGCTGGGATTACAGGCTTGAGCCACCGCGCCCGGCCGCAAGTAATATTTCAAACTAAACAAGCTGGGGCTTTAACTTTCCATTCCATAGAAATGGAATAAAAATTGTTCTTAAAATAAAAGCAAACGCATATATTAAAAAAAAAAAAAGACCAACCACCACCACCTTTTCCAAGCTTTCTTTTGCTCTGAATACAGGTAAATACTGTTAAAAAGAAAGGGCAATTCAAATTATTTTATTTTATTTTTTTTTGAGACAGAGTTGTGCTCTGTCACCCAGGCTAGAGTATAGTGGTGCAATCTCAGCTCACTGCAACCTCTGCCTCCTGGGTTCATGCAATTTTTGTGCCTCAGCCTCCCGAGTAGCTGGGATTACAGGCATGCACCACCACACACAGCTAGTTTTTGAATTTTTAATAGAGTTTCAACATGTTGACTAGGCTGGTCTTGAACTCTTGACCTCAGGTGATCTGCCCACCTTGGCCTCCCAAAGTACTCAGATTACAGGCATGAGCCACCACTCCCAGCCTCTATAATTATTTTATAGTAGGCAAGCAACCAATTTTAGGAGAAAAATGGTTCATTGAATAAGTATGTTTCAGATGAGATATTAGTATCCCTACAAATGAGATACCCAGGATTTTACTATGAATAACAAGAGATTAGAAAGGACAAAAGTTCTTTCCTGAATTTCTAAGTAATCTCAGCAGCATAAGAGAGTAGAAAAATTATTTAACAGGAGTCAAAGCACCACGGTTTAAACCTACTTACCCATTTGAAATTAGGCAAATAAACTTTCCAGGTCTCAGGCTGTCTAACTATATAAAATACAGAGACACTATATATTCTATATATCTTGCTTAGAGTTATTAAGAAGTAAAATATAAGAATTAGCTGGGGCTGGGTGCGGTAACTCATGCCCGTAATCCCAGCACTTTGGGAAGCTGAGGCAGACACATCACTTGAGCCCAGGGGATCCAGATCAGTCTGGGGAACATGGCAAAACCCTATCTCTACAAAAAATACAAAAATTAGCTGCGTGTGGAGGTGCACACCTGTAGTGCCAGCTACTTGGGAGGCTGACGTGGAAGGATCACCTGGGCCTGGGGAAGTCGAGGCTTCAGTGAGCTGTGATCACACCACTGCACTCCACCTTGGGCAACAGAGTGAGACCCTATGTATTTAAAAAAAAAAAAAAAAAAAGAAAGAAAAAGATTAGCTGGGTGCTGTGGCACATGCCTGTAGTCGCAGCTACTCAGGAGGGTTACGGTGGGAGGATTGCTTGAGGCCAGGAGTTTGATGGGGTAGCGCACCATGACTGCATCTGTGAAGAAACACTGCACTCCAGCCCCTAACCTGGCACAAGACCTTGTATCAAAAAAAAAAAAAAAAAAAAAAAATTGAGAAAGTATATGCCAGGTACTGGAGAAATAGCAATCAAGTCAATTAAGTTTGCCTTCATGAAAAAGAGGGGAAATAACAAACATATAATTTTAAATATATAAATAATATATACATTAGTTTCAGGTCATATAAATTCTACATTACTATAAAGTATGTATATTAGAAAATGGGAAGGTTTAGGTAACGGTGGTTAGAGAAGGCATTTTTGAGGCTAGTGACATTTGAGTGGAGAAAGATGTTAGAGAACTAAAATAAAAAAACCAAAAACCAGAAAGATCTAGGGGAATAGTATCCCAGGGAAAACGGGCAAATGCGCTAAGGTGAGAACAGATATACAATAGGTATTCCAAAAACAATTGCTGAGTGAATTACTAAATCCTATCCTATCGTCTTGGAGAGATTTAAGTTGTTAAGAACATTCTGATAGGAAATATGTCGAACCTGATGAATGGTACTTACATACTTTTGCTTAATAAATAAAGCTTTAAAATCCTAATTTTAAGTGTGTTTAACAGAAATCATTTGTTAAGAGTCACAGCCTTATTTATGACATTACATTTTATTAAATAATTGAACATAGTTGAAACGAATGCTAATACTGTCCGCTTAGTCACAGCAAGTTTTTTTCTGATAATTATTAATGTGAAATTTTAATTCCAGGCTGATCTCTTTTCTGTGCAGTATCTGAGAAGGATTACTCGCCACAAGAAACTGTCTATCATTTCAAAATAAAGTTTAAATGCAAAGAAAACCAGTATTTTACAATCTTCATATAGAAAATGGTTAAAAATATCAATCTTAAACAAAATCAAAGGAAATAAAAATAAGGAATACTATTTTAATTAAAGATGGATAAAAATTCAAAATTGAGGGAGAGGTGAGGAAATAAGCATTAATTCTCATCATTGCTACATGAGCATAAACTGGATCAACATCTTTTCAAAGAACAATTTGGTAGTAGTCATTAAAAATTAAACTGTACACTTCCTTAGACCCAGCAATTTCACCTCTAAGAAACTATTTTATAGAAATACAGTCATGCATAGCACAACATTTTGATCAACAATGTACCGCATATACAATGCTGGTCCCATAAGATTATAATACCATATTTTTATGGAAACTTCTCTATGTTTAGATACACAAATATTTACTATTGTGTTACCACTGCGTATGTTATTCAGTACGGTAACATGCTATACAGGTTTGTAATCTAGGAGAACTAGACTATAGCATATAGCCTAGATGTGTAGTAGGCTTATGTAAGTACACTCTATGATGTTCACAATGACAAAACTGCCTAAGGATGCATTTCTCAGAATATATAGCCATCATTAAACGAGCAACGCATGCCTATACTAAGAAGACTATACTATCAAAAGTGGGCAAAAATACATATGCAATGCCACAAAATGCACATTGTAGCACTGTATATAGTAACAAAGAAAACTGGCAACAACCCAAATGTCTACTAGTAAGGAATAAATGCATAAAATGGAATACTATAATAGAAGCCATAAGGACAAATGGGGTAAATTTACATGTACCAATGCAGGAAGAAGTCTGTGAGTGTAAAAAGCAAGGCAAAGAATAGGATGCGTAAATATGTGTACATATTTGTCTAATAAATATCTCAAGGAAAAATTCTAGTAGAACACAAAACTGTTAACAGTAGGGTTAGTTACCTCTGGTGAGTGAGGTTTTACTTTATTTATAGTCCTACACTTCAATATTACTTTAAACGTTTAAAAAAAAATTTAAAAGCTAACATGAAGAAATTTAGAGTAAATTCAGTTTTCACTTTTAACCTCTGATTCTGATTTTTTTTTTTTTGAGACTGAGTCTCACTCTGTCGTCCAGGGTGGAGTGCAGTGGCACATCTCAGCTCACTGTAACCTCCACCTCCCCAGTTCAAGCAACTCTTCTGCCTCAGCTTACCAAGCAGCTGGGACTACAGGTGTGTGCCACCATGCCTGGCTAATTTTTGTATTTTTAGTAGAGATGGTGTTTCACCATATTGGCCAGGCTAGTCTCAAACTCCTGACTTCGTGATCCACCCTTGTGATCCATCTCCTGGATTCAAGTGATTCTCCTGCCTCAGCTCCCAAAGTGCTGGTATTACAGGTGTGAGCCACCGCGCCTGGCCTGATTCTGAAGTTTTAAAGAGGAAACAGCTAACCAAAGTAGTTTACTAGTAAACACAGGAAAGGAAAAAAAAAAGAAAAATAAAAAATCAGAGCAGGCCTGTGCTTTGTATCTTGCAGTAAGGAAATACCTTGGCATTGTTGGAGAAGCTCAGAAAACAGAAGTATAAGTGCAAAGGGTAAGAATGCCATAACTATTACTAAGGAAAAAAGACAGACGTGGCAGATGAGAAACAGCCTATCAGAATATTGTGTTTCCAAAAGAAAAGTGGAAGGACTGCAGAAACCAACTACCGAAAGATATCTATTTACATTTATCCAACCCCCCAAACCAAAAATCCTTATGGGATAGCTATGTTTTTAAAAAGTTCAATTACATTAAGAAAGAAAAACAGCAAGGCCACTCTAAAAAGGTAGTCCTGAAGAGAATGAAGAAAAATGACCTTTTATTATCTACTTTGCAGCAGGCAATGGCTTAGATACATTTACTTTCATTATCTCACCTACGTGGTGTAGTTCATAATCAAGTGTTTCTGCTCCCAATTTACAGACACTGAGCCTCATTTAATTTAGGTTACTTGGTCCAAAGATACAAAAGCTAGCAGATGCATCAGAACAGAATTTGAACATTTATGCTCCTTTATACCTCATTACACAATTTAGCAAGTAAAATGCTAAAGTCAAATTTCTTAGTATAGACTCCTCCATTTAAGGTTAATATTTTGGGATGGTAAGGGCATGTTTGCTACCAGTTTTTCCTGTAAGGAAAAGAAAACAAATGACTATTGTAGTTTATGTTCAAAACATCTTTCCTTTAAGAAGCAAAAAGAGCTCAGTGGAGACTGTAGTTAAGATTATCAATAAAGCATTCAAAAAGCAACACAAGTGTTGACGTTAAAAAAAAAAAAGGTCGGATATGATGGCTCATGCCTGTGATCCCAGTACTGTGGGAGGTTGAGTTGGGAGAATCACCTGGGGCAACAAGTTCGAGATCAGCCTGGACAACATAGTGAGACCTCTATCTCTATTTTAAAAAAAGCATTAACTTGCAAAACAGTAAATGTGTTAATTTCTCTTACAAACAGGTACAGGTATTTTTCTCTAACTACTGCACCATTTCGTGGGTTTGCTTTTTTTTTGTAGGCGGAGTCTCACTCTCACTCAGGCTGGAGTGCAGTGGCATGATCTCAGCTCACTACAACCTCCATCTCCTGCAATCAAGTGATTCTCCTGCCTCAGCCTCCCGAGTAGTTGGGATTACAGGTGCCTGCCACCACGCCCAGCTAATTTTGGAAATTTTAGTAGAGACAGGTTTCACCATGTTGGCCAGGCTGGTCTTGAACTCAAGTGATCCACCTGCTTTGGCCTCCCAAAGTGCTGAGATTACAAGCATGAGCCACCACATCTGGCCTGTATTGTTAACGTTCATTAAAATATGTATACAGGACTCACAATTAGAGATTATATAATTGTTCATACTATCGATTTTCATAAAGGAATATTAACTTTTGAGCCATCCATATCTGATAATACTGAAGGCACCAGCCTCAGGGAAAAATATCAATGATATGGCAATGAACCCACAAAGTTACAGGCTTCAAAACCACAAAGTTCCAGGAAACATTATATTATGTTTCAGTGGTAATTTAAAAGATTCAACTTTCTGGCTTAGCATTTAATGGAAAGCTATTGCTTACATTATTCAATAAGTAAAATCTCCTGTGGTAAATGGTGGTGGCTTGGAGCTTTTGGTTATATTGTAAAAATCTAGGTAGAGATGACTGCTGCCACACTTATTCCAGGCAAATCATGCCAAGTTCTCTCCACTACCCCACGATGGAATCTACCACTACTCATCTAGTTACTTAACCTAAATTATGCAGGCAGAACTTGAAACCAACAACTGAATTCCTCTAAATACTGACTGAAAACTACAAATCTTAAAACAGAAAATCAATACCTTTGTGAAATACAGAAGCCTTGTAAAATATAAACAGTATATTAACTGTGTACTGAAATTCAACACCTTTGTAAGATATGGAAGCCTTGTAAAATACAAATGGCACTAACCATGCACTGTTTAGTAAGATTCTTTAAGCTACTGTTCCCTTCAATTAAAGTTAGTGATCAAAATAATCTTGATTTTAGAAAATGATTAATGTTGCTTATCGGTTTCTCTCTGTAATATTAGGACTTGGTCACCAACTTTTATATTTTGAGATAAAAATAAAACCTAATGCCAGTTTCTACTTTTAGAATAGCTTTTATTTCCATATAACAGAATTTTTCCATCATTACCACTTAGTCCTTATCCATATGATTAAGTCAACACATAAATAAGATCTATGAATCATCTAGATAGGGATAAAAAATAAGAGTCTGCATAATGGCCTTGATTGCTAGATCAAGTTATTCTAATTAAAAAGAATCTTGTGGTTGTTACATTGAAACTGATTTTCAATACAAATCACAGGAAAATGTAGCTACCACTATAAAAATCACTTATTTTATAAACAGAAACCTCCTGAGGCCTTATTTTTGGTTTCTTCAACATCTGCATTATTTCCATAGGATAATTATACTCAATTTAATAGAAGTACTCAGGATCAGTGGTGTTGTAAATAATTCAAAGAGTTCAAACCACTCCCCAAAATTCCTTTTGTCATTTTACTATAATAACTGATAGCTTATTATGAAAAATATCACCAGGTTACTTTTTAGACATATGAATGTGAGTTACAAGTTGAGTGAAATACACTTAATGTTTTAAGATTAAATCAATTGTTGGCCAGGCGCAGTGGCTCATGCCTATAATACCAGTACCTTGGGAGGCCAAAGTGGGCAGAACACTTGAGGCCAGGAGTTTGAGACCTGCCTAACCAACATGGTGAAACCCTGTCTCCACTAAAACTACAGTATTTTTATAGGTGTGGTGGTACACAACTGTAGTTCCAGCTACTCAGGAGGTTGAGGCACGAGAATTGCTTGAACCTGGAAGGTGGAGGTTGCAGTGAGCCGAGATCACACTATTGCACTCCAGCCTGGGAAAAAGCAAGACTCTGTCCAACTAAATAAATAAATAAAATTAATCAACTGCCAATATGCAAATTTACATTCTGTTTTTTTTTCTACAAACAAACAAACAAACATAATGGAAATTGGGTGAGGTGTTGCACGCCTGTATGGGAGGCTAAAGCAGGAGGATCTCTTGAGCCCAGGAGTTCGAGATCAGTCTCAATGACAGAGGGAGAACTCATCTCTTAAAAAAAAAAAAAAAAAAAAAAAAAACCCCACAAAACAACTAGAGAAATTCTGAAAGTTGAATCTTAAAAAAGGACTAACAATCATTTTAAAGGTTAACCATTCTAGAAAATCAGGCTTTTAGTCTATGTAACTAATATTTGAGTACATTATTTAATGCATGGTATATCTCATACTGATTAATAAACCAAATTATAATGTTAAATATATACCTTTATTCAATTCTCTGTATGCCTTTTATAATCATGTTCGCATGTTTCTTAGTTATATTCAAAATAGTCTCTACGGATAAGGTATGGGCAATTACTATTCCCATTTGGCAAATGGAAGAACAGGTATACAGGATGTGAAAGTGAATTGTTTATAATATCATACTGGTGAGTAGGGTCCTAGAATTGAATTAAAACTTTCTAATTTTGAATAAAAACTTCCTAACCATGGGCTTAACTTTTTCCATTGTTTTGCCTTTACACACACCAGTTACTTTATAACAATTTGAATACATTGGGCAAACTTTAGGTAAATCCTTAGTTTCTTATAGTAGGCCATTTTCTATCTCATCTGATTACTTCAGAACAGAATATAGATACACTTTTCATTTTTTTTAAGAGACAGGGTCTAGCTCCGCCCCAGGCTGGACTACAGTCATGTGATCATGGCTTAGTGCAGCCTCGAACTCCTGGGCTTAAGTGATTGCCCCCACCCTACTTAGCCTCTAGAGTAGCTGAGACTATTTGTGTATCACCATGCCCAGCTAATTAAAACTTTTTTTTTTTTTTTTTTTTTGTAGAGACAGGGTCTCATTCTGTTGTCCAGGCTGGTCTTAAATTCCTGGCCTCAAGCCATCCTCCTGCCTTGACCTCCCAAAATGCTGGGATTACAGGCATTAGTTACCATGCTCAGCCTCAGATGTACTCTTTAGTGGTAAGACTAACCCTCTAAATCATAGTAGTGGTACTATGGGGGTTTACATTTTCTTTCTTTTTTTTTTTTCAGCCACGATTGGAAAATAATTATCTTTACTTTTAACGTAACCACTGTAGGCAAAATTTAGCTCTTTAGTAATATGCCCAGGATGAACACTGCAATAGTAGTGATGAGAGAGAAAAGTGGGGCAGTCTTACAGTCTAGTCTATCTTTGAGCTAATGAAAGATGAGGCCTGTTAAAAATGCTAGCCATACTCTATCAATTCCACTGACTATATTCCATCCAAATTCTTAGTCAAACTTCAAAATATGGATACTCTTCCACATACAGAGAAAATACTAGTCAGCTGCCATCATTTGTCATATGAATGATACAACCTATAGTTATGTTATACTCTGTTTTCCTTTAATGCAAATCTTTCCAAAGTGAAAGTTCTTGTTTAATGTACGTGTGTGCTATAAAATCACATTTATATTCAAGACTTCAAAAAACTCACCCTAGAGCCTGGAAAGAAGGAATCGAAAGTGCCCAGTGCATTGATAAGAACAGCAATCTGGAGGCAGACTCCCCAATGTAGTGCACATTCAGGTACTCAGGCATAGGAGAAGGCATGGTGAGCTAGTATGAACAGGGATTTAGGTAAATTATCTTAGGACTGAACGTTCCAGTTAGATCAAATGATAGCTAATACATTCACACAAAAAAACTAATCTTGAAATAATCCAAGTCACTAGAATTTATAGCTAATAGGGCTTAGAATAAATGAGTAGCCCACAGTTTCTAACAAAGCAATATTCAGACGAGCAGAATCTCAATAAATATCAACCATGATACTACCTGGTTATGTTACTTCCTGTCTTGGTCTAACAATATGTTTCTTTTCCTTCCCTCTCTCGATTAACAATAGCATACAACAAATTCAGTTTAAAGAGAAATCCTGTACAATAAATGTGTCTTTCATTTACGCTAAGGGGTTAACAAATTCAAATGCTTACAGGCCCAGGAGAGTACAGAGTGCAACAGCTTGCTGGTACCAACTGGGAAGAGCATATTCCCAGATAAAGGGCACAGCTGTGAATTGAATTCAGCACAACGAAAACATATGGAAGTATGGGCTCAGCACTGCCAGCTCTTTCAGTTTTTCAAAGAGCACATTCATTCTGTGTGAAATCTCCCTATTTAAAAAACCTGGCAGGCCAGGCACGGTGGCTTGTGTCTGTAATCCCAGCACTTTGGGAGGCCGAGGTGGGCGGATCACGAGGTCAAGAGATCAAGACCATCCTGGCCAACATGGTGAAACCCCGTCTTTACTAAAATACAAAAAGAAAATTAGCTGGATGTGGTGGCACACACCTGTGGTCCCAGCTACTCAGGAGGCTGAGACAGGGGAATCGCTTGAACCAGGGAGGCAGAGCTGAGATCACGCCACTGCACTCCAGCCTGGCAACAGAGCGAGACTCCATCTCAACAAGAAGCCTGGCACTAAATAAAACATTTTAAAACTTATTCTACAGGTAAGTCTGTGGACATACTACTAGCAAGTGGTCAGTTTATATTGCTGATCCAGCTCTTTAAAACGTTTGACTACTACTGTTGAAACTTTTTTCTACTTTCTAATTACTGAAATGATTGAGTGTCAAGTATAGTGAGGGTACAGAAAACCAAGTACACACTACAGAGGGTGGGGTAATCTGGAGAACAATTAAGTCTATTATCTACCAAAATTTTAAAAATAAGTACACCCAGTAATACCACTTCTAAATCTCTGTTCCAGCAAAATACTTGCACAATGCACAAAAAAGCATGGGTAAGGATGTCCATTACAGCTCTACATCTAACAATGAAATTAAATGCTGGCAACAACCCAAATTTCTATCACTAGAGAAAAGAATAATCCATGCTATGGAATATATGTGGGCATTAAAATTAGAAAGATAAATTGTGATGTAATGGCATACAAAAAAAAAATCTCACAGGCAGTAGCTTTGAAACTGGGTAATGGTCAAAGCAAATAAAAGACAAAATTTTAAGAAAAAAAGTCTCACAGACATCCAAGTAGAAAAAACTGTAAAACAGTATGTATTAAAATAGATGACCCAATTTATGTTAAAGGATATGTATATATGTATACCTAAAAAGTACAGAAGGAAACAGTGGGCTACCTCTGGGGTGGGGTGGACGTGCCCATATGTATTTTTGTGGGGAATGACTATTATAGCTTTCAGCAGATTCTCAAAGATAACTTTTTTTTTTTTGAGACCTAGTCTTGCTCTGTCACCCACACTGGAGTGCAGTGGCTCGATCTCAGCTCACTGCAACCTCTGCCTCCTGGGTTCAAGCGATTCTCCTTCCTCAGGCTCCTGAGTAGCTGGGACTACAGGCGTGGGCCACCATGCCTGGCCAATTTTTTTGTATTTTTAGTAGAGATGAGGTCTTACCACATTGGCCAGCTTGGTCTCAAACTCCTGACCTCAGGTGATCTGCCCACCATGGTCTCCTAAAATGCTGCAATTACAGGCATGAGCCACCATACCTGTCCCCTCAAAGGCATCTTCTAGCTACTAGTCTTGAGGTTTGAAACACAGTTCCATAAAAATGTAAAAACAAACAAACAAACAAACAAACCGTGCCTTTGTTCATTATTAGTCACAAATGATTTACCTATTTATAAATGGTACCAAGTAATAAAACAAAAGGGCAATTAATGGTGGAAATTCTGTAACTGAAAAGAAAATTTTTCATGTATTTAAGAATGTTTGGCTCACACCTGTAATTCTAGCACTTTAAGAGGCCAAGGTAAGAGGATTTCTTGAGGCCAGTAGTTCAAGACCAGCCTGGGCAACATAACGAGACCCACTTCTACAAAACAAAACAAAACACAACACAACACAACACAACAAAAATTTTAGCCAAGGGTGATGGCTCAGGCCTGTATACCAGCAACTCAGGAGGCTGAGGTGGAAAGGCTGCTTGAGCCTAGGATTTTGAGACCAACCTGGGAAACAGCAAGACCCCATCTCTAAAAATAGAAGAAATTAGCTAGGCATGGTGGTGTGTACCTATAGTCCCAGTTACTTAGCAGACCGAGGCAGAAGGATCCCTTGAGCCCAGCAGGTCAAGGTTGCAGTGAGCCAGGACTGTGCCACTCAATTCCAGCCTGGGTGACAGAGCAAGATCGAATCTTAAAAAACAAAATGTGGCCGGGTGCGGTGGCTCAAGCCTGTAATCAGCACTTTGGGAGGCCAAGGCGGGTGGATCATGAGGTCAAGAAATCGAGACCATCCTGGCCAACATAGTGAAACCCCGTCTCTACTAAAAATACAAAAAATTAGCTGGGCATGGTGGCGTGTGCCTGTAATCCCAGCTACTCAGGAAGCTGAGGCAGGAGATTTGCCTGAACCCAGGAGGCGGAGGTTGCTGTGAGCCGAGATTGCGCCATTGCACTCCAGCCTGGGTAACAAGAGTGAAACTCCGTCTCAAAACAAAAACAAAAACAAAATGTATCCTATCTTTTCAGGATTACCCAAGGTGAATAAAAGGAAAGTCTGAAAAATTAGGGGAAATACCAAAAATTACTAATTTCGGGGAAGGTGCAATTAAGACACAAAACAACAACAAAAAAATCCTTTGCAGGCCGGGCTCGGTGGCTCAAGCCTGTAATCCCAGCACTTTGGGAGGCCGAGGCGGGTGGATCACGAGGTCAAGAGATCGAGACCATCCCGGTCAACATAGTAAAACCCCGTCTCTACTAAAAATACAAAAAATTAGCTGGGCATAGTGGCACGTGCCTGTAATCCCAGCTACTCGGGAGGCTGAGGCAGGAGAATTGCCTGAACCCAGGAGGCGGAGGTTGCGGTGAGCCGAGATCGCGCCATTGCACTCCAGCCTGGGTAACAAGAGCGAAACTCTGTCTCAAAAAAAAAAAAAAAAAAAAAAAAAAATCCTTTGCAGGGCCAGGTGTGGTGGCTCAGGCCTGTAATTCCAGCACTTTGGGAGGCCAAGGCAGGCAGATCACTTGAGGTCAGGAGTTCAAGACCAGCCTGCCAACATGGTAAAACCCCATCTCTATTAAAAATACAAAAAGTTATCCAGGCGTGGTGGCGCATGCCTGTAATCCCAGCTACTCGGGAGGCTGAGGCACGAGAACAGCTGCAATCTGGGAGGTGGAGCTTGCAGTGAGCCAAGATCGCACTACTATACTCCAGCCTGGGAGACAGAGCAAGACTCTGTCTAAAAATTAAAAAAAAAAAAAGACTTCTGCAAAATACTTTATAATTACATTTAAATAAAATATTAATACTTGAAATGTATAAACACTGGATATAAAGGTTCTGATTACACAATACTGGTGGTAACTCTGAAAACTTTCTGCTACATTTAATCATAAAATGGAAATAGTTTACAATACACACTAAAGGGACTCGTTATTTAAAATACTATACCATATTGGGTTTACAGTGAAATGTTTGATAATCTGTTTTACATACTTAATAAAACTCTAGTATTTTGAATTAGAAAGCTAACGCTGGCTGAAGAAACAATAGTCCATTTAACAAGTCTTTGAAACTAAAAAGACAAAGATTTCTTCCTATCTTACAGAGAGACTGACCTTCCCCAAAATTCTTGTGGATCTTTAGGTTTATAAAATGAATTATATACATTTTTCAAATTACAAAAGTTCAATATATTGAACTGAATTTTTTAAGAGTGTTGACAACAACTAAACCTGATCAATCTATTTTAGAAGTTATTACTTGCCTCTACAATGATCTTTCAGCAGTTTCTGTATTGAAATCTGGTAACAGCCTGCTCAATACAGCCTTTAAAAAAATCACTGGATGGCCGGGTGCGACGGCTCACGCCTATAATCCCAGCACTTTGTGAGGCCAAGGTGGGCGGATCACTGGAGCTCATGAGTTTGAGACCAGCCTGGGCAACATGATGAAACCTTATTAAACCTATTAAAAAATACAAAAATCAGCTGGGAGTGGTGGTGCATGCCTGTAGTCTCAGCTACTCGGGAGGCTGGGGTAGGAGGATGGCTTGAGTCTGGAAGACAGAAGTCGCAGTGAGCCGAGATCCTGCCACTGCACTCCAGCCTGGGTTATAGAGCCAGTCTGTCTTTAAAAAAAAAAAAAAAATTTCCTTGAAGGCTTAGCACAAGCACAGTGGCTCAGGCCTAAAATCCCAGCACTTTGGGAGGTCGAGGTGGGAGGATCATTGCTTGTGGCCAGGAGTTTGAGACCAGCCCCCGCATAGTGAAACCCCAATCTCCAGACACATACAAAAAAAATCATTTGAGTTAGGAGATCTGGATTCTACTCCCAACTTTTCATTAATCACTTCCCCTAATTACCAGTATGACTCTAGATTACACATTCATTCAGTAGCTATTTACTGAGAGTTCACTGGGAGCAAGTGCTATTATCTCAGTGGAAGAATAAAAACTGAATGAGCTATAGAAAGGGCTAAGAAAGGCAATGGCATGTGTGAGAAACATGGGCAGCTGGATCAGAACACGGAGGGCCCTAAAAGGTCAAATTATAGAGACTGGACTTCATTTTATAACATATGGGCAATGGGAAGCCACTGAAGGCTGATAAGTAGCAAAATGACATAATTTGATTTTTAATAAATATAACACTGGTACCAGCACACAGGAAGAAATGGAAAAGAAAGACCGGAAGTAAAGGTATTAGGGTAACAAATCAAGAAAGGAATTTTAAAAGGCCTAAAATATGGTGAAGGAAATGAAGAAGAAGGCAGAAATGCAAGCAAAAGAATGGTTAAAATTCTGTTATGTAACAAGAGGAGCGAAGCTTAAGAATGATTGTCTCCAAAGTTGCAAACATGGGTGACCAAAAAGACTGATTCTAATATTAAGATTAAACATTTTAGAAGTAAGTATATGCAATTTCCAAAACCATCTCACTTCTGTTGCATATACATAATTTCTAACATGGAAATATGATCTACTGTAATTATTCTAAGGAGATTTTAAGAATCAAGTGAAATAAGGTACATGAAATCATACCAAAAATTCTGAAGCTTAATAAAAATCTTTTTTTCTTCTGTCTTGATCAAGTTTTATATATATATGTGTGTTTATTTATTTTTGGGATGGAGTCTCACACTGTCACCCAGGCTGTAGTGCAGTGGCACAATCTTGGCTCACTGCAATCTCTGCCCTCTGAGTTCAAGCAATTCTCCTTCCTCAGCCCAGGAGGCCGAGTAGCTGGGACTACATGCATGCGCCACCACATCCAGCTAATTTTTTTTGTATTTTTCGTAGAGACAGGGTTTCACCATGTTGGCCAGGATGGTCTCGATTTCCTGACCTCGTGATTTGCCCATCTTGGCCTCCCAAAGTGCTGAGATTACAGGAGTGAACCACCTCACCTGGATTTTTTGTTTCGTTTTGTTTTTTTGAGATGGAGTCTCATTCTGTTGGTTAGGCTGGAGTGTAGCAGTGTGATCCTGACTCACTTGCAACCTCCACCTCCCAGTTCAAGCAATTCTCCCGCCTCAGCCTCCTGAGTAGCTGGGGTTATAGGCATGTGTCATTAAGCATGGCTAATTTTTGTATTTTTAGTAAACATGAGGTTTTGTCATGTTGGCCAGGCTGGTCTCAAACACCTGACCTCAGGTGATCTCCCCTTGCAGGCCTCCCAAAGTGTTAGGATTACAGGTGTGAGCCACCATACCCAGCCAATAAAAATCTTAAATATTACTATTGCCCTTGATTTTTCAAAATCAAACTTCAAGCTTCATTATTAGATGATTTCTCCTTATTACCAAGATTGCTTTGAACAAGACACTAAAAATCTCTAAATCTCTCTCTTCAGCTCCAAAATGAGAATAAAAATTCTATCCCTGCCAGGTGTAGTGGGTCATGCTTGTAATCCCAGCACTTCAGGAGGCCGAGAGGATTGCTTGAGGCCAGGAATATGAGACCAACTTGGGCAACAGAGTGAGATCCTATCTCTACAAATAATTTTTTTTTAATTAGCTGGGTGTGGTGGCATATACCTGTGGTCTCGGCTACATTAGAGGCTGAAGCAGGAGGATCCCTTGAGCCCAGGAGGTTGAGTCGGCAGTGAGCTGTGATTATGCCACTAAACTTCTGTCTCAAAAAGAAAAAATTAAAAATTCTAACCTCAACAGATGTGGTAAGGCTCAAAGGAAAGAGTGTATGTGAAAACAGGCTGCAAACTACAGTGTACGTAGAAATGCAACAGTGGAACAAAATGTTATTCAGCTCAGCAAGTAAGAGAAGACTGAGTGGTTTGATTACAGATGTAAGGTCTTGAAACCCATGACAAGAAAACTTCAATGTGAGAACCATGAAATTATCAGACTCTAGCAGCTAAGCAGGGAAATCACTAAAAAGTAAAAGATTTGACTTCACAAGGCTCTAAGACTCCCAAGAAAGATGGAGCAGTCCTTTTCAGGAGAGTAAGAAAATTTGTAAGTGCTGACTGTGCAGATAGGAAGACAAAATGGAATGACAAAGCCAATCCTAGAAAGAAAAAAAAAGTTCTAATTTGCCAAATTCTTCTGTCCAAAACATTTCAAGACATCAAAAACTTTGAGGACCAACATCAACAATAAACAGGTAAACTACCCCTACTTTCTAAAGAGCACTCTGTCATTTTCCCTCACAATGGGTCCTGTTCCTACATCTCATTTCATCCTTCCTCCCATTTAAATCCAAAGCAGAACATAAACCTAAGAAAACAAAAGAATGTTTTTTAATTAGAATAAGGAAGAACAATGGGAAAAATCAAGTTTTCCCTTGCTCTACCCTTGTCCATAAATCTTACCATAATTTTTTAGAATGACATTAAGTTTTCCTGTAGAATGTAAAAAAATTTTGTAATTTTTTCCAGGTAAATTTTCTTTGGTAAAATTTTACATAAAAATTTCTTCACTGATCTATTTTATTGACTACATCAAATTATACTATTATAAGCCACTGAGTTTTCTCTGTGGCTATTTCTATCAAGGTGAATTTTATAAATACTAATATTACTTTGTACTCACAATTTCTACTAATGATACACTATTTATTTGATAGCTGTACATCTTCTCCTAAGAAATCCATGGACTTTTATAATCTATAGTAAAAGTATCAGCCGTCACCCTCAGGCATTCCAGGACTGCTATATATTGCTAAGTGAAATCTATATGGATTCAATCCCTTTGCATACATCTTGCTAACAGAATCCTTAGCTAAGTGGTTAAAATGGAGGAGTCAAAACAATACAATCTTAATGTGGGGTCTCCACAGTGAGCATGTCCATAACTCTATCCAAGCATTATTGAATGACAAATCAAATAGTAGAAAGTGATTTTCTAGTCTTCTACATGTATTATTTCTAGTTTTCTGCATGTATTGTTTCTGTCACAATTAGGTTGGTACAGAAGTAATTGCAATTGTTGCCATTATTTTTAGGGGTACAAAACAAATCACAAATGTACCTGCTCCAAAATGGCTAAAAAGTGCAAGTTAAAAACTAAAAGTTAAAATGTATTAAACGATTTGTATATTTAAAATTTTTAATTTATTATGTAATTTTTATTTATAATAGAGACGAGGTCTTGGCATGTTGCAGAGGCCAGTCTCAAACTCCTGGGCTTAAGCAATCCTCTGGCCTCAGCCTCCCAAAGTACTGGGATAACAAGTGGGGCCCGCTGCACCTAGTCAATTTGTATCTTATAATAATGCTGAAAGCCAGCTAATTAGGGTGATATGTAACAAATGGAGTCTTTGCAGTTAATATGGTAAGAGCAAAATATCTGGGTCTTAATGGATTTACTATAAAATAGTAGCTAGGCATTGAACAAAAGCAACACATGCAAAAGGCCTTAGCCTCCTGCATAGGTGTGCACTAACATGCCTAGCTTATTTAGTATCTTGATAAACAGAAAACCCGAAGAAATTTTGTTTCTATATCTAGATGAGTATGGTTTTTTTGTTTTGTTTTTATTGAGATGGAGTTTTGCTCTTGTTGCCCAGGCTGGAGTACAATGGCATGATCTCGGCTTACCGCAACCTGTATCTCCCCCGGGTTTAAGCCATTCTCCTGCCTCAGCCTCCCGAGGAGCTGGGATTGCAGGCATGTGCCACTGTGCCCGGCTAATTTTGTATTTTTAGTAGAGACAGGATTTCTCCATGTTGGTCAGGCTAGTCTCGAACTCCTGACCTCAAGTGATCTGCCAGCCTCAGACTCCAAAAGTGCTGGGATTACTGGCATGAGCCACCACACCCGGCCCAGATGAGTATGTTTTAGCTGCTGTTTTGAAATTCTATCAGGGATATTTCTGACTTTAAAAGCACAACAAAACATACTTTAATTTTTGAAAGGTGGATCAAAATCAAGCAACACATCATACAAATTAAAAAAACATATAGAAATACCCTGAAAGCTACATGTGAATCGCTGAGAAGTGGCCCCTCTTTTTCGGTATAATTTATGCTTGATTCTCCAGGAATGAGGCGTACACTTCCTTCCATGCACACTACTGAGCTCTGGCAGGCTGTGCTCTCTCCAGGATTCAATGCTTTTGCAAGAGTGTCAAATGCCCTGTAAGAGACATCAGAAGCTGTGAGCTTGACCAAACACCACAATAAAATAACAATTCCATACAGGATTCAAGAATTAAGATTTAAGGCTAAAAAACTGGCCAGGCTGGTCTAGAACTTCTGACCTCAAGTGATATTCCTGCCTCAGCCTTCTAAAGTGCGGGGATTACAGGCACGAACCACCACGCCCGGCCTGAGTAGCTGGGAATATAGGCATGCGCCAACACACCCAGCTAATTTTTTAAATTTTAGTGGAGATGGGGTTTCACTATGTTGGCCAAGCTGGTCTTGACCTCCTGACCTCAGGTGGTTCACCCACCTCGGCCTCCCAAAGTGGTAGCATTACAGGGTTCACCCATCACGCCTGGCCAAATCAGTATATATTTATCACTATCTTTTTTTTTCTCTTAGAGATGGGGTCTAGTTGCTGGTTGACTCAAACTCCCAGGCTGAAGTGATCTTCCTGCCTCAGCCTCCTGAACAAATAATGTGTTCAGCTTATTCAATATTTTAGATGATAAACGTAGTGTGGGAAAAGCCTGAAGAAATTGTTTCTATATCCTAAGCATTAATATTTACAGAATGAAAAACAATTCTGGGGCCGGGCGCGGTGGCTCAAGCCTGTAATCCCAGCACTTTGGGAGGCCGAGGCGGGTGGATCACAAGGTCAAGAGATCGAGACCATCCTGGTCAACAAGGTGAAACCCCGTCTCTACTAAAAATACAAAAAGTTAGCTGGGCATGGTGGTGCGTGCCTGTAATCCCAGCTACTCAGGAGGCTGAGGCAGGAGAATTGCCTGAACCCAGGAGGCGGAGGTTGCTGTGAGCCAAGATCGCACCATTGCACTCCAGCCTGGGTAACAAGAGCGAAACTCCGTCTCAAAAAAAAAGAAAAGAATAACAATTCTGATACTACTTTCTTCAAGTGTAACTTAAAACTGAATATTAATGTAAAACACTTAGTTGGTTAAACTAATATTACAACTCAGTTGGTTGAACTAAGTCTTTTACATTAATTTTCATCACTAGAAATTGAAAAGCAGGATCAACATGATTGTGTAGAAAGACAAATGTTTCACTCTTCACACACCTTTATCTTTAGAAGAAAAAAATTCCTAAATTTTAAGACTACATTTCTAATCTTATAATATTCACTTACTGATTTTGTTACTTAGAATATAACTTTTCATACTTGAATGTAGGTTTTCAGTTAAAACTTACCATGCCTTGAATTTTCTAAGTGAAAACAGAAATGTAGGTTGAGCATTCCTAATAATAAAACCCAAAACGCTCTAAATTCAGAAACTTTTTGAGCACCAATATGATGCCACAAGTGGAAATTTCATACCTGATCTCTCATAATGGATTCAGTCAAAATGCAGGTGCATAACAGTATATTTAGTGCTTATTCCCTGTCCCCAAGGGAAAAAAGACCAGCTGAGATAAAGTATTTTCTGCACACACCCAGATTCCCCCAAGCAAGCACGCCCACTAAGGATAATAAAATGGCATGTGTTCGGCCCAGGCATGCCAATGGCAGGTTCCCAGATTCCCCACAAGGAGCTAAAACCTACGTGCATTACTCACTGGTTTTTTTTTTTTTTTTTTTTTTTTGGGCATATTCTCTTCTCTGTGTTATAAAAATATTTTTGAAAAGGTCAGAAAGGCATGCATGATACCCAGAGTAATGCAAACGTTCCAAAATCTGAAACCTGAAACATTTTTGGTCTGAACAAAGCATTTCGGATAAGGGATAATCAACCTGTATTTGTTTTCTGAAAATTCTATAAATAGAATTTGAGACAAAAATATTTTTAAGAAATATTGAGCCGGGCGCGGTGGCTCAAGCCTGTAATCCCAGCACTTTGGGAGGCCGAGGCGGGTGGATCACAAGGTCAAGAGATTGAGACCATCCTGGTCAACATGGTGAAACCCCGTCTCTACTAAAAATACAAAAAATTAGCTGGGCATGGTGGCGCGTGCCTGTAATCCCAGCTACTGAGGAGGCTGAGGCAGGAGAATTGCCTGAACCCAGGAGGCGGAGGTTGCGGTGAGCCGAGATCGTGCCATTGCACTCCAGCCTGGGTAACAGGAGTGAAACTCCGTCTCAAAAAAAAAAAAGAAATATTGAAAGACATGTAAACCAAAGGGTACTGATAATCAAAAGAAACCTTACCTTGAAACATCACCGTTGGTCTGCATTTCTTGAAATTCACACAAAGAGGTATCATCATTGCTTACGTTTTCAATCATAGACATTTCATTATTATTTTGAGAAAGATCTTTAGTTTTTCCAAGATTTGCTAATGATGTAACCACACTGGCCAATGTGCTTAAATCTCCCTGACATGATTCAGCCTTTAAAAAAAAAGGGTATTAAAATTCTGTGAATTGGTTATCAGTATTTTTTTCAACCTGAAATATCCAATTACAGATTATGATATGCCAAAAGAAAAGAACGGTATGATAAATTATCCTGGAAAGTTAAAGGGCTCTGAGCTCTCAGAAATTTCTTGAGGAAAATACAAGTTTAAAAACATCAGGTGTATTTCATAAGAAATGTTTATATGTTACTTTTTTTTTTTTTCTTAATGGGACAAGATCACACTCTGTCACCCAGACTGGAGTAGTGGCAGGAACACAGCTCACTGCATCCTCAAATTTCTGGGCTCACGTGATCCTCCTGCCTTAGCCTTCTGAGCAGCTAAGACTGCAAGTGTGTTCTGCTATAACTGGCTTTTTTTTTTTTTTTTTTTTTTCATTTTTAGAGATGGGGTCTTGCTGTGTTGCCCAGGCTGGTCTTCAACTCCTGGCCTCAAGTGATCCTCCCTGCCTCAGCCTCCTGAGTACAATTTCTAAAACTTACCATATAGACTATAAACTTGTATGGAATGTACAGAATACTAGTGAAAAGTAGGGGAAATAGGGAAAATGAATTGTTGAACAGACTTCCTAGGATGCCAACGTTTGCCAGACACTGTGTTAATTATATGTGTTAAAAGGCAATATGTTAAACACAAAAATTAAAAGAAATAGATCAGTTATCCATTATTCCATCATTCTCTTCACTTTTTTTGTTACTGGAGTTGAAAATTCTTCTCTTTACATAGGTAAGACACTGATTTTTTGTTAAACATGACATACTTTCGATTTGTCTTTTTTTTTTTTCTTGAAACAGTCTCATCCTGTCACCTGGGCTGGAGTACAGTGGTGTGATCTCAGCTCACTGCAACCTCCACCTCCTGGGTTCGAGTAATCCTTCTACCTATGCCTCCTCACTACAGGTGCATACCACCATGTCCAGGTAATTTTTGTATTGTTTGTAGAGATGGGGTGTCATCATGTTGCCCAGGCTGGTCTAAACTCCTGGGCTCAAGTGAGCCACCTGCCACAGCCTTCCAAAATGTTGGGATTACAGACATGAGCCACCATGCCTGGTTTGTCTCCATTTTGTAATGTTTGTTGAAAATGTATACATTATTTGTGCATTAGCTACAATTCTTTTATAAAAAAGAATTTTCTCTAAACTCTTTCACAACCCAGAATTATAATTTGTATAGGAAAGGAAGGTACTTTATTTTTCTTTTAGTTATCAATTTTCAGAGCAAGAAGTTGATACCCTAGCCATTTCTAATTGTGATAGATGAGTTTTTCTGAGTATAATTTTTAATTCACAGGTTTTCATCTATTTGATGTTTTTTATATTTGATTTAAATATGTTTAATTCTTTTGTAAATCCTTTTCCATCCTAACCTAAGGAGAAGCCTTTTAAGTTGCCTTCTATGGCCTACTGACACAAGCCCTTAGTGATAAACTTTTTGATTAATAGTTTCTTCACGGTTTTTTTTAGTGTTCGTAATCCTAAAATAACACATACATTTCCATGTTTCATTTACTGTAGCAATTCCTCAATTTATGTGAGATTTATTTTGGTGAAGCAGTAGAAAAAAACAATGTTTGTGCTCTCCCCAAATTAATCAATGGTCCAAAAATAATTTACTGGAAACCCTACCAGTTACCAAGTTCTTACAGAATTAATACCTATATATGCATTTTATGTAACCCCCTTGGACCTCTATGAAACAGAAATCATCATTCCTCTATTGCCAACCAGAAGAATGATCCAAATAGTAGTGGGAGGACTGTCTGACTGCAAAAGTCTATGCCTTTTTTTTTAATTATTATTTTTTAAGAGACAGTGTTTTTTAGGGACACTTCTATTGCCTAGATGAGAGTACAGTGGCAGGATCACAGCTCACTGCAGCCTTGAACTCCTAGATCAGGCGTCCCCAAACTATGGCCCGCGGGTCGCATGCGAACCCCTAAGGCCATTTATCCGGCCCCCGCCGCACTTCAGGAAGGGGCACCTCTTTCATTGGTGGTCAGCGAGAGGAGCACAGTATGTGGCGGTCCTCCAATGGTCTGAGGGACAGTGAACTGGTCCCCTGTGTAAAAAGTTTGGGGACGCCTGTCCTAGACTCAAGTAATCTTCTGTCTTGGCCTCCCAAATAGCTGGGACTAGAGGCATGTACCACCATGCCTGGCTAATTTTATTATTTCTAGAGACAGGGTCTCGCTATTTCCCAGGCTGGTCTCAAATTCCTAGCCTCAAGGAACTCTTCAACTTGAGCCTCCCAAGTTGCTGGGATAGACTTGAGCCACTGTGCCCAGAAAAGCCCACAATGTTAAGCTCTGCTCCAAGCAGTTTTCCTATATTTGAATGAAAAGTACGTCAGATACAATTTTTAAATGCTTTACTATTCACCTAAAACTTAGAAGCTTATATATTCTCTCATCTAGCAACATATCTTACTAGATTCTTAAGTTTTTGCTCCAAAGGCTCTTAGCCAACATGGAAAAATTTCATCTTGTGACTTCACAGTTTTGAGGCCATTTGTCAGAGAAGCTTACATAAGGTTGTCATAACAATTTAATACAAAGATATATAAGAGAGCACAGTGTCTGGGCAGAGTAGTTTGTCAACAAAACCTAGTTCCCTTCCTTCCCTAAAGGAGTTGATATGTCAATAAAACCAAGTATCACTCTAACCTTGAATAATGTAAACAAGGCTAATCATGTAGACAGGGCTAAGTTTTCCAAAATACATGGCAAGAGGCCAAATGCCTCACCTAGCAATTACATGCTAACGCCCAATCTGTAAGATAGATACTCTTTTTTATTTATTTTTATTTTTTAAAGACGGAGTTTCACCATGTTGATCAGGCTGGTCTTGAACTCCCGACCTCAGGTGATCCGCCCGCCTTGGCCTCCAAAATGCTAGGTGTGAGCCACCACGCCCAGCTGAGCATTTCTAATTTATGTTAAAAATTCCACATTACATTAGTTGGGCGTGGTGGTGCGTGCCTGTAATCCCAGCTACTCAGGAGGCTGAGACAGGAGAATTGCCTGAACCCAGGAGGCGGAGGTTGCGGTGAGCCGAGCCGAGATCGTGCCATTGCACTCCAGCCTGGGTAACAAGAGCGAAACTCTGTCTCAAAAAAAAAAAAAAAAAAAATTTCCACATTACAAGGTACCTTTTTTTTTTTTTTTTTAAAGAACAAAGCAATTGACCAAAGCAATGAAAGCAATTAGAAAACATTTTTAAAAGCTTAAAAATATTGAAGCTTTAAGTTGTACTAAACTTACCTTATCTGATGTCATCAGCACAGTTGACTCAGTTTTTACTCCAGATGGATGAATATTCACAAACATTCCTGAATCTAACAGTCCTGTTGACCTATGACAAATACGAACACATTTTAGCCTGAGTTTCGTTGGGAAGAAAAACAAAATGACCAGCTACTCAGTGTCTGTTTTACTTCACCTTGTAGTTTCACTATCTGTTACAAAAGTTGGAGTTGCAGTTAATGGGTTACGAAGGTCTTTTCGGATATAGATTTTTTCTGTTGAAGCAGCACAGTTGGAAGATTTTTCTCGTGATACTTCAATGGGTTTTCTTTCACATTGGACAGCTACAAAAATGTGTTAAACTATTACATCACAATATAGGATTTACAGGCAATTATAAATGTAAGCTGTAGGTAAGCTTAATGCTGCTAATAGGAGACATTCCTATCATACTAAACTCCAAAGATAACCATCAATCTCTAGAAAATTCTGTGGAAGTTCAACAGAGGTGCTTTAGATTAGTAAAACTAGCTGATTTGCATCACTCATTCTCTTTTCTCTCCCTGCGCCCCATTCCTGTGATAGAAATGTAAAGGAACTCTTATTTTTTAAAAGTTCAGCATCAAGAAGAAAGAACTAAAGTTAGGAGTCACTTACCTATCTATATGAGTGCTTTAAAAAAATGAAGTGAAACTTAATCCATTGAAAATACTGAAAGGGCCGGGCGCGGTGGCTCAAGCCTGTAATCCCAGCACTTTGGGAGGCCGAGGCGGGTGGATCACGAGGTCAAGAGATCGAGACCATCCCGGTCAACATAGTGAAACCCCGTCTCTACTAAAAATACAAAAAATTAGCTGGGCATGGTGGCACGTGCCTGTAATCCCAGCTACTCAGGAGGCTGAGGCAGGAGAATTGCCTGAACCCAGGAGGCGGAGGTTGCGGTGAGCCGAGATCGCGCCATTGCACTCCAGCCTGGGTAACAAGAGCAAAACTCTGTCTCAAAAAAAAAAAAAAAAAAAAAAAAGAAAATACTGAAAGGAACAAAAAAGCCTAAGTAGATCTTTTATTAACTAAGGACAGGAGATTTTTGAGAAGTAATTCAACTACTTGGTCTTTCTTTATAAAATACAATTAATACGTAACATTTATAAGAATTTTATCTCATAATATTTAGGAGATAGTATAGTAAGGTTGTTAAACTACCAGGATTCAAAACCACTTATTAGTTATATGACCTTAAGCAGTTTTCTCAACCTGTTTACTCAAATGTAAAATGGGTAACACAGTATTTACTGCAGAGAATCGCAGTGAGAGTTGTTAATACACATGATAAGCACATGTCTAGCATAGTGAGAGCTCAATCAATACTAGTTATTGTCATTATCTTACTAATCTTTAGGAGTTAAACCAAAAAGTAAACTGGTATCTGAAGCTAGTTAAGCTTTTTGCCAAACACGAACTACAAATACATGCTTGTTACACAGGAATTCAATAAATATTAGTTGAATAAAAAATACATACATATTTATGTATTCTTCTATTTTTAGTTGGAAAACCAAACTAAAAAGTATACATATTTGACATATTTTAACTTGTTAATTTCAATACTCTTCCAGTTTGCTGGAATCCTTAAAAAGTATTTTCTCCTTAAAAGCTAATACATACAGTCTTGTTTCATTCCAAACGCAATACATCTCTGTAACCTGCAGTACTGGCAGCGGTTTCGGTGATGTTTATTAATAATACAATCCTTTGATCCTCGACATGAATATACTAAATTTTTTCGGATGCTTCTTTTAAAAAATCCTTTGCAGCCTTCACAAGTTACTGCTCCATAATGACGTCCTAGAGATAAAATGTTTAAGAAAATATAAGTCACGTTATTTCAGAACAGAAATGAAATAAGCCAATTGCTCCCCTTTAAACAACATATGAGATGAAACTGATTTTTGAGCTTCTGACATGAAAAACATTTTTAGAAGTTATTTTTATTTATTGTAATTATTTTAGAGATGCTCTGCAGCCCAGACTGAAGTGCAATGCTACAATCACAGTCCAGTGCAGCCTTGAACTACTGGACTCAAGGGATTTCCCCAAGTAGCTGGGACTACAGGCTTATGCCACCATGCCCAACCAGTTTTTTTATTTAACTTTTTTTAGAGACAGTCTTACCATCTTGCCCAGGCTAGTCTCCATCCTGGGCTTAGGCGATCCTTCTTGCCTTAGCCTCCCAAAGAGAGGTTACTAAATAGAGAATGAAACAAGCATATTCTCTAATAAAAAACAAATAAATGAATTTTTAATTTTTTTTGTAGAGATGGGGTCTTGCTCTGTCACCTACGCTATAGTGCAGCGGGGCATGATCAAAACTCCCTAAATCCCTGAATTCCTGGGCTCAAGTGATACTCTTGCCTCAGCCTCCTAGTGGCTAACACTGCCATCACTACTGGCTGATTTTTTTTTTGTTTAAGAGACAGGATCTCTTTATGTTACCCCGGCAGATTTCAAACTCCGGGCCTGAAGTGATCCTTCTGCCTCCATTCCCGAAGTGCTGGGATTACAGGAATGAGCTACCTTGCCTGGCCTAATGTGAGGTATTATTAAGGATCAGAACTCATCATTTTTAAATGATTCCTTTGCCAAAACGTCTAGTTTTTACATTTAAAAAATATTTCTACAGATGGGCGTAATCCAGCCTGTAATCTATCACTTTGGGAGGACGAGGCAGGTGAATCAGTTGAAGTCAGGAGTTCAACACCAGCCTCACCAGTATGGCGAAAGCCCGTCTCTACTAAAAATATAAAAATTACCTGGGTGTGGTAGCACACGCCTGTAGTCCCAGCTACTCGGGAGGCTGAGGCAGGAGAACAGCTTGAACCCAGGAGGCAGAGGTTGCAGTGAGCCGAGGTTGCACCACTGCACTCCAGTTGGGGCAACAGAGTGAGACTCTATCTCAAAAAAAAAATTTTTGGCCGGGCACGGTGGCTCAAGCCTGTAATCCCAGCACTTTGGGAGGCCGAGGCGGGTGGATCACGAGGTCGAGAGATCGAGACCATCCTGGTCAACATGGTGAAACCCCGTCTCTACTAAAAATACAAAAAATTAGCTGGGCATGGTGGTGCGTGCCTATAATCCCAGCTACTCAGGAGGCTGAGGCAGGAGAATTGCCTGAACCCAGGAGGCGGAGGTTGCGGTGAGCCGAGATCGCGCCATTGCACTCCAGCCTGGGTAACAAGAGCGAAACTCCATCTCAAAAAAAAAAAAAAAAAAATTTTTTTCTTTTTACATATTTACTTTCAAAAGTTAAATATGCATTTTATTTCTTTACAAATCAAATTAAACTGCACTGACGTAAAGAAAGTGAATAAAGGACTCTGGGACTGAGCATGGTGGCTCACACCTGTAATCCTAGCACTTTGGGAGGCCAAGGAAGGGTGGGTGGATCATCTGAGGTCAGGAGTTTGAGACCAGCCTGGCCAACATGGTGAAACCCCATATCTAATAAAAATACAAAAGTCAGCCAGGCATGGTGGCACACACCTGTAGTCCCAGCTACTTGGGAGGCCGAGGCAGGAGAATTGCTTGAATCCAGGAGGCAGAGGCTGCAGTGAGCTGAGATCATGACATTGCACTCCAGCTGGAACAACAGATTGAGACTCCATATCAAAATGAAAAGAACTTTGGGGAAAAAATTAGGTTAAATGTTAAAGGCTACAAATGTGAACCATAAAAATGACATACTCCTTTATTTTTCTTCTTTCATTTATTTATTTATTTTTTTAAAGACGGGGTTTCACCATATTGGTCAGGTTGGTCTTGAACTCCCAACCTCAGGTGATCCACCCACCTTGGCCTCCAAAGTGCTTGGATTACAGGCCGTGAGCCACCACACCCGGCCTTTTTTTTTTCCTTCTTACTTTTAGTAGAAGAAACATGGTAGTGTGGAAGTTATTTAAGAACACGACACATACAAGAGGTTATTTTTCTTTTTTTATTTTTAAGAGGTTATTCTTAATGTTACCTGATGCTTTGTCTCCACATACTACGCAAAGATCAAAAATCTTATTTGGTCCCTGGTCTGGAGAAGAATTATCTGTTAGGAGCTTAAAACAAAAAACAAAAAACAAAAAACCTGTTGTTACTCAACAGCACTCATTCTATTAAAAAATTAAAGAACATTCAGTTGGTTTTGCTTTGTTGCTTTTTCACAAGTTATTCTTAAACTCTGATGAAGAGCTCAGAACATTTCCACATGGAATGACATGACAAAAATATGCTTGTAATAGCATAAAAAGATAACTCTGAACTTTTTAAATAGAAATGGGGCTATAAATAAACTTCCTTGAGGTAATTATATAATCATGCCGATATAGTTGCTAAACAAAGGTACAGACTTAAAAAGCTCATCCCTAGGCGCAGCTAATAAGATACTAGCAAAGGAAATTAGCGTCTTCTTTAAAAAACAAACAAAAAGCTGGGCATGGTGGCTTACGCCAGTAATCCCAGCACTTTGGGAGGCTGAAGCTGGAGGATCACTTGAGGTCAGAAGTTTGAGACCAGTCTGGCCAATGTGGTGAAACCCCATCTCTACTAAAAATACAAAAAAATTAGCTGGCTGTGGTGGTAGACGCCTGTAATCCCAGTTACTTGGGAGACTAATGCAGGAGAATCCTTGAACCTAGGAGGCAGAGGTTGCAGTGAGCCGAGATCTCATCACTGCACTCTAGCCTGGGTTACAGAGCAAGACACCACTTCAAAATTAAAAAAAATATATAAAAAAAGCTGGGTGTGGTGGTGCATGTCTGTAGTCCCAGCTACTCTGGAGGCTGAGGCAGGAAAATTGCCTGAACCCAGGAAGTGGAGGTTGCAGTGAGCTGAGATTGTGCCACTGCACTCCGGCCTGGGAGACAGTGAGACTCCATCTCAGAAAAAAAAAAAAAAAAAAAAAAAAAAAAGGCCAGGCTTGGTGGCTCGCGCCTATAATCCCAGCATTTTGGAAGGCTGAGGTGGGTGGATCACAAGGTCAGGAGATCAAGATCATCCTGGCTTAGACGGTGAAACCCCGTCAAAATGAGCTGGACATGATGGCACGTGCCTGTAGTCCCAGCTACTCAGGAGGCTGAGGCAGGAGAATCGTTTGAACCTGGGTGGCAGAGGTTGCAGTGAGCCGAGATTCTGCCACTGCACTCCAGCCTGGGCAACAGAGTGAAACTCCATCTCAAAAAAAAAAAAAAAAAAAAAAAAAAAAAAAAAAAAATGCTAAATAGTTTCTTTCTTTCAACTTTTTCTTTCAATTTTGAAATTTGAACAAATAAATTCAATTTTAAAAAATGGTACGGCATTTGAATTCCTTCAGAAGTAATTCTAATTTTACAAACTTTAAATGGTCATTAGACCAGAAATCAGTTTTTGACCTAAGGGAATTCCAACCTATACCTGTTTCTCTTTCACTGCTTTTAGAGATGATCCATAAGTAGGCAAAGTGCCAATACTATCTTCATTTTTAAAATACAGAATTTTTTTTTTTAAAGAAGGAGCAACTTTTCAATGGAGAAACCTGACAAATACTACCTCAGTCGGGTGACAGAAGTCAACCTCATCAGTCATAAATCATGTTGATAGTATCTTTTATATAATGTGACAAAATGGCACTTAACTTCTGTAATCTTCCTTCCCAAAACCCATACCCCCTGTCTAATCATAAGAAGAACATCAGATAAAGTCCATTCGTGGGGCATCCTACAATATACCTGGCTAGTACTCCTCACACAACTGTCAAGGTCATCAAAAACAAGGAAAGTGAGAACTAGTCTAGCCAAGAGAAGCCAAAGGAGACAGGACAACTCAATGCGATAAGGTATCCTGAATGGGATCCTGGAACAAAAAGGGCCATCAGGCAAAAACCAAGGAATGTCTAACCACCTATAAGCTTCAGTTAATAATGTATCAATATTCCTCACTAATTGTAATAAATAGGTCATGTGAATATAAAATGTTAATAAGGGAAACTGTATTTACAAGGGGAATAATATGGGAACTCTGTACTATATGCTCAGTTTTTCTGCAAATCTAAAACTATTCTAAAAAATCAAGTCTACTAATGTAAGAAAAAGAAATTAAGGCACATATAATGTTATTAATTTTTTGTGTGACTTCTGTCTTGTTGATAAAATGAATTCTTATAAATCTATGGCCCTATCCACTTTCTACCTTTATTTCCAAAACTAATACAAATAATATCAATGGATGAATAGATGATATCAGGATAATTTTCATGTTTTATGAATTTAGTTTTTCAATCCAAAGAATAATTTTCTTTCATTTTTCATCATAAAATGTGAAACTCAATTTTAAGTAGATCCCCTTCAAAAAGTCTCTAAAAGCAAACTTCAGAGTATATCATATTGTATCCAATCATAGCAACCAGCAGTGAAAACATCTACATAACCACAGGCATGTGGTGCATAAAACTTTTTGGGTCTTTGAAGAATAATGTATAATTTTCTGTTCTAGCAAAAAGTAAAATGGTATAATGTTAACCCTATACTACCACGTTCCAGAGTAAAGCAGGAGACCATGACTAGACTGCTTGCCATGTCACGGAGATATGTATGACAACAAAGGAAGCACAATGCTGAAGCCAGCAGCTATAGTCCAAACTTCTTGATCTGGCAGCTTCCTGTTTGCGGCACAGGCAGCTTGCTTGTGGAAAATACAGCTACAAAAGCTGCTCCTGACTTGACCATTTCCTAATTATGCAGAAGTAGGAGGTCTCTTAGAAGTGAATTTTGCAGCATGCTCCAGTATTCTTGAAAACCTGGCCTAGAACTGTTTCTTCAGCCTTCCTAACAATTCTGCAAGCTCTCTATACCTTTTATTAAAGGCGTTCCTGGCTACATCAGCCAGGGTGGATCTTACTGTATGCAACAAAGAATCTCCCAAAATATATGAGTGTGAGGGAAGTACAGTGGCCCATAGGAGAGGGCTGTCACTGTAGATACTCTGTGCTACACACAGTTTTATGCATTTTTTTTTTCCTACTGAATATACATATATCTGAAGTATTCATGGCAGGACATATGCTTAAAATAATTTCTTTAAAAAAATTTTTTTCTATTTAAAAAAATTTTTTTCTAAAAAACAATTTTTTTAAAGAAATTGTTTTAAGCATAAGACACTTTAGACACTTGTAAGAGAAAAAGACACTTGTTACCTGCAGGTGTTGTGCAGACAGATCAGGAGTGGTAAAAAATAACTGGTTGACACCTGCTGGATCTGGAGTTGTGAGAAAAACTTTTCCTGGAGTGGCATCTTGCCTGGCCAGAATGACTTTGTTTGGAGAAGAGCCGTCATGATTTGTCAGAATAAACTGCTTGCCTTGGGTATTATGATCAAGTGCTGTCACAATCTGTATTTTCTGCCCAGTTTGCTGCTCTGTAACAATCTAACAAAATTATAAAAAATAAATAATGAATTCAAGTCAATCATTTGTTTCTCTCTAATGACACAATAATCTTCTATCTTTAAAGACAAAAAAGCACATCATTACATATACAGTCAATGTAACAAACACATGTACCTTTTTTTAAAATCTTTTTTTTTACAGACTACAGCAGAATATACACATATCTTTTAAACTACCAATTCCACTGCCACAAAATTCTATCATACGAAAATAAACAAATGTGCAAACAAACAAAGGTACAAGAGTAAGAATATGTTGACCTATTTTGATTCCCTCCTTCCCCTTCCCTCCCACGTTCCATTTAGCCAAATATATATCGGTAATTTCTATTGGCTGTTCTGCATCCTGGGAGGTAGCAGTGAATAAAAAACACTATTTTTGCCTTCATGAAGCTTTTACTTTAGTAGAAAAAGATAGTAAATAAGGAAACAATAATATTGCAGGTGGTACTAAATGCTATGAAGAAAAACAAAGTAAGGTGAGACAATATCAGAACAAGGGCATCGTTTTTGCACAGACGTGAGTGAAGAAACGGAACAAGGCTTAGGACTACTTAGGGGAAGAACATTCCAAGTAGAGGAAACAGAGCATAAAAGTAGGTCCCAGGGCAGGAGGGAGGGTGTTTGACACATGAAGCACAAAGCACAGCAATAGAGCAGTATGAGGTAGAAAGAAGGGAAGATAGGAATTATAGATGGGATCTGAGTGACAGCTGGGACTTAGAGGGCTTTGTAGGCCATAAAAAAGACCTACTGTGTGAAATGGAGAGCCACCAGAGGTTTTGGAGCAGAGGAAATACTTTTTAAAAAAGAATCAGCCAGACACAGTAGCATGTCTCTATAACCCCAGCTACTTGGGAGGCTGAGGCAGGAGGATCACTTGAGGCCAGGAGTTAAGAGACCAGCCTCGACAACAGAGTGAGATCCTGTTTCAAAAAAAGAAAGTGTAGGCCAGGCGTAGTGGCTCACGCCTGTAATCTCAGCACTTTGGGAGGCCGAGGTGGGTGGATCACTTGAGGTCAGGAGTTCGAAAGCAGCCTGTCCAACATGGCAAAACCCTGTCTCTACTAAAAACACAAAAAATTAGCCGGGCATGGTGGTGCATGCCTGTAATCCCAGCTACTCGGGAGGCTGAGGCAGGAGAATCTCTTGAACCTGGGAGGCGGAGGTTGTAGTGAGCCAAGATCGTGCCACTGCACTCCAGCCTGGGCAACAAGAGCAAAACTCCATCTCAAAAAAAAAAAAAAAAAAAGTGTAGAAAGGTACTCTAAATTTATTGTGAAGAACAGACTGCAAATGTTCAAGAGTAGGCTGGGCACCGTGGCTCACGCTTGTAATCCCAGCACTTGGGGAGGCTGAGGCAGGTGGATCCCTTGAAGTCAGGAGTTCGAGAACAGATGGCCAACAGGATGAAACCCCATATCTACTAAAATATAAAAATTAGCTGGCCGGGCGCGGTGGCTCAATCCTGTAATCCCAGCACTTTGGGAGGCCGAGGCAGGTGGATCACGAGGTCGAGAGATCGAGACCATCTGGTCAACATGGTGAAACCCCATCTCTACTAAAAATACAAAAAACTAGCTGGGCATGGTGGCGCGTGCCTGTAATCCCAGCTACTTAGGAGACTGAGGCAGGAGAATTGCCTGAGCCCAGGAGGCGGAGGTTGCGGTGAGCCGAGACCCGCGCCATTGCACTCCAGCCTGGGTAACAAGAGCGAAACTCCGTCTCAAAAAAAAAAAAAAAAAATTAGCTGGGCATGGTGGTGGGTGCCTGTAGTCCCAGCAACTGAGGAGGGTGAAGCAGGAGAATCGCTTGAATCTGGAAGGCAGAGGTTGTAGTGAGCTGGGATCATGCCACTACACTGTAGCCTGGGGGATAGAGCAGGTCTGTCTCAAGAAAAAAAAAAAAAAATGTTCAGGAGCAAAATTAAGGGAGATCAGAAAGGACACTACTGCAGATACCATCAGTATCTGGTTATGATATATGGGCAGAAATACTGGCCAGGAACAGAGTAGGGGCCATGCTGGGGGTGAAAAACCAATTATATTGGGATTTTTTTTTTTTTATTTTTAAGAGAGAGGTAACAAAATGTGCTGACGGACTGGAGTGGAACGTGAAGAAAGAAGAGTCAAGGGGCTGGACACAGTGGCTCACAACTGTAATCCCAGCACTTTGGGAGGCCCAGATGGGCAGACTGCCTGAGGTCAAGAGTTTGAGACCAGTCTGGCCAACATTGTACAACTCCATCTCTACTAAAAATACACAAAAAAAGCCAGGTGCAGTTGGTCACGCCTATAATCCCAGCACATTGGGAGGCCAAGGCGGGTGGATCACCTGATGTCAGGAGTTTGAGACCAGCCTTGGTCGGGCATGGTGAAATCCCACCTTGATTGAAAATACAAAAGTTAGTGGGACATGGTGGTGGGCGCCTGTAGTCTCAGCTACTTGGGAGGCTGAGGCACAAGAATCACTTGAACTCGGAAGGCAGAAGTTGCAGTAATCCGAGATCATGCCACTGCACTCCAGCCTGGACGACAGTGAGATTCTGTCTCAAAAAGAAAGAAAAAAAAATTTGCTGGGCATGGTGGCACATGCCTGTAATCCCAGCTACTCAGGAGGCTGAGGCAAGGGAATTACTTGAACCAGGGAGGTAACAGTTGCAGGGAGCAGAGAATGAGCCACTACACTCCAGTCTGGGCGACAGAGCAAGACTCTGTCTCAAAAAAATAAAAAAAATAAAGAAAGAAAATTAGAGTCAAAGATGACTACAAAATTTTGGCTTGAGCAGTTGGGAGGCCAGAACTGCCATCTGCCAAGATGGGGTAGTCTGGGGAGGAGCAAATTCAAGAATATAGAGAACTATTTAAGCATTGAGAGTTTCTGGTATTCAGCAAATATATTCCAGAGTAAACTTCATTAGGCCAATTAAATTCCTTGATTCAATTTTGAAATGGCAAAGCTGGTTTATAATTTTTCATAATTCCAATCCTTTCTTCTGTACCAAACTTTTTATATTTTTATTTTCCTGAAATTATTTCAATATTCTTTTTTTTTTTTTTGAGACGGAGTTTCGCTCTTGTTACCCAGGCTGGAGTGCAATGGCGCAATCTCGGCTCACCGCAACCTCCGCCTCCTGGGCTCAGGCAATTCTCCTGCCTCAGCCTCCTGAGTAGCTGGGATTATAGGCACGTGCCACCATGCCCAGCTAATTTTTTGTATTTTTAGTAGAGACGGGGTTTCACCATGTTGACCAGGACGGTGTCGATCTCTCGACCTCGTGATCCACCCGCCTCGGCCTCCCAAAGTGCTGGGATTACAGGCTTGAGCCACTGCGCCCGGCTCAATATTCTTTTCTATGCAAAATTTAAAACGAAGCTCTGATTCACTAATCGGTTTCTTTCTAAAGCAAACTGTATGGAATAAAAGACTAATAGTTCACACTGTCTTAGAGAAGAGCACTTGGCACATCCGTGGTCTAACTGTTCCTGGGTTGAAACATTCTGCTTAAATGAGGAAAAGGACATTTACTGCAGCATGATAATTATAATAATTGAATATTTAAGCAATCCAAAGAGCCTTCAATAGGGAAGCGCAGTAGATTATGGAAACAGTTCCTGGGTTTTAGGACCCCTTTACATTCTAAAATATTACTGAGGGTTCTGAAGAGTTTTTTTTTTTTTTTTTTTTGAGACAGAGTTTCACACTTGTTGCTGAGGCTGGAGTGCAATGGTGCGATCTCGGCTCACTGCAACCTCTACCTCCCAGGTTCAAGCGATTCTCCTGCCTCAGCCTCCTGAGTAGCTAGCATTACAGGCGCCTGCCACCACATACAGCTAATTATTTGTATTTTTAGTAGAGATGGGATTTTCTGCATGTGAGCTATATCTACTGATACTTAACATATTCGAAATTCAAAGAGAATTTTTTAAAACACTTGATTCATTTAAAATTAACAACCCACTAAATGTTAACATAATTTTTATTTATTTGTTTTTAATTTTCATGGGTACATAGTAAGTATATATCATCTTTGGGGTATATGAGGTAAGTTTCGATACAGGCAGGCAGTATGTAATAATCACATGGGCAATATGGCATCCGTCTCCTCAAGCATTTATCCTGTATGTTAAAAATTATCCAATTATACTTTCTTAGCTATTTTTTTTTTTTTTTGAGACGGAGTTTCGCTCTTGTTACCCAGGCTGGAGTGCAATGGCGCGATCTTGGCTCACCGCAACCTCCGCCTCCTGGGTTCAGGCAATTCTCCTGCCTCAGCCTCCTGAGTAGCTGGGATTACAGGCACGAGCCACCATGCCCAGCTAATTTTTTGTATTTTTAGTAGAGACGGGGTTTCACCATGTTGACCAGGATGGTCTCGATCTCTCGACCTCATGATCCACCCGCCTCGGCCTCCCAAAGTGCTGGGATTACAGGCTTGAGCCACCGCGCCTGACCTCTTAGCTATTTTTAAATGTACAATTAAATTATTATTGGCCGGGCTCAGTGGCTCATACCTGTAATCCCAGCACTTTGGGAAGCCGTGGCATGGGGATCACAAGGTCAGGAGTTCAAGACCACCCTGGCCAACATGGTGAAACCCTGTCTCTACTAAAAATACAAAAAATTAGCTGGGTGTGGTGGCAGGCACCTGTAATCCCAGCTACTCAGGAGGCTGAGGCAGTAGAATCGCTTCAACCTGGGAGGATGAGATTGCAGTGAGCAGAGACTGTGCCACTACCCTCCAGCCTGGGCAACAGAGCGAGACTCCGTCTAAAAATAAAAATTAAAAAAATCCAAGCTTGCAACAATAAAAAAACGAATAAAGTTTTACAATAACTTTTAATAAAAATAAAAATAATAAATAAATAAATATTGAATATGGTCACTGTTGTGCTATCAAATACTAGGTTTTATTCATTCATCCTATTTTTTTGGTACTCACTATAACCTATTTCTTAATGACTAATAAGTTTATTTTCCAAACAAAAATGTAAAGAATGGCATTGTTTTATATTTCTGCAAATTGCTTGAATGCCTGCTTTAATAGAATTTAGAATCTCCTATCTGTTTCTCCTTTTAATCCGTTGAACTACGTTGTTTTGATTATAATGAGGCTGGGCACAGTATCTCATGTCTTTAATTCAGGCACTTTGGAAGGCCAAGGTGGTGGACTGCTTGAGCCCAGGAGTTCCAGACCGGCTTGGGCAACATGGCAAAATCGCATCACTATGAATTATAAACATCAGTCAGGCATGTGACCACAAAAAATTAGTTGGAAATATGTTTCTTCCCTATATATACATATACATACATTCATGTATGTATATATGGTGAAGAAAATTCAGCTTCCTATTTATTGGTTGAAAAGGGGAAGGATATTTTAATACCCTTTTCAAACTGTGAAAGTTGTTCTTCAATACTACAACTACTCGTCAAGTGGCGGCTTTTCAAAGGTTAGCTGCAAGGTAGAGTCACAAACTATATTAAAACCTGTTGGCCTATCCTGCAATTTAAATGGATCCTTCACTCATGTATGGTTTTCTAACATTATACATTGGTCATCTGGAAAACAATGATTCAGTGATGATGAACACCTTATAAATGTTGATATATTTCATCATATAGTATCATCACATGTCACACAGTCTGTAGAAAATTCCATGTAGGCTGGGGATGGTGGCTCATGCCTGTAATCCCAGCACTTTGGGAAGCTGAAGTGGGCAGATCACCTGAGGTTGGGAGTTCAAGACCAGCCTGACCAACACAGAGAAACCCCATCTCTACTAAAAATACAAAATTAGCCAGGAGTAGTGGTGCATGCCTGTAATTTCAGCTACTTGGGAGGCTGAGGCAGGAGAATCACCTGGTCCCGGAAGGCAAAGGTTGCTGTGAGCCGAGACTGCGCCACTGCACTCCAGCCTCCAGCGTGGATAACAAGAGTGAAATATCGTCTCAAAAAAAAAAAAAAAGGAAAGAAAATTCCAGTGTATACTTGGGAGAGAACAACACTGAAAAGGCAAATAATATTTTAGTATTATTATGAAAATGGTCTTTACCTGGCTGATTCTCTGAAAGGGTCCCCAGATGATATTTTGAGAACTTCCAGATTACATGGTATCTCTTATTAATAGGCCATAACCATTAAAAAATAAAAAGATGTCTGTATTGACACTGAACTCCTACTGATCCCACCAAAATTGGCCTCAGGTTGCACCCTCGAAAAAGCATTCCTTCCAAAAGCATTCCTACTCACTCCACAACCCTGTGACTTCCTTCCTTCCTTCCTTTCAATTGTTTTGCTTCTGTGCTCCCACAGCACCAGATACAATGACCTGTCACAGCACTTACTACATTCTACTATAAATTGTCTGATTATTCAACTATCTCTCAGTAGCTTGAAAAGCTATCTTAAGTTAGGGAATATCTTTTATTTCTGGAACTCTAGAATCTGGCATATGCATTTAGTATGAATTATAAAAGTTTGGGGTGTCTGGATAAACTGCAAACTAGACATACCTCTCCCATCTGTTGTTCAATAATTTGATGTGCAATTTCTTCTATGGTTGCCATGATCAACTGCCAAAATGTCCTGCCAAAAATAAAAAAGATGCTTTTTTATAATTATACTCATAAAAACACTTTTATTAAATAATTTACAAACAAAATTATATGATATTTAAGAATCTGCTTCAAAATAATCTAGTTGGGATGGGAGGGTTGGCATTTTCCGAAGTTTCCCAAAGTGTTGGAATTATAGGCACGAGCCACCACGCCCAGCCCTCCATCTGTCTTTTTTTTGTTTTTTTCAGAGTCTCACTCTGTCGCCCAGGCTGGAGTGCAGTGGCGTGATCTTGGCTTACCGCAACCTGTGCCTCCCAGGATCAAGCAATTCTCCTGCCTCTACTTCCCCAGTAGCTGGGACTACATGCACACGCCACCACGCCCAGCTAATTTTTCTTGTATTTTAATTTTGTAGACATGGGGTTTCACCGTGTTAGCCAGGATGGTCTTGATCTCCTGACCTTGTGATCGGCCCATCTCAGCCTCCCAAAGTGCTGTGATTACAGGCGTGAGCCACTGTGCCCGGCCCCATGTGTCATTATATGGCACTCTGAGTGCCTGTGTCATACTCTCTTCATAGAAGAACATCAGTTTATTTTGGATTAGGGCACACTCTAATTTTAACTCAATTATCTTTTAAGGCCTTATCTCCAACTATACTCAATTCTGAAGTACTGGTGGTTAGTACATCAACATAGGAATTTGGGATTCACATGACTTTGTGGGAGAACACAATTCAGCCCATAACACTCAGCATAAACCCAGTAAGAAACATGCAAGATCTAGGTAGGCAAAGAAAACTTTAAAATGCTGCCTAAAGACAAGAAAATCTACACTTGGGCCGGTCCCGGTGGTTCACATCTGTATTCCCAGCACTATGGGAGGCCAAGGTGGGCTGATCACTTGAGATCTGGGGTTCAAAACCAGCCTGGCTAACATGGTGAAACTTCATCTCTACTAAAAATACAGAAACTAGATGGTCATGGCAGCCAGTGCTCTTAATCTCAGCTACTCAGGAGGCTGAGGTAGAAGAATCCCTTGAACTTGGAAGGCGGTGATTGCAGTGAGCCAAGATCACACCACTGCACTCCAGCCTGAGTGACAGAATGAGACTCTGTCTCAAAAAAAAGAAAAACTACACCTTAAAGGACACGTAAGAAAAAAAAATGGTTCCAATAACTACCTCCAAGGAAAGAAAATGCAAGTTTGGGAACAGGAATGGGAGGGAGACTTATTTTTCATTGAGTAAGTGTTTCGTCCTTTAAAATTTTACTTAAATACAAATATTACCACAAAAATTAAATAAAAAATAATTTAAGAAATCTTTCCCAGAAATCCTAAAATCCATATCAGTGTATTGGTGCATTAGACTCAAAGAAGAAACCGCATAATGAAAACTTGAGTAGATAAACTATTGGTGTATCTGAATGAAATCCAGGGAATCACTAGATCAATATATAATCATGTATTGCATGATGTTTTAGTCAATGAATGAGACTGCATATACAATAGTGGTACACAAGATTACACCCACAATACTGTATTTTTACTGTACCTCTTCTATGTTTAGATGTTTTACTTACACAGTATTAAAACCGCTACAGAATTCAGTAAGATGCTGTGTGGGTTTGTACATTAGGAGCAACAGGCTACACTGTATAGCATGGGTGTATGGTACGCTATACCATCTAGTTTTGTATGCTCTATGATGTTCGTATGTGATGAAATCACTTACGGATGCATTTCTCAGAACACGTCCTCATCACACATGACTATACATGTTCCAAAGATAAGGCAACACACACATTCTGGTTTTTTTTTGAGATGGAATTTTGCTCTTGTTGCCCAGGCTAAAGTGCAATGGCATGATCTTGGCTCACTGTAACCTCCAGGTTCAAGCAATTCTCCTGCCTCAGCCTCCAGAGTAGCTGGGATTATAGGCATGCACCATCATGCCCACCTAATTTTTGTATTTTTAGTAAAGAAAGGGTTTTACCATATTGGCCAGGCTGGTCTTGAACTCTTGACCTGAAGTGATCTGCCCACCTTGGCCTCCCAAAGTGCTGAGATTACAGGCATGCGCCACCACACCCAGCCAACACACACATTCTTTATAGAATGCTGGTAGAAGGTTAGATTTTTTTTTAACCTTCCTAGAAGAGTAATTTGCCAATGTGTACCAAGAGCCTTAAAAATGGTCATATTCGTTGGCTCAATAATTTATTCAATTTTCTTCCATTCAGCAATTACTTCTGAGTGCTTACTATGGGCTAGGCATTCACAAAATGACTTACAGAACTGAATCACATCCTTATTCTCCAGCTTCAGACCATCAATGCTACTTTAACGGCAAAGGGACAAAGGTTTAACCCCTTTCCTTGGTATTCATTCAATATTTATTATGTATTCGCAAGGTGTCTGGCACTGTGAACACAAGGGTGAGTTCTTTTCTAATCCTACTTCCCCCTATCCTCATCTCATTTACCGTCACTTCCAAGAGGGGGCCTAGGTTCAGGTCAAACTCTGATGTTCTTTATTCCCCAACATATTCCTATTTTCTCCCTCATTTAAATTCGTCTAACTTTTTTTTTTTTTTTTTTTTGAGACAGAGTCTGGCTCTGTCGCCCAGGCTAGAGTGACAGCGGCAACATCTCAGCTCACTGCAACCTCTGCCTCCCGGGGGGTTCAAGTGACTCTCCTCCCTCAGCGTCCCAAGTAGCTGCAATTAAAGACGCCAGCCACCAGGCCCAGCTAATTTTTTTATTTTTAGTAGAGATGGGGTTTCGCCATCTTGGCCAGGCTGGTCTCGAACTCCTGACCTCGTGATCCACCTGCCTCGGCCTCCCAAAGTGCTGGAATTACAGGCATGAGCCACCACGTCCGGCCCACCTGACCTTTAAGATTTGGTTTAAGCCGGATGCTCATGTCTGTAATTCCAACACTTTGGGAGGCTGAGGCACATGGATCACCTGAGGTCAGGAGTTCCCAAGACAAGCATGGCATGGTGAAACCCCATCTCTACAAAAAATACAAAGAATTAGCCAGGCATGGTGGTCGTCGCCTGTAATCCCAGCTCAGGAGGCTGAGGCAGGAGCATTGCTTCAACTCGGGAGGCGGAGGCTGCAGTGAGCCGAGATCGCACCACTGCACTCCAGCCTGGGCAACAACGAAAGGCCATGTCAAAAAAAAAAAAAAAAAAAAAAAAAAAAAAAAAAAAAATTGGTTCAAATAGTTTTTTAACCCAGTCTTTCTTGAAGGGTTCAGCATTTATTGTGTAGACTAAGGCTGTTAACTAGGATTCAGAAACAGATTCTGTTAACTCCTAATATTGTATGTAAAATTTTATCTAAAGGTGCATTTTTTCTAGAAACAGTTCGTAAAGACTTTAAGAGGATGCAAATGCTCTTGTAATTGAAAAAAGGCAATGAATTGTATTTATACTATTATTTATTGAATGTTTTAGTTCCCCAAGAGCAAGGATTATACACTGTGTGGCAGACACACAGAATTCGGGAATGTTTGCTCCCTCAAAATCTTTCCTTAAGATACCTGTTAAGGCTGGGTGCGGCGGCTGAAGCCTGTAATCCCAGTACTTTGGGAGGCCGAGGCGGGTGGATCACAAGGTCGAGAGATCGAGACCATCCTGGTCAACATGGTGAAACCCCGTCTCTACTAAAGATACAAAAAATTAGCCGGGCATGGTGGCGCGTGCTTGTAATCCCAGCTACTCAGGAGGCTGAGGCAGGAGCATTGCTTCAACTCGGGAGGCGGAGGCTGCAGTGAGCCGAGATCGCACCACTGCACTCCAGCCTGGGCAACAACGAAAGGCCATGTCAAAAAAAAAAAAAAAAAAAAAAAAAAAAAAAAAAAAAATTGGTTCAAATAGTTTTTTAACCCAGTCTTTCTTGAAGGGTTCAGCATTTATTGTGTAGACTAAGGCTGTTAACTAGGATTCAGAAACAGATTCTGTTAACTCCTAATATTGTATGTAAAATTTTATCTAAAGGTGCATTTTTTCTAGAAACAGTTCGTAAAGACTTTAAGAGGATGCAAATGCTCTTGTAATTGAAAAAAGGCAATGAATTGTATTTATACTATTATTTATTGAATGTTTTAGTTCCCCAAGAGCAAGGATTATACACTGTGTGGCAGACACACAGAATTCGGGAATGTTTGCTCCCTCAAAATCTTTCCTTAAGATACCTGTTAAGGCTGGGTGCGGCGGCTGAAGCCTGTAATCCCAGTACTTTGGGAGGCCGAGGCGGGTGGATCACAAGGTCGAGAGATCGAGACCATCCTGGTCAACATGGTGAAACCCCGTCTCTACTAAAGATACAAAAAATTAGCTGGGCATGGTGGCGCGTGCTTGTAATCCCAGCTACTCAGGAGGCTGAGGCAGGAGAACTGCCTGAACCCAGGAGGCGGAGGTTGCGGTGAGCCGAGATCGCGCCATTGCACTCTAGCCCGGGCAACAAGAGCGAAACTCCGTCTCAAAAAAAAAAAAAAGACGCCTGTAAATTCCAGCTACTCAACAGGCTGAGGCAGGAGGACAGCTTGAGGCCAGAGATTAGTCTGGACAACGAAATAGGACCACCACCATTTCTATAAAACAAAACAAAAAACCTTTCCTAGAAGAAACTAACACGCCCCTTGAAAAACTAAGACTAGCAGCATTTCATGTGACCCACTCTCGATGACAGAAATACACATCACTTTTTCCGATTTACTAACTGGACTTAGACAAAGTTTAAAAACAATCGAGTATCATCAACCACACAGCAGAAATGGTTCAAAAAGCCCTCAAAATTGAAGGTCTATTTAGAACTTCTAGATATATAAAAACCCTAAAGGCCTTAATTTTAGGTCTTCTGCTTTTCCTTTCCTGTTACTTGTTTAAAGGCTGACCTACTTACTGAAGATTATGGGACAACTTGGCAACGTTCACACTGCACAAAAATGGTATCTGCACGAGCTGGAGGAAGAATTTCTTAACAAAAGAGCTACCGGAAGCTTGGACGTGCTCAGTGCAGTGAGGACACTGGGCCGTTTCACTTCTTGTAAGATCCAGGTCTGCAGGCAGCGACGACCCTGGTCCGATTCGTCGTGGAAAAGTGAAAGTGGAGGGCGTCATTCTGTCCGTCCCTTGCAGGCAAGAGAGTTAGGCACGGGATGCAGGCTGGGGCTTGCGGTCCCCAGCCGAGGGTCGGCCTCCCACTGGTCCCACCGGTGCCCGCTTTCGCCATGCGCCTTTTAGGCCCCGGCGCGGCTCCCCGGGGCGGGGAAAACAGCGGCGCCGCGGAAGCTTTCCCCGCAGGTTAAAGGTCAGAGGCGCTGCGGCGAGGACCGCGGGAGAGGCGGCTGTGTGCGCCGAGCCCTCGGCGTCCGGCCCCGCGTCCCGCCGCCCGCGCCTCCCCCGCGGCCCCGGATGCATCCGGCGCCACAGCTCCGGGCTCCCAGCCCAACCCGAACACCCTCAAAGCGGCATTCCCAGACCGAACAGCGCCGCCGGCTGGAGTGCGCAGCCCGCGGGATGCGCTGGGACTGAGTCGGTTGGCGGTTGGGGTGAAGGGCACCCCCTCATCCCTACCCCCGGCGCGGTCGCCGGTGTTCCCACCTAGCGTTTCTTACCGGCGCCTCTGCGCCGCGCTGTCTCCTGCGTCGGGCGCCGACGCGACAGTCTCGCGGCTGCCACTGCTGGATGGGGGGCACTCCGTCCGGGAAGAGAGGTTGGAGGAAGCTGACGGGAACGGCGGGAATCCAGAATCACCGAGAAGGGAGCTTTCTGGGTTTGTGTGCTGGGGCAGGTCAGAGTTCGTGACCCCTCGCTCTGCTCGGCGGTGCGCGATCCCGCCTGCGCCTGCGCATTAGCGACGGGGAGAAGCGGCGAGAGGAGGTCGTGACGTTCCCAGGGTGGGGTGAAGGGATCAGAGGGCCGCATCGTGGCTCTCTGAGTCCACTGCCCCCTCTTGGCTTGGAGGTAGAGTGCCCCGCCAGAGCTGCGCGTTACCAGCGAGGTATTTTTTTGAAGCCACCTGCAAAGGTTTAAGCTCATATGCCCAGGGTGGGCATTAGGGAAAATTTTGAGTCAATGTTTCAGATTTGTGTAATAAATAACCCTCTGGGTCTTAGGCATATCTGTTTCTAATTTCTGGAAAACTGGGCTCTGGGTAGATTCCAATCACATTTAAACTTTATAATGACAAGCTTGAGGCCGACTCATCTGGTAAGGCAAAGTTTCACTTACAAACTATTGTGACTAAAGAGATGTAATGGCTAAACGGGGCAAGAATATAATCACTAGACAACGGGCACGGTAGCTCACGCCTGTAATCCCAGCAAGTTGGGAGGCAGAGGTGGACGGATCACTTGAGCCCAGGAGTTCGAGTCCAGCCTGGCCAATATGGCGAAACACCGTCTCTACAAAACAATTAGCAGGCCCTGCTAGTGCATGCCTGTCATCCCAATTACTTGGAGGCTGAGGGGGAAGTATCACCTGAATCCAAGAGGTCAAGACTGCAGTGAGCCAAGATCACACCACTGCACTCCAGCCTGGATGACAGAATGTTTCTCTCTCTCTCTCTCTCTCTCTCTCTCTGTGTGTGTGTGTGTGTGTGTGTGTGTGTTCGTGTTCGTGTGTTCGTTCCTCAACGGCTGGTTTTTGGCTGTTTTGCTCAGGGTGTATTACCAAACACATAGGACAATGCCTGCTAGTTGGATTTATGAAATGAGAACTGGGCAAGGTGGCTGCTGGGAGGCCAAGGCAGGATCACTTGGGGCCAGCATTTGGAGGCCAGCTTGGGCAAGATAACAAAACCCTGCCTCTACATTTTTTCTTTTTAAATTGTGAAATGAAGAAACATTAGTGGTACATCACTTTCTGATGGTTGCTACCTGTAGCAGCAAGGGATGACAAGAGTAACTGCCCTGTGTGCACAGTATTCTGTGCTTTAGATTTTGAAGCATTCTTGAATTTTTTTTTTTTTTTTTAATATTTAGTCTCCTTTGTTTTACCATGAAATTTCTGTTTTACCTTGCTTAGGTCGGCACTGTAGGAAAGCAGCCACAGACAGGGCAGAAATCAAAGGAAGGAAAAATAAACGTTTGCTGGGAATGAGAATATCTCATTCCCAGCAACCGTTTCTCTCTGGAACTAGGCAGATGGACAGGGATCAAGGCATGAAATTCCCTAACAAGTAAAAATATGCTTTCTCCCTCATTAAAAATTGACCTCTGCCGAGCATAGTGGCTCCTGCCCCCAGAGCTTTGGGAGGCCAAGGCAGGAGGCTTGCTTGATGCCAGAGGTTTGAGACCCACCTGGGCAACATAGTGAGACTTCATCTCTTTAAAACAAATAAAAATAAAAGCTAGCCAGGCATGGTGCTGCAGGACTGTAGTCCTAGTTACTGAGGAGGCCGAGGTGGGGGGATTGCTTGAGCCCAGAAGTCTGGTCCAGTGTTCACACCATTGCATTCCATCCTGGGCAAGAGTGACTCTGTGCTTTAAAAAAAAAAAAAAAAAAGTCCACCTCTACCTTTTAGCATTATTTGTTGTATGTTTGGTTTGGTTTTAAGGGAGACCCCCTGCCAGTACCCATAAGCTGGTCCCAAAGGTGAAAATTATGAAAGTATAGTCACATCAGGGACATGTCCTGAGATACGAGTCCTTAGGTGATTTCATTAAGTACGTACGCTCATCATGGAGCATACTTACCCAAGCCTAGATGGTCTAGCCTAGACACACCTAGGCTGTATGTTGTAGTCTGTATTGCTGTTAGGTCACAACCCCAGGACAAACCTGTACACAGCATGTTACTGTGCTGAATACTGGATGTAGTCATAACACAATGGTAGGTATTTGTGCATCAGATACATAAACATAAAAAAGTACAGCACGTCCTTTAGAAAAATAAATATAAGAAAAAAAGTGCAGTAAAAACAGGGGTTTATAATCTTATGCAACCATTGTTGTGTATGTGGTCTGTCCTTGACTGAAATATTGTTGTGCAGGGCATGACTACACTGAAGGCCCAATGGAAACAGGCAATCTGAGACCTCTTCTCTATTCTTGGTGCAGAATATGTATGCCTGTAGTGATGGTTGTGGTCACCCCTTGTCACACAGTTAGTTCACCAAGTCACAATAAGTTGACTTGTTAAAACTTGAAAGTAGAAGCCATTTGAGGAACATCATTTGTAGGCGAAGAAGTGTTTCCATTAATTATGCTTCGGGAAAAGAAGTAAATGAAGTTCATTTTTATTTTTGAGATGGAGTGTCATTCTGTTGCCCAGGCTGGAGTGAAGTGGTGTGATCTTGGCTCACTGCAACCTCTGCCTCCTGGGTTCAAGTGATCCTCATGCCTCAGCCTCCCAAATAGCTGGGATTACAGGCCTACACACCAGCCTGGCAACAGCGAGACCGTCTTGGGGGTAGAAGGGAGGGGACCATCACACCAGCCGAAGAAATTATAGTAAATTTATTTTGTATAAATATAATACATATGAACATTATTTACAATGCTAATTTTTATTTATAAAGTATATATGGACAATAAGATACAAACTGTTATCACTTTAAGTACAAAGTATTTCTAGAAATACATAATAAGTCATTTAGAAAAAAATGGTATTTCAAGATTGGTTCTTACATGCCATGACCAACTCATATAAAAGAGCAAGTTGCTCTCCCTTCATCCCTTCCCCTAACCCCAAACGAAAAGGAATTTGATATTTAGGCTTTAAAAAAATTTCCTACTACCTTTATCTTTAAAAAAAAAAATCCTCCTCAAAACAATGATCTCTTTTAAGGGAAAATGTCATAAATAAGATTTTCCTTTAGAAGATGAAAGTGGCATAAGCCCCAGAATGATACGTGTATTAGAGACACTTCAAAAAAAAAAAAAAAAAAAAAGGGTGCATCGGTGGTTCAGTGGTAGAATTCTCGCCTGCCACACAGGAGGCCCGGGTTTGATTCCCAGCCCATGCAGTGCGACGTCCCATTGGCCGGGTGCGGTGACTCACGCCTGTAATCCTAGCACTTCGGGAGGCTGAGGTGGGTGGATCACCTGAGGTCAGGAGTTCAAGACCTGCCTGGCCATCATGGTGAAACCCCATCTTTTAAAAAAAAAAAAAAAAAAAAGGGAACAACAAAATCAGAAGGGACTCATAGGAAGGAATTTAATTCAGCAAATACTGGGTGTCCACTGCTTCCAAGGCACTCTGCCAGATGCTGTGGGGAAATCTCGAATAAGTTGTCTTTAGGGACAGATGGTTCCACACAAAAGCTTATGAACTAAAGACTGTGTGGGAGCTACAGGAAGGAGACAGGATCTAGTCTGGAGGAACAGGGGAGAGAAAGACTATGGGGCAGTTATCACAGAAAAGTCTTAGATAAACAGAGATTCGAATTGGGTGACTGAAGAAAAAAAGGAAACTATGTCAACAGAGAAAGACGTTGGGTCAGAGTTAGCTGGAGTGTATGACAACTGAGGAAGTGTTCATGCCAAGCCACTGGGAAAGCCACTAAAACATGAGGACCTGGGGATGAAACTAGATTAGAGCTACATTGTTCAAAGATTGCTCTGGCAGTGTTTAAAATGGGACCACACAAAGGCATTGGAATTAGATGTTACTGCCAACACAGGAACAAGTAACAAGAACTTGAAACAGGGCCTATGTAGTAACAGCAAGGCGATGAGGATGGGAAGGATACAAGAGTAATTGCAGTCTGTTGAGAGTTGGAGGCAGATTCTGGAGCCTCAGATGGTATCTTTCTCTTACAGAAGAAAACAAACAGGTTTGAATGGGAAGAAAGTTGAGTTTTACTCATGTAAAGTCCGAGATGTTTGAGGACTCCTATAGATAACCATAGGTAGTTGCAAATGTGCCTTTGCAGGACAGGCGTAAGATCTAGGTTACAATGTGGATATTTAGGGACTCTGTTGGAGTTGTTGATGACAAGAATCCTGTCCTTTCTTCTATTCAATTGAACACATATTCTCTCCTGAAAGACCCAGGAAGCCAGGCCTGGTGGTCCCAGCTACTCCAGAGGCTGAGGTGGGAGGACTGATTGCTTGAGTCCAGGCATCTGAGTCAGCCTGGGCAACATAGTGAGACCCAGTCTCTTAAAAACTAAAAAGACCTAGGGCAGTATTATGGAAGAAACTGATATATTAAGTACAGTATCTGCCTTCAAGGAATGTGCAGTACAATAAGAAAACAGAATATATATCTCTGGAAATCCCATTAACTACATTTGACTAAAATGGAACTCAAACTTTTCAAAAGCTGAACACAATGTAAGCACACTTCAAAACATACCAACATATGCTGTGATAAAACATTTACATTTAACTAAATTACCAAATAGGAGACTTTCCCCACATCTAGATATATTCTATGAACCAAATATAAAATATGCATTTGGCTGACAATTATACTTTAAAACTGTCGCCTTCTCTTTGTTGTGTCATTACAGCATTCATGTAAATCAAGGATTGTTCTGATGATCTCATTTTAAGAAATGCTACTAAACCAAAGAATTAAGCATCTTGGGAAACCAAAAGACAATGGGGGATGCTGGGTATATTACAGAAAAGGGGAAAAGAGATTGGAAAGAGGTTTAGAACGTGGATGACAGCAGAGATAAATGCTCTCATTTTCTTAGGACTCTGGTGGGTCCTGTACATTTATAGCTGCCACAGATAAAGGTGGACTATGAGTTGGAGACACTCACTAAGAATGCCAGCCTTCCACTGGGTCAGCGTGGTGTCTCATCTGCGTTATGCTTAGCATTGTTTTAAGCTTAGCTTTATAAATGCCCTCTCTCCTCATGAATTTAAAGGAGACACCTGAAAAAGGGTTTGCTGGAAGCACAGGCACACACATCTGTATAATAAATATAGTACTTTAGGGATCTATATACTAATTACACTTTTCTCCCCATTCATAGATTGCACCTAGTATCATTTTTACCTCTAAATATTAGCTATCAAAAGATATTTTTATAGTTTTTTTTTTACAATAAATTGTATATAATTAGGTTCTTAGTTGACACTGAATGAGCCAGGTTAAATAAATGATAATTGATCAGCTTTAGTAAGTTATGAAGGACTGATAAAAGGGCAGGGGAATGTAACACCCATCCACATTTAAAACATCTTTTTGGAAGAATGATAATTGGATAGCTTCCACAAAGACTAAACATTCTTCTAAACCCTCCGTGGGGATATGCCAATTGCTAATACAGTCACATGCATTTTACATTTAATTAAAGGGACTGTTAGTTTGTGCCAGGTTTCTTCCCTCTCAAACTTTTTTTATTTGAGACGGAATCTTGCTCTGTCACCAGGTTGGAGTGCAGTGGCATGATCTCAGCTTACTGCAACCTCCGCCTCCTGGGTTCAAGTGATTCTCCTGCCTCGGCCTCCTGAGTAGCTGCAACTACAGGCACACACCACCATACCCAGCTGATCTTTGTATTTTTAGTAAAGACGGGGTTTCACCATGTTGGCCAGGATGGTCTCGATCTCTTGACCTCATGATCTGCCTGCCTCAGCCTCCCAAAGTGCCGGGATTACAGGTGTGAGCCACCATGTGCGGCCCCTTTACAGGGGAACCCCTGGGACTACAGGTGTGAGCCACCACGTGCGGCCCCCTGACTCTCTTCAGACTCAGAAATGGTTCATGATTCAGCCAGGTCTTGCAAAATAGAACAGCCTGGCTGATATTTTTTAGATTCCAAGGCTTGAGCCAAACCTTGTAGTCAGAAGGCTGAGAACTCAAGAGGAGGGAAAGAAAACCCAAATAACTTGTCTTGCTAAATGCCAGACTGCAGCAGAAGGAAATACTTTATAGGGTACAACTTTGGCCTCCAAAAAGAATACATTAAAAACTGCAAGGATTTTTTTTTTTTTTTTTTTTTTTTTTTTTTTTTTTTTTTTTTTGAGACGGAGTTTCGCTCTTGTTGCCCAGGCTCGAGTGCAATGGCACGATCTCGGCTCACCGCAAACTCCGCCTCCTGGGTTCAAGCAATTCTCCTGCCTCAGCCTCCTGAGTAGCTGGGATTACAGGCACACACCACCATGCCCAGCTAATGTTTGGTATTTTTAGTAGAGACAGGGTTTCACCATGTTGACCAGGATGGTCTCGATCTCTCGACCTCGTGATCCGCCCGCCTCAGCCTCCCAAAGTGCTGGGATTACAGGCTTGAGCCACCGCACCCGGCTGAAACTGCAAGGATTTTTAACATGGAAGCCTTACTTATGTGATCTTTATATAAATTAAGTGAGCTACAAAGAAATTGTAGTGTACCTGCTATGACAGAAAGACTTAGGACATGGCATGTTAGGATTGTGTAGGAGGTTGCAACACATTTAAAATGACTCCATGGCAAAAAAACAAACAAACAAACAAACAAACAAAACAAAAATAGCCACAAAAAACTACAGCAGCCAACTCTTGATCTAGTAGGGACTCTGGTGCTGCACCAAAGAGCATTCAAAACGCCCCAGAAAGGCACTCAGTAATCTTAGTGACTGCTGTTAAGGATCACACTGAATTAGGAAATCCTTTATTTAGAAGCAGAAAGGAAAACTCTATACCCTTTAAAGAATATTATTTGAATAACCTTGCTGTTTACTTATTTTTCTTTTCTTTTCTTTTTGAGATGGAGTCTCACTCTATCGCCCAGGCTGAAGTGCAGTAGCACCATCTCGGCTCACTGCAACCTTCGCCTCCTGGGTTCCAGCAATTCTCCTGTCTCAGCTTCCCGAGTAGCTGGGACTACAGGTACGTGCCACCATGTCCAACTAATTTTTGTATTTTTAGTAGAGATGGGGCTTCACCATATTGGCCAGGCTGGTCTCAAACTCCTGACCTCAGGTGATCCACTGGCCTCAGCCTCCCAAAATGGCTGGGATAACAGGCATGAGTCACCACTCATGGCCATTAAGATAATTTATAGTTTAAACTTAGTTAATAAATTGTATATTGTGAACTTCAGGAATGGCTGTATCACAATGTTATTTCATTTTCTTCTGCTCATCAACAGTTTTATGTACAAGGTAGTTCATATGTTAAACAGTAAGTGCACAGAATTATGAATCTAAATCTTTCCTAAGGAGGTGTGCTGACAGCTGCTTAAAGAGAGAAAGGATTTTTTTTTTTTTTAAATTACGAGGGAGGATATTACAAAGTGATAGAAAAAGACCTTTTGAAAATGAATACTATAGAATTTCAGTTATTACTGGCTTAGAATGGTGCTTTTCTGATATAGTAATTCCAGTTCCATTTGTAAAGCACAATATTTTTAGAAATGTAACATTACTTTTAGATGCAAATACTATCACTGGCTTGGGCTCAGAACTCTTATAATAGCAGGGGATATTATGTAGCATAATGCTATATTTTGCTATTTTAAAAATGATACATTTATGTTTGTTTTGAAATGGTAGATTTTTTTTTTTAAAGACTGGACTTAAAAGCCAAAAGAGTTGCTTATTTGTGCTATTCTGCAAATAAAACCATTTTCATTCTGACTCACAGTTTTAAAAAATTCAGATTTGCTATAATTCTTTGATGATGTAATATTAACTCTTGCCAAAGAGGTACCTAACAATAGAAATACTTTAGGTAATTTGCTGAAATTTCAGTTCATAGTTACTGAGGTAGAAGCTGGCCATATTTTTCCACTAAAAGATACAAAAATTCACCCAAGTTTATTGACTCAAAGGAATGCATTTTTTTCATCAGCAGTTTTATAATAATCACAATTCCTAAACCAAGCACTTTGTGGAAATTTGCTCCTTGCTATGTGTTTTTTCCTTACAAAGACTTTCCACCAGTAAGAATGTGAAAATGTAAGGTAAGAAAACTGTGGACTATGTCACAAACAGTTAATACAGTATTAAGATAGTTTTTCTGGTCTCTAAAGAAATGGTACTTTAGAATTCAGTGTGTCTCAGAAACAATTCTGACCATTAAGTAAACATCAAAATTTTAATAAATAACATACACAAAAAAACAGACACCTTTTAACAATTACTTATACCTCACAAAACAATTTCTTTAACTGATGAAGAGTTTGGTGGGCTTTATCTTGGCAGTGTTCATTTTTACACAATTTTCAAATTGCATTTACTCCAATCTGATGAAATTCCACCTCTTTGGAATCACAGAAGAGATGAAACCAATACTGCTACAATACTGTGCCTTCCTGAAATGCTTCTATCCACCTATTAATAAGAGAAATCTGTTAGATTTGTAAAACCTTATCATCTGACATGTGAATAGCATATAGATGACAGCTGGGCCTGTGGACCTCATTACCATAACAACATAGATAAGATCCTTCCCTGTAGCAAATTGGTTTTCTGCATACATGGGACAACCCTTATTTGGTATTTGGTTCAAAATTTAGCCTGGAAAGTGTGCCCCTCATTTCTGATAGGCATGAGGAAAGGACCGTTTCATGTGTAAAAGTTCTATGAAGTCTTGATGCTACCAATTAATTTATTTTAGAAGTTGACATGTCAGTGAAGGCTTTATTACAACTTCTTTTTCATCTGGAATCTGACTCAGTGCTTTTAGGAAAGCTAGCTCCCTGTCTCCTCCTCCCTTAACTCTACAAGAAGTTTCCTTGTATATCCCCTAGTCTAGACCTGTTTCAATATTTGCAATTTAAAAAAAGGGCATCTAGTGTTGATCAAAAGTTTGCATGCTTTTCGGCCAGGTGCAATATGTGTAATCCCAGCATTTTGGGAGGCCGAGGTGGGCGAATCACCCAAGGACAGAAGTTTGAGACTAGCCTGGCCAATACGGTGAAACCCTGTCTCTACTAAAATACAAAAATTAGCTGGGTGTGGTGGTGTGTGCCTGTAATCCCAGCTACTCAGGAGGGGCTGAGGTTGAACACAGGAGCTGAGATCACGCCACTACACTCAGTCTGGGTGACAAAGTGAGACTGCGTCTAAAAAAATTTTTTTTAAAAAAGAGCTTCTCAAAGTTTCACAGAAGTCTTTCCAAAATTCTTTAGTCTTTTATTTGACAATATACACGGCTGCACTTATTCAGAAGATAACCTTCGGAGTAGTCTTTTTCTTCCCTACTAATGTAACTGCTTCTGAACTTTTTTCTTATGGAAATATCATTTCTTACAGTAATATTTTATGTAGGCTGGGCGTGCTGGCTCGCACTTGTAATCCCAGCACTTTGGGAGGCCGAGATGGGTGGACTGCCTGAGCCCAGGAGTTTGAGACCAGCCTAGGCAACATGGCAAGACCCTGTCTCTATTAAAAAAAAAAAAAATTATGGAAATATCATTTCTTACAGTAATATTTTATGTAGGCCGGGCATTGGTGGCTCGCACTTGTAATCCCAGCACTTTGGGAGGCCGAGATGGGTGGACTGCTTGAGCCCAGGAGTTTGAGACCAGCCTAGGCAACATGGCAAGACCCTGTCTCTATTTAAAAAAAAAAAAATTATGTACAGAAGAGAGTCCAGAGAACTATGAACATTTGAAATCATTGAGTTTAATTAGTAAAAGCAACCTATAACAGATTCAGTTCAAATTTTAAGGACTTTTCAAAAATTTAATATTGAACATAAATAGCAAGTAAGTTTATAATGCCATAGCAAGGCTTTAAAAAAGTCCCCAAATTTTCCACTAAAATTAATACATTTTAATATTCTGTCATGTATTTTAAAAAGCAACTCATATAACATTAATAAAGTAAAACTTATAATTTAGCATGGGTCAATTCTAAATTACAAGTAAGCTGATTTCCTTTACCCAGCTATATTTAATTCTGTTTTGGTGGCATTTCTATCTTGTCAACTCAATGATATAAGCAAAAGATGACTTATATTGAAAAGCAGTAATTTTTTTCAGTTTGATGAATACAGATGAAAACTGTAAGGAAGGTGGTATCTGACAGAATCTTAGGGCAATTACTAATTTGTCTAAATAATTTTTGTAGAAAAGATAGTTAAGTAACATAATTTAAAAATATTCTTCAGCAGCCAAAAGAAAATATTTGGAAGAACAGCTATATACTGTTGGATATCCTAAAATAGACTGAAAAAGGAGTCCTATAGAGTGTTTGTAACATTGTACCTGGTTGGCATTCAGGGATGTGTGTAATTCTGGTACATTAATCTTAAAAGCCTTAAGAAACTAAAAGCCTCGCTTACTCAAAGCATTCTTTTTTATTTCCATGCACTTTTAAGCTTATGGTGAACACATGAACACCTCTTCCTGAAAACAGAAATGTATCATTTTGTGAGGCCAAGTAAAAATCAAATCAAAGAGAGATGAACTGAACTACTTTGTTCAAATGATAACTGATTTCACAGAGATGCATCTCTATGTTAAGCAAATGGTAACACCTAAAGAAAGATTCTTGCTCAAATTCTGAAGAGACTGTTTCAAAATAGCTTTGCCATCTAAACTGATATCCATTTCCTTCTACTCAGTTACTGGGAACAGCATGGGAGTCTCTTAATGCGTTTGACCTTTTCCCCAAAGAAGTTAGTGAGCAGCTGTTTAAACTCCTGCTGTTCCGTGGCACAACTGAATAGCTGCGTTGCCAAAGCCCTGGAATGTTTCAAGGGAAGATTCTTACCCTCATAGAAGGAGAGGTCAAATGCCTTAGCTTTCCTTCCTTTGAGCAGAGCAGCATCATGCTGCTTCCTCTGAGGTCATGTGTGGACAAAACACTTTGTATAGGACTACCTATTTTCTTTTCCCCTCTGCCGCCTGAAAATATTCCGGATACCCCTGCCTTGTCTCTAAAACCATTCTGAAGAGTTTGAATAATATGTTAAATCTTTCCAATTAGAATCTCTAATTTAAATTTTGAGTTGTCCCCATGCCTTAAAGTAGGTCATTTTACAAGCAACCATTAAAAAACTGCAATCTCATGAATAAAAGAAAAATATGGCTAGATTACTTACTTCTGAGCCGAATGAGCATCCTCTGCTTTGAATACATAAAATAACATGTTTTTGTGCAGTAACTGAAATACTTTAGCTTCTGAATTCTCATCTTTAACTTGAATAACAGTGAATCCTAATAAAGGCTGACTCTCCAAAGCGGCCACATCCTAATTTAAAAAAACACAAATGGAGAAAGGTTTTTAGATTAAGACAAAAATTCTGATTTGAAAACTCTTGATCTACAATAGCTCTAATTTAATTTCAATATTCACATATTAAGCAATGATAATTCTAACAACTTATTCATTTTTCATTTATTCAACAATATTCATTGAGCCACTCCCTCACTAGGTACCCTAATATGCCAGGCACTGTGGCACACAATTTTTGGCATCTTCACATCTGAATTTCACAATATCCTCACTCAACCAAGGAAGGCAAAGCAATAGAAATTACTTCTATTTATGGATGCAGAAAACAGCTCAGAACGGTAAGCTATTTACCTGGATCCCACTAAGGAAAAGTATGGACCCTAGAGCACTGGTTTTCATAGGCATGTGAAACATAAGGTGATCAGACAGGAGAAAAGGACAAAATTAGAGTAAACTGCTAGAAATTGTTTATAATCCAAAAAGCCTGTCTTATCTATGCTGCTATCAGATCACTACAATCTGAGGATGACAGTAAAGGGAGTACAAGAGAGCTTAGCAGAAACACAATTCTGTCTTTTTTTTTTTTTTTTTTTTTTTTTTTGAGACAGAGTCTGACTCTGCCGCCCAGGCTGGAGTGCAATGGCGCTACCTCGGCTCACTGCAGATTCTGCCTCCTATGTTCAAGCAATTCTCCTGCTTCAGCTTCCTGAGTAGCTGGGATTACAGGCACCAACCACCACGGCCAGCTAAATTTTTATATTTTTAGTAGAGACAGAATTTCATCATATTGGCCAGACTGGTCTCGAACTCCTGACCTTAGGTGATCCACCCTTCTCGGCCTCCCAAAAGTGCTGGGATTACAGGTGTGAGGCACCGTGCCTGGCCACAGCTCTGCCTTTAATGAAGTAATTAGTTCACACAACATACAAAAAAAATTGCATTTTAATAAAATTCCTAGCACATTTCAGAAAGTGCTCTCCAGGTACACCATTCACATTAAAAATAACAGCAACAACACCTCCCCCATCCAAAAGCAAAGCAAAAAATCATATATGAAACAAATGGATTTTTAAAATATTGTAACCACAAACCTCTAAATTCCTCATCTTTAGATTTCAGAACTTACCTCACTTGCAGCATATGTATATAGTACTTTATTTTTTATGACAAACCAAAAGTGTTTCCAGGGTTTTTTATTGCCCTTTGATCTGTACAAGTAGCCACTCATAGAAGAATCCTCTGTGTTTGCTGATACCTAGATTAGAAAGTACCATACAAAGTGTAATGGTTTTCAGACAAATTAAAACAGCAAAATTATTTGCAATCAATAGGTGCTAAAAGCAATAACTGTAATGATAGAATGTTTCAGGATGAAACATATTTACAAAGTGCTACTATGCAAATTGAACTTTGCTATTAACATGAGCAAAAAAAGAGAGAAAGACCAATCATTTTAGAGGCAGTTATAGAATTTTGCTTGGTTTAACTGTGCCTGCATGTGTTCGGGTGTGTTTCTTTTTTCTTCTTTTTTTCCGCCCTCTCAACCTAGCTTTTCTCGACTCTGGGAAGAACTGGGAAGAGAAGGTCTTTCTTTGTGGGTTCATTTGTGTTTTCTGGGTTGGCAGGTGAAGAAAAAGAGTTCCAGAAGACTAAAATGCTTTTCTAAAAGCTGGATTTGGAGACTGTATATTTTTTATTGCTCTTATTTAGGGGCATTAAGGAAAATTACTTGAACCGTTAATTCTGTTCCTAAAAAACATTTTTTGACTTCTACAAATCATATAAACACAATAATAAACAGAAAATTCTACCATTAGGGGGGCTCATTTTTAAGAATCAATCTTTGCTTCCCAAATTATGTTGAGGAAGAAAAGAGGCTTATTTTTACTTCATAAAACATTGAAAATACTTTCATCACTATGCAAAAAGACAGTAAACTTTTATTGATTGTTTGTTTAAAGACAGAGCCTCACTCTGTCACCCAGGCTGGAGTGCAGTGGCATGATCTCGGCTCACTGCAACCTCTGCCTCCTGGGTTCAAGTGACTCGTGCCCCAGCCTCCTGAGTAGCTGGGATTATGGGCGTGCACCACCATGCCCCGCTAATCTTTATATTTTTGGTAGAGATGGGATTTCTCCATGCTTACCAGGGTGCTGTCAATTTGCCCGCCTTGGCCTCCCAAAGTGCTGAGATTACAAGCGTGAGCTATGGTGCCTGGCCTATTGATTCTAATATGGTCATTCAAAGTTGTGTTTTTAAAAATGTTGGAAGACACTTTGGGAGTCCAAGGTGAGTAGATCACGAGGTCAGGAGATGGAGACCATCCTGGCTAACATAGTGAAAACTCATCTCTACTAAAAATACGAAGAATTAGCCGGGTGTGGTGTCATATACCTGTAGTCCCAGCTACTCGGGAGGCTGAGGCAGAAAACTGCTTGAACCTGGGAGGTGGAGGTTGCAGTGAGCCAAGATTGTGCCACTGCACTCCAGCCTGGGCAACCGAGCGAGACACCCTCACAAGAAAATAAATAAATAAATAAATAAATAAATAAATGTAGGAAGAGTTTAGGATCTACCTTAGTAATGGTATGGCAGGCATATGCTGAAGGCGGCTTCCCATGACCCTTGTCGTGGAGAGTCATACTGTCATACAATCTCCTCCCCTTGAGTGTGGACAGAACCTATGACTTGCTTCTAACTGAGAATTTGATGAAGGTGATATGATGTCACTCCTATGATCATGCTACATTATCTATGACTCTGTCTTGTTAGGAAACACTCTAGATAAACTTTCTCCCTTGCTGGCTTTGAACAATTAAGCAGCAATGTTGAGAGGCCACACGGCAAGGAACTGAGGACCTCCAGCCAAAAGCTAGTAAGAAGCCAGGGCCCCAGTCTTGCAAGTGCAAGGAAATGAATTCTGTCAACAACCTGAATGAGTTTGGAAGCAGACTCCTTCCTCAGCTGAGCCTCTAGATGAGAACTCAGTACTTGCCAAAATTTTGCTTATAACCCTGCAGAGTTCCAGCTATGCCATGCCTGGACTCCTGGAATAATAAATGTATGTTGTTTTAATCTATAAGTTTGTGGTAATTTATTATGCAACAGTGGAAAACTAACACAGGTGGGCTCTGTGAATTTTAAAAGTATATCTTTAATCACATATTAATTGATGAATTATATTAATTTCTTATAAATTACATGAAAATAATTATATATTGTTTACTGGGAAATTTAAGACATAACATTAAATTAGAAATATTTGTTAGGCAACAGTAGGTTTATATAAATATATCCTTACAAAGACTACCAAGTAATATTTTTTAAAACATGAATTGTTTCCTATCTTAGTGAAAAAAAGAGAAAAAACCCAACTAGAATGCTTAACATTCAAATGAGATTTTGCTTAAAATACAGTTATAATGGAATCCTACTATGTTCTTATCTAAGTTGTTATTAATGTGGCTCAAAATGTATTACATTCCTCCTTTATACTAATTTACGATCAGTTTGTCAGCCACACAAGAAGATCAACCATAATACTGAATACCCATGACTAGACCTACATACTTTTTTTTTTTTTTTGAGATGAACTCTCACTCTGTCACCCAGGCAGGAGTACAGTGGCATGATCTTGGCTCACTGCAACCCCTGCCTCCCGGGTTCAAGTGATTCTTCTGGTTCAGCCTCCTGAGTAGCTGGGATTATAGGCATATGCCACCACACCCAGCTAATTTTTCTATTTTTAGTAAAGACAGGGTTTCACCTTCTTGGCCAGGCTGGTCTTGAACTCCTGACCTTGTGATCCACCCGCCTCAGCCTCCCAAAGTGTTGGGATTACAGGTGTGAGCCACCATGCCTGGCTGACTAGACCTGTATTTTTAAAAATAAAACTGGCGTTCACCTAACTGATCCACAAAACTTTTCTTCCAATGATTTGTTTACTTACAAAATAAATCAGGGTGGGTGTGAAGGACTATAAAGCTACACACTGGGTACACTGTATACTGCTCAGGTGATGGGTGCACTAAAATCTTAGATTTTACCATTATACAACTCATCCATGTACCCAAAACCCACAGGTACCCTGAGAGCAACTGAAATTAAAAAAAAAAAAACCTATCTCAAAATATGTAGTCTGCCATTCCTGAGAGTACTGAGGCTCTAAATGTAATTCTAAAAAGAGGAGTTTCTAAAAATATTTTAAACATGACTAGAATAAGAACACAACTTCCCAGTTTCTCGAAAAGTTAAACATAGAATTGCCATATGAGCAAGCAATTCTACTTTTGGGTATATACCCAAGATAAATGAAAACATATGTCCACACAGAAATTTGTACATGAATATTTCTATCATATTATTCATAATAGGCAAAAGGTGGAAACAACCTAATATTCAACAATGGATGGATAGATAAACTGTGGTATACACAAACAATGAAATACTATTCAGACATAGCAAACAAAGTATGATATGTGCTATAATTTCCATGAACCTCTAAAACATTGTGCTAAGTGAAAGAAGCAAGACACAAAGGTCATCCATTGTATGATTCCTTTTATATTTATATATTCCGAAGAGGCAACTCCGGAGGGACATAAAGTAAATTAGAGGTTACCAAAGGGTGAAGAAAGGGGACAAAGGGGAAGAGATGCTTTCTCACTACACTGTGCAGGCTGGACTCGAACTCCTGGGCTCAAGTGATCTTCCCGCCTCAGCCTCCCCAGTGGCTGGGATTACAGGCCCGTGCTACTACCTCTGGCTTGGGACTGATTACTTAAGGAGTACAGGGTGTTTTTATGTGGTGATGAAAAAGTTTTTTTTTTTATTTTTATTTTTTGAGATGGAGTTTCGCTCTTGTTGCCCAGGCTGGAGTGCAACGGTGCAATTTCAGCTCACTGCAACCTCTGTCTCCCAGGTTCAAGCGATTCTCCTGCCTCAGCCTCCTGAGCAGCTGAGATTACAGGCAGCCGCCACTATACCCAGCTATTTTTGTATTTTTAGTAGAGATGGGGTTTCACCATGTTGGCCAGGCTGGTCTCAAACTCCTGACCTCAGGTGATCCACCTATCTTGGCTTCCCAAAGTGCTGGGATTACAGGCATGAGCCACTGTGCTCCCCCCCCACCACCCAAAAAAGTTTAAAAACTAGAAAGATATGGTAATTGTGCAACATTGTAAATACACTAAATACTGCCAAACTGTACACTTTAAAATGGTTATTCTCAAAAATAAATAAATAAATAAATAAATAAATTAAATAAATAAAAGCCAGGAGCGGTAATCATGCCTGTAATCCCAGCACTCTGAGAGGCCAAGGAGGGTGGATCACCTGAGGTCAGGAGTTTGAGACCAGCCTGGCCAACAGCCTGGTAGAGACAGCCTGGTGAAACCCTGTCTCTACTAAAAATACAAGAAATTAGCCGGGCATGGCAGGCACCTATAATCTCAGTTATTTGGGATGCTGAAGCAGAAGAATCACTTGAACCCGGGAGGCAGAGGTTGCAGTGAGCCAAGATCAAGGTATTTCACTCTGGCCTGGGCAATAAGAGCGAAACTGTGTCTCGAAAAAAATAAATAAATGCAGAAATAAAATAAAAAATAATGGTTAACTATGTTATGCAATTTTCACCTCAATTAAACAAAAAACAAGTTCCAGGCACAGTGGCTCACACCTGTAATCCCACTTTGGGAGGCTAAGGTGGAGGGATTGCTTGAGGTCTCCAGGAGTTCCTGACCAGCGTGGGCAACACAGCAAGACTCTCTCCCTAAAAATAAAAATAAATGGCCGGGCGTGGTGGCTTAAGCCTGTAATTCTAGCACTTTGGGAGGCTCAGGAAGGCGGATCATGAGGTCAGGAGATGGAGACCATCCTGGCCACCATGGTGAAACCTTGTTTCTACTAAAAAATGCAAAAAATTAGCTGGGTAGCTGGGCATAGTGGCATGCACCTGTAGTCCCAGCTACTTGGGAGGCTGAGGCAGGGGAATTGCTGGAACTTGGACGGTGGAGGTTACAGTGAGCAGAGATTACGCCACTGCATTCCAGCTGGACGATAGAGTAAAACTGTCTCAAAGAATTAAATAAATAAATTAGCCAGGCATGGTGGTATGTGTCTATAGTCCTAGCTACTTGGGAAGATGAGGTGAGAGGATCCCTTGATCCCAGGAGCTCAATTTAAGTGAGCTATGATCACACCACTCTATTCCAGCCTAGGCAACAGTAAGAGACCCTGTCTCCCAACAAAACAACAACAATAAAACATAGCTTCCCAAGGGGAATACTATATATTGACTTTTATAGCACCAGCTAGATGTATTAATTTCTCCCATCTGACTGCAAAAGGAGCAAAGAAGACATTCTCAACGTTTAGCATTTATCTATCTGAATCACCAGAAGTGCTTGTTTCTCACTCTGCAGACTTTGGGTGGGGCCCAAAAATTTCTAATAATTTCTCAAGTGATGCTGATGCAATGGGGCTGGGGCATATTGAGAATGAGTGGAGTAAAACAAGTGGCTGCATTTGCAAATAGAGGCTTGAAGTGGAAGGCCTGTTTGTGTGGATGGGTGGAAAGATGTATAAAATCGGATTGGAGTTAGACTGTCTAGCCTAGACTAGGCTGTAAAGTGTTTCGTAATCAATGCTGTGGAATTTAGATCGTAAAGGGGAGCAAATTTTAAGAATTACATTTAGAAACTGACATCAGTATAGAGAGGTGAAAATTTACAGAGAACTGAGAACCATTTGAGTTGAGTAAGAACCTCAAAGTTCTGAAAGCAGATGTGGATTCAGGAATTGAGGAAGAGATCATTCATTTTTGTATGAAACTTAATCAGTTTCATATAAAACATGGCAATTACAACCTTAAGTTCTATTCCCTTTTTTTTTGAAAGACAGAATCTGGCTCTGTCAACCAGGCTGAACTGCTATGGCACGATCTCAGCTCACAGCAACATCTGGCTCTGGGGCTCAAGCGAGCCTCCTGCCTTAGCCTCCAAGTAGCTGGGATTAGGACTACAGGCATGTGCCACTGCACCTGGCTAATTTTTGTATTTTTTAGTAGAGATGGGGTTTCGCCATGTTGCACAGGCTGGTCTCGAACTCCTGAGCTTGAGCAATCTGCCTGCCTTGGTCTCCCAAAGTGCTAGGTTACGGGTATGAGCCACTGCACCCCAGCCAAGTCCTGTTCTTCTTAGTTCCTGGGACTGGCTATAAATCACTTCATATTATTTCAACTGGAAATATCCTCTTTTTTGTGCAGTAGTGAGAAGGGGGGAAATAGTAGACAGGGAATTCAATCTGTAGCTGACTGTGAACAATCGAGATAACTCACTACCTTTGGACCAGCCTCAACTGGGAATATACTCTTAACTTTACATAAGAAACATGATCTTGATCAAATTTTTAGAGTTCTTTGCTTCCACAAGAGAACCAAATTAAAAACTACTCTTCTGGCCACAAAACTAGCACAGGTGGACCTCGTTAATAAATTGACCATAATGGAGTAGCCAAATGGCAATGCTCTTTGTTCTTTGACACTTAAATTTGAGGAACTTGGATAGGGTATCAATAATGTCTGTGGTTTACACCATTAGCAGGTCTAGGCATATAGTCTATTATCACTATTTAAAATTTTCTTTTAAGTTTAAAGAAAAGACAACCTACTACCAGTGATACCAGCTCTGCATAATCAACCAACACCTACAAATAAACTGTGCAGATCAACGCCCCAAATATTCTGTGGACCTCTTCCCTTTGGCAAGGGTTCTGCTCAAAGTCATTTTTAAAAATTCATGGTGTCCAACTTATCTTTACTTTTTATCACTGTTATTAAATGTTCTCTAAACTTTTCAACAGCCATTTTCTAAATGACTCAGGTCAGACGGGAGACCAAGCACCATTGTGAGGCATCAGCCACATCCATCATCAGTATTAAAATTCATGACTTAATAGTTGTGGGAAATGACATCTTCCTTTATGAAAGAAAAACTGTATTATATGCATATAAATAATTCAGCCTCTATCACATTGCAAGTTTAATGGAAACACTTACTTCTTTGAGAGCAGCTGGGATTTTTTTCTGTTTCCTCCCTGATGGAATGCTATGTAAGACTGATGATAAGGCACTTGAAGATTTGTGATTTCCAGGAGATCCAATCCTAGGGGAGTGCTGGTGATCTAAAACAAATGAGGCACACTTATGTAGTCAATGCTCAGCATTTTGCAATTCAATTTCATTCAAATTCACAGACATTGTTGCATAAAGTATCCATGGAAGGACACTAAGAAACAACATTGATAGCTCCTGGAAAAGGACAATGGATGGCTGGGAGGTCAGTGGAAGGAAGACTTTCTACTCTCTATGGTTTTATACTTTTTGAACTTTAAACTATGTGAAAAGATTACTCTTGTGTGTCTTTAGAATTATGAAACATGTGACTATACTACTAACTTAAAAAAAAAATCCAAAAAACCTTCCCTATTTACTTAAATCCCAAAGAATCCTGATATTGTTAAGTGTCCAGATACCAGATCAACTATAATGAACAAAAGTAGTTAAAAAGGGGCAACTGGACATGGATGAAGTAATGAATTCTGATTGCAGTGGTTCAGGGAAAGTTGAAAAGATAAGATGTTTAAGTTGGCCATGAAAGAATAGGAATTTGCCAGGTTAAAACAAGCAGGAGGGGCCAGGCGCAGTGGCTCATGCCTATAATCCCAGCTCTCTGGGAGGCTGAGGCGGGTAAATCATGAGGTCAAGAGTTTCAGACCAGCATGGCCAACATGGTGAAACCCCATTTCTACTAAAAATACAAAAAATCAGATGGGCGTTGGTAGATGCCTGCAGTCCTACCTACTTGGGAGGCTGAGGCAGGAGAACTGCTTGAAACTCAGAGGTGGAGGTTGCAGTAAGCAGAGATTGCACCTCTGCCCTCCAGTGGGGGAGACAGTGAGACTCCATCTCAAAAAAACAAACAAATAAAGAATAAAACAAAAACAAGCAGGAGGAACACTGCACCAAGAGGTCAGCATGAGCAAAGGCAGAGAGGTATGAAATTAAATCATCTATTTGGAGAATAATGAGGCCAGATTTTTTTTTTTTTAAAGGGGCTGGTTTGAAGGAACCTGGATTGTTGTTTATACGTTTTAGGCTGGGGAGTGACATGACCAGATTAAATTTAAAAAAAAGATTATATCTGACAGTACTAAGGAGAAAGGACTAACAGCAGGGAAACCTGTTAGGAGATTATTATAGTTGTCTAGATGAGAAATAATGGAGGTCTTCTTAGGGCTGGGATGGAGAAATCAAGACAAAGATTTTTGATGATAAAATTGACAAGTTACTGACAAAATGGGTATAGGTGATGAGGAAGGAGAATTCAAAGACAAATTTTGAATGTTTGCAGCTTATAGCATATACCCAGACTAAAGGGAGGAACATAAAGGAAGAGATGGATGGGTCTTCTTGGAAAATGTATACAGATAATAATAAATTATTAATCTAGAAATATGCAGGCTCTGAAATAGCATGTCATCCACTTTTTATTGACTTAGAAATTCCTCCTTGCTAATGAAAACCTATCCTTCAGGGAAATGAAGAACAAACTTTTAAAAGTTTAGATCCTGGCCAGGCGTGGTGGCTCATGCCTGTGATCCCAGCACTTTGGGAGGCTGAGGCAGGTGGATCATTTGAGGCCAGAAGTTCAAGACCAGCCTGGCCAACATGGTGAGACCCCATCTCTACTAAAATACGAAAATTAGCCAGGCATGGTCCCACGTGCCTGTAATCCCAGCTACTCAGGAAGCTGAGGTAGGAGAATTGCTTGAACCCTAGAGGCAGAGGTTGCAGACTGCATCACTGCACTCCAGCCTGGGTGACGGAGTGAGATCCTATCTCAATCAACAAAATAAAATAAAATAAAATTTAGATCCTATAGGTTTCAGGAATTGAACTAAAAATCCCTTCCCAAAAAACAGACCTGAGCAGTCCTGCTAAGTTGCATTCACTTTAATGGAGGATACCTGTAAATAATGAGCAGGGAAATAAAAAGTACCATTTTGTATTTGGTCAAAAAGCTGCACATTCACATATATATTAGGGTTCAACTGACTAGAATTAAGCTAACGAAGTGCCATCTAATGCACTTCCATAGAGAATTACTTTACATATGGATAAAATGATTTGTAATGAGCACGCTATCCTGTGAAACGATAGACTTCAAAATTACTGGAAAGTTAAAGTTCTCTTTTACTGTTTTACCGTGTAATTACACTCCTATGGTTTTCTTAGCAAAATCTTTTTCACAGACTAAAACCAAATTTCAGGCCAACCTCTCCTACAATTACAAGAAGATATGAATTAAGAAAGCTTACTACAAATTTGGAGATAAGTATCAACAATCATATTGCTAATGTACCAAAGGTGTTTCTGTCAGAAGCTTGTTTGAAAGCATCTGGGGAATAAAGGAATTTTTTGTTAAATTTTTATTTATATATTACCTAATTTCTGCAGTTCTTGGAAACAATGTTCACATACTCTTGCTGGTTGATTTTTCAGGTAATCTAAGCCATACTTATTGGATGAACAAGCTTGGCATACAATCTGAAAATACATTGGAATTATTTTGTTAATTTCATTAGAATAACTTGTGTTTCCAAACCATAAAGTATGTTACAATTTACCGTGCCATCCACTTTTCAAAACAGTTTCACAGTCACTGAATCTCATTTGGTCTCAATAATAACTCTATGGAGTTCGGGCATACAGTAAACTAATGCATGGTACCACACTTGTAAGATGAAGAGGCCACAGATTATTACTTACAAAGGGCTGACTACATAAAATAATAAAGTAAAGGAGTAAATATATACAAAATGTTTAGAACTGTACCTGGCATGCAAGAAGGCCTGTGAAGTATACTGATCACCATCATTGTCATCATAATAATCACTGCTGCAGCAACGACCATGTCTCTGCTTCTCTACCAAGTTCTTGGGCTCTGTGCTAAATGCTCTCTAAATAGAACCCCATTTAATCTTCAGAGTAACTCTCTGATGTTGCTGTTTCTGCACCCATTTTACTAATGAGAACATGAAGTCTTAGAAACATCACTAGGGATAACTTCAACACTGAACATTCCCCCTACTGAATACTATAGATACTTAGTACTAGAGAGAGGCAGTTTAAATAATAGCTGAAATGTGAGGGCCTATTTAATTGTTGATTTCTTAGATTGATTCAAAGTTATTTATTACTGATGTTCTAATGTAACTGAAGTAGGAGGGTGGAAGTTCCCTAAGAAGATTCTCTCTGTCCCTAAATATTTAGAGAAAACACCATTCATGTTTTCTTCCATTAACATAGTAATAATAATTGTTATTGTTATTCTTGAACTACAATGATTTATGAGGGGAAATATTCTTCCTCACTATGTACAGCCTGAAGAAAGTAAGGACCACAATGGAGACAGGTGTTATCCTTGCCAACCTTTCCACAGGCCCGGCAGTGGTGTCGTCTCCAGGTGAGAGTAAATTCACTTGTGCAGATCATACACATTGTGGCTCTGGTATCAGGAATCCAGATGGGAGCCTTTGATCCAAGAGGACTAACTTCCTCTTTATTTTCTGAGTCTGCCTGCGGAACAAGAGCAACTTCTGATTATTATCCCCATGCAAACTGCCTGCCTTTTTATTCGGCAGTGGCGTCTCACACTACCACTAAGATGGGGATGAGGGTAAGGTGAGATGGCTCAGGCCTGTAATCCCAGCACTTTGGGAGGCCAAGGCAGGCAGATCACTTGAGGTGAGGAGTTCTCGACCAGCCTGGCCAACACAGCGAAACCCTATTTCTACTAAAAATACAAAAATTAGCCAGGTGTGGTGGCAGATGTCTGTAATTCCAGGTACTCAGGAAGTTGAGGCAGGAGAAAAATAATATTTGAACCTGGGAGGTGGAGGTTACGATGAGCGGAGATTGCACTGCTGCACTCCAACCTGGGTGATAGAGTGGGACTCCATCTCAAAAAAAAAAAAAAAGATGAGGATGAAATAATGGGCTATTGGCAGGTGCAGTGGCTCATATCTGTAATCCCAGCACTTTGGGAGACCGAGGCAGGAAGAACACCTGAGGTCAGGAGTTTAAGACCAGCCTGGTCAACACGGTGAAACCCCTGTCTCTACTAAAAATACAAAATTAGCCGGCATGGTGGTCCGGGCCTATAATCCCAGCTGCTCAGGAGGTTGAGGCAGAAGAATCACTTGAACCCTGGAGGCAGAAGATGCAGTGAGCCAAGATAGCACCACTGCACACCAGCCTGGGCAACAAGAGCGAAATTCGTCTCAAAAAAAAAAAAAAGGAGAAAAAGAAATATGGGCTATTATATTTTTCATGTGCTCAGAATACTAAGATTAGCTGCAATCTAAAAATCTTCTAATGCAAAATTAACTTAAAATGATGCCTGAGGTAGTGGAATGGCAACTGATTAGTTTCTTCCTTAAATTATTTCGTATTTTCTAAATTTCCTACAATGAAGTTTTATAGCTGGGAAAATACATGAATATGCTATATCTGATCACAGATGGGCAATGAGACATTAACAGAAGGATAAACTTTTAGTGTTGAAATGAGACATTAATCTGTAGAGTAACTCTCTGATGTCCAGTCCAATCATTCTCTGAAACACACGTTGCTTTCCTAAACCCCTGTGAAATGCTTAGGGTAAAAACTTTGAAATGAGCTGGGAAAAAAGAAAAAAAAAAAAGAAGACAATACCTCATCAAGACTCCTACTAGGACAGAAGGTGATTCTTTTCTTGGCATACTCTTCTATTGCCCTGGAAATCGCTTCTAGCCATTCATCCCTTTCTGTGGCAGAACTGTTGGGGGCAAAAGGTTTCATCAACCAGATGTCAGCTTTCATTCTTTGCCTTTTTCTTACTTCTTTTCTTTCTCCTATAGCAACAGATCCCACCTCCAACAATACTAGTCAAAAAAGCAGCAACTCTGAGGTTTATGTGAACAGATCATCAGAGCAGACAACAGAGAACCTGTGATGGCATTTTAGCAAATAGAATGCATATTTTTTCTTTCCAAAAGTTCTGCTTTGTATTAAATAACTTTTGAACTCTCCTAAATTTGGAAATATTTTTGGTTTCATTTAAAGGATAATTGTACAATGAATAATTACGATTATTTATAAAGCCAAGGAGTTTCTTAAGACATCATCCTAGAATTTAAAAAGGTTCCAAGAAGTTTCAAATTCCAAATTATAGCAAAGAGTACTAAATACCTTTAGATTACTAAACATTACTAAAATTTTCTAGGAAAGGCACTGGAGTGAGGAGAACATATTTTTTTGTATTAGAAAGTAGATGTTGAAGGAGTGGTTCACACAGGAAAGGCTGCAGTTGTTGTTAGGGCTTCTCTGCCTATTTCACCCACCAAGTTGTCTGTGCCTACTCTAAGCTCATCAGGAGATATCTTTAATTCAGTGCTATACGGGAATGGGCCAAACAGGGGCAAGCCTGGTAAGGAGGGGGTATTTTTTTTCTCTGTTTTTCTAACCATGCCTCTCTCCCAAAACCACATTAATTCCAAGTCAATACTGGTATTAGCATACTTATGAAACCACTGTTTAAATTTTGTTTTGTACATTCAAAACTTAGAGGCACATTTTAGGTATTATAAATCAAAAATAAATATACAAATCTATAAATACACAGTAGAGAAAGAGCAGAAAAGAGAAGGGAGAGGGAATGAGAGAAAGGAATACTTTAATAAATAATTAAAACTCCATCATAATAAAATAAAATTCCTCAGAATGGGACTGTGACTTTTTTTTTTCTTCCCAGAAGATTTAGAATTGAGTGACTGTGTTTTTTAAAAAAAGTCTGCAGTTTAATTTACAGAGGCATTTTGAGGTATACAGAAGTAAAACGGGATGAGTGTGGTGGCTCACGCCTATAATCCCAGCACTTTGGGAGGCCGAGGTGGCTGAATCACTTTAAGTCAAGAGTTCGAGACCAGCCTGGCCAACATGATGAAATCCCATCCCTACTAAAAATACAAAAATTAGCTGGGGCCAGGCGCGGTGGCTCACGCCTGTAATCCCAGCGCCTTGGGAGGCCGAGGAGGGTGGATCACGAGGTCAGGAGATCGAGATCATCCTGGTCAACATGGTGAAACCCCGTCTCTACTAAAAATACAAAAAATTAGCTGGGCATGGTGATGTGTGCCTGTAGTACCAGCTAGTCAGGAGGCTGAGGCAGCAGAATTGCCTGAATCCAGGAGGCGGAGGTTGTGGCGAGCCGAGATCATGCCATTGCACTCCAGCCAGGGTAACAAGAGCGAGACTATGTCTTAAAAAAAAAAAAAAAAAAAAAAAAATTAGCTGGGTGTGGTGGTGAGCACCTGTAATCCTAGTTACTTAGGGGGCTGAGGCAGGAGAACAGCTTGAACCCAGGAGGTGGAGGCTGTAGTAAGCAGAGATTGTGCCACTGCACTCCAGCCTGGGTGACAGAGCAGGACTCTGTCACAAAAAAAAAAAGAAAAGAAAAAGAAAAATAGAAAAGCAGAAGTAAAATGATCTGATATCTGCAGTTTGTTTTAAAATGGAAAATTATGAAACAGGAAAACTGGTAGCAAAATCTTGATGATTATTTTTAGTCTGGGTGACTGAATATGCAGTTTCTGGTTTTATTCACCCTAACTTTAAGTGTATTTGAACTCTTAAGCAGTGTTTCTAAAATAAAAAATTCCACCATTAATAATGGTATATATAGACATATGTTGCTGTATTTTAGAGAACCCAAGGCAGGTCAAGAATAGTAACCACTCACCTTCCCTACAATCATCATTCTCAGAAAGCACCTCCCTAATTAATGGCTTGAGTGCCATTTAGAATGTCCATTCACATGGATTTAAAAAGGTGGAAATCCAGTTTACAAATGAAATTTTAAAACAAATTCATTTCTCAAATTTTCATTATATATGAAGAACAATAAAAAAGAAATAACCTCTTTCTCTCTAAAGCAAACAAAACCCTGCCTTATTTATCACTACTATTCTTGCATTACTGCCAAAACTAGCTGCCATTTAACAGTTACTACGTCAACCAACTCTGCTAAATGCTTAGCAAATGTCACCATGTCTCACCCTCAGAGCTTCCCCATGGAATATTTTGGATCTTACACCCCCTGCCCCCAACTACAACATCATCACCCACCTTCACCATTTACAGACAAGGAAACTGAGAATTAGTAATGTTTCATAATTTGCTTTACAGACAACAGACTATTAAGTGATGAGCTGGTATTAAACCCAAGTATAGTTAAGGACTGAACCTCTCACCACCAGGGCATTGATAGCCTCTGCTCATGTTCCCTAGAGAACTACATGATGAGAATACATGCTCAGGCTTCCAAGAAAACATTCATAAAACATTACCATCTCTCCCTCCCTCCCCTGCTCCTCACCAGAAGAGTAACAGAAAGCAGAGAGGCAGATGGTAAATTTGAGAGTTGCTGTTGGATTCTTCTGGAGCCCTGGGAGCATGGGGAATGTGATTCAACTGTGCAAATCATGTCACATATGCTGTTCTTTCATTTAATCATTCCTGGCTCTCTCCTGTGTGGGGTTCTGCCAAGACAATGTTTACCAGCTCTTGATAACACATTTCTCACAGACCACACACATTTGCCCGCAGCATCCAGTGGAGATATTCTTTGTAGTCTCCTTTTATAACATGATTAGCAGAAGAATCAGCATCTTCCTCAAACTGAAAAACTGTTAAGCTAAGTAATATTTTACTTATAGAATGTGTATAGCATAAGAAAGCAAATTTTTATCAAGTAAATACCACTTTCCCAATTACTGGGATGAATTGTCAAGGGTTAAAAACCTGACTGGGCATGGTGGTTCACACCTGTAATCCCAGCACTTTGGGAGGCAGAGGGCAGATCACCTGAGTTTAAGAGTTCGAGACCAGCCTGAGCAACATGGCGAAACCCAGTCTCTACTAAAAATGCAAAAATTAGCTGGGCATGGTGGTGCGCACCTGTAGTCCCAGATACCCAGGAGGCTGAGGCAGGAAAATCATCTGAACCTGGGAGGTGGAGGTTGCAGTGAGCTGAGATCATGCCACTGCACTCTAGCCTGGGCAACAAACTGAGAGTCCATCTCAAAAAAAAAAAAAAAAAAAAAAAATTGGCTGGGCATGGTGGCTCATGCCTATAATCCCAGCACTTTGGGAGGCTGAGGCAGGTGGATCATGAGATCAGGAGTTCGATACCAGCCTGGCCAACATGGTGAAAACCCATTTCTACTAAAGATACAAAAAATTAGCTGGGCATGGTGGTGCGTGCCTGTAATTCCAACAAGTGGGCAGGCTGAGGCAGGAGATTCACTTCAACTGGGAGATGGAAGATGTAGTGAGCCGAGATGGTGCCATTGCACTCCAGCCTGGGTGATAAGCAAGACTCCGTCTCTAAATAAATAAATAAAGGGTTAAAAATCCTTCAATAGAAAGGATTTGGGGTTGTTAGACCATGCCACACCATTTACTACATGGACTAACTGCAGGATGCTTCTCTGAGGTCCAAAGGCCACATCACTTTGATTTGTTACTAACATTCACTGGGAGCCTACTGAGCCAGGACCTAAGCCAAGAATTGGGCACACAAAATATACCTCACTTGTAAGGATGCAAACTTACAAGTGTGAATTGAGGTAAAACATGTAATTAAAATATTATATAAGGCCGGGTGCAGTGGCTCAAGCCTGTAATCCCAGCACTTTGGAAGGCCGAGGCGGGTGGATCACGAGGTCGAGAGATTGAGACCATCCTGGTCAACATGGTGAAACCCCGTCTCTACTAAAAATACAAAAACGTAGCTGGGCATGGTGGTGCGTGCCTGTGATCCCAGCTACTCAGGAGGCTGAGGCAGGAGAATTGCCTGAACCCAGGAGGCGGAGGTTGCGGTGAGCCGAGATCACGCCATTGCACTCCAGCCTGGGTAACAAGAGCGAAACTCCGTCTCAAAAGAATAAATAAATAAAAAATAAAAAATAAAATAAAATAAAATATGATATAACAAATGTAGATAAGTAATAGAAGTAGTAAATTACCTTATGTAAGTAGCAGGGATAGCTTTGCAAAGGTGATAACAAAGTTAGGACTTGAGGAGTTAGTTATAGTTTGGCAAGAAACTCTCTGTCTCTGTGTACCCTCATTCAGTCTGCCAGCTGTGGTCATCTCTAAGCTGATAGTGCCCAAATATACGCCTCTGGTCCAGACTTCCCTCTGAAATCCAGATCCTTACAGAAACTGCCCCTTGATGGCTGCATTTGGATACTGCATAGGCACCTTGCATTTCATATGCATATCTGAAACTAAATTCCCAATTTCTCCCCTAAAGCTGTTCCTCTCCCAGTGCTGCCTGTCACAGTGAATGGCACCAGCTCCCAATTCATCATATATCCTGGAGACTCCTCTGCAGAACTCCTCTTATACCCTGTGTCCAATCAGTCACCTCCTTTAGACCACTTCCCAAACCATATTTCATGCAGCAGCTGGATACTATTTTAAAAGTGCCAATCTGATCACATCATTCCCTTGTATAAGCCTTTCAGTGGCTTCTTGTGGCACTGAGGCTAAAGACCAATTCCCACAAGATGGTTCTGCACCATCTAAGTCACCTGCCCCTCCAGGCTTATCCTGGGTCATTCTCCTCCTCACTTTCAAGCTCATGCCGCAATGGCCTTCCAATTTTCTGAATATGTCATGCCCCTTAGGTGAAAAGCACTTTGTACACAGTGCTCCCAATGACCAGGAGTCTCTTCCTTGTTCCTCTTTGCCCCTCCGTCTGACTCGTACTTATCTTTCCTAAGTCAGTATGAACAACCGGGTTTTTAGGGAAGAGACTGCTGTCTCTCTGCCATTATAGATTAAGGTCTTATTAGCCTCCTACTCAGCCCTTGGTACTTTTTCCGTGCCTCACTGAATTACCACAATACTTAATTGTGTCAATATTTGCTAAGTGCATGTCTTCCTCCATGGAATGTCAGCTCAGTGAAGGAAGGGCCCTTTCATTTATTTATTTATTTATTTATGAGACGGAGTCCTGTTCTATTGACCAGGCTGGAGTGCAGTGGCATGATCTTGGCTCACTATAACTTCTGCCTCCCAAGTTCAAGCAATTCTCGTGCCTCAGCTTCCGGAGTAGCTGGGATTACAGGAGTGCGCCACTATATTCAGCTAATTTTTATCGTTTCAGTAGACATAGAGTTTCACCATGTTGGCCAGGCTGGTCTTGAACTCCTGATCTCAGGTGATCCACCTGCCTTGCTTGGCCTCCCAAAGTGCTGGGATCACAGGCATGAGCCACGGCACCTGGCCTGACCCTTTTAATTTTTAGTTCACTGTGTCACAATGCCCAGTACAATACTTGGCCCAGGGTAGAGGCTCTATATTCCTTACTGAACACAGGTAAAGGTAACAACTGTGCAAGGCAGAGGCTGTGGAGTTGACTGCCATGCATGGAGTCACATGCAGATCTGTGCTGATAGAGCCATGCAGTGTGTTGGTGTGAGGAGATGGAGAGACTGAATAGGGATGATGTCTCCTTACCCCCTTTAACATGTGATGCAGGCTGGGTGCGGTGGCTCATGCCTGTAATCACAACACTTTAGGAGGCTGAGGCAGGCAGATCACGAGGTCAAGAGATAGAGAACTGCCTGGCCAACACGGTGAAACCCTGTCTCTACTAAAATACAAAAAAATCAGCTGGGTGTGGTGGTGCATGCCTATAATCCCAGCTACTTTGGAGGCTGAGGCAGGAGGATCGCTTGAACCCGGGAGGTGGAGGTTGCACTGAGCTGAGATCATGCCACTGCACTCAAGCCTGGCAACAGAGTGAGACTCCATCTCAAAACACACACACACACGTACGTGATGCAGTACCTGCCTAACTGGTTGGAGGAATTTGGAGCATGGCACACTGATGACATTCAATATGTCTTTTTCCCTCATGCCAGCTTGACCCTCCCTTGGAAATTTATTTTTCCTTTATCAAGAACTTTCCAGTTCAATTATTTCTCCTGCACAGCCCACATTCAGTCCATCAGTAATCCTATTGGGCTTTTCCTGATGCATACCACCATTCATCATGTTAACCCAGGACACACCATCATCTACTGCCCACTCACTACCTGGTCGCCCAACTTCTACTCTCGTCCCCTGATAGTCTGTCTTCAACAAAGCAGCCGGTGTGATCTTTTATCACTGAGCTGAAAACCCTTGATGACTGCCCATCACGCTTAGAACATTCAATAACCTTACTACGGTCTGACCCCTAGCTCCTGCCCCAAACTGTAACTCACATTTCATCTACCCTGAAGTACTACGCTCCACCTATATTGGACTTCTTACTATTTCTTTAACATATTACACTCTTTCCTGCCTCCCTGGGATGTGTTTTGTACTTACTGTTACTTCCATCTGGGACTTGCTTCTGGTCTCTGCTGCTCCTCAGACAGAACTTTTCTGACTTCCCCTCCCCCACCCCATTAAAATTCTTGACCTCATCACTTTCTATTTGCTCAGCCTACTTTATTCTTTATAACACTGAATACTCCAAATTATTTATATATGCATACCTAAAAATAAATCTGATTATTGTATATCTCCCACTTTAGAATAGAAGCTTATCCTTAAGGGCAGGGACTGCATACCCCAGCTCCTGGACAGGGTAAGTAAAGCCTGGTAAATTTATCTGTTGAATGGCTGATAAATAGTCCCCTTTCCTAATGGCTCTCCATATGCCAGTCTCCAAACGATGACTTTCTCTCATCACTAAAGTGAGTTTCACTCAGCAACAACTGCTCTCAGTTATCAGTGCTTATCACTGAGTCCCAGACTACTAACAAAAAGATAAACAGGACTGCCTGGACCAGCTAGCTGCCTGCCGCTGTGACTGCACTGTCTCACCCACCCATGTCACTATTGCTGCCATCCCTAGAGGGCTGCTTGATAGGGACAGGGCTCCCAACTTTGAGGCTAATATCATTGTTAGCTGTATCTGTTCCCACAACTTTCTAGGAGACTCCTGTGGCATTCTTTCTTCCCACCCTCGGGACTCTACATCAGTGTGCACCACGGAGCTTGGCAGAGCTGCAAAGGTGGCACCAGAATTCGCCAAGAGCAATGTGAGGTTGACTGCTCTTGCAACAGACAGTTCTAAAGACCATCTTGCCTAGAACAAGGATATCAATTTTATAATGGCGATGAACCCACAAAAACATGACCTTTTCCCATCATTGACGGTAAGGATCAGGACCTCACCATCTTGTTGGACATGCTGGATCCTGCCGAGATGGAAGATAAAGGCACGGCTGTAACAGCTGTGGTGTTTACTTTTGGTCCTGACAAGAAACTGAAACTGTGTACCCAGCTACCACTGGCAGGAACTTGGATGGGCTTCTCAGGGTAGTTGTCTCTCTCCAGATGACAGCAGAAGAGAGGGTTGCCACCCTGATTGATCAGAAGAATGGATATAGTGTGGCCAGGTGTGGTGGCTCATGCCTGTAATCCCAGCACTTTAGGAGGCCAAGGTGGGCAGATCACTTGAGGTCAGGAATTTGAGAACAGCCTGGCCAACATGGTGAAACCATATTTTTCTACTAAAAATACCAAAAAAATTAGCAGGGCGTGGTGGCACATGCCTGTAGTACCAGCGACTTGGAAGGCTGAGGCAGGAGAATCGCTTGAACCCAGGAGGTGGAGGTTGCAGTGAGCCCAGATCAGGCATCCCCAAACTACGGCCCGGCCCGCGGGCTGCATGTGGCCCCCTGAGGCCATTTATCCAGCTCCCCGACGCACTTCAGGAAGGGGCACCTCTTTCATTGGTGGTCAGTGAGAGGAGCACAGTATGTGGCATTCCTCCAACAGTCTGAGGGACAGCGAACTGGCCCCCTGTGTAATAAGTTTGGGGACACCTGGCCCAGATCATGCCACTGCACTCCTGGGCGACAGAGGGAGACTCCGTCTCAATAAAGGAAAAAAAAAAAGGTTACAGAAATATAAACCCCGATCAGAGCTGTTCATTACACCTGTCAGGTACTGACCTGGAAATCATAAACATCCGGCTATCTACCTGACAATCAAAGAAAGAAACATTTACTATAATTTCCTGAATTAATCTTAATAAAATAAAATACTGTTGTTTTTGTTTGTTTGTTTGTTTTTACCAAGGCTCATTTTTACTTGGGAAATAGAAGTGCAATTGAAAACCTGACTTTTCTATAGGCATTTCCTCCTTTGAATTTTAAAAATAACTTTCTTCATTTTAAGAACCAAGCTCGGCCGGGCGCGGTGGCTCAAGCCTGTAATCCCAGCACTTTGGGAGGCCGAGGCGGGTGGATCACGAGGTCAAGAGATCGAGACCATCCCGGTCAACATAGTGAAACCCCGTCTCTACTAAAAATACAAAAAATTAGCTGGGCATGGTGACGTGTGCCTGTAATCCCAGCTACTCAGGAGGCTGAGGCAGGAGAATTGCCTGAACCCAGGAGGCGGAGGTTGCGGTGAGCCGAGATCGCGCCATTGCACTCCAGCCTGGGTAACAAGAGCAAAACTCTGTCTAAAAAAAAAAAAAAAAAAAAAAAAAAAGAACCAAGCTCAAGCACCCACCGGAAACATGATATACAGCAGTTTAAGGTTCTTTGAACTTTTGTTCAAACTCTCTATACCTAAAAAAATTTTTAAAAAGGCGCAATCCTGCCTGTAGCACTTTGGGAGGCCGAAACAGATGGATCACCTGAGGTCAGGAGTTCAATACCAGCCTGGCCAACATAGTGAAATCACATCTCTAATTTTTTTTTTTTTTTTTTTTTTTTGAGACAGTTTCGCTCTTGTTGCCCAGGCTGGAGTACAATGGCACACTCTTGCCTCACCCACAACCTCCACCTCCCAGGTTCAAGCAATTCTCCTGCCTCAGCCTCCCAAGTAGCTGGGATTACAGGCATGTGCCACCACAGGCGGCTAATTTTGTATTTTTAGTAGAGATGGGGTTTCTCCATGTTGGTCAGGCTGGTCTCAAACTCCAAACCTCAGGAGATCCACCCACTTCAGCCTCCCAAAGTGCTGGAATTACAGGCGTGAGCCACTATGCCCTGTCTTTTTTTTTTTTTTTTTAAAGCCCGGTGCTATGGCTCATGCCTATAATCCCAGCACTTTGGGAGGCTGAAGTGGGCAGATCACATCAGGTCGGGAGTTTGAGACCAGCCTGACCAACACAGAGAAACCCCATCTCTACCAAAAATACAAAATTAGCCAGGCATGGTGGCGCATGCCTGTAATCCCAGCTACTTGGGAGTTTGAGGCAGAGAATTACTTGAACTGTGGAGGTGGAGATTGCGGGTGAGCCAAGATCGTGCCCTTGCATTCCAGCCTAGGCAACAGGAGTGAAACTCCGTCTCCAAAAAAAAAAAAAAAAAAAAAAAAAGAGGCTGGGTGGCTCACGCCTGTAATCCCAGTACTTTGGGTTGGGAGGCCAAGGCAGGCGGATCACCAGGTCAAGAGATCGAGACCATCCTGGCCAACATGGTGAAACCACATCTCTACTAAAAATACAAAAATTAGCTGGGCATAGATAGTGGCATGTGCCTGTAATCCCAGCCACTTGGGAGGCTGAGGCAGAAGAATCGCCTGAACCCAGGAGGCAGAAGCTGCAGTTGGCCAAGATCATGCCACTGCACTCCAGCCTGGGTGATGGAGTGAGCAAAGAAAAGAAAGAAAAAAGTCACAATGCTAAGTGATCAAGAGTTTATGTGCACTCTCTAAATATTGGTATCTGGTGGATGCTTCAGGTACCCTCAAGAACTTTGCTTGCTCTGACTCGTAGTTGCGAAGTATTCAACAAACCCTGATCACAGGTATTTGTCTTCTCCTGTCATCCTGTATGTCATGCAGCAGTGGCCACTGCATTTCGGAGGAGTAGCACACCCCAGGATGACTCTTGTGGTTCTCTGATTTTTGGGAAATCGGACATTTGGTTTGAGTCCTTGACATCCATGGACATAGGCAAAATTATAATGGTTGTCAGAAACACCTAGGTTCAAATCACAGCTCCATTGCTTACAACTCATGTAACCTTAGATGTGTTATTGAACCTCTTTCAGCCTCCACTTTTCTAATCTGGAAAATCAGGATAATATCCACCCCATAGGTTATCATGGAACTTAAAAGAGAAAATAAATATAAAACATAACATTGAGCACTGTGACTGATGCAGAGTAATAAATTATTCTGGCCACTACTCCACCTGCTCGTAAGATCCTCGTTGATTTTAGTGGTATGGACAATTGGAAATGGACTGCCTGGGTCAAATCTTGGCTCTGTTAGTATAGCTGAGTGGCTTTTCTCAGCACACAATGTGTATAATCATAATATCTTGCCTTAATAGGTTGCTGTGAAGATGTAATGAAGTAATACACAGAATCTTTGTAACAGTTCCTGCCATACAGTAAGTGTTACAAAAGCATTTGCTTCTATTTTTATTAGATCAAAGGTTAAGTCTGAGGAGGGAGAATCTCATTATTGAGATTGTATAGTGGAGCATGCTGTAACTATTGGCATCTCTCCCTTCACCCATCAAACCTTCCCAAATACCTACTTCTGCCACTCAGTCAGTAAATCAAAAATATATTTTTATGAATCATACAGCTGCAGGTTTCCTTAGCACTTGAATTACATTATGATACCATATAAGTCACTGCAGGTTCCAGTCTGGGGCGAGGTGGTATCATAAATAACAATGGATTTCTTTTCCCTCCCTCCCCTGCTTCTTTCTGAGACAGAGTCTCACTCTGTCACCCAGGCTGGAGTGCAGTGGTGCGATCTTGGCTCACTGCAACCTCCGCCTCCTGAGTTCAAGTGATTCTCTTGCCTCAGCCTCCAGAGTAGCTGGGATTACAGACACATGCCACCATGTCTGGCTAATTTTTTTTGTATTTTTAGTAGAGACAGGGTTTCACTATGTTGGCCAGGCTGGTCTCAAACTCCTGGTCTCAGGTGATCCATCCACCTTGGCTTCCCAAAGTGCTGTGATTACAGGCATGAGCTACTGCTCCCGGCCCAAAACAATAGATTTAAAGGCAAAAGACTGGCCGGGCGCGGTGGCTCAAGCCTGTAATCCCAGCACTTTGGGAGGCCGAGGCGGGTGGATCACGAGGTCAAGAGATCGAGACCATCCTGGTCAACATGGTGAAACCCCGTCTCTACTAAAAATACTAAAAATTAGCTGGGCATGGTGACGTGTGCCTGTAATCCCAGCTACTCAGGAGGCTGAGGCAGAAGAATTGCCTGAACCCAGGAGGTGGAGGTTGCGGTGAGCCGAGATCGTGCCATTGCACTCCAGCCTGGGTAACAAGAGCGAAACTCCGTCTCAAAAAAAAATAAAAATAAAAATAAAAATAAAGGCAAAAGACTTCAATTTGCATCCTGGCTGTGTCAAATGCTTTCCGTAAGAAAGCAACTCCATTTTCCTGTAATTTAGTTTCCTAATTTTTAGTAGGAGACTGTACCTACCTTATAGGTTTGTTAGAACCTTTAAGTGACAAATACAAACTTCCTAATAACCTATAAAGCACTAGTTGGTCTTAAAAACAATTTGAAATAGTCACTTAAAAAATGATCAGCAAGGCCAGGAGCAGTGGCTCACACCTGTAATCTCAGCACTTTGAGATGCCGAGGTGGGCAGATCACAAGGCCAGGAGATTGAGACCATCCTGACCAACGTGGTAAAACCCCGTCTCTACTAAAATACAAAAAATTAGCCGGGCATGGTGGCGCACGCCTGTAGTTCCAGATTCGGGAAGCTGAGGCAGGGGAATAATCTCTTTAACCTGGGAGGCAGAGGTTGCAGTGAGCAGAGATCGCACCACTGCACTCCAGCCTGTCAACAGAGCCAGACTCCATCTCAAAAAAAAAAAAAAAAAAATCAGCAAAGCACTTCCACCATTGTTATCGCATTCAGAGGAACATTTTAATCTCTGTGCTTCTAGCACACTATTGCCTCAGCTCTCAGCCACTTCCTTGCATGGTAGATCAAGAGTAAAACTGCACAATATTGGGAAAGAAGAAAAAAGAGGAAACAGAAAGTCAGTAGTTAGCCTAAATGCAAAAAGTGCTGGCAATATCTGACCCTGTTAATACTCAAAAAAATTTATTTTTATATATTCTTAGAAATGGGCTGGGTACAGTGACTCACAACTGTAATCTCAGCATTTTGGGAGGCCAAGGCAGGAAGGTGGCATGAGCTAAAGAGTTTAAGATCAGCCTGGGGAACATACGGAGACTTCTACAAAAAAGAATTTTTTTGAGACAGTCTCTCTGTCACCCAGGCTAGAGTGCAGTGGTTCGATCTTGGCTCACTGCAACCTCCTGGGTTCAAGCAGTTCTCCTGCCTCGGCTTCCTGAGTAGCTGGGACTACAGGTACCGGCCGCCATGCCCAGCTAACTTTTTGTATTTTTAGTAGAGATGGGTTTCATCATGTTGGCTAGGCTGGTCTCAAACTCCTGACCTCAAGTGATACACTCAGCTTGGCCTCGCAAGGTGTTGGGATTATAGGCGTGAGCTACTACACCTGGCACACACAAAAAAATTTTTTTAAGTTAGCCGGGTATGGTAGTGCATGCCTGTGGTCCCAGCAACTCAGGAGGCTTAGGTGGGAGAATGGCTTAGGCCAGGGAGATGGAGGCTGCAGTGAGCCGTGATTGTGCCACTGTACTCCAGCCTGGGTGACAGAGTGAGATGGTGCCTTAAAAAAAAAACAAAAAAAAAAACAAAAAAAACCCAAATCCAAAATTGTTCTGGCATTCCCTAGGAAGCAGACTCAGAATGAGGAGGGGAAAAAAAAGAAGAAAAAATGTACCTGGCTGAGAGAATGAAGGAACGTTCCACACTTTCAATCTTTAATTCATTCTGATAGGCTTCTTGGGTAGGTTTTCTGACCTGGAAGAAAGCACAAAAATTTGAGCCAACTCATCCGACTGAAAAGCCCATCAATGAACTGCAGCTGAAGTTGTCCAGTGCCCCTGGTTGCTGACATCCACAACCAACCTTCCTATCCAGCTTTATCTAGTGCTATTCTCCTTCAACTACTCTATGCTTCAGATGAACTGAAAAGCCCACACATGGGCCCACCTTTCCCATCTCCAGGACTTTGCTCACAATACGCCCTCCATCTGGAATGCCTTTCCCCAACATCTTAGCACGGCCAAATGTGATGTATACTTTAAGGTCCACTGTCTCTTCATTTTTTTTTTTTTTTGAGACAGAGTTTTGCTCTTGTTGCCCATGCCGGAGTGCAGTGGCGCAATCTCAGCTCACTATAACTTCTGACTCCCTGGTTTAAGCGATTCTCCTGCCTCAGCCTCCCACATAGCTGGGATTACAGGCATGCACCACCATGCCCAACTAATTTTTGTATTTTTAGTAAAGAAGGGGTTTTACCACATTGGCCAGGATGGTCTTGATCTCCTGACCTCGTGATCCACCTGTCTCAGTTTCCCAAAGTGTTGGGATTACAGGCGTAAGCCACCATGCCTGGCCTGCTCTTCCTCTTCTTTCTCCTTCTTTCCTAGCTGCTACCAAAAGCTGCATGCCAGTCCCCACTATGATCATCAAACACTATAAGTTCTTTATTTTCTGAACTCCCAAAACTATAATTGTGCCACTACAGTGATATTTATTACTGTCTACTTTATGGGTATTCATGTGTAGTGTGCTATCTTCCCAATTAGTTGTTAAGTCCTTGAGGGAGGAGAGACAATAAGAACCATGCTTCAACTCATCTTCGTGTTTTCCACCAAACTCATTACTATGTTTTGTTTATAGTAGTTCTCAATGAATATCCTATGAATAAATTAATGCATGAGTGAACAAATGACTACATGAATGAATAATCAAATGCATAAACAGGCTGGGCTTGGTGACTTATACCTGTAATCCCAGCACTTTGGGAGGCCAAGGTGAGATCACTTGAGGTTAGGAGTTTGAGACCAGCCTGGCCAACATGGTGAAACCCCATCTCTACGAAAAATACAAAAATTAGCTGGGCCTGTGGTCCCAGCTACTCGGGAGGCTGAGTCAGGGGAATCTCTTGAACCTAAGAGACAGAGGTTGCAGCGAGCAGAGATTGCACTACTGTACTCTAGCCTGGGCAACACTCTGTCACAAACAAAACAAACCAACCAAATGCATAAACGGTAACAGAAAAGTAAAGGATGTAAGAAAAATGTTTATCTTAGGGAATTTCCTCTAAATACATCACGTATTTGTTGATGTTGTTATTGTTGTTGTTTTTAATAGAGATGGGGGTTTTGCTATGTTGCCCAGGCTGGTCTCTAACTTTGGAGCTCAAGTTTTCATCTTGCCTTGGCCTCCCAAAGTGCTGGGACTACAAGTGTGAGCCACTACGCCCAGCCTTTATTTGGGTTTAAAAAACAGATCATCTGGCTGGGCGTGGTGGCTCCTGCCTGTAATCCCAGCACTTTAGAAGGCCAAGGCGGGCTTATCACTTGAGGTCAGGAGTTTGAGACCAGCCTGGCCAACGTAGTGCAATCTGTCTCTACTGAAAATACAAAAATTAGCTGGGTGTGGTGGCAGGCACCTGTAATCCCAGCTACTCAGGAGGCTGAGGCAGGAGAATCACTTGAACCCAGGAGGCAGAGGCTGCAGTGAGCAGAGATCATACCACTGCACTCCACCCTGAGAGACAGAATGAAACCTGGTCTCAAAATACAAAACAGATCATCTAACAGATACACAGACCTTCAGTCCAGCCAGTGAGAGCATGTTGTTCAGTTTATACATCCCGGACTGCACTGGTGTTGTATACAGCAGGGCATCGTTAAACTGAAAGTAGAAATATTTCACAGGTCAAAGTAAAGAAACACATTTCCACTACAAAGATTTTTGACAAGATACAAGATTAAAGGATAAACAATACCTCTTTGCTAATAGCTCTCTAAATAAAATACTTACATTCTGGTATATACACTAGAACTGTGTAGAATGTTTTATTGGAATATTATTTAAAAGGCAATTTCTGGAAAATGTGCTTTATTTCCAAGTTCTGTAACAGATTTAATGTTTTTTGAATTCTAAATCCCACTAAGGTATTACAGTCAACAATTTTTCCAAGTTAGAAATTAAATAAATTCCCAAAGGAAATAATTTTCTGGTTATACATTATAACAGCTTTAATTTTCCATACCTGAAATGCAATAAGCAGTATGGCCAGTTAAAGAAGCCACCAAGGCTGACATTTGAATGTGCTAAGCTTATCTACCATGCATAAATGTCTCCTTTCCTTAAGCAACTATCTCTACCTCGGACACATCAGAACTACACGAGTCCTCTTACCAGGAAAAACATTCGGGGTTGCATCACTTTCCGAGACAGCTTCATCAGAATTCCTTCTTTGAGAAAAACCTGATTCATCCAAACAAACACCCATTTAGTCCTACCATCATACATAACACAACGACAATATAATTTCCTTTTCAACTTTCTTCCCCAAGAAGTTTTCTCATGACAGACTGGAGAGACATAGTTCCCTTGAGATTTTTTACAATCATAGTTAATTTTAAACCCTTGAGTCATTTAGGAATCAGACAAGCAAGCAGGGTTGCATAAATCCAATATGGCCCCAGGGATGCTGTACGGAGGGACATGTAACTGACTGAATGTGTACTTGATCCTGAAGCATATCCAACATCTTGACAACTGCATTTTTGCAATTTTCCTGAATTCATTCCCTAGGCCACTTTTGTACTATATGAGGAGCATCAAAATACCAATTTCCTCCCTCCCTTCATAATCCTCGCTTACATTAAAGATTTTAAATGAAACTGTCTTCAAAACTGTGTGAGGTCAGCTGGCATTACACAATAAAACGATCCCACTAAATCAGATACTCTGTGGAGTTCCTTGCCATTCTCCTAATTGAATTGGACTTACTTCATGAATGGGCTTATTCCTAACTGAACTGTCACAGTGACTTACATCATGAATGTTTTGAACGGATGAAATGATCAAGACTGAATCAATGAAGAGTAACAAAAACAACCTATTTTTATAACTGAAATGATAAACAGATACAGATGGTACCTAAATGCATCGTATCAAGTTTGCAAAAAGCAATCTAAAATGCTTACCCGACCAGGCTGCACAATTTCATGGTGTCCATTCAAGCTGTACTGAATTTGCATAAGTTTCTGAAAGTTGTCCTATAGAAAGACAATGTAAAGCATATGAAGGCCTGGGCTTTCAGGTTCAAGACCACACCAGTCACTGATAACAAGATACTTACTCCTTGCTTCATGGTGTCATTGGCATGGTTGGCTACTTCTATAACAACAGCAAGGGCATCTGAAATAGGTAGGAACAGAAGGTGCATTTAGTAATTACAATTGAAACAAATAATTAGCAACATTAAGCAATTCCAGGGGACAAGATAGCTAGTTTATAGCAACCAACCTCTGGAGGAGCTTAGTTGACTGTGAATAGGCAGAAATATAAGGTTCAACGAAGGCAAAACCAAACCAAACTAAAACAAAACAAGAATCCAAAAATCTGGCAAAAATTATAGGGAAAAAAACGAGCCAAAAGAAGCCTCTGAAGAAACACTGTAGACCGCGTTTATCAACAGTATGAATGCCAGGGTTGTTTTGTGCTGTGATTCGATTATCCTATAAAAGTTTACAAGGATAAGGATGGGATTTCACCTGGAAGTGAAGAAGTATTCCAGTATAAACTGTCTTGGGAGAAAAGGATGGCAAGGGCAAAGGATCTTGATGGAACTAAGAACTACGAAAAATGAATATTTAAGATCAGATCTCAGTCTCCTTCTCTTAGTCTGATTCCAAGAGGCATGATTAGAAATCGGGGAAATGCCACATGAAAGGATCCTAGATCTCAGGAATTTACAAGCGTCATTTTGTGAGGTGGGTTATTAGCTTCACGGGCCTATCTGTGTTTTATTATTTTTATTAACCCTTTGCCTTTAGCAAAGTGTTTTTCCGTACTCCAGTCTTGTCATCTTTGTAACTAGGTCTAAAGGAAAACGTCTGCATTTTGTCAGTTTTGGGGCTGCAGTTATTCTCAACTCAAGTCCATAGTGCTCCCTTAGGGACATGTGAACATGTATAAAGACAATTTTTGGTTGTCACAATGACTGGGAAGATCCACTGACTTTTAGTGGGTAGGAGGCGGGGATGCCAGACTCCCTGCAATACTCATTAGAAACCCACACAAAAAGTTACTCAGTACAATATGACAGAAGCATTCCCACCAAAAAAATCCTGGTAGAGAGTTAGAGAGGGAAGCATGCCCTTCTGAGGATGTTGTGGCAGTGACAGTGGTCATCAACAAAAGAACTATAAAAAAAAAGTATTGGTTGGGTGCTGTGGCTCAGGCCTGTAATCCTAGCACTTTGGAAGGCTGAGGTGGGCTGATCATTTGAGCTCAGGAGTACAAGACCAGCCTGAGCAATATGGCAAAACCCTGTTTGCACAAAAAATCCAAAAATTAGCTGGGCATTGTTCATGTCTGTAGTCCCAGCTACCTAGGGGGCTGAGGTGGGAGAATCACTTGAGCCTGGGAGGTCAAGGATGCAGTGAGCCCAGATCACACCACTGTTCCAGCTTGGGTGACAAAATGAGATTCAATCTCAAAAGAAAAAAATAAAAATAAATAAAATATCAATTTCTGAAAAGGGGTTGAGGTGTTTTGGTCCACTTACTGTAATCTACCAAAGGACTGTCTTCCTGGTACCAACCCTGGAGTTTCTGTATTCTTTCAACATTATCATCACTATTATTAAAGGAAAGCAGGCTTTTCCTTATGTAGAAACTCCAACTATATATCACAATTTTTTTGTTTTGTTTTGAGACAAGAGTCTTGCTCTGTCTCCCAGGCTGGAGGGCAGTACCAGGATCTCAGTGCACTGCAACCTCCATCTCCCAGGTTCAAGCGATTCTCATGCCTCAGCCACTGAGTAGCTGGGATTACAGGCATGCACCACCACTCCCACCCCGCGAATTTTTGTATTTTTAGTAGCAACAATGTTTCGCCACATTGCCAGGCTGGTCTTGAATAACTGACCTCAAGTGATCCACCTGCCTTGGCCTCCCAAAGTTCTGGGATTACAGGCATGAGCCACTGCACCCGGCCGCTGCTATCCATTTGATTGCTGTGCCTCTGGCCATACAGTGGACCTCACTGCTCACTGCTTATCTCATCTATGTCTTTGCTGTAGTGTGTAATTTCCTTTAAATAAGCTCCTTAATCTCTGACCCTGAATGTTTTATGTGGAGCTAATAACTGATTTTCATTGAAGGCAGAAGCCAAGCACCCAAGACAGATGTTTTCTTTCTATTCCACAAGTTTCTTTCTATTCCTCCTCTCGGAGGAGGAGCTGCTGTCTGGAACGCTTGCTTACTTTTTCTCCCATCCACTCTCCCACTCATCTCCAGTCCTTCTTATTCCTGCAAAGCTTTCCTGCCTCTTCAACCTCACACTTTTCTCTGTCATGCAAATGATTCTGTCCTGCTCGTTGCACCCTTACTTTGAAGCCATTTGCTTTGTTCTTTATTTGATGGGTATTAAAAACTTTTGTATCAACTACATATGTTCACTGGGACAGGAAATTTGTCAGATCCCCAACCACAAACTTTTCCTTAAAAAAAAAAAAAAAAGCCTTTAAAAGCATAACGTATGCAAACAGAAGATGTTAGAGAAGTAAAATGATTAAGAGAATAAGAATCTCTACAAAATGGGTTAAAGATGTTCACTTTTTACTCTGCAAATGTAAAGGATATACAAGAATGTGATCAGTCTGGGTGTGGTGGCTCATGCCTATAATCCCAGCACTTTGGGAGGCCCAGGCAGGTGGATCGCTTGAGCTCAGAGGTTTGAGACCAGCCCGGGCAAGATAGTAAAATCCTGTCTCTATGAAAAATACAAAAATTAGCAGGGTGTGATGTTGTGCACCTGTAATCCAAACCTAGGGGGTGAGGCAGCAGAACCACTTGAGCCCAGGAGGTTGAGGCTGCAGTAAGCTGTGTTCAGGCCATTGCACTCCAGCCTGGGTGACAAACTGAGACTCTGTCTCAAAAAATTAAAAAAAAAAAAAAAGTGATCAAAATTCGTAAAATTAATAGACTTGTTTAATATGTTTCTGCAGTTAGCACTAGGGGGTGCTGGGCACGGTGGCTCACGCCTGTAATCCCAGCACTTTGGGAGGCCAAGGTGGGCAGATCACTCGAGGTCGGGAGTTTGAGAGCAGCAGGCAAACATGGTAAAACCCCATCTCTACTAAATATACAAAAAGTAGCCAGGCATGGTGGTCCATACCTGTAATCCCAGCTTCTTGGGGGGCTGAGGCAGGAGAATCACTTGAACCCAGGAAACAGAGGTTGAAGTGAGCCAAGATCATGCTATTGCACTCCAGTCTGGGTGAGAGTGACAGAGTTTGTCTCAAAAAAAAAAAAAAAAAAAAAGAAAAAGAAACGGAGTATACCTGTGATATTTGAAAGAGGTGTTGGGGATAAACAGAAACACTCAAACAGAATTAATCTGTGTGTATGTGTGTGTATTTGTGAATCTGTGAGGGAGGGAGAGAGACACAGACAGATAGGAACTCCGGTTATTCTGCAGAAATGAGTCCCTGATGTTGGAATGGACTGTTTCCCTTAGTACTATTTGGGGTGAGGGAAGGCTAATGTCCTACTGTTAAACAGTCCCAGAATAATACGCTTTTTTAGACTTCATCCCTGCTTTGTAGTTTGGTCACTTAATGGACTCATGATTTTGAAGCTTGAGGACCTTGCAGATATCTTGGTTCAATTTCTGTTTTCAAAGGCAAAGAAATGGACTCCTAGGGAAACTGGATATGGCACAGACACAGAGTGACTGAGCACAAGAGGGCAAAGCTTCCTGACCTCAGCCATGCTGGGTCCACACTTGCAAGAGGCTGGTTCCCATGCAGGGCTGGCCTTGGGTCTCCCCTGACTGTGTAATCTTACCTATCCCTAGCACTACTTTACTACTTATCTGGTTCTATGTTAATCTGCTCAAAATGGAGTTTTCAGAAAGGCCTCAAGTCTTTTGTTTCTGTTTTCGTTTTTTTTGAGGAGTCTTGTTCTGCTGCCCAGGCTTGAGTGCAGTGGAGCAATCTTGGCTCACTGCAACCTCCGCCCTCCAGGTTCAAGTGATTCTCCTGCTCCAGACTCCCAAGAAGGTGAGATTATAAACATGTACCATCATGCCTGGCTAAGTTTTGCATTTTTTTTTTTTTTTTTTTTTTTTTTTTTTTTTTTTTTTTGTAGAGAAGGGGTTTCAGGCCAGACACAGTGGCTCACGCCTCACGCCTATAATCCCAGCACTTTGGGAGGCTGAAGTGGGTGGATCACGAGGTCAAGAGATCGAGACCATTCTGGTCAACATGGTGAAATGCCGTCTCTACTAAAAATACAAAAATTAGCTGGGCATGGTGGCACATGCCTGTAGTCCCAGCTACTCAGGAGGCTGAGGCGGGAGAATTGCTTGAACCCAAGAGGCAGAGGTTGCGGTGAGCCGAGATCATGCCATTGCGCTCCAGCCTGGGTAACAAGAGCGACACGCTATCTCAAAAAAAAAAAAAAAAAAAAAAGAGAGAGAGAAGGGATTTCACCATGTTGGCCAGGCTGGTCTCAAACTCCTGACCTCAGGTGATCCACCCACCTCAGCCTCCCGGAGTCCTGGGATTACAGGTGTGAGCCACTGTGCCTGGCCTCAAGTCTTATGAATAGAGTTTGTAATGGATTTTGTTATCCATATATATTTACTTTCTAGCCCTACCTAAATAAACATAATATAAAAACTTCTGCAACCACAAAAGTTATTTACCTTGAGTATCTCTGTAATCTCCAGCATCTTCTATGAGATTCTTCAAATAATCTAGAAAAGAAGAAAAAAAAGTATTGGAGTACAATAAACCAGTGAGCCCCAAACACATATCTTTCTTTTTCAATACTCTGTTAGTCTTGCTGGTTAATATACATGCGAGTCCAACTTATGCTAACTTTCTAAAAATGTGAAAAAATAAAGTCCTAAGGTCAATTTGAAATCAAGACATAGAGTCAGAACTAGAAAGAGCCTTGGAGGAAACATTGGTTATTTCAGAGATGAGGAGTCAGATTACTGAGCAAAGGATCTCAACCAAGTCACACAACCATGAAAATTCAGGTCTCCTAATACCCAGTTCAGCTTTTATCCCAGCACATAGGAAGTACCTTAATCTTGAGATCAGACATACGTCTAGTATAAAATTCTAAGGCATTAATTTAATCTCTAAAAGACTCCTAGATTTATTAATCTAAGAGTCTAACAATGCTCAGGACACCAAGGGAACTCAATACATGTGTTTAAACAGGTGGTTTTCAAATGAGGACAAATTTTCCTCCCAGGGTACATTTGGCAATGTCTGGAAACAGTTCATAGTTATCACAACTGGGGAAAAGGGGGTGCTACTGGCGGCTAGTGGTTAGAAGTCAGAAATGCAGACTGGACAAGGTGGCTCATGCCTGTAAACCTAGCGATGGAGGTAGATTACTTGAAGTCAGGAGTTCAAGACCAGCATTGCCAACATGGCAAAACCCTGTCTTTACTAAACACACACACACACACACACACACACACACACACACATAAGTCAGAGATGCTGCTAAATATCTTATAATGACACCTTGCAACAAAAAAAATTATCTGACTCCAAATATCAATAGACCTGAAGTTGAGAAAACACGGTTTAGATGAAGATAGTCTGTAAATAAGTAATATGGTATATAGTAGTTCTTATAATACAGAAAAAAAAAAAACCTGAGGTAATTAATAGAGGAACCCATATTTAATAAATCTTTAACGCCAAGGAAAGTCATGGAATTTCAAGGCAAAACTTCCTTCTCTGCTGAGAAATGCTAGCTGGACTCCCATTACATGTCAAATTAATACAAACTCCTTTCTGTAATTTAAAGCCCCCCACTACATGGTCTGTATCAGTTTTCTCTCTTGCCACTGCCTAAAATGGGCCCTTTGTTCTGACATTTGATTCTGTGCAACCCCTTAAACCCCTTGTGTCCCCTGGCTTCACACCTTTTGTCTCTAACAATCCCTTTTGCACAATCCCTTTCTCTGTCTCTGCATATGCAAATTCTACTCATTTTCTTCAAGGCTCTTCTTAAATCCCCCTTCTCTTACAAAATTTCCATTTGAAAGAAACATTTTCTCCCTTTGAATAACACATGACACAGCAGTTTCACTTTATGCTTTTATCATTTTCGTTTTCATTAGACTCAAAGCTCCTTGTGAGCAGGTCATCTGATATATCTTTCTCCCTTACACAGCCCTTAGCCAGGGGCTTTGTACAAAGTGCACAATAAATGCTTAGTGAATAAAAACAACTCACTTATTCATTCAAGACAGAGTCTCACCCCTGTTGCCCAGGCTGGAGCACAGTAGTGCAATCATCACTCACTACAGCCTCAAATTCCTGGACTCAAGCAATCCTTTTGTCTCTGCCTCCCAAGTAGCTATGACTACTGGTGTGTGCCCCCATGTCTGCTGTTTTTTAAATTCTGGCCTCAAGCAATCCTTCTGCCTTAGCCTCCCAAAGTGCTGGATTACAGGCAGTGAGCCACTGCACCTGGCCAAGAATATACTATTTTTTAGATAGGACTGTATTTTAGTTGAGGTAAACGGCAATTAAGGGCTGAAACCAATTCTAACACCAGTGGGAATTGAGAAATGAAAGGAGGAAAGGTGGTATATTCAGAGACTAAATACATCTTTATCAGGCCCAACTACTATTTAGTAATATTATGGAATAGATAGAACTTCATCTCATAGATTTATGAACTCGTGCTCAAAGGAACAAAAGAAAACATGGATGTCAGTGCCACATCTTCAAACGTAACAGATGACACAAAGACACGCCCGACTGCTGAAACTCTTACTCTTTGAGACAGTGATCTAAGAGCCTCTGTGAGTCTAGACATGGACATTATAAATATCCAGCACTGGCAATAAGCCATGATGAAATGTTATGTATAACCATATTTAGCTTCCCTGCACCATGGCATAGGTTCTATCTTGCCAGAGACGATCGCTAGCAATTTAAATCTTAATTTGAATGCAGAGAGCATCCCCCTCAAAATATAAAGGAAAAATGAAGCAGGCACACACACACACACACACACACAAATTAAAAATAAAAAAAAAGAACCCAAATTGACAAAATACATAAATTATACATTACACTTAGCCTCATCCGGAGATGAAAATAAACTTATTCTCACTCTGACACCATTCAGAATGCATTCAATATATTACATAAGCTGTGTTTGGTGAGTACAAACATTTAACATTTCTATGGCTGACAGCTGACAGGGTTAAGGAGACAAACTTACCCTCCCTATTAGATGTTCTCAAATCCTAAGCTACCTCATTAATCAAGTGATTTTCCTTAAGCTGTTAGTTAGCTGAAGAGAAAGGAATGTAGATTTACCTAAATATCAGACTCACGGTGAGTTTCTATTTTGTCCTAAATTTCTGTTCTTTAATACAGAAGTAGATCCTTGAAAACCGAGACATTTCTCTAAACCAAAAGGGCTCCCCAGAAGATGTCCATATTAGGAAATCCTGACCTCAGAATCACTGTGCTGAGCTTGATAAGCTTCTAAGTTGCATTTTCTTTGCTTGTACTCAACATGAACTTTTATGAACACAATTTAAGTACACTTAGCAGAAAACCCACCACTAACACGTTGCAACATCATGCTATGAATCAAGGAAGTAATGGAGTTATGTTTACCCTCCTTGCCAATTTTTAAAAACATCTTAATGGTCTCCAAAATTCAACTCCCCAACTTCCAAACTTACTTACTTCCATCCATCCATCCATCCATCCATCCATCCATCCATCCATGTTTTTAGGTTATCTTCTTGCAGTATATCTTTTTGAGTACTTTTACCTTGGTAAAGAGAGTAGGACCAGGATCTCCTTAAACAGTTAAGAATTACCTGGGGCCTTAACTGCAGCATAAGAATGTGACTGATCACCCTCTGAGTCAGGTGGAGGAACAATGAAACCACTGGCTGCCCCAGTGACTGTTATAACCCAGCTGAAACCCAGGAAAGTAAACCAGACAGACACACCTATATTGGTCATAGGGAATCATCTATTACGTATCACACAGGACCTGGTATTTAGCAGAAACTTTCCTAAGAACAATGAGGGGAACAGTCATTTCAGTTTGCCCATGTTAAACTGGTAGTATTCTATGACCTTTCCGTTCCTGCCAAAACAAACTGAGCATTATTCAAAACTTCAGGCCAGGCGTGGTGGCTCACACCTGTAATCCCAGCACTTTGGGATGCCAAGGCAGGTGGGTCATGTGAGGACAGGAGTTTGAGATCAGCCTGACCAACATGGAGAAATCCCTTCTCTACTAAAAATACAAAATTAGCCAGGCATGGTGGCACATGCCTGTATCTTAGCTACTCGGGAGGCTGATGCAGGAGAATCGCTTGAACCCAGGAGGCGGAGGGTTCAGTGAGCCAAGATTGTCCCATTGCACTCCAGCCTGGGCAACAAGAGCAAAACTCCGTCTCAAAAAACAAACAAACAACAACAATTAAAACAAACAAACAAACAAACAAACAAAAACAGAAAAACACTTCACTAATAAAACTGCCTCAAATGCCACTGAGGTTATTTTTATCCAAGGAAAAAAAACCCACAGACGTTGTTTCAGGGTGTAGGTACACTACAAAATATACTCTTTGGCCACTAGGTGGCATCACTGATTAATAAAAGTTAATTAACTGCATCACCACCACCCAACCTGAGTAATACAAAATTAAGCGGAACACAAGAACACACTATGTGCAACTTCTAGGGATATGTTAAGTTACCTTTTTCTTTTTCGAAGGAGGGTCTCTCTCTGTTGCCTATGCTGGAGTGTGCAGTGGTGTGATCAATGCTCATTATACCTTCAATCTCCCAGGCTCAAGCGGTTGTCCCACACCTCAGCCTCCCAGGTAGTTAGGACTACAGGCCTGTATTACCACATTGGGCTAAGTTTTTAATTTTTTGTAGATAAGAGGTCTATGTTGCCCAGGCTGGTCTTGAACTCCTGAACTCAAGTGATCCTCTTACCTTGGACTCCCAAAGTACTGGGATTATAGGTGTGAGCCATGGTGCCAGTATAAGTTAATTTTGTTCTCATATAGAATGCTCAAGGCCGGGCACCATGGCTCATGCCTATAATCCCACTACTTTGGGATGCTGAGGTGTGCAGATCACTGGAGGTCAGGAATTCGAGACTAGCCTGGCCAACATGGTGGAACCCCGTCTCTACTAAAAAGTATAAAAATTAGCCAGGCATAGTGGCAGGTGCCTGTAATCCCAGCTACTCAGAATAGTGAGGCAGGAGAATTGCTTGAACCCAGGAGGCAGACGTTGCAGTGAGCCGGGATCATGCCACTATACTCTAGTCTGAGTGACAGAGTGAGACTCTGTCTCCAAAAGAAAAAGAAAAAAAAAAAAAACAAAAAAACAAGAGAAGGGATGAGGACCCAGTATGTACTATATCTTGTTGAAGATTTAAGTTTTCTGTATAAGGGTTCTCGGGGAGCCTTACCACCACTCATTGATTACCTAATCAATAAATAACCAACTTAGAGCAGAAACTAGTCGGAAGTACTGTTAAACATTACTAAAAATTAGTCATCTGTGGGAATCTGGGACTTTTTGCATTCAACAACCAGTCAGATTCCTGCAGTGTGCCCTGAGAAATGTTTGGCAGCAAAGCACAGAGGAAATGAGTGTATAGGAGGGATGACATTCCAAAGTCAACTGTTTTGAATTTGAGGACACGTCTTGCTTTGTATTCTTCAGATTTCTTCTTTCCTCCATAAATATGTAGTTCTAGTCAATATGCCTTTGTTTTACAAAGTTTCAGATTTTGTAAGAAGCAACCTAAAATTAGCCTGACTTGTGAAACAAAGTACTGAGCATTTTAAATACCAACAAGGATCAAGTGTCAAGTTACAAAACATACTGACAGTTCAAGGCAGCTTGGTGAAGTAGTCAAGAGCCCTTGCTCTGGAATTAGAAGACAGAAATTCTTGGACCAGGCGTAATGGCTCATGCCTGTAATCCGAGCACTATGGGAGGCCAAGGTGGGAGGATACAGCCTGGGCAGATAGTGAGATCCCATCTCTATGTCTTTAGATGATGATGATGATGATGATGATGATAAAAAACAGAAATGCTTACTCTGCCCGGTCCAGCCATATCTAGCTGAGGCATGGGCCTTTGGCCATGCCCCATAGCATTTTTTGTGTTAATATCCTCATACATAAAATAACTAGGCTAAAGCAGATTGAAAAACTATAATGATTCTCATTCTAAAACATCATAAAACATATTTTGTGAGAAAATAAAATGAAAATTTTGAAAAATTAAATAATGATAACGAAAATCATAAACACCTCTTTGAGAAAAATGATTACTAAACTATTTCCTTGTTTTTATAAATGCTTGATTTAATAACCATCCTAGGGTATATCATACAATGCTTAGGTATTCTATTAGCCTTTAGCACATTTAATTTGTTTTGGCTATTATAAGTAGGATGGCAATATATCCTCATTTACCCATAACGATCTTGCCTTATACCTGCTGTCCAGGCATAATTATAAATACTGTCTTATTTTACTTTCATAAGCTAATAGGTTTGGATTTATAAGTAACACTGATTACCACTGTCGGCTGGCGTGGTGGCTCACCCCTGTAATCTCAGCACTTTGGGAGGCCAAGGTGGGCAGATCGCCTGAGGTCAGGAGTTTGAGACCAGCCTGGCCAACATGGCAAAACCCCATCCCTACTAAAAATACAAAAATTAGCTGGGGTTGGTGGCGCACGCCTGTAATCCCAGCTACTAGGGAGATGGAGGCAGGAGAATCACTTGAACCCAGGAGCTGGAGGTTGTAGTGTGCCAATATTATGCCACTGCACTCCAGCCTGGGTGACAGAGCAAGACTCCATTTCAAAAAATCAAAAATAAAAACAAAAAATAAAGCATTGCCTTCTTCCATATTTCAGATTACGTCCTTGGGATCAGGGATAATGAATTTTTTTTTTTTCACTTCATAATTTGTGCTATAGAAAAAAATTTTTGGCTGGGAGAGGTGGCTCATGTCTGTAATCCCAGCGCTTTGGGAGGCTGAGGCAGGTGGATCACCTGAAGTCAGAAGTTCAAGACCAGCCTGGCCAACATGGCAAAACCCTGTCTCTACTAAAAATACAAAATTAGCCTGGCATGGTGGTATGCGCCTGTAGTCCCAGCTACTCAGGAGGCTGCAGCAGGAGAATTGCTTGAATCCAGGAGGCAGATGTTACAGTGAGCCAAGATTGTACCACTGCACTCCAACCTGGGTGACAAAGTGAGACTCCCACCTCAAAAAAAAAAAATTTTTTTAAATTTTTTTTGAGTGCTTGATATATATCATAAAAAATATTTCCTAAAGGGACATACATAAATATATGAGAATACCAGTTTTAGCAAATGCCAGTTTTTTGTGTTGCAGTTTTTTATTGCTGGTAGAACTGATAGCTTGTTTTACTTGGTATTTGTCATTCGAAGGACATGATGCATCACTATTATTTATTATGTGCTCTTTTTTTCTAAGTTATTATATTTGCTTATTTTTTAGTCTAGATGTATATTTTTCGTATTTGTACTGAAATAAAAATTTCCAAAAAAATTCCCACAGGAATTTTTTCTGATGTGCTGCTTGCCTTTTTACTTTGGCTATATTTTAAACTTTTATAATATCTTAATTTTATTATAACTGTGTAAAGATGCTCAAAAAAAACAAAATAAAAAGTGTCAATATTTTCCTTCATAGACCGGGTGTGGTGGCTCACCCCTGTCCAGCACTTTGGGAAGCCGAGGTGGGCTGATCACTTGAGGTCAGGAGCTTGAGACCAGCCTGGCCAACATGGTGAAACCCTGTCTCTACTAAAAATACAAAAATTAGCTGGGTGTGATGGCACATGCCTGTAATTGCAGCTATGTGGGAGGCTGAGGCAGGAGAATCATTTGAACCCAAGAGGCGGAGGTTGCAATGAGCTGAGATGGTGCCACTGCATTTCAGCCTGGGCAACAGAGGGAGACTCTGCCTCAAAAAAAAAAAAAAAAAATATATATATATATATATATAAATACACACACACACACACACACACACACACACATTCCATTTTAATTGCTTTATTTTTCTGGGCCTACAAAACTATCTTTCCTCCTATCCTCATTTTAGAGTTTTAATAAATAGCCATTTTTAGAATTCTTCATATTTAGTTCTGATTTTATTTGTATTATATGTATTAATGTAGAAATCTTGATTTGTTTTTGAAATTATTAATATTATTTTTGAGATGGAGTCTCTCCTGTCATCCAGGCTGGAATGCAGTGGAATGATCTTGGCTCACTGCAACCTCTGCCTCCTGTGTTCAAGGGATTCTCCTGCCTCAGTCTCCCAAGTAGCTGGGACAACATACATGTGTTACCACACCCAACAAATTTTTGTACTTTTAGTAGAAACGAGGTTGTACCATGTTGGCCAGGCTGGTTATTTTTCCATTATTAATAGGTTACTTGATAAACAACCTTGAGATCAGCCTGACCAACATGGAGAAACCCTGTCTCTATTAAAAATACAAAATTAGGCCGGGCGCGGTGGCTCAAACCTGTAATCCCAGCACTTTGGGAGGCTGAGGCGGGTGGATCATGAGGTCAAGAGATCGAGACCATCCTGGTCAACATGGTGAAACCCCGTCTCTACTAAAAAATACAAAAAATTAGCTGGGCATGGTGGCACATGCCTGTAATCCCAGCTAACTCAGGAGGCTGAGGCAGAAGAATTGCCTGAACCCAGGAGGCGGAGGTTGCAGTGAGTGGAGATCCCACCATTGCACTCCAGCCCGGGTAACAAGAGCGAAACTTCGTCTCAAAAAAAAATTAGCCGGGCGTGGTGGCGTATGCCTGTAATCCCAGCTACTGAGGAGGCTGAGGCAAGAGAATCGCTTGAACCTGGGAGGCAGAGGTTGCAGTGAGCCAAGATTGTGCCACTGCACTCCAGACTGTGCAACAAGAGCAAAACTCCGTCTCAAAAGAAAACAAAAAAACCCAACCTTTTATTTTTCTGTTGTCTTGGGTTTCCTACTTTGTCATACATAAGATTCTTATAAACACTGTTTATTTCAAGTTACTTCCTTAGTCCATGAAGAATAATTCCTTTTATAACAAACCAATAGCTCTATTCTTGCCATGGTATTGTGGATCTTTAATTGTTGATGCCTTATAACAGGCGTCCCCAAACTTTTTACACAGGGGGCCAGTTCACTGTCCCTCAGACCGTTGGAGGGCCGCCACATACTGTGCTCCTCTCACTGACCACCAATGAAAGAGGTGCCCCTTCCTGAAGTGCGGCAGGGGGCCAGATAAATGGCCTCAGGGGGTCGCATGCGGCCCACGGGGCCGTAGTTTGGGGACGCCTGCCTTGTAATATGTATTGACTGGCATTTGTCTCCCAGAATATTATTTAACAATGTATCCTGTTTATTTCTATAAATGAAACCATTTTGAGAGGTAATGATAAAACTCTAAAATTCTAAATTAATCTTAATGAGAATATGTAATGTCATGAATATATTAGAAGCTAAGTAAATGTTACTATAGTAAAAGGTATCATTTTATGCACAAATGCTAAAACTGTGGCCTTCCTGAGGACAGAAAGCGTGATTTAATCAGTTATAGCCCCAGCACCTAGAACAAGATCTGATATGCCAGGAGTGCTGGCTCACGCCTGTAATCCCAGCACTTTGGAAGGCTGAAGCAGGTGATCACCTGAGGTCAGGAGTTTGAGACCAGCCTGGCCAACATGGTGAAACCCTGTCTTTACTAAAAATACAAAAATTAGCTGGGTGTGGTGGCGCATACCTGTAATTTCAGCTACTCCGGAGGCTGAGGTGTAAGAATTACTGAACCTGGGAGGCAGAGGTTGCAGTAATTCTTACAGACAGGATTTCCCTCTGTTGTCCAGGCTGGAGTGCTGCGGCTCACTGCAGCCTCAACCAACCCCGACCTCCTGGGCTCAAGTGATCCTCCTGCCTCAGCCTCCTGAGTACCTGAGGCGACAGGTGTATGCCACCATGCACAGCTAATTTTTTTTTTAGTTGCCCAGGCTGGTCTCAAACTCCTGAGCTCAAATGATCCTTCTGCCCCGGCCTCCCAAAGAGCTGGGATTACAGGTGTGAGCCACTGCACCTGGCCTGATGCTGCTTTTCTTAGTGGATACATTTTCTAGTTGTTAAGCTGCCACTTTATCAAGCAGGAATCTAAAGTGTATAGAAATGGCTTGGCACAGTCAAGCCACACTTAAAAGAAGCTCTTACCCATATTTGGTCTGTACTACCCTATCAACAAAGCAAAATTAGGTTTAGAGAAATAAGCACATTTTATTACCCAACAGCCAAGTGAAGAATAAAGCAAATATAAGTACCACAGTTCAAATTTGACTAAAGTTCAGTGTTTTCTCCAACTGAAAGAGGTCCTGATGAGAGAGCCCATGATTCTGACAAAAATTGTGAGAGAAACTTTAGCAACAGATTCTGCTTGCTATACCTCTGCCAAGACAAGTCCCAGCAACAGAGGCATCTGGCTACTTGCAGGAAATCTGGGTCAAATCTGCACTTAGAATTGGAAAAAGAATGGCTTTGCAGCAATGTCTATGGGTAGAATTCAGAGTAACTGTAAACTTGGATGGCTAAAAGACACGCAATCGAACAAACCCTATTTTCACTGACCTCTAGTTGAAACATAGTTTTTCCTTCCATCATAAATGTAGGTGAAAACCACAACGGTATTAGTGATATTTGCAACTTTATCACCACAGATGTTTTTATAGCATATTACAGTTGTGGCAGACATCTTACCACTCTCAGCATTCCTCTCACTCCTACTTCAAAATCATGGTAGTTGCTACATCTGCCACCAGATCTGATTTAATGTAGCACTAGAGAAATGCATTCATTGCCGGGCGCGGTGGCTCAAGCCTGTAATCCCAGCACTTTGGGAGGCTGAGGCGGGTGGATCACGAGGTCAAGAGATCGAGACCATCCTGGTCAACATGGTGAAACCCCGTCTCTACTAAAAATACAAAAAATTAGCTGGGCATGGTGGCACGTGTCTGTAATCCCAGCTACTCAGGAGGCTGAGGCAGGAGAATTGCTTGAACCCAGGAGGCAGAGGTTGCGGTGAGCCGAGATTGCGCCATTGCACTCCAGCCTGGGTAACAAGAGCGAAACTCCGTCTCAAAAAAAAAAAAGAATAAATTCCTTCTTGCCAAACACCGTCAACATGGTGTTCAGGCGCTTTTTTGGAGGTTGGCTGGGTAGCCTATGTCTCCTTTGAACCTCATGCTAGAAAATTCATCGTGGCCGGGCGCGGTGGCTCATGCCTATAATCCCAGCACTTTGGGAGGTGGAGGCGGGTGGATCATGAGGTCAGGAGCCTGACCAGCCTGACCAACATGGTGAAACCCCGTCTCTACTAAAAACACAAAAATTAGCTGGCTGTGGTGGCGTGTGCCTGTAATCCCAGCTACTTGGGAGGCTGAGGCAGGAGAATTGCTTGAACCAGGGAGTTGGAGGTTGCAGTGAGCAGAGATTGTGCCATTGCACTCCAGCATGGTGACAGAGTGAGACTCAGTCTCAAACAAACAAACAAAAATTCATCGTGGTGATCATAGATGTTATTGATCAGAATAGGGCTTTGGTTGGTGGACCTTGCAGTCAAGTGAGGAGACAGGCCATGCCTTTCAAGTGCATGAAGCTCACTGATTTCATCCTCAAGTTTCCACAAGGTGCCCACCAGAAAGATGTCCAACAAGCCTGGCAGAAGGCAGACATCAATACAAAATGGGTAGCCACACGATGAGCCAAGAAGATCGAAGCCAGAGAAAGGAAAACCAAGATGACAGATTTTGATCATTTTCAAGTTGTGAAGGCAAAGAAAATGAGGAACAGAATAATCAAGAATGAAGTTAAGAAGCTTTGAAAGGCAGCTCTCCTGAAAGCTTCTCCCAAAAAAGCACCTGCTGCTAAGAGTGCTGCTGCTTCTACGGCTGCTGCTACAGTTCCGGCAGAAAAGATGACTGCTGAGGGCAAGAAGGCTGCAGCCCAGAAAGCCACAGGTCAGAAGGCAGTACCCTAAAAGCCCTGAAGGGTCAAAAAGCTCCAGCCCGCCGGGCGCGGTGGCTCACGCCTGTAATCCCAGCACTTTGGGAGGCCGAGGCGGGCGGATCACAAGCTCAAGAGATCGAGACCATCCTGGTCAACATGGTGAAACCCCGTCTCTACTAAAAATACAAAAAATTAGCTGGGCATGGTGGCGCATGCCTGTCATCCCAGCTACTCAGGAGGCTGAGGCAGGAGAATTGCCTGAACCCAGGAGGTGGAGGTTGCGGTGAGCCGAGATCGCGCCATTGCACTCCAGCCTGGGTAACAAGAGCGAAACTCCGTCTCAAAAAAAAAAAAAAGCTCCAGCCCAGAAAACACCTGCTTCAAAGGCATTTGGCAAGAAAGCACAAGAGGCAATTATAAAAAGTAACAATGGTTCTTTTTGGGGAAAAAAATAAAAAAAGAGGCCAGGCACAGGGGCTCACACCTATAATCCCAGTACTTTGGGAGGCTGAGGCAGGTGGGTCACTTGAGGTCAGGAGTTTGAGAACAGCCTGGCCAACATAGCAAAATCCCATCTCTGCTAAAAATACAAAAATCAGGCCAGGTATGGTGGCTCAGGCCGGTAATCCCAGTACTTTAGTTGGCCAAGGTGGGTGGATCACAAGGTCAGGAGTTCGAGACCACCCTGGCCAATATGATGAAACCCTGTCTCCACTAAAAATACAAAAAAATTAGCAGGGTGTGATGGTGCATGCCTGTGATCCCAGCTACTCGGAAGGCTGAGGCAGGAGAATTGCTTGAACCCAGGAGGCAGAGCCTGCAGTGAGCCGAGATCGCGCCACTGCACTGTAGCCTAGGCGACAAAGTGAGACTCTGTCTCAAAAAAAAAAAAAAAAAAAAAAAAAGGCATGCATGTGCATGCGCACAGACACACACATACATCAGCCAGGCAAGGATGGAAGGAGTGGTGGGGGATGGGTGGGGTGCCTGTAATCCCAGCTACTTGGAAGGCGGAGGCGGGAGAATTGCTTGACCCCAGAAGGTGGAGGTTGTAGTGAGCTGAGATCACACCACTATGCTCCAGCCAGGGTGACAGAGTGAGACTCAGTCTCAAATATAAATAAAAAAACAAATTTCAACAGAACAAGAGCTGAGCAATTATATAACATGAATTCAGAATTCTGATTAGTGTTATCTTCCTAATTTACATGGATGGAACTGCCTTATATCACAGACCTTTGGATTCATCAGAAACTAGATAACTATACTCCTTGCCTGGAGTCCAGGACAGCCCTACTATTTTTTAAATCAAGCTCTGCCTTAGAGAAAGTGTTAAAATAACTTTGATATGTACAATTAACCTCAGGTTTTAAAATAAATACTTATAAACAGAAGTTTTCCATAATGGTTTTTTAAAAGAGTCATCTGTTAATTTAATTCTGATCTTTTTTATATGTGCTTGTTAGCCTGTATATAGCTCAAATTTATAGCCTCAGAACACTAACAGATGTTTTAAATATCTCATTTTCTACCAACATGAGAAGTCCTGGATTTCTAAAACCTAGAGGGAGTTAATATCATCCTAGACTAAAGGCAAAGACTATAAGAAAAGGTAATATATGTTGCTCAAGTAACCTTCCATATAACATAAATATTTTGAACAAGATCAAAGAAACCAGCTGATCCACATTTAATCAAAGTTCAAAGGATTGTTTTTTTTGTAAATGTAGAAGTGAAAAAGACTTTTCAGAGGAATTTTTAAATTATATTTTTCATTACATTTTCTCTACCAGGATCCTTACCGATTCAACTTGTTTCAACACCAATGTAATAACCTTCCACAAATGAAAGGCTTTTTACTGAAAAAAAAGTTATACAACATACAGCACAGGTAGAGGGAGAAAAAACTAAAAGGATCTGTGATAGCCACCTCTGGATGGGAAAAGATAAAAGGGACTTTATTTTTTCATAATCCTTAAATTTTTATATGCACAAAAGATCCCTTCAAAGATAAAAAGTGGCCCTTACAAAAATAACACATCACTAGAATATACTTTCTCAAACTGAATGAATATCTTTTGTGACTACTACTTGCACTGAAGTTGGCCTTGACTTACTTTATTTTTTTGAGATAGGGTCTTGCTCTGTTGCCCAGGCTAAAGTACAGCAGGCACAATCATGGCTCACTGTAGCCTTTAACTCCTCAGCTCATGTGATCATCCTGCTTCAGCTTCCCCAGTAGCTGGGATGACCTTCCTAAATCACCACGCCCAGCTAATTTTTAAATTTTTCTTCTGCAGAGACAGGGTCTCATTACGTTGACTAGGGTGGCTTCAAACTCCTGGGTTCCAGCGATCCTCCCAACTCGGTGCTGGGATTATAGGCATGAGCCACCATACCCAGCCCTGCCTCTGACTTTAAGGGGTTTACAATCTAGTTGAGAAGATAAAGTACAGATCCATGGAATAATTAAACAACTAAAAGATTCAGTCACAAAACAAAGGGCAAGATCAACACAATTTTTAGGAATTGAGAAGGAGAAGGCTGAGTGGTTGGACACAATCTCAAAGAGGAAGACTGTAGGTCCCATCAGGGCAGGGGCCACCACTGTGTTGTCTGCCAGTGAGTGTTCAGCTCAGGGCTAACTTCTGTAAATATTTGTTGGTGGAGTGATTAATAGAGGAGAGAATCTGGCTTTGAAAGACAGCTTTCAAAAGATAGAGAGAAACCTACTATACCTATAGACCAAAGCAAAACAAAGGTTCAGGTAATTCTGGGTTATGAACTGTTGTCTTTATACTATGAATAAATGGGTTTTCAACTTTTCTAATAAACAGAATGAAAGTGTAACCTTAGAAGAGAAATTAGGCAATAACTGTGCTAGGCTACATGGAGGGATAAGAGGTAGCATGACATTAGCAAGAAATTACTATAAAATGAGGTGTGACTTTAGTAAGGCCTGGCATGGAGCATAACAAAGAAATAAAAGGAGCAGGAACTAGAGGTGGAGGAAAATTTACCGGCAAATCCTACAGGGAGGAAAGAGAAAAGGGAAGGATTTCAGTCCTTTCCACAGTTTTGTGACTGGATAACTGAAAGAATGTTTTTACTTTTAAACATCCATCCATCCATCCATCCATCCATCCATCCATCCAAAACTCATTGATGCTACTGCATGGGGATTCTCAACCTTACAAAAAAAGAGCAACTTTCCCCTTCCCTGACTATACCTTTGAGTTGACTGAGTCCCTGTGTGTTCCAGGATCTATGCCTGACACTGGAATAGGATAATAAAGATAATTTCTACCCTGAAGAGATGAGAAAGAAGGAGATAAGCAATAATGTAAGTTGAGACTGCTCTGATAGCAGTGTGTTTTCTTCCCATTCTTTCCAACTTCAAATAGAACCTGGCCTTATAAACTGGCTTTGTGCAGCCAATACAAAAGTAAAATTTACAAGTTTTTTTTTGTTTGTTTGTTTGTTTTGTTTTTTTTTTGAGATAGAGCCCTGCTCTGCTGCCCAGGCTGGAGTGCTATAAGGTCTTTTAGGCTGATTGACAGTGCCATGGACTCCATATTAACCTCTGTGACTGGCAGGGACACTCCAGATGAGTTCCTGGAAAATCTAAAGTAACTAGAAGACCCTGCAAAGAAAAAGAAATGATCAACCTCTGTGTGCCTACTTAACTTTAAGACATTCTCTATTGTTCCTTATTCCCGCCCCAACTGATAAGGCCATGGACTCCATACCCTGTGACCCCCTCCCAGCTTACAAAAAACTGCCCTAAAACTGTAACTTCTGTAACTTTCCACTGCCCATCTCAAACCAATAAAACCAACTCCTATCTCACTGCCCTTTGCTGATGCCCTTTTCAGCCTCAGCCCACCTGCACCCAGGTGAATAAACAGCTATGTTGCTCAAAGAAAGCCTGTTTAGCGGGGGTATCTTCATTCAGTGCACACATTTTAACAAGTGCAGTGGCGCAATCTCGGCTAACTGCAACCTTTACCACCCGGGTTCAAGTGATTCTCCTGCCTCAGTCTCCTGAGTAGCTGGGATTATAGGTGAATGCCACCATGCCCGGCTAATTTTTATATATTTTTTGTAGAGACAGGTTTTTGCCATGTTGGCCAGGCTGGTCTTGGACCCCTAGGCTCAAGCGATCTGCCCACCTCAGCTTCCCAACGTGCTGGGATTACAGGTGTGAGCCACCGTGCCCAGCCAAAATTTACAAATATTTAGGCTTAAATTATATAAATCACTGATTTTGTTATATAACTATATGCATTCTTTCAGATCCGGTTTCGAATTGATCTTAAAAAAATACTAACAAGAATAAAGGTGTAAGTTTTTTACTGCAACGAAGGAAGAGACTGCCTAAATAGAATATCCTGTAGAAACCCAAAGTCAGTACAGAAAAGAAAACACTTTCTTTGAAACACTTGAAAAACAAGACAAAAGGCTGGTTATTTGAATAGCAGTGATAGACTGCTCTATCTGGGGATTTCCACTGATCTTTTCTAAAAGAATTCCAAAAGATACCATCTTATCATCTACAAATATCTTGGTGGGAGGCACAAACGTACTTACATTGAGTCAGGCAGGAATGCTCCCCCTTCTCAATCTGAAACTTAATAGAGCAAAGTTGCCAGGAGTTGCCTCAAATGCATGCAGTACCACTCCTGTCTGCTCTTGCATATTCTGTGCATTTGGAATCAATCCAAACTCCAAAATGGAAATAAAAGTACTTACCTCAGAAGGTTGTTGGAGGATTAAATCATTTGAGTTTTATTATCCAAAGTAATTAACATGTTTGAAAGCTGCAAATTTAAGACTTAAAATCCGGCCGGGCGCGGTGGCTCAAGCCTGTAATCCCAGCACTTTGGGAGGCCGAGGCGGGTGGATCACGAGGTTGAGAGATCGAGACCATCCTGGTCAACATGGTGAAACCCCGTCTCTACTAAAAATACAAAAAACTAGCTGGACATGGTGGTGCGTGCCTGTAATCTCAGCTACTTAGGAGGCTGAGGCAGGAGAATTGCCTGAACCCAGGAGGCGGAGGTTGTGGTGAGCCGAGATCGCGCCATTGCACTCCAGCCTGGGTAACAAGAGCGAAACTCCATCTCAAAAAAAAAAAAAAAAAAAAAAAGACTTAAAATCCAACTTTAAAAAATCTCAGGCTGGACACATCAGCCCTGTGATACCAGCACTTTGGGATGCCAAGGCAGGAGGATCACTTGATCCCAGGAGTTCGAGCTTAGTCTGGGCAACATGGGGAAACCCTGTCTCTACATAAAATTAAAAAAGAATAAAAACCCAGTGCCCAGACTCTTGCCTTAGGAGGATATTTCACCTTTCTGCTTTTGCCTTTCTTTTTAGGAGAAGATGTCATCTCTAATATATCTTAGATCTCTAAAATGTCTCAATGTCATTCTTTGGACTAAAAACATTTTGGCTAATGAGATGTTTTAAACCTAGCTTAAAACCAATTGAGATGGATTTTCATTCTTATTGCCCACGCTGGAGTGCAGAGGCATGCTCTTGGCTCACTGTAACCTCCGCCTCCTGAGTTCAAGTGATTCTCCTGCCTCAGCTTCCCGAATAGCTGGGATTACAGACATGTGCCACCACGCCTGGCTAATTTTGTATTTTTAGCAGAGATGGGGTTTCTCCACGTTGGTCAGGTTGGTCTCAGACTCCCAACCTCAGGTGATCTGCCAGCCTCGACCTCTCAAAGTGCTGGTATTACAGGCGTGAGCCACTGCGCCCAGCCCCCAAATTATTTCCTGAACAGCTTCAACATGTCTAAAACTGACCCAAATATTTTGGAGGCACGAAATTATAGCTATAAGACACACTTCCTGACCTCAAGGAGTTGAAGAACTGAAGGAAGCAGAGATGGCTGCAAAAAGAATGGACTTCTGACTGACTTCAGGTCAGGCTTGGAGGAAGGAAAGAATTTTAATCAATGGAAGAAAGGGCATAGGATGAAGAATACAAAGTCTATATTCTTTCTTTAATTTTAATCCTGATTTTGTGGCCTTGAACAAACCATTCATCACTTTTTCCCCTTCACAAATCCACCAGTATTGAGGGCCTACTATATATAAAGTATTGTGCATCAATTAACTAATGAGGTGGGCAGGTCATCTGAGGTCAGCAGTTTGAGACCAGGCTGGGCAACATAACAAAATCCTGTCTCTACTAAAAATACCTTGGCCACGTATGGTGGCTCACGCCTGTTAACTCCAGCACTTTGGGAGGTTGAGGCAGGCAGATCACGTGGTCAGGAATTTGAGACCAGCCTGACCAACATGGTGAAACCTGGTCTCTACTAAAAATATAAAAATTAGCTGGGCGTGGTGGCTTGTGCCTATAATCCCAGCTTCTCAGGAGGCTGAGACAGGAGAACTGCTTGAACCTGGGAGGCAGAGGTTGCAGTGAACCAAGATTGAGCCAATGCACACCAGCCTGGCAACAGAGCAAGATTTCGTCTCAAAAAAACAACAACAACAAAAAAACGGGAGGGTGAGGGGAAGCTGGGAAAAAAATTAATTAATTAAAATAGATAAAATAAAAGATTTTCCAATCTAAGATTAAATAAGAGGTAGCTCAAAACTAAAAATAACTCCAAGCTCACATGATATTGGTATTATAAAACAAAATTTTTTTTTTTTCTTTTTTTAAAGAGATAGAATTCTCACTATCACCCAGGCTGACGTGCAGTAGCATGACCATGGCTCACTACAGCCTCTAACTCCTGGGCTCAAGCTATCCTTCCATCAGCCTCCTGAGTTGCTGGGCTACAGGCAGGCATAACTAGATTTTAACTGCACCTAGTTAAAATCTATTTTAGTAAAGATAAATTTTTAAACCTGCTTTTGTCATTTCACCCTTTCTCAATCAAAAACAAAGCATGAAACCTAAATTTAACATATGTAGACTTTTTACTATTTAGAACAGTTACAGTGTGTGAAACAAAATAAATATGTAAAAATTACTCTTTGCATTAAATTTTCAGATTCATGCTCCATTCTCCTCCCATTTGAAACCATAGCTGTCTTTTGCCACTGAAAACAGTACTTCATTTGATAGTTGTGGAAATAGCCTATGCCATTCAACAACCAGTTTATGATAGAACACTGAATTTATCTAACAAAAACACAACACGCCTATCAGTACTTCCCTTTGTCCTGTGTATTCTAAACCTTTGCCAAAAGCAGAGGAAAGAAAGTACAGATGGACAGGATATCCTTAAACTATTTAGTTGGCTCTATTCATTCAGAGAGAAGTCTAGTGTCTGATTCATAGTTAGAAATTTAAATTAGGGCTGGTTGTGGTGGCTCACATCCATAATCCCAGCACTTGGGAGGCTGATTGGGCAGATTACTTAAGGTCAGCAGTTCAACGCCAGCCTGGCCAACATGGTGAAATCCTGTCTCTATTAAAAGTATAAAAATTATCTGGGCATGGTGGTGTACACCTGTAATCCTGGCTATTCTGGAGGCTAAGGCAGGAGAATAGCTTGAATCTAAGAGGCAGTTGCACTGAGCCAAGATCCTGCCACTGCACTCCAGCCTGTCCTAGGGCTAAAAGGTAGATCTCCCTCAATGAGCAGTCTGCCTGTCACTAGGCAAGCTTTGAAGTGCTGAACCCTTTGCCCAAAGGGAAATGAGGAAATCCTGGTTTTTCAAGATTCACATATTACCTCCAATACAGCTCGTGGCTTAAGAGAGTGAAGTTAAGGAGAAAAGCAGACAAAAATTTCTTAAGGGGAGTAACAGAAACCAAGTACCTCTAAATTTACTTATAGAAAATAACAACACATTGACTTTAGGGTCGTGGCCACATTTTGATGTCCTTGTCCATTTTGATATAATTTTTAATATTATATATGCATATTAAGTCACTATACATCCAATACAGTTCAGCAAATATTCCAGAGAACCTAGTAGTGGGTATTGGATAATTATGTTTAGTACTGAAACTATACCAGCCTTTTAGTGATGCCAAACCACTTAATCTCCATAAGCCTGTAATCTCATCAGTGAAGATAAAATTGTGACATTTGCATGGCTATGGTGAGGATTTAAAAAGCCAGTGAATATAAAGGCCTGATTATAGCATGTTCCTTAACTCAAACAGTGTTTTTTGTTGTTGTTGTTGTTGAGACGGAGTTTCGCTCTTGTTACCCAGGCTGGAGTGCAATGGCGCGATCTCGGCTCACCGCAACCTCCGCCTCCTGGGTTCAGGCAATTCTCCTGCCTCAGCCTCCTGAGTAGCTGGGATTACAGGCACGTGCCACCATGCCCAGCTAATTTTTTGTATTTTTAGTAGAGACGAGGTTTCACCATGTTGACCAGGATAGTCTCGATCTCTTGACCTTGTGATCCACCCGCCTCGGCCTCCCAAAGTGCTGGGATTACAGGCTTGAGCCACCGCACCCGGCCTCAAACAGTGTTTTTGCCTTTTTCTTTCCTTCTTTTTTCCTTAGTAGACAGACAGCTCTATAATCTTAAAACTTACAGTCCGGAAGAAGATACACTATAATCATGACAAGGAAACAATCAGGATAAGGATAAGAATACTACTATTACTAATAATAGTAGAAGTTAATACTTAGGTAGAACTTGTTGTAATTAAAGCATTATTCTTGGGTTTTATTTTTTAAGATGGAGGTCTCAGGTCTCACTATGTTGCCCAGGTTAGTCTCAAACTCCTGGGCTCAGAGATCCTCCTGCCTCAGCCTCTCCAGTAGCTGCGACTCTAGGCGTGTCCATGGCACCCAGCTATGGTACTATTCTAAGGACTGTCCACATTTATCTCATTAATCAAACCTTTTAACAACCTTCTGAGGCAAGTAACTAGGGCCATGATAGTACTATATAAATATGTGGGAGTGACTCTCTAAACTCCATTCTTGAGTGGTTGTGGAAAGTACCTTCTTGGAATTAATATTAGATAAAACGATGTGGGGGTATGGGCTTGGGATGGTGAAAGATGTTCTGAATAAAAAGTAACCATGTATGAATGCCCAGAGGTGAAAATGCACACATGGATAGATGATCAAAGAACCAAAAGGAGTTCCATTCAGGCAACAAACATGTGAAATACACAAGCGATCTACAAATCCACATAATAGGCAACATGGTGACTGGGGTGATATACAAAGAGAGGCACTCTTAGGAAAGGCAGAGTTTCATAAAGGCAAGAAGAGTTGGCTGATGGGTAAACCAACTGCACGGTTGGCAAAATGCTGGAGAAGCCCACCTGTCAGCAACAGCCTGTACTGGGGGATCCTCTGAACCGGCTTGAGCAGGTAGTGCTTGAGGGCCAGATTAGCACAGCGAGGGCTCATCTGAAAGGAGAAGGCATCAAAAATAAGCATGAGTGTTTTGTAAGAAGCAAGGGACCCACATTCAAGTGCTCAGGAAGCCAAACTTTAAACACCAAGCAACTCTTGAAAGTGCTTTGGAGAGGCTCCCTTTCATTTTAAGGTACAGCTGTTACATACACTGAGAGTAAACTCCAGCTAGATTCACCACCAAGCCCCACCCTTTCCTGTAGGCAGCCCCTGAAATCACTTGCTCCTAGGGAAAACTTGTTCACAGCCCTCTTAAAGAGGGTGGTGGCCACAGTCTGTGTCCTAAGCTAGTTAGAGCCCACCCTACCCAGCAGCTCCCATTTGTATTGATAAATACAAACAAATCCCAACGGACCAAGAAGGAAATGCGTGGCCCCCAAAATAAGGCAGTGGAAATACAACTGCCAGGAATTAGATTCAAATAATAATCAGAGCCTTGCAGTCAATATAGTCACCATAATGGTGGTGGCGGGGAGAACTGTAGAAAGTAAAGATAACCTGAAACGCAGGCTTGCTAAGTATCCCTTCTTTAAGAAGCCTGAACAATGTAAATATCTTTTGCAGATGCATGTCCTTATATAAAAAGCCCCCAAATCACAGTTTTTACAGGAGCATCTGATTGTGGGACCACATTTTGGCTTGACTATAAAGACGTTTGATTATCCCTTGAAACCTCTCTTCCTTAGAATGTACAACCGACATCTATGTCAGCCCATTCCTGAGCCTCACCCTCATTCTCCAACCTAAGAGTTTACTGTGAGGTGGCATCAAAAAGGCCAAGTAAAAATGTCACTGCATCCTAAGAACTACAAAAAAATGTCAAGCTTCTAGCATAGCCCAACTTGGTGGATAAGTTTTTTCAGATTTGCTCAGACTTTTATCATTTTCTAAATACGTTTCACCACTGTCTGGTACACAGAGTGATTATTAAATTATAACGATCATGCATGTTAAGAAAGTATCTTTCATTTAAGCATCATTAATCCAGATTGCTAATTATCCTGGCCTTATGACTTCCTGTTTTCTTTTCTTTCTTTTTTCTTTTTGGAGACAGAGATTTGCTCTTGTTCCTAGGCTGGAGTGCAATGGTGTGATCTCAGCTCACCGCAACCTCCGCCTCCTGGGTTTAAGTGGTTCTCCTGCCTCAGCCTCCTCAGTTGCTGGGATTACAGGCATGTATCACCAAGCCCAGCTAATTTTATATTTTTAGTAGAACTGGGGTTTCTCCATGTTGGTCAGGCTGGTCTCAAACTCCCGACCTCAAGTGATCCCTCCGCCTCAGCCTCCCAAAATACTGGAATTATAGGTGTGAGCCCGGCTTGGTTCCCTGTTTTGTTGTTGTTGTTGTTGTTGTTAATAAGGTAATAGAATAACTCACTGGACTCTTACCAAAACCTGGGTCAATCATCAATTGCCACAATTAAATCATACTTTTTTTTTGAGACAGAGTTTCACTCTTGTTACCCAGGCTGGAGTGCAATGGCGCAATCTCGGCTCACTGCAACCTCCGCCTCCTGGGTTCAGGCAATTCTCCTGCCTCAGCCTCCTGAGTAGCTGGGATTAAAGGCACGTGCCACCATGCCCAGCTAATGTTTTGTATTTTTAGTAGAGACGGGGTTTCACCATGTTGACCAGGATGGTCTCGATCTCTTGACCTCGTGATCCACCCGCCTCTGCCTCCCAAAGTGCTGGGATTACAGGTGTGAGCCACCGCGCCCAGCCCTTTTTTTTTTTTTTTTTTTTTAAGATGGAGTTTCGCTCTTGCTACCCAGGCTGGAGTGCAATGGCGCGATCTCAGCTCACTGCAACCTCCGCCTCCTGGGTTCAGGCAATTCTCCTGCCTCAGCCTCCTGAGCAGCTGGGATTACAGGCACGCGCCACCATGCCCAGCTAATTTTTTGTATTTTTAGTAGAGACAGGGTTTCACAATGTTGACCAGGATGGTCTCAATCTCTTGACCTAGTGATCCACCTGCCCCAAAGTGCTGGGATTATAGGCGTGAGCCATACTTTGTTTTTTGATAGCACAAAGACAACAGAGGAGAGGAAAAGATTACAGGTGACTTTAAAGTTTATTTATTTATCTATTGCCCAAATCAGAAAGCAGCCATATTATAATGTTTTAAAAACTTTTCATTTCGGCTGGACATGGTGGCCAACACGGTGAAACCCCCTCTTTAAAAAAACAAACAACAAAACAAAAAACAACAAACAAACAAAAACAAAAAACTTTTCTAGTTTTTTTAGAAATGAAAAAACTAGAATTCAGTGATCTTTTTAAAGTTTCAAAACAGAGAAATAAGTACTAAAATATAGTACCCAATTTTTATTCCAAATTGGTGGAATGGATTTGTGATTTTATCCCCAATTAAATCAGGGTTCCACTCTCACAATTCTGAGTCAAGAGTAAAAGCTTTGGCTAACACATGCTCTAAACAGGTTATTACTGTTTCTTAACTTTGGCACCAAAATCATGTTATTTATTTATCTGAAGAGAAACAAATTCTCTTTGCCATCCATCATTGTAAGTTAGTTGTTAGGATAAAAGAAAAAGTTAAATTAAAAGTTAAGAAATGTTCCTTAGAGTAATCAATTCATTGAGTCAGAAAGTAGAATGGTGGTTGCCAAGGGCTGGGAGGGAAGAGAGAATGGCGAGTTAATGTTTAATGCCTGCAGTTTCAGTTTTGCAAGATGAAAAGTTCTACAGATCTGGTTGCACAAGAATGTCAATGTACTTAACACTACTGAACTGTACACTTAAAAACGGTTAAAATGGTAAGTTTATGCTATATGTATTTTACCATAGTTTAAAAAGTCCCATCAGAATATTCTTTTCGGCTAGGCGCAGTGGCTCATCACTTTGGGAGGCCAAGGAGGGTAGACCACCTGAGTTCAGAAATTCAAGACCAGACTGGCCAACATGGTGAAACCCCATCTCTACTGAAAATACAAAAAATCAGCCAGGTGTGGCGGTGCATGCCTGTAATCCCAGCTATTCAGGAGGCCAAGGCAGAAGAATTGCTTGAACCTTGGAGACGAGGTTGCAATGAGCTGAGATTGTGCCATTGTACTCCAACTGGGGCCACAGAGCAAGTCTCTGTCTTAAAAAAAAAAAAAAAAAAAAAAAAAAAAAATTCTTAAGCTCCTCTTTCCCCACCCTTTTCCCATCCCCCCATTAAAAAATTGTTTCCAAGTCAAAATATTCCCATGTGCAATAACAGATTTTCAAAATTAAGTCATGTATACTGCTTGAGTTCTCACCATTTAAATTGTTCAATTCCTTCTTTGATTTTGAAGGGATTATATTTTAACATCTTTTTGTTTGCAAGCTTTGTTTTCAATGACTGTAATTTATTATTAAAGCTTCACAACAAAAACAAAGAGAAGTGTTCAACATTAGATGGTAGCAAATACCTCAAATTCTCTAACAACAGCAGCAAAACCTGGATTTTTCTTGCACTGTTCATCCAACAAGGCTATATTCTTATCAAATTCTTTGATGTAGGTGGAATACATTTTTAGATATGGTCCCTTTTTTACAAAGATATCAGCAATTCTTTGTTGTTCAGTCCTGTGGATAGAGAAGAGATACACACAAATATAAAGAGAGAGTGATTAACATATCCAGTGATAAGCAGAATCCACATCGAAGGCATCAACTTATCTTTTTTTTCTCTTCTTATAAGACATATCTCAAAGATCCGGGCGCTGTGGCTCATGCCTGTAATCCCAGCACTTTGGGAGGCTGAGGCGGGTGGATCATGAGGTCAAGAGATCGAGACCGTCCTGGTCAACGTGGTGAAACCCCGTCTCTACTAAAAACACAAAAAATTAGCTGGGCATGGTGGTGCATGCCTGTAATCCCAGCTACTCAGGAGGCTGAGGCAGGAGAATTGCCTGAACCCAGGAGGTGGAGGTTGCGGTGAGCCAAGATTGCGCCCTTGCACTCCAGCCTGGGTAACAAGAGCGAAACTCAGTCTCAACAAAAAAAAAAATAAATAAAAATAAATAAAAATAAAAAAGACATATCTCAAAGAAAAAAATAAAAGAAAAAAAAAAAAGAAAAGACAGATCTCAAAATGCCTACTCTTCACCATTTCCACTGCCACTATCACTGCCTAGACTCTCACTGGTCTCCCTGCTTCCATTCTTGCCCTCTCCAAACCATTCTTCAGCACAAGGGGAGAGTTTAAAAAAATATTTGTCGGCCGGACGTGGTGGCTCATGCCTGTAATCCAAGCACTTTGGAGGCCAAGGTGGGCGGATCACCTGAGGTTGAGAGTTCAAGACCGGCCTGACAAACATGGTGAGACCCTGTCTTAAAAATAAAAAAAATTTGTCATACCATATGACTTATAATGGCCCTATATTACATACAGGATGAAAACAAACTCCTGGGCCAGGTACAGCAGCTCACACCTGTAATCCCAGCACTTTGGGAGGCTGAGGTAGGTGGATCATCTGAGGTCAGGAGTTTAAGACCAGCCTGGTCAACATGGTAAAACCGACTCTCTACTACAAATACAAAAATTAGCCTGGCAAGGTGGCTCACACCTGTAGTACCAGCTACTTGCAAGGCTCAGGCAGGAAAATTGTCTGAATCCAGGAGGTATAGGTTGCAGTGAGCTGAGATCACACCATTGCATTCTAGCCTGGGTAACAGAGCAAGATTCCATTAAAAAAAAAAAAAAAAAAAAAAAATCCTTGGCCGGGGAGGTGGCTCATGCCTGTAATCCCAGTACTCTGGGAGGCTGAGGCGCACAGAACACTTGAGGTCAGAAGTTGGAGACCAGCCTGGCCAACATGGTGAAAGCCCATTTCTACTAAAAATACAAAAATTAGCTGGGTGTAGTGGCACACGCCTGTAATCCCAGCTACTCAGGAAGCTGAGGCAGGAGAATCACTTGAACCCAGTAGGTGGAGGTTGCAACGAGTCGAGATTGCACCACTGCACTCCAGCCTGGGCGATAGAGTGAGACTGTCTCAAAAAAAGAGAAAAAGAAGAAAAATAAACTCCTTACCTGGCATACAAAGGCCTACCCTTTCTGATCCCTGTCACACTTCTCTTCCTCGTCCCCATTTCTCTCCCACCACACTGGCCTTCTTGATCTGCTTTGGACACATGGAGTTCATCTGCACTATGCAGACTTCCACTAATGGTTCCACATGCCTGGAAATATAGAACTCTGGTTGCCTCCTCCTTTTTTTTTCAGATGTCAATGTAAATACACCGTCTTCACAGAGGGCCTTCCTTGACCACCCAAGCTTCATTCACTACCACAGCATCCTATTTTCAGTCTCTGCAACTCAAAAACTGCTTCTGATAGTTTTCATATCTGTTTATCTGGTCCCTCCCCTATTAAATGTCTGCTCCATGAAAGCAAGAAATCCGTTTTGTGCACTGGGATAACACCTACATACTTAGAGCACAGACTAGCACACAGTAGACACACAAACCTTGTTGAATGTTAAAATAAAATATTTCATCAATTCTTTTTAAAGCCAATGGAAAAGTTATTTCAGAATCAACTAAAACCAAAGAATATGTATTGACGTGAAACCTATGAGAAAAACTATTTTAATAAATAGAAAATTAGGCTGCGTGCAGTGGTTCATGCCTATAATCCTAACACTTTGGGAGGCTGAGGAGAAAGGATCACTTGAGCCCAGGAGCTGAAGACCAGCCAGGGAAATATAGGGCAACTTGTCTCTACAAAAAATTAGCTGGGCGTGGTGGGGCATGTCTGCAGTCCCAGCCACTTGGGTGGCTGAGGTGGGAAGGATCACTTGAGCCCTGGGAAGCCCAGGCTTCAGTAAGCCGTGGTCACACCATTGAACTCTTGGCCTAAACAAGAGTGAAACTCTGTCTCAAAAAAGAAGAAGAAAAAGAAAGATCTGAAGCAAATAAGCTGCCCCTCTTTTAAAAAAAAATTTAAAACAAGAAAAAAAAGGAATTTTTTTTTTTTTTTTAGATGGAGTCTTGCTCTGTCACCCAGGCTGGAGTCCAGTGGCATGATCTTGGCTCACTACAACCTCTGCCTCCCAAGTTCAAGCGATTTTCCTGCTTCAGCCTCCTGAGTAGCTGGGACTACAGGTGCGAACCACCACACCTGGTTGATTTTTATATTTTGAGTAGGGATAGGATTTCACCATATTAGCCAATCTGATCTCAAACTGCTGACCTGGTGACCTGTCTCAGCCTCCCAAAGAGCTGGGATTACGGGCATGAGCCCCCATACCCAGACAGTAATTTTTTTAGAAAAGAAAAGAAGGCCAGGTGTGGTGGCTCACGTTTGTAACCCTAGTACTTTGGGAGGCTGAGGTTGGTGAATCAGCTGAGATCAGGAGTTGAAGTCCAGCCTGGCCAACATGGTGAACCCCATCTCTACTAAAAATACAAAAATCAACCGGGTGTGGTGGCGTGCACCTGTAATCCCAGCTAACTGAAAGGCTGAGGCATGAGAATCGTTTGAACCCGGGAGGTGGAGGTTGCAGTGAGCTGAGATTGCGTCCAGCCTGGGTGACAGATGGAGACTCAATGAAGGGAAGGGGAGGGGAGGGGAAGAGAGATCTCATCCAAGGATTATAAAAATTTTGTCAGTAATAAGTGCTTTACCCATAATTGTAGTTTTAGGTGTTTCTTTCATCAATTTAGTTTGTTTTTCAGGAATGCTTAATATTTTAACACAGAACATCCACAGTTATAAACTTTTGGAAACTTTTAGTATAAGCAAAAAATATATTTAAGCCTCTTTACCACACTTGCTTCCACAAATATATATATATATATGTTTTTAAGACAATTCAGATTAATTTTTTTTTTTTTTTTTGAGACAGAGTTTCGCTCTTGTTACCCAGGCTGGAGTGCAATGGCACGATCTTGGCTCACCGCAACCTCCGCCTCCTGGGTTCAGGCAATTCTCCTGCCTCAGCCTCCTGAGTAGCTGGGATTACAGGCATGTGCCACCATGCTCAGCTAATTTTTTTTTTTTTTGTATTTTTAGTAGAGACGGGGTTTCACTATGTTGACCAGGATGGTCTTGATCTCCACCCGCCTCGGCCTCCCAAAGTGCTGGGATTACAGGCTTGAGCCACCGCGCACGGCCCAGATTAATTTTTAAGATACTTTTTTGGCCGGGCGCGGTGGCTCAAGCCTGTAATCCCAGCACTTTGGGAGGCCGAGGCGGGTGGATCACAAGGTCAAGAAAAAAAAAAAAAAAAGATACTTTTTTTTAAGAAGAAAATGACAAAGAATATATAGGAATATCCTTGGTAATTATATTTTACTTCTTTTTTTCCTTTTCCTGAGATGGAGTCTCGCTCTGTCATCCTGGCTGGAGGCTCACTGAAGCCTTTGCCTCACAGTTCAGCCTCCCAATTAACTGGGATTACAGGCACCCACCACCATCTCTGGCTAATTTTTGTACATTTAGTAGAGACCAGGTTTTGCTGTATTGGTCAGGTTGGTATCAAACTCCTGACCTCAGTGATCCACCCACCTCAGGCTTCCAAAATGCTGGGATTATAGGTGTGAGCCACCACCGCCTGGCCTATCATGACCTTTAAAGACCATGTCATTCTAAAGGAATGATATTTTAGTCATTCCTCAGTCCTCAATTGTGTGTTATTTTATACTTAGGCTACTACTAAGTATTAATTGCTTATCTGCCATATTTTCCCAACATATAGAGGCAAGATATTTCCAAAACAAGCAGAGGGTATCTTTCTGGTTTACATATGAAGAAAGCTTAGAGAAATTGTTATCATGAAGGTAGGTGATACTATTTTCTTATTGTAATTATGCTGTGTTCCCCATGGTCTTCAAGAATAAATTCAATCCTCCTAGACCAATCTTTCTACATTATTTCCACAGATGTCACCAAAGCCTCTGCATACTTATTTTCTTCAGCCTAGTAGAAGTAGCTTCCAACACTAACCTTTCAGTATTCTTTTCCTGTTCTGAAATTTACAGCTTCTACAAGGATGTCATACATATATAAATTTGCCTTTCTTTGGGAGGCTGAGGTGGGTGAATCACCTGAGGTCAGGAGTTTGAGACCAGCCTGACCAATATGATAAAACCCCATCTCTACTAAAAATATAAAAATTAGCCGAGCATAATGGCATGGGCCTGTAATCCGCACTGCTGGGGAGGCCAAGACAGGAGAATTGCTTGAACCCAGGAGGCAGAGGTTGGAGTGAGCTGAGACTGCACCATCATACTCCAGCCTGAGCAACAAGAGCAAAACTCGATCTTAAACAAATAAATAAATAAATAAGTTCCCTTTCCAAATTATTTCAGTGAATGGCCTCTTTAACTGAAAAAAAGAGTTTCATGACCTGTAGTTCTAGAAGGTAAATAAAATATTCAGAAACTTCCCATGTGAATACAGCATCTGTCCACACTGAATCTCAAAAATCTTGATTGCACAAGTTCACCTAGAAATTTAAATTGGCTGCATCTTGCTTTTGAGTCAGCGTTACCAAATATTTGTTTAAAATAATAGTATTGAGCTCGGTATGCCAAGGTTGTGAATTTGGGCCTATTGAAAAATAATCAATCTGGTCAGGCATGGTAGCTGAAACCTATAATCCCAGGACTTTGGGAGGCCGAGGCAGGCAGATCACCTGAGGTCAGGAGTTTGAGACCAGCCTGGCCAACATGGTGAAACCCCATCTCTACTAAAAACACAAAAAATTAGCTGAGCGTGGTGGCAGGCACCTGTAATCCCAGCTACTTGGGAGGCTGAGGCAGGAGAAATGCTGGAACCTGGGATATCGAGGTTGCAGTGAGCTGAGATTGTGCCACTATACTACAGCCTGGGCGACAGACTGAGACTCCATCTCATAACAAAACAAAACAAAACAAAACAAAACAAAATCGATCTATGGGTAACTGCAAAGATAAGATACTGAAACAACTCAATATACATCTCTGTTGCATCTGAGGCCCTTATGGCTTCATCTAAAATTGGACACACCAGGAAAATCTGAAAACAGTCCATTTTTACCAGTGCAACATTCTTTCCTCCAGTTCCTTCAGAAGATCCCGGTTGAGCTCATACAGCTGAGGCAAGTAGTATAGGATCTGATTTAGAATCCGGTCCTCAATCACTGGTTTCCCAAGTTGCCTGGAAGCATGAGCTACTGCATCCCGGAAATCCTATTACAGTCCAGAGCAGGAAAAACAATACACACGAATGTAACTTGATAACAAGCTTTTATCCTCAGTCCCCCTCTTCCCTAAAATGATACAGACTGCACAGCTGTATTTCCCATGAGGAATTGCAAATTCAAAGTACCCCCTTCCTCCTACCCGACTCACCTAGATAGGAAATAAAAAATAGTGGCTGAGATGATTACCTGATTTTCAAACATACTATATGATATTTCTCTTAAACCTTTTAGTTTGATATCTTTACTTAGCAATTATACTAAGCAGGTGTCTGGAAACGGTAATGCAATTCTAAATAGTCTTTAGAATTATTCTAGTACAATCAATATAAACACAATCCACTTATTTAAAAAGTCCCCAGGAGATCTTAGCTAATTTTATTCTGGATTTAAGAGTCCCATTGTCCACTTTCAGTCATCATTTTCCAACAACTGGAGCATTCTAAGTGAGGCATGTGGAGAGAAGAACGTGTTGTGGGTCTCCCTCTGTTGTCCAGAATGGAGCACAGTGGCCCAATCTTGGCTCACTGCAACTTCCTGAATAACTGGGATTATACGTACGTGCCACCATGCCAGGCTCATTTTTGTTATTTTTTGTAGAGATGAGGTTTCACCATGTTGCCCAGGCTGGTCTCGAACTTCTGAGCTCAAGCAATCCTCCCACCAGGGCCTCCCAAAGTGCTGTGATTATAGGCATGAACCACCATGCCTAGCAGACACATGCTTGCTAGTCAGAACCCTGGGATACAAGCCCTTGCTCCTTATTTACTGTGTTTCTTTGGGCCAGACTGATTTTCCTCATCTGCTAAATGAGTATAATAGTTATGAGGCTTAAATTAGATACTGCACATAAAGCTTTTATTTGCAATGCATTTGGCACACAGAATCAATGAAACATTTTAACTCCGGACCTGAAATTCTCCCCTCCCTCTAGCCAATCTCTCAATAAATACACCAGGGTTTATACACTTCTCACAAATAAGAATTTTTCCCTTCACATATTATTTTTCATCTACTGTTCTCTAGACTATCTATACCATGTTTTAATACAGGTCACTATCACCACACCCTAACACGCCAGAGGACTTGGAAAGGGTGGGGTAGGAGATAAGTATTTGCCTGGATTTCATTGTCCCCTAAGGGTGGGTCTCAAGGTACAAGTAAAACAGATTGCAATCTGTTCCACAGTCCTGAGGATCCAATAACTAAGATTTGTTCCTTCTCAGAAACAGCTGTTTTAATTAAAATCTGAAAGCAAAGTTTGGATAAATGACTAATAGGCCTTATCTTCCTTTACCTTTATTTCCAACCACTTTCCTTTCAGGGATTTACTGGGTAAATGAAATCAACAAAAAAAGATGCTGTTCTTTCCAAAGATCCTTTCAACACCTGCCCCTAACATACATATATATATTAACCATGAGGTTTTTTTTTTTTTAAATACTCTGGACAACAAAAAAACACAGATAACAAGTATATGAAAGGATTCTTTTCCTAAACTATGGCAATTTTGAAGAAGTCCAATCCTCTTATGCTTATCAATGCTAAAAAAAAAAAAAAAAAAAAAAAAAACCTTCACTTAGGACTCAGTACCTGCCACTAAGTTTATTGATCCAACAGTCACATTAGCCCAAAGGAGCCAACTACTCACACCAGTAACTAAAGGACTAACTTGTATAGCTAATTAGTATCATATAAAATAAGAATATTTAATTCTCATAGTATTATAAGCTCCAATCCAAAAAGCCACACAGAACATCTCCAGAAACCAAACGGATACCAGCCAAATTTCACTTCCCAACAGCTTGCTTCAATCAGCACTCACATCTACTAAGAAAAAATAGAGCCACTTAACACTCGAAAATCATTAGATTGTCTGCTATTGGGGAAGGCTACAGAATACATTTACACGTCATGAATAATGTATTCAAAGCAGAACGGTTAAACATTCTCTGTAATATCTTTTTGCTTTTGTTTTGACCAGTGCAGTGATTAATATAATTTGGATGCAAGAGGTCCTTGCTCAGCAAAGCAATAACCACCACCCTTTCTTCTGGTGGAGTAAGTGATGACTATATTTGTCTCCTGGCAGCAGGATAACTTTTGTTTCCCAGTTGGAAGGTATTTCCTCCGCCATGACAGTGACAGTAGATGTTAGTTAAGGACCCGGTTTGACACAGCTTTTGCCAGACCCTGCATTCCATATGTCTGCCACCATTGCCAAAAAGGAAACTTGTTTATTTAAGACACATTTAACGGACAGCCTCCAAATCCAAACTGAGCTGACCAGTGAGATGGCTGCCTCTAAATGGACGCCCTTGTCACACACCAGGCAAAACTTTGCTTTTCCCAGTACTACTGGATGTGTTTAGGCAGCTCAGAATGAACTGATGGCCCATGATATCGTCTTTTAAATTATAAGTAGTATGTCAGAATAAAATAGAAATTTAATAATTAAAATAGCAAAAGTACACTTAATAAAGAGTATAAGAATTTAGAATACATATGCATGAAACCTAGAGTGTTCTTTTTTTTTTTTTGAGACAGAGTTTTGCTCTTGTTGCCTAGGCTGGAGTGCAATGGCACGGTATCGGCTCACTGCAACCTCCATGTCCCAGGTTCAAGCAATTCTCCTTCCTCAGCCTCCAGGTAGCTGGAATTACAGGCATGTGCCACCATGCCTGGCTAATTTTGTATTTTTAGTAAAGACAAGGTTTCTCCATGTTGATCAGGCTGGTCTCAAACTCCCAACCTCAGGTGATCCGCCTGCCTTGGCCTCCCAAAGTGCTGCGATTACAGGCTCTTGCCACTATGCCTGGCCTACTTTTTTTTTTTTTGAGATGAAGTTTCGCTCTCGTTGCCCAGGCTGGAGTGCAGTGGCGCAATCTCGGCTCACTGCAACCTCTGCTTCCCAGGTTCAAACAATTCTCCTGCCTCGGCTTTCTGAGTAGCTGGGATTACAGGAACCCACCCTCAAACCCGGCTAATTTTTGTATTTTTAGTAGAGATGGGAGTTTCATCATGTTGACCAGCCTGGTCTCAAACTCCTTACCTCAGGTGATCTACCTGCCTCAGCCTCCCAAAATGCTGGGATTACAGGTGTCAGCCACCATGCCCAGACTTATTTACTTATTTATTTATTTATTTTGAGACAGAGTCTTGCTCACTCTGTCATGTCCAGGCTAGAGTGTAGTGGTGAGATCTCAGTTCACTGCAACCTTCTACTCCTGGGTTCAAGCCATTCTCTTGCCTTGGCCTCCCCAGTAGCTGGGATTACAGGTTTATGCGTTTGGCTAATTTTTTGTATTTTTAGTAGAGACAGGGTTTCACCATGTTGGCCAGACTGATTTCAAACTCCTGGCCTCAAGTGATCTGCCTGTCTCAGCCACCCAAAGTGCTGGGATTATAGGCGCAAGCCATTGTGTCTAGCCAGAGAATTAAATATTTAAAGTAAGCACTCCACAAATATTCTGTACTAGTCAGGTTCCTGAATCTTTTCTTAGGTCCATCTGTGCACTTTCTTATAAAATCCAGTTTTAGCAAGAACCTCCCACCCTTGATATTGTTCGGGTTCCTCATCCTCTACCATTGCCCAGGCAATGTATGATGGCCCTGGATGGTCTGTCCTCAGCAAGAATCCTGTTAAGTTGGTTTAGCCAGAATCTCCCTTACTCCTGAAATTTCTTCTTAGTAATTTTCCATCCACTAACTCCCACTTCGCTCTTCCTTGGCTATAAATTCCCACTTGCCCATAATATATTTGGAGGTGAGCCTGATCTCTTTCCACTACTGCAAAATCCCACTGCAGTGGTTCCTATGCCTATTGTTTTTTGTTTTTGAGATGGAGTCTTGCTCTGTTGCCCAGGCTGGAGTGTGGTGCAATCTCGGCTCACTGCAACCCTTGCCTCCTGGGTTCAAGTAATTCTCCTGCCTCAGTCTCCCAAGTAGCTGGGATGACAGGTGTATGCCACCATGCCCGGCTAATTTTTGCATTTTTAGGAGAGACGGTGTTTCATCATGTTGGCCAGACTGGTCTCGAACTCCTGACCTCAAGTGAACCGCCTGCCTTGGCCTCCCACGCCTGGGATTACAGGTGTGAGCCACTGCACCAGGCCTTCTATGTCTATTGTGATAGTCCTGAATAAAGCCTTCTGCATTGTGCTTTAGCAAGTGTCACTGGCCGGGCAGGATGGCTCACACCTGTAATCCCAGCACTTTGGGAGGCCAAGGTGGGTGGATCACCTGAGTTCCGCGTCAGGTGTTTGAGACCAGCCTGACCAACATGGAGACCCCGTCGCTATAAAACAAAAGTGTCATTGAATAACTGGACTCCATTCCTAATTATGGCCTCCATAACCACATGCAGCAGCCCAGGCTGCAGTCTCATTCTCTCACCTCCTGGGCCACCATTCCCTGACAGCTGTGTGCTATGGCCCCAGTGCCAGATGCAACTAATTCACACGGGAACCACACACAGAATCTGTAACTTCTCAGCTCTTCATAAACCTCTACCATTGCCAAAACTGGTGCCACTGGGAGGAGGTGACATCTTTTTTTAATAAAAGGGATGATTACAACATATGTCTGGTTATTTTTCTAAATGTTAACAACCAGGATAATTTGGGAAAGTGTGATGACACTTAAAAGCCAGAGGCAAAGCTATTTTGAAGCAGAAGAATCTAAATTCACCAACACCTCCTTGACGAAATCAGTGAGGATGAAAGACAGCAGAATTAGCCCTTCAAAAGTTAGATCCAGAATTTAACTTTACACACTGGAAAATCTGGGTAATTAAGATATTAAAGTGGGAGGGGAGGAGTTAAGACTGTAAAAATGTTCGTTAGCTATAGAGTTTATTGGCATTCAGTACCTAGACTTCATCCTTACAATAAAACCTACCAAAGATTCTGCATGCCAAATTGAACCACCTACACTGTAGTTTCTGGTCATAATAACCTAATGCTTGTTTAATGTGGAATTTGTAGAGCTAAAAATGGGACTCTGAATTATGAAGCATATGATAATACTATCCTTACTAATTCCCCCAAGCCTACAAGTAAGAATCAGATCAACTTTAAGTTGATCTTTAATTCTTTTGAGATATTAACATACCAGACTTGCCAGCTCGAATCACTTAGGGAAGACCTAAGCAAAAAATCAATGTAAATAAAATCAAGTATGAGCATCTGAGGCAATGAAGCACAAAATAGATGGCCTTCTTCATGGGGTCAGGCTTTTCATCTCCAGCACCAACAAGGAGTATGTGACTTAATTACCAGCTGTCCTGACTGAGCCACCTGACCTCAGGCCATTACTTAACTACTATCATGACACAGTGAATTACAAAGACCAGATGAACATATGAACAGATATGGAGCCCTACAAGGTTCCCTGACCTCACGAAGGATACCAGAAATCGCTTCACTTTAAACAAAAGCAAAGCAGCTGTTGAGGTCAAAGTGCTATGATAAATATGCAGAAATGAGTGTGAAACTATGAAGTAAAAGTAGAGGTGGGAAAGTCCCCACATTAACCATTTGACTTTGTTTTTAAAATGAAAATTTTTCCCAATGAAATTATTCTTCCCTCTTTATATGGAAATCAGTACATATTCATCAGTGGTGCATAATCATCAATGCAAAACTATAGAAAACATAACTGAAAGCAATCTTGTATGTTTAGCTTCCAAACTCCTTTAACTAACAAGTAATCATCATAATATGTCTAAGTGACCATGATCTAGCTTCATTTTTATCTTTAGAAGATGAAAAACCAGTTTCTCTGGTTTCCAGGGCAACTAAAAGAATTCTGAAAGCAAGCTAATACATCCAAAGATACACTATATCCTATACAGCATGGTAGAGATTTCAAGTAATAATTTCAAATCAATTTCTAAAGAACCACTAAGTACAAGGGCTCAGACAGACCAGACTTCAAAGTCTGGTTCTGCTATTATTAAGTAGTGGGTTATTTTTGACAGTTAGCTTACTTCCTTCGTTGAAAAAAAAGAATAATAACATCTACTCGATAGAGTTATGAGGATTAAAATAGGTAATTGATGTAACCTAGCATGCTGCAAAGAACATAGAGAGCACTTAATAGAACACTATTTAATTAAAGGAGATTTGGTTAAGTTAAATGATCAGATGAACATCATTTAAGATCCACAAGTCACCTTCCCTCCCTCTCTCCCGTTGTTGCCAAAAAAGGGATCCACAAGTCCCTGAAGGCTTGGAAAGAGAGCTCTGAAACAGAGGCATCTAAAGAGAAGGAAATACCAAACCGAGGTAGGAAAAACACCTCAGCAGCAAAACAAAGGTGCTCTGAACAATGAACTTCATTCAGTGAAGGGCAGTTCTCACGTGAACTAAGCTGCTCCAGAGTGAAGATTTGGTAGCCATGTCAACAGAAGCTAGAGGAAGATTCTTTATAACTAAAGAAGAAATGCCGAAAGTGGTTCACGAGACTCAAAAGACAGGTTGTATTCAGTAAAACAGAATGAAGTAATTTTAACATCGGAAAAAAACATGAGAACTGAGAACGTTTTCCATTCCATTTACAATGCAGTAAATCTCTTCTATTTAGTAATAAGACATTTGAATGCCCAGGGTAGCCTTGCCTCTGGCTGTATAGGTTTTATTGAGTCTCTAAAATTTTCAAGGGGATATATGTCTCCACCTAAAGAAATCAGTGAAACAAAGATGCTTCATTACTAAGATGATGTAACCAGTCCATCTTTGTCTAAAAACCCCTTCCAAATATTTTTAAAATGCATACTATTTGTACATTTATATAATAATTTTATAGAGATATTTGCTAAGTCTAGTTTCCATCAGAGAGCAAATAAATAATCTAAAATTACTTGTACTTAATTATATTTTAAAAAGAAAAAAAAAAAGAATTTCCAAAGCTAGGGATTTTTTTTCAGGCCCCTATGTTTTTTCTTTCTTTCTTTCTTTTTTTTTTTTTGAGACAGAGTCTTGCTCTGTCACCCAGGCTGGAGTGCAACAGCACTATCTCATCTCACTGCACCCTCTGCCTCACGGGTTCAAGTGATTGTCCTGCCTCAGCCTCCCGAGTAGCTGGGACTACAGGCGCACCACAACACCTGGCTAATTTTTGTATTTTAGTGGAGATAGGTTTTTGTCATGTTGGCCAGGCTGGTTTCGAACTCCTGACCTCATGTGATCTACCCTCTTCAGCCTCCCAAAGTGCTGGGATTACAGTTGTGAGCCACCACACCAGGCCAGGCCCCTAGGGTTCTGGTGGACCAAGTACAGAGCACAGGTAATCATTTAGTGAATATGAATCATCCATAAGTGTAACTCACTTTTCATGTTCATATGTATCCATTCAAAGAAAAGCTGATAATAATGATAGTTTGCCAAGACATAAATGGATGCATATTCAGTGAACCTTTCATTTCTCCACAATTAAGCCTAATTTATGATGTTAATAATTACACCACATAGTCACCACAGCTCCCTTTTTCATTGTTTGATCTATCTTTTCTTTTTGTTTGATGCCTTTCTTACGTCTTAATATCTTGCCTAAATATAACTGAAATAAAGTAACACTAAAAGCACTTCTTTAACTGTCAATGCATAATAAAACTTGTGAAAACTTGCAAGTACAAAGAAGTGCATGAGAAAAATGAACAGGCACTCAGACACATGTCATAAGTTTTTCCTAACAAGTCTGTTCAAGTTGACAATTACAGGCTGGCTGCAGTGGCTCAGACTAGTAATCCCAGCACTTTGGAAGGCTAAGATGGGCTGATTGCTTGAGCCCATGAGTTTGAGATCAGCCAAGGTAACATGTCGAAACCCCAACTCTAGAAAAAATAAAAAATTAGCTGGGTATGGTGGTGAGTGCCTGTACTCCCAGCTACTCAGGAGGCTGAGGTGGGAGGATTCTCTAAGCCCAGGAGGTTGAAAGGCTGCAGTGAGCTGTAATCGTGCCACTGCACTCCAGCCTGGGCAACAGAATGAGACCCTGTCTCAAAAACAAAAAAGCAAACAAAACAAAATCGACCATTTAAAAAAACTGAAAATGGAAGTAAAAGTTAGTTGTAAAAATGTCTGTTTCTGCTGGGCACGATGGCACGTGCCTATAGTCCCAGCTACTTGGGAGGCTGAGGCTGGAGGATTGCTTGAGCCCAAGAGTTCTGGGCTGTTGTGTGCTATGCCAATCAGGTGTCTGCACTAAGTTTGGCATCAATATGGTGACCTACTAGGATCGAGGGACCACCAGGTGGCCTAAGGAGGGGTAAATAGGCCCAAGTCGGAAAAGGAGCAGGTCAAAATTCCCATGCTGATCAGTAGCAGACTGCGCCTGTGAATAGCCACTGCACTCCAGCCTGGGCAACATAGCAAGACCCTATCCCTGTCTCTCAAAAAAAAAAAAATGTCTATTTTCAAGTCTGTTTCTGGAAGCTTATTCAGAGTAGAGAAAAACACTTTTAAACAATGATAATGATATTCTTCATGTATTGCTAATGCAAAACTCTAATAGGAAGTATCTTCAGCAAATGCCTAAGAAAATATATTATCACCTTAAACACTGTTAAAAAGACACAAAGTTTGAAGACTGGACATATAGCTACTAAGACTCTTTCAGAAATCATCTTATCTACATATACATGAAATGTATACATTTTAGAAAATGTCTATCATTAAGTTAATAATGCTGAAAACTTCCAGGGGTAGGGAAAGTACAAAAGGAAATAGTCTTAGGCTTCAAGAAAATATTAGTAGATACTTACAATATGCAAAAGTTTTAACACATCCACAAACCTGTAAAAAACAGCAATGAAAAAAAGTTTTAAATGTGCCAATTGGGGGAAAAACAGTCCTCTGAATTGTAAACTAGATACCTACACTTTCTCTGAGCTCATGATCTCCTTGGCAATATGATGAACTTTACTTTTCATTCCATTTTCTTCATCCTGTGGATAAGAGCACATTTAAAAAGCATGAACTCATGAAAGAATAATGAAGATGAGCTGTGAGCTAGTCAGACACAAATTTTAACCCTGACACTTGTAAGTTTCCTACTAGCACACAGTTCATACTATATTACATTTCAAATGGTAAACATGGAAAATTGGATGAGTGATAACCCATGTCACAGGAGTGGCCGAGAGCAATCAGTAATCTTCACCGTCATTAGCTGGATTTATGAATTGCCCTGAGCAGCTTCAGAACACAACCATCAGAGGTTCAAAATGGAAGTCACAAACCAAAAAGGCTGCAGGGGAAACAGCCCCTTACAGATAGATAGTGGAAGAAGAGTCCTCTGGGTGCATACGAATAATTTAAGAATTAGTGAATATCCAATAGGAATGTAGACAAGAACTTCACCAGAAGTAAAGCTATTTGAACTCACAACTTAAGTATAGTCTGAACAGGGCTCTTCAATCTATAACAAATACAAGTCAACATTACAGCCACAGGCTCTCCGAATTTCCTTAAAATCCCTTTTAGATATGTGCTCGTAGAGTCAAGGCAGTTTTATTCTAAGGAGCTGAAATGAAATTTTTATTTTATTTTATTTTTGAGACAGAGTCTTGCTCTGTCGCCCAGGCTGGAGTACAGTGGCACGATCTCAGCTCACTGCAATCTCTACCTCCCAGGTTCAAGCAATTTTCCTGCCTCAGCCTACTGAGTAGCTGGGACTACAGGTGCATGCTATGACACCTGGCTAATTTTTTGTATTTTTAGTAGAGGGGGGGTTTCACTGTGTTAGCCAGGATGGTCTCGATCTCCTGACCTCGTGATCCACCCACATTTGCCTCCCAAAGTGCTGAGATTACAGGCATAAGCCACCACACCGGACCATGAAATTCTTTCATTACGGACTGCTTTGTATAAAAATTAAATGCCCTAGCGGGAACAAAAAATATGTGCATGTTTAACAAAATAATAATAAAGATGACTCAAAAAAAAGGTCTCAATATTTAGGTAAATTTGTTGCTGTTGTTTTCAATAAAATATTGAGAGCTGGATTTAGTTCCAGAGAAGTCAGAGAAGAGGAGAGGAGCTTCTCTCCATTTATGTTCTAGTTCAAAATCAGAACACGACAGTTCCACAGTAAAGAGCAAAAAGAGCAAGGAACAAGCAAGTATAAATTTAGGTATTACACCTAAGATGAAAATGATGACTACTGACATTAAAAGGAAAATGCTTAAATGTTTCTTTGAAGAAACATCAGACCTGGTTTTAGAAACAGGTTTCTTTGCATTCTTTTTTTTTTTTTTTTTTTTGGTGCCATGACTCGAATTTCTTTGCATTCTCGGTAGCACTGGCAACACCGGAACACAGTTATTTTGTGCTGACCAGGGTGCAGCTGAACAAAGCAATGACATGATTAGCATTAAAAATGACCATGACAGGCCAGGTGCAGTGGCTCATGCCTGTAATCCCAGCACTTTGGGAGGCTGAGGCAGGCAGATCATGAGGTCAGGAGTTTGAGACCAGCCTGGCCAATATGGTGAAACCCCATCTCTAATAAAGATACAAAATTAGCTGGGTATAGTGGTGCATGCCTGTAATTCCAGCCGCTCAGGAGGCTCAGGCAGGAGAATCACTTGAACATGGGAGATGGAGGATTCACTGAGATGAGATTGGCCCACTGCACTTCAGTCTGAGTGACAGAGCGAGACTCTTTCTCAAAAAACAAATAAATTAAATTAAATAAATAAAAAATGACTGACAATCCAGTAGTCATTCATTAATGAAATGCCGCAGGAAAAAAATAATGGTAGCAACTTCTCTCTAAAAGTAGTCTTCTTTTTAAAATTGTAATCATGGATCATCGTAGCACATCTGCTTCCCAGAGACTCACTGTGATGGATCACATGACTATTTTAGTTCTCGATTTGGGAATTTTTTTTTTCTTTTTTAAATTTCCAAATACAACATTGAGGAGGAAAAAAATGCTTTCGAGTGCTTCCAGAATTTCAGTGCCACAACCAAGGTATAAAAACAGATCCAGGTTTAGCCAGATGCGGTGGCTCACGCCTGTGATTCTAGTACTTTGGGAGGCCGAAACAGGCAGATCATGAGGTCAGCAGATCGAGGCAGAGGCAGGCGGATCACAATGTCAGCAGACAGAGACCATCCTGGTTAAACAGTGAGACCTTGTCTCTACTAAAACCACAAAAAATTAGCCAGGCATGGTGGCACATGCCTGTAGTTCCAGCTACTTGGGAGGCTGAGGGAGGAGAATAACTTGAACCTGGGAGGTGGAGGTTGCAATTAGCCGAGATCACATCACTGCACTCCAGCCTGGGGGACAGAGCAAGACTCCATCTCAAAAAAAAAAAAAAAAAAAAAAAAATGGATGCAGGTTTCACAATGAATGTAACCCTTCTGAAAATTAATTTTAGTAATTTTTTAAAGCATGACTGTATATGTTCCATACATAAACTGAAACCTTTTTATGCACTTACTTAAAGCATGGGTGATGTTCCAGTGAATAAACAGGAAGAGAATTCCTCAAGGTTTTATAGCATTTTAGAATTTAGATTTTTTTAAAACTGTAATTAGGCTGGGTATGGTGGCTCACACCTGTAATCCCAGCACTCTGGGAGGTCGAGGGAGGTGGATCACCTGAGGTCAGGAGTTCGAGGCCCGCCTGACTAAAATGGTGAAACCCCATCTCTACTAAAAATACAAAAATTAGCTGGGCATGGTAGCACATGCCTGTAGTCTTAGCCACTAGGGAGGCTGAGGCAGGAGAATCGCTTGAAAACAGGAGGCAGAGGTTGCAGTGAGCCGAGATGGCACCACTGCACTTCGGCTTGGGCAAGAAGAGTGAACAGTGTCTCAAAACAAAACAAAATAAACAAAACAAAAACAAAAAACTGCAGTTACTTCTATGCTCATAAGAAGTCAGAAAACTACAGGGAAAAATTTTATTTTTGCACTCATTCTTTTTACTATATTGACAACCATTAGAATCATAAATAATACTCGGTCATTAGAGTCAATGAAGTCAAACACAGGGACTATATAAAGTGAGAGCTGGACCAAGAGCACAGTCCCAAAGAACCTCCACTTAAAATACACATTTGTCAAGGCTCAAAGTCGACTATTAGCACAGTTGGGAAAAGAATCCAGATTTCCCAATATCTAATCTACAAATAATTGTATTACACTTTGAATCTCAACATCTGCCTATAATCTCAGCATATCCTCACGAATAATCACTGCTAAACAATACCCACACATCCACTCTCCCACCAAGACTGAGCTAATCTAAACATTCTGAAATATTTGCTTTAAATCTTTCTTCACTTTCTTTTTTTTTTTGAGATGGAGTCTCGCTTTGTTGCCAGGCTGGAGTGCAGTGGCACGATGTTGGCTCACTGCAACCTCCGCCTCCCAGTTTCAAGTGATTCATTCTCCTGCCTCAGACTCCTGAGTAGCTGGGATTACAGACACACACCACCATACCCAGCTAATTTTTGTATTTTTAGTAGAGACAAGGTTTCATCATGTTGGCCAGGATGGTCTCAATCTCCTGACCTTGTGATCCACCCGTCTCGATCTCTCAAATTGCTGGGATTACAGGCGTGAGCCACTGCGCCCAGACTTAACATAGGTTCTTGAATGATGGAGACTAATAGGTTTTGCTCAACTACATTCAATCACCTTTTTTTTTTTTTTGAGACAAAGTCTGGCTCTTGTTGCCCAGGCTGGAGTGCAGTGGTGTGATCTCTGCTCACTACAACCTCCACCTCCCAGGTTCAAGTTATTCTTCTGCCTCAGCTTCCTGAGTAACTAGGACTACATGCACATGCCACCACACCCAGCTAATTTTTGTACTTTCAGTAGAGATGGGGTTTCACCATGTTGGCCAAGATGGTCTCGATCTTCTGACCTCATGATCCACCTGTCTCGGCCTCCCAAAGTGCTGAGATTACAGGTGTGAGCCATCACTCCTGGCCATACATTCACTCACCTTTTAAACTACACATAGCTATATTCCTCAGGAAGACTGTAGTCTTAAGCACAGTCTGACCTTGACCTGGCAGACCACGTATCAGGCACTAAATAATCATGATTATATAAGGGTCTACACACACACACACGCACACACACATACACACACACACACACACACACACGGATAATTGTTATTTTGAAAAAATATTTTAACAAGTCCAAACTTTTCTATCACAATGGGGTTCTCCATATAATCTGTAGATAGAAAGTTTAATGGTTATAAAATTCAGTCTATAAATTTTAAATTAGGGATGAGCTTGGCATGGTGGCTCATGTCTGTAACCCCAGCACTTTGAGAGGCCAAGGTGAGAGGACGGCTTGAGCCCAGAATTTGAGACCAGTCTGGGAAACATAGCGAGACTGTGTCACTAGTAAAAAAAAAAACAAAATGAAAAACTAATAATAAACAAAATTAAAATTACAAATGCACTAAAAATGAGAAAAACAGAAACTGAAACCATTTAGGGAACTGAAGCCCTGACTCCTTCATTTCCAAAGAATGCAATGTCCCTTAAAGGACAAGAGAGGATCTCATCAGTACCTTTAAAGAAACGCAGGGACACTATAGGTATGGAAGCATGTGATTACTAGTGTCAGCTAAAATGTGTAGCAGCTCTACACAAACATTTCAAGTAGGTGTTAATGTATTTTTGGCATCTACTCTTGTTCCCTCTGCTCTTTTTAGCACTCTGCTTTTGTTTAGGTCTCTACTCTGTACCTATTTTTTCTCTCCTTCTCAGAACCTTGCTCTACCAGGACCTGCATTACACAGGCTTGTGTAGAAAAGGCTACTCCATACAAAAAATTACTAAAAATGTGAAAACTCTAAAACTTCTAGAAGAAACCTTTTTTTTTTTTTTTTTTGAGACAGAGCTTCACTCTTGTTACCCAGGTTGGAGTGCAATGGCGCGATCTCGGCTCACCGCAACCTCTGCCTCCTGGGTTCAGGCAATTCTCCTGCCTCAGCCTCCTGAGTAGCTGGGATTACAGGCACACGCCACCATGCCCAGCTAATGTTTTGTATTTTTAGTAGAGACGGGGTTTCACCATGTTGACCAGGATGGGCTCGATCTCTTGACCTCGTGATCCATCCGCCTCGGCCTCCCAAAGTGCTGGGATTACAGGTTTGAGCCACAGTGCCCCGCCAGAAACCATTTTTAAAAAATCCTCATGACCTTGAATTAGGCAGAGTTATTAGATACAACACCAAAAACATAACTGATAAAAGAAAAAAATTGATAAATGGAATGTCATAAATTGTTTATGCTTCAAAAGACATCAAGAAGATAAAAAGATAAGCCATAGACTGGAGAAAATATTTGCAAATCGTGATTCTGAGGAAGAACTAGTAGCCAGAATACATTAAGAACTGCGATAGGGCTGGGAGTGGTGGCTCATGCCGGTAATCTCAGTATTTTGGGAGGCCAAGGCAGGCAGATCCAGACCTGGAGTTCGAGACGTGGACAACAGGACAAAACCCCATTTCTACAAACAATACAAAAATTAGCTGGGCATGGTGGTACACACCTGTAGTCCCAGTTACTCAGGAGGTTGAGGAAAGAGGATGACTGAACCCGGGAGGTTGAGGTTTTGGTAAGCCATGATCACACCACTGCACTCCAGCTTCAGCAGCATAGTGAGACCATCTTTACAAAATAAAACAAACAAAAAACAATTAGCCAGGCATGATGACACATACCTGTAGTCCCAGATACCTGGGAGGCAGAGGTTAGAGGATCACTCGAGCCCAGGAGTTCGAGGCCTATTATAGTGAGCTATGATCACAACATTACACTCTAGTTTGGACAACAGAGAGAGAACCTGTCTCTTAAAAAACCCCACAAAACTCTGATAACTCAGTACAACTCAAACAAAAGGGCAGAGTGCAGTGGCTCACACCTGTAACCCTAGTACTTTGGGACGCCGAGGTGGGAGGATCACTTCGGCACAGGAGTTCGAGACCAGCCTGGGTAACAAAGCAAGATTTCATTTCTATTAATAAAAAAAAAAATTTTTAAGAGAAAATGATATGAATATGTGAATAAACATTTCACCAAAGAAGATATAATGGCCAATAAGTACAAAAAAAGTTGTTCAACCTAATTAGTTATTTGGGAAACGAAAATTAAAACCACAATGATATACTTCACATCCACACAATGGCTGTAATAAAAAAAATCAGTGCTATCCAAATATCACATAGAAAAAAAAAATCAGAAAATACCAAGTGTTGGTGAGGATGTGGAGCAACTGGAACCTTTATATATTGTTGGTGGGCATGGTAGCCCTTACTCATCTACTGTGATCAGCATGAGAAACGAAAAATAACTTGGAGCAATCTCAGCTATGTGACGTAGGCAAAATTTATCAGGGCCAGAGAAACATGAGTATGAGATTTCAGCAATGTCCTAGCCCCTATGCCCAGATGCAACTGTTTAGAGGCATTTTTATTCTTGACCAGCTGCCTCCACGAATAGTCTCCACGTTCCTGGAATTTGTGATACAAAGAACAATGTAAAGTCAATCAAATAGCTTATTCTATTTTAATATAAATTATTAATAAATGGCTTAGGAATTGTCTCTTCTTTTCCTTTAAAAAACCTACTTGAGGCCAGGCGTGGTGGCTCATGCCTGTAATCCAAGCACTTTGGAGGCCAAGGCAGGCGGATCACCTGAGGTTGGGAGTTCAAGACCAGCCTGACCAACGTGGTGAAACCCTGTCTTAAAAAACAAACAAACAAAAAAAAAACCCACTTGAGAGCAGGTGCTGTGGCTCACGCCTATAATCCCAGCACTTTGGGAGGCCAAGGCAGGCAGCTCACCTGAGGTAGGAAGTTTAAGACAAGTCTGACCAACATGGAGAAACCCCGTCTCTACTAAAAATACAAAATTAGCTGGGCGTGATGGCGCGTGCCTGTAATCCCAGCTACTAGGGAGGCTGAGGCAGGAGAATCAGTTGAATCCAGGAGGCAGACGTTGCACTGAGCCGAGATCCCACCATTGCACTCCAGCCTGGGCAACAAAAGTGAGGCTCCTCTCAAAAGCAAACACAAAACCCCACTTGTTGACCAGGCACGTAGACTCACGCCCGAAATCCCAGCACTTTGCGAGGCTGAAGCAGGTGGATCACCTGAGGTCAGGAGTTCAAGACCAGCCTGGCCAATGTGGTGAAATCCCTTCTCTACTAAAAACATAAAATTAGCTGAGCATGGTGGCGAGTTCCTGTAATCCCAGCTACTTCAGGAGGCTGAGGCAGAAGAATTGCTTGAACCCAGGAGGCGGAGGCTGCAGTAAGCTGAGACTGCACCATTGCACTCTGGCCTGGGTGACAAGAGTGAGACTCTGTCTCAAAAAAAAACAAAAACAAAAGTAAAAACACAAAAAAACCCACTTGTGGCCAGGCATGGTGACTCACGCCTGTAATCTCAGCACTTTTGGCCAAGACTGGTGGGTAACTTGAGGTCAGGGGTTCAGAACCAGCCTGATCAACGTGGTGAAAACCTGTCTCTACCCAAAATACAAAAATTAGCTGGGCATGGTGGCCCACATCTGTAATCCTAGCTACTCAGGAGGCTGATACAGAAGAATTGCCTAAACCCAGGAGATGGAGGTTACAGTGAGCCAAGATTGTACCACCGCACTCCAGCCTGGGTGACAGAGTGAAACTCCACCTCAAAAACAAAAACAAAAAAACCCACTTGTGGCTGGGTCAGGTGGCTCACAGCTGTAATCCCAGTACTTTGGAAGGACAAGGCGGATTGATCACTTAAGTTCAGGAATTTTGAGACCAGCCTGGACAACATGATAAAACCTGGTCTCCACTAAAAATACAAAAATTAGCTAGGCATGGTAGCAAGTGCCTGTAATACCAGTTAGGGAGGCTAAGGCAGGAGAAATCTCTAGAATCCGGGAGGCAGAGGTTGCAGTGAGCCGAGATTGCTGCATTGCACTCCAGCCTGGGCAACAGAGCCAGACTCTTGTCTCAAAAACAAAACAAAACAAAACAAGACAAAACCTCCACAACAGAGCAAGAGACTCTTATCTCAAAAACAAAACAAAACAAAACAAAACAAGACAAAACCTGTAACTGCTGCTAACAGGAATCTTGAATCTATGCTCCAGGCTTGCAGTCCTCAAGTTTCGACCAAATAAACTCTTTACTTATACTAACTTCGCCTCATTTTTTTACCATTAAGTTGACAGGGTTTTCTGCTGTCTGCTAATGTCATTGAGCACAGAATGATTTTTTTTTTTTTTTTTGAGATGGAATTTCACTCTTGTTACCCAGGCTGGAGTGCAATGGTGCGATCTTGGCTCACTGCAACCTCCGCCTCCTGGATTCAGGCAATTCTCCTGCCTCAGCCTCCTGAGTAGCTGGGATTACAGGCATAAGCCATCATGCCCAGCTAATTTTTTGTATTTTTAGTAGAGATGGGAGTTTCACCATGTTGGCCAGGATGGTCTCAATCTCTTGACCTTGTGATCCACCCGCCTCGGCCTCCCAAAGTGCTGGGATTACAGGCTTGAGCCACCGCACCCGGCCTTGAGCACAGAATTTATATTCTCCTTGTTATTCTGAGATCATTTTCAAGAGGAAGAAGTCAGTACTCCTTCATTTTAAAATCTGAAGTCAGTAACTGCCTTTTCACAATTTGATAGCAAATTAGTAAAACAGTTCTACTGTCAGCCCATTCACTGCTCTACATATAAATTTGAAAACATTAATGATCATTAGAACCATCAGGCATATCTTAAATTTCAGATTCCCAGGTACTGTCTTAGAAATTCTGATTGTATAGGTCTCAAATGGAGCGCTAAAAGTAGGTGTTAGAAGAGGGAATTACACAGGGCACTATGGCTCACACCTGTAAACCCACGTGGCATTTTGGGAGGCAGGAGGATCACTTGACGCCAGGAATTCAAGACCAGCATGGGCAACATAGTGAGACCTCAAAAATACAACAACAACAACCAAAAATAGCCAGGCATGGTGGCACGTGCCTGTAGTTCCTTAATCACTTGAGAAGCTGAGGTGGGAGGATCACATGAGCCCATCAGTTCAAGACTGCAGGGAACTAAGATAAATAAGAATAGCCCCCCTTGGCCTGGTGTGGTGGCTCACACCTGCAATCTCAGCACTTTGGGAAGGTGAGACGGGTGGATCACTTGAGACCAGGAGTTCAAGACCAGCCTGGCCAACATGGTGAAACCCTATCTCTCCTGAAGATACAAAAACTAGCCGGGCGTGGTGGTGCACACATGTAATCCCAGGTACTTGGGAGGCTAAGTCATGAGAATCACTTAAATCCGAGAGGCAGAGGTTGCAGTGAGTCAAGATCGTGCCACTGTACTTTCCAGCCTAGGTAACAGAGTGAAACTCTTATCTAAAAAGAAGGAAGGGAGGGAGGAACGGAGGGAGGGAGGGAGGGAAAGAAGAAAGGAAAAGAAAGAAAAGGAAGGAAGGGAGGGAGGAAGGGAGGGAAGGAAGGGAGGGGAGAGCGAGCCAGCCTTCAAGAAGTGAACAAGGGGCCAGGTGCGGTGGCTCAAGCCTGTAATCCCAGCACTTTGGGAGGCCGAGGTGGGTGGATCACGAGGTCAAGAGGATTGAGACCATCCTGGTCAACATGGTGAAACCCCGTCTCTACTAAAAATACAAAAAATTAGCTGGGCATGGTGGTGCGTGCCTATAATCCCAGCTACTCAGGAGGCTGAGGCAGGAGAATTGCCTGAACCCAGGAGGCGGAGGTTGCGGTGAGCCGAGATCGAGCCATTGCACTCCAGCCTGGGTAACAAGAGCAAAACTCCGTCTCAAAAAAAAAAAAAAAAAAAAAAAAAAGAAGTGAACGAGGGAAACAAATCAAACATACAAATAACTATATATAAGCACAACTATGAAAAGTGGTGCCACCTTGTAGGAGAGAAAGACCATAATCAGACAGAGGTATGTCAATCAGGAAAGGCTTCGTAAAGAATAAAGCATTTGATGACTCCAAATCACTGTTTAAATACAGTCCATCAGTCCATCAACTACTCCCATACTAGCTACTGCAGATATCAACCCATCAATACCAGAAACCTGGACTCTTCTTTTTCGTCCCTACAGTCACCTTTCATTATTACAACTGAGTCAAGTCCTGTCAACGTGTCCTGAAGATTTCTTAAAAGCTTAAATGATCCTTTCCTCTCCTTTGATGTTGCCTCCTCAAATCTTGCCTTCACTATTACAGCAACTAAGAGGTCTCTTTAGCTCTGTGTTTACCCAACTGTAAACCCTTTTGTACACTGCCACTAGAATATTTCTAAAATGCAAATATAATCAGGTTAGTTCTCAGGCTAAATGTTAGCAGCTCCCTATCACAGATGGGTAAAGAAGATCCAAGTTTCCTTTGCCAAGTGTATTAGGCATTTCACAATGTGTCCACTCATCTTCACCAGCCTCCTCTCTCCTCCTCCACACTGTGTATTCTCTACCCCACCACGCTGCAACTCCAGTCGTGCTCTGCCCTTCTGTGTGTCCCTTTGCGCATAAACCTTTCCTTCTGCCTTGACTTCTTTCACCATCACTTCTCCTCCCTGAAGAGTTCTGTCTCTCATATTCCAATCATCCTTTAAGACAATACTCCAACTTTCTTTTAATGAAGGCTGCCTTGATATTCTTTCCCTCCCACTATCAAAGGACAGGATAACTTCCTGGTTCATGTAATGCTTACAGGACTTAACCTAGGAGACTGTGTTTACTTGCTGAAATGTCTGAATTCCCTCTAGTCTCTGATCTATTCACACTGTACCCTTCTGCACATAGCACGCTGCTTGGTCCACTGTGCAATTAATATTCATGAGTAAGCAAATGTGTACAAGGGTGGCTGCCACTTTCTCAGAATCTATGATAGAGCACACTGCTTTTGAAGATTTGCTGTATAACATGAAAATGTAAACTAAAGTGAACTAAAAGCTTTCATCACATAAAAATAGAAGGTTGGACCAGATGATTAAGGTCTTTTCCAATTCTAAGGTTCTAGGAGTCTATATATTCCATTGTCCATATTACCTTCTAAACCAGGATAGCTACAGAACTAAAGAGGTATAAAAATTATTAGAAATAAGTCAATGAATTGCAATCATTTTCAAAGTAGATAGAAAGTTAAATATAAATTAAAGAAATATATATAAAGCTCTATATTATCTCCAACTTGTAAGAACAATGACTGATTCTGACCCAAGTCAAACAATGATAGAAAAACACACAACCCATGGCATCTCAAATTTTCAGCTAACGAAAATCCTCACTTAAATTATATTGCATTTCAAAGCAGTTCCCTGTTAAATAACAGCATCTCCCAAAAGTACACTGCTGTGGAAGTTGAAACATGAGCCATAAACAAATGAAATTACTTTGTCAAGGTCATAAATAAGTCAAACAAATTCCAAAACAGAACCTTTGTTCTGAAATCTAGTTTTATGTTTCTATCTCTTGATACTAGCCCAGCTTTGTAAATTCTTAATTGTGCTCTCATCATTTCATATTTGTTCACTGCAAGTGACATTCAGTGAAATTTATCCATTACTTTTTTTTTTTTTTTTTTTTTCAGACAGAGTCTTGATCAACTGCCCAGGCTGGAGTGCAGTGGCGGGAACTTGGCTCACTGCAACCTCCACCTCTGGGTTCAAGCAATTCTCCTGCCTCAGTCTCCCGAGTAGCTGGGACTACAGGCACACGTCACTGCACCTGGCTAATTTTTGTATTTTTAATAAAGATGAGGTTTCACCATGTTAGCCAGGCTGGTCTCGAACTCCTGACCTCAAATGATCCACCCATGTCAGCCTCCCAAAGTGTTGGGATTATAGGTAGGATCTACTGTACCTGGCCCATCCATTGCTTTTTAATAGAATTATTAAAAGGTCTCTTCTATCCTACTCTAGAGTTCTAATAAAAAAACAAAAAATGTTAACATCCAGACTTACCTGAGAAACATCTATCTCTTTATCATTAAGTTATTTCAAAAATGAAGTGACACCATGATTAATATCTAAAATTTTTTGTTTTTTTTGTTTTTTTTTTTTCCAAGATGGATTTTCCCTCTTGCTGCCCAGGCTGGAGTGCAGTGTCTTGATCTTGGCTCACCGCAACCTCCACCTCCCAGGTTCAAGCGATTCTCCTGCCTCAGCCTCCCAAGTAGCTGGGATTATAGGCAAGTGCCACCACGCTCAGCTAATTTTGTATTTTTTTAGTAGAGATGGTGTTTCTCTATGTTGGTCAGGCTGGTCTCGAATTCTCTACCTCAGGTGATCTGCCTGCCTTGGCCTCCCAAAGTGCTGGGATTACAGGCATAAGCCACCACGCCCAGCCTAATTCATATCTAAACAATGCTCTCTTAGGTTTTCATCCTTTCTTTATGAGAGTATATATCATATGAGTTACTTTACAAAGAAGATTTTTTTTAAAAACAAGGAAGTCAATATATAACGAAGGTGAAGAGGGTAAAAATTCTAACCACAAAGAAGCAAAATAAATACATCTTACTTCTTTAACAAACATTTTAAGCCGTGAAAGGAAAGACCGAAAATATAAAAGTAAAAATTTAGAAAAGGGGACAGGAGAGATTAGCATGGATAGTTACTTCACTCCGACATGTCCACTGACACCATTCAGCTTCCGTGGTTGTACCAAGTTGTTAGTAGAGACAGATTGGATTAAAAATCCCAATTTGGGGGGTTCCAAGGCAAGTCACTTAACTTGTATAAAACTCCTTTTCCTCATGGAAAATGAAGAAAAACAGTACCCATGTCAGATCTGTAACAATTTTTTTTTTCTGAGATGAGGTCTCCCTGTTGTCCAGGCTGGAGTGCAGCGGTGTGATCTCCGCTCACTACAACCTCCACTTCCTAGGTTCAAGCAATCCTTCCACCTCAGCCTCCTGAGTAGCTGGGAGTACAGGCAAGAACCACCATACTTGGCTTATTATTTTTGTGTGTTTTTTTGTAGACATGGAGTTTTGCCATGTTGCCCAGGTTGGTCTTTAACTCCTGGGCTCAAGAGACCTGTCTACCTCCGCCTCTCCCAAGGTCCTGAGATTACAAGTGTGAGCCACCGGACCTGGCTTGTTTTTTCTTTCTTTCTTTCTTTTTTTTTTTGAGATGGAGTTTTGCTCGTCATCCAGGCTGGAGTGGATCTCAGCTCACCACAACCTCCGCCTCCTGGGTTCAAATGATTCTCCTGCCTCAGCCTTCCAAGTAGCTGGGATTACAGGCATGCCCGGCTAATTTTGAATTTTTAGTAGAGATGGCATTTCTCCATGTTGGTCAGGCTGGTCTCGAACTCCTGACCTCAGATGATTCACCTGCCTCGGCCTCCCAAAGTGCTGGGATTGATTATAGGCATGAGTTACCGCACCCAGCCTCTTTCTTTCTTTCTTTCTTTCTTTTTTTTTTTTTTTTAAAGATAGGGTCTTGGCCGGGCGCGGTGGCTCATGCCTCTAATCCCAGCACTTTGGGAGGCCGAGGCGGGTGGATCACGAGGTCAAGAGATCGAGACCATCCTGGTCAACATGGTGAAACCCCGTCTCTACTAAAAAAAAATACAAAAAATTAGCTGGGCATGGTGGTGCATGCCTGTAATCCCAGCTACTCAGGAGGCTGAGGCAGGAGAATTGCTTGAACCCAGGAGGCGGAAGTTGCGGTGAGCCGAGATCGCGCCATTGCACTCCAGCCTGGGTAACAAGAGTGAAACTCCGTCTCAAAAAAAAAAAAAAAAAAAAAAAAAAAAAAAAAAAAAAAAGATAGGGTCTTGCTCTGTTGCTCAGGCTGGAGGGCAGTGGCATGAACATGGCTCACTGTAAGCTCAACTTCCTGGGCCCAAACGATCCTCCCACCTCAGCCTTCCAAGTAGCTGGGACTAAAGGCTTGCTCCACCACACCTAGCTAATCTTGTTATTTTATTTTAATTTTATTTTTGAGACAGAGTTTCGCTCTTGTTGCCCAGGCTGGAGTGCAATGGCGTGATCTCGGCTCACTGCAATCTCTGCCTCCTGGGTTCAAGTGATTCTCCTGCCTCAGCCTCCCAAGTAGCTGACAATCAGGCGCCTCCTGTATTCTCTGCTACTTGGGAGGCTGAGGCAGGAGAATCGCTTGATTCTCCTGCTAATTTTTTGTATTTTTAGTACAGACAGAGTTTCACTATGTTGGCCAGGCTGGTGTCAAACTCTTGACCTTAGGTGATCCACCTGCCTTGGCCCCGCAAAGTGCTGGGATTACAGGCATGAGCCACTGCGTTCGGCTAAAATTGCTTATTTATTGTAGAGATAAGGTCTCACTATGTTAGCCAGGCTGGTCTCAAGCTATTCTCCCACCTTGGCCTCCCAAAGTGCTGGGATTATAGGCATGAGCCACCACACCCAGCCTGATATCACTGACTTTTCCTGAGTTGCTAGAAAGCCAAATTTGTGACCCATCCTCAGGTAATGAATAGGACTATATGATATACATTACTCTGTACAAATCTTCCATTAGCGCTATTATTTTTCCTTCAGCAAGATTTATAACAGCTTTGTTGGGCTGTAATTCATACACCACAAAATATGTTTTTACCCTTTTAAAGTATACAATTCAGGCCAGGTGCAGTGACCCATGTCTATAATCCCAACACTTTGGGAGGCCAAGGCAGGAGGATTGCTTGAAGCCGGGAGTTGAACTCCTGACCTCGAGTGATCATGTTCAGCCCAACCACTGCACCCAGCCTGAGTTCTTACATTTAGGTCTATAATCTATTTTGAGTTAGTTTTTGTGTATGTTGAAAAGAAGGGGTCCAATGTCATCCTCTTGCAGGTGGATATCCAGTGACTCCAGCGCTATTTATTTGTTGACACCCTGATCTCTTTAAATAAACATTTTGAATTTTTGTATTACACATGTTTTTAAAAGTCACCTGAAATCAATTATGAAGTGATACTGGTGTAAACAAACTGACTTTAAAAAACTACTCAACCAAGGTCATACAGCTAGCAAGTTACAAAGCTGAGACTAAAACACAGGTCTCAGGATGCCAAATTTCAAATTTCCCCATTAAAACAAAATACTATCTTACATGTAAACAAGTTTCACATTTACTCATCAAAGATAAGAAAAGCGAAGCCAAAAACAATACATTTCTTGGTAAAAATACAGAAAGCTTAATTCGAGATGTTTAAGATTTTGTTTGCTTATTCTCACAAAAATCAATAATGGCAGCAGGCTATGGTGGCTCATGCCTGTAATTCCAGCACTTTGGGAGGCTGAGGTGGGCAAATCGCCTGAGGTCAGGAGTTCGAGACCAGCCCTGACCAACATGGAGAAACCTTGTATCTACTAAAAATACAAAATTAGCTTGGCCTGGTGGCACATGCCTGTAATCCCAGCTACTAGGGAGGCTGAGGCAGGAGAATCACTTGAACCTGGGAAGCGGAGGTTGTGGTGAGTCGCGATCGTGCCACTGCCCTCCAGCCTGGGAGACAAGACAGGAACTCAATCTCAAAAATAAATAAATAAATAAAATAAAAAATTTTAAAAGTCAGTAATAGCTAAAAATCTATTAAGCATTCACTTTGTGCCACACCCTGTTCTAAACAGTGTATAATCATTTAATCATCATAACAATCTTAGAAAACAAGGTCAAGTGTCTACTTTTTTTCTCCTCTTTTCACAAATGGGTAAACTAAGACCAAGTAAAATTAAGTATGTTGTTCAAGATCACAGAGCTAGTAAGTGGTGGGAACCCAGGCAATCTGACTCCAAAGACTGTGTTCTTACCACTACAAAAAAAAATTACTTAAGAGAAAGTTAGTCTATTCTTTTTTTTTTTGAGACGGAGTTTCACTCTTGTTACCCAGGCTGGAGTGCAATGGCACGATCTTGGCTCACCGCAACCTCCGCCTCCTGGGTTCAGGCAATTCTCCTGCCTCAGCCTCCTGAGTAGCTGGGATTACAGGCATGTGCCACCATGCCCAGCTAATTTTTTGTATTTTTAGTAGAGACGGGGTTTCACCATGTTGACCAGGATGGTCTCAATCTCTTGACCTTGTGATCCACCCGCCTTGGCCTCCCAAAGTGCTGGGATTACAGGCTTGAGGCACTGTGCCCGGCCAGTCTATTCTATTAATGTTATTACTGTCTCAGATGAAGAGACAGAGAAAGTTCGTTAGAGTGGCAGAGAATTCTATAGGAGGGAAATTATTAGTACTAGTGGCATCAGGCAAAAAATGTTAAATGTCCATGATTGGGGGTGGAGGGTACTGGAAATATTTAATGGGTACAAAAACACAGTTAGATAAAATAAGATCTAGGATTTGATAGCACAACAGAGTTATTTTTACAGTCAATAATTTATTGTACATTTTAAAATAACTAACAGTATAATGGGAATGCCTGTAACACAATTACATACAGGCTCGGTAAATGCTTGAGATGATGGCCGAGCGCGGTGGCTCAAGGCTGTAATCCCGGCACTTTGGGAGGCCGAGGCAGGTGGATCATGAGGTCAAGAGATCGAGACCATCCTGGTCAACATGGTGAAACCCCATCTCTACTAAAAAATACAAAAAAATTAGCTGGGCATGGTGGCATGTGCCTGTAATCTCAGTTACTCAGAAGGCTGAGGCAGAAGAATTGCCTGAACCCGGGAGGCGTAGGTTGCGGTGAGCCAAGATCGTGCCATTGCACTCCAGCCTGGGTAACAAGAGCGAAACTCCGTCTCAAAAAAAAAAAGCTTGAGATGATGAAAAAAAATGTACTCTGTTTCACTAAAAACAATGTCCATGATTAAAAAAATAGTCCTATTTTTTTAAAAAAGATAAATATTTAACAGGGCTGCTGCAATGTAACACAACTAATAACATAAAACGATAATATAAATACAGGAAAGGAATGGAAAGGCAGGCACAAACGCAGAGGAAGGAACCCTGGGAGTCTCCACTGACCACAGAATGAATGAGTCAACCAGGCAGTGTTATCACAGGATGTGTTGGAAAGAGAGGTAACACTGCCAGGCTAAAGATTAATCCTTCCTTTATGTGATGTATCAGTGAGATCCCTGATAGAATTTGGAAACCAATTTTGGTCAGTGCTCCAAGAAGTATGGAAAGAAATTGGAAAAGTTTCACGCAAAAGAAATAACTAGACCAAAACAATAGAAAACAGTATCTGCTAGGAAAAGAAAACACTTGGAGCTGCTTTCCAAAGAGAATCAAGACTGATTTAATTATGGCCCTTAAGAAGACAATTTCTTTCTTTCTTTTTTTTTTTTTTTTTTTTCCTGAGACGAAGTTTTGCTCTTGTTACCCAGGCTGGAATGCAATGGTGCGATCTTGGCTCACTGCAACCTCCGTCTCCTGGGTTCAGGCAATTCTCCTGCCTCAGCCTCCTGAGTAGCTGGGATTACAGACACGCACCACCATGCCTGGCTAATTTTTTGTGTTTTTAGTAGAGATGGGGTTTCACCATGTTGACCAGGATGGTCTCGATCTCTTGACCTCATGATCCGCCCGCCTCGGCCTCCCAAAGTGCTGGGATTACCAGCGTGAGCCACCGTGCCCAGCCCAAGAAGACAATTTCAATGCTCTTCCTCAAATTTTTCACAGGCTTTGGTTCTTTCCAGTCATTTAAATCCCAGTCAAATATCACTTTCTTTTTTTTTTTTTTGAGACAGAGTTTCACTCTTGTTACCCAGGCTGGAGTGCAATGGCACGATCTCGGCTCACTGCAACCTCCACCTCCTGGGTTCAGGCGATTCTCCTGCCTCAGCCTCCTGAGTAGCTGGGATTACAGGCATGTGCCACCATGCCCAGCTAATTTTTTGTATTTTTAGTAGAGACAGGGTTTCACCATGTTGACCAGGATGGGGTCTGGTCTCTTTACAGGTCTCGATCTCTTTACCTTGTGATCCACCCGCCTTGGCCTCCCAAAGTGCTGGGATTACAGGCTTGAGCCACCGCGCCCGGCCCAAATATTACTTTCTAAGAGGCTTTTTCCCAAGGTAGCCTCCTGGGTTTGTAGCACATCACTCTGATTTGTTCTCTTAATAGCTTGTAACACTCTGAAGTTCTTCCTGACTATGATTATGAATGTAGGTTCCTCTTATCCTGTTAGAACATGGGCTACATAGAAGCTTGGAATCTGAGTACTGCTTATCTCTAGTAAATACCAGTGGTACCTGGCACATACTGGGAATTCTATAAACATTTGTAGAATCTATGTCCATGAAGTTGCAACATGGAAAATGAGCTTTCAAATTAAAGCAAGACAGACACCAAGTAAGACACAAAAGGAGTTACTTGACAGTCAAAGTAAAACCCAAAACTGGCTGAGTGTTGTGGGTCTTTAAGAACAGAGTCACTCATCTGTCTTAGTAGTTTTACAAATTCACTAGCTTAAGTAATTTCTAGTGGTTATTCCCAACACAATTATTTAATACTGTACAGCACAAAAATGAAGTCTTGCTAGTTATAAATAAATGATCACTGAGCTATTATGTACTGATAAGCATTCTAAGGCTTTCCATGTATCAAATTATTTAATCTTCATAATTCTATGAGTGTTATCCTTCTTTTAAATCTAGAATATGGTACCCTTTAGCCCCAAAAGGATAAATACTTGGCCCAAAGTTGCCCAGATCATAGCTGGTAGATCTGGGACTTAAATTCAGACTGCTGAACTTGTGCTATTCATTTAAGGCTGAAAATAAATCTAAACAGAGCAAAAATATTAAACAGGAAGGATAATGGGTTGATAAAATTATGGCACAGGAATTAGGTGACATAAATTTTCTCCATAGCTTGCTATGCTGTGTGGATCTTTTCAAATTCCATCTTGCTGTAACATTCCTGGGGATGTTGTTGATGTACTAACTTTCTCCCTTTATTTTTATTTTATTTTTTATTTTCTTGAGACAGAGTCTTGCACTGTCAGCCCAGCTGGAGTACAATGGTGATCTTGGTTCACTGCAACCTCCACCTCCCAGGTTCATGTGATTCCCCTGCCTTGGTCTCCCGAGTAGCTGGGATTAAGGGTATGCACCACCACACTCGGCTAATTTTTTGTATTTTTAGTAGAGATGGGCTTTCCCTATGTTGGGCAGACTGGTCTCGAACTCCTGACCTCATGATCTGCCCACTTCAGCCTCCCAAAGTGCTGGGATTACAGGTGTGAGACATTGCACCCAGCTAACTTTTTCCCTTTATAATGTCTTTTAAAACATACATGGTTTCAAATGAAATAGCTAAATATATTCATGCGAACTAAAGTGACATTATAATGAACCCCCTTATCACCCATCTTAAACAACTATGAACACATGGCCAATCTTTATGTATGCTGTGCTCATAACGTCTTTTAACACATGGTTTCAAATGAAATAGATAAATACATTCATGCAAAGTAAAGTGGCATGATAATGAACCCCCTCATCACACATCTTAAACAACTATGAACACATGGCCAATCTTCATGTATGCTGTGCTCCCCCAAAACACATACACACACTGGATTGTTTCAAAGCAAATGATGATGTACCATGAACAGCCATCTTTATTCTTTCCCAAAAAGATTTGATGGTAAAATACACACAATTCCTTTATTTCAGCAGTACAGGGAACAATCCCAAGAGGGGTTTTGTTATCAAAAAGAAAATCAGTGGACATTAGGAAAAAGAATTTCTTTGCTGGGCCCCATGGCTCACACCTGTAATCCCAGCACTTTGGGAGGCTGAGGCAGGTGAATCACTTGAGGAAAGGAGTTTGAAACCAGCCTGGCCAACATAGTGAAACCCTGTCTCTACTAAAGACACAAAAATTAGCCGGGTGTGGTGGCAGGTGTATGTAATGCAAGCTACTCAGGATACTGAGGCAGGAGGATGGCTTGAACCCAGGAGACAAAGATTGCAGTGAGTTGAGATCATGCATTGTACTCCAGCCTGGGCAACAGAGCGAGACTCTGTCTCAAAATAATAATAATAATTTCTTAAAAAGCACTAAGTAATCTCTAGTTGATATATACTTGGAAACACAAGAATATTTTAGGTGCCACATTACAGCAGGAATTAAATTTAAATTCTGAAAGTGTTTAATAAGTTTCAAGAAAACTCAAAAGGGTTTATGTGCCTATCATGAGGACAAATATCATTCCCAAGCATAGGGAGCAGTCAACACACACAAAATGGAAGCAATCAAATACCAAAATATACCTGTTTATCTTCCAGTGGGTCAGGCTCTCCTTTACTTGACTCAGAGCTGACATCATCTTCATCAGAACTGTTGATGACTTCCTCCTCATCAGAGGGAAGGTCACCAAGACCAAGATCATTTTGTTCCTCCTGGGATGCTCCTGAACTGCATTCAATAGAAAGCAGGTATTAGTCACCTTCAATAATAAGGAGTGCTAGCAAAACAAATCAACATCTTATCTTCATAATGCAAACAAGGTATAGCTAAGGGGTTAGAGGAACGAAAAGACCCAGATCAGCCAACTTTTCCTTCCTTTACCCTGTCTCAGTTGCCATAAACTCAAATTGATTTTTTGAATTTTTAATAAGAAGGTGGGTGAGAAGTAAGTTTCTCAGTTGCTCCCATTCTATGCTTTTATATATCCCTCCCATAGAAGATCAGGTCTCTACTCCTAGAATAAACTAAGAAGCCTTACAGAAAGTGGGCTGGATTACCATAAAGGGCTGCATAGGTATACCAGAAGAGTTGCTGTTTCCTTGGACCTTGGTGTTTAGAACAATAACAAAAAACAAGTAACAAACCTATGACGACTAGGGGATAATGATGGTGACTACAATCAACAGTGCAGGTGCAATTGTGAACATGTAGACTGCTCTCTGGTTATCACTGTTCTGTTCACAAGAGATGAGGAGGAAGAGGAAATGTTACCAATTCTCAGACTATGCTCAAGATCCGCTGAATTAGAACTACAAGGGACACAGGACCCAGCAATTTGCCCAACAATTACAACTACCTCGGGCACAAGGCCTAGCAAATAACAAGCAAGCAGGTTTAATGCTTTCCAGGTGATTCTGAAACAGGCTGAACTTGGACAACCACAGAACTGGGCCATTTACCAACTCCTTCTCACCAGCCTGATATCATCAAGGTTCCTCTGTTTGTTTTAACATAGATCTCATGAATCTAAAAGACATTGTTGCAATCCAATCTGTAGGAGGAATTCCATAGGAAAGTCCCCTAGGAAGAGATGAAAAAAATTCCTCCTAGTATTGGCTGTAAAGACTCAAGAGCCAACTGCCTGTAGCAACTGCTTTTCTGTCTTCAGTCTACAATAATATCTGCAGAATAGAAGCGCATGGGTGGAGCCAGTAAACGATCCACAGACAATCACCAGGAAAAACACTCAAGCAGAATAAGGAGACAGTTGCATTCCACTCTGGCAGGCTCTTTCAGCAGGTCACAGGCAGTTCACTCAACCGTCAAGGTTACAAGTTATGAGAATCTCTAACGGGAATCTTAAAAGCTAAAAATAAATTTTCTGCCAGTTCCTGAATACACACAGTAGGATACAGACTTACCTCAGAACCCATTCCCAGAGCCCAACTGTTACATAAACCAGTTGGCTGGATGGAGGTAGAGTGCCAAAAGGAACACCTCTCATTGCCAAGACAGGGTTTCCCATTACTCAGTGGCCAGGGGCCTCTGGGAGTCATATCACAGCCTCGTTAGGTGAGTGCACACCTTATCATAGCTCCCAAAGACATGCAGGAGACTCACTCCCCGGGGCTAAGGGGTGGATAGAGGGTAGACACTTTCTGGTTAGATCATTGGCAGGATTCACTGTCTCTGGGTGCAGGGATAAGAGCCAACCCCGCTGGGTAGTTAATTGTTGACTGAGATTAACAAGAGCAAATGAGAGTTAACAGGATGGACAGACTACAGGATCTATACCCATATAGCTGGAAGAAAATGTACCCCCACTTCTTTTTATCTTAATTCCTTATCTCTTTACATCTTCTAAAACCCTGTTAACACAACACATGTTCAATTTCCAAGTGGCAGCAGCATCACCTGGAAGCTCCTCAGAAATAAATACGCTCAGGCCCCAACCAACTCACTGCATCAGGATCCGTGGTGCAACAAAAATCCCAGTCTATGTGTGAAAAACTCTGCTCTAAAAGGCTTTTTGAACCAGCCCATCTGGGTACTGTTTTAGATCCTAAATAGATTCAGATAGTTAGTAATAGGGCTGGCTGTGCACCTGTGAAGAAATTAGATTTATTTTATCTGGAGAGAGAGCTGAAAGGTGTTTCCTGGTCAACATCATCTGGACGGCTATTATTAAGAACACAGTAGGGAAACGAGACCAGAGGCTGAACTTGGGTTCTGACAAGATGGCTGGGCTGCCCCGAAGGATCATCAAGGAAACCCAGTGTTTGCTGGCAGAACTAGTTTCCGGCATCAGAGCAGAACCAGATGAGAGCAACACTCGTTATTTTCATGTGGTCACTGCTGGCCCTCAGGATTCCCTCTTTGAGGGAGGGAATTTTAAACTTCAACTATTCCTTCCAGAAGAATAGCCGATGGCAGCCCCTAAAGCACAGTTCATGACCAAAATTTACCATCCTAATGTAGACAAGTTGGGAAGAATATGTTTAGATATTCTGAAAGATATGTGGTTCCCAGCACTGCAGATCTGCATAGTTCTGCTATCGATCCAGGCCTTGTTAAGTGCTCCTAATCCAGATGATCCATTAGCAAATGATGTAGTGGGGCAGTGGAAGACCAACAAAGCCCAAGCCACAGAAACAGCAGAGCATGGACTAGGCTATATGCCATGAATAATATTTAAACTGATCCGATCATCAAGTGTGCATCACTTCTTCTGTTGTGCCAAGACTTCTTCCTTTCTGTTTGCATTTAATGGACACAGTCTTAGAAACACTACCGAATAAAAAAGCCCAGATATCTTCAGTCCTTTGGTGATTAAATGCACAACGGCAAATCTATGTCTTGTCCAGATTCACTGTCGTAAAGCATGAGCAGAGGCTAGAAGTATCATCTGGATTGTTGTGAAACATTTAAAAGCAGCGGCCCCTCCCTGCTTTTACTCATTTCCCCCATCCTGGTTTAAGTATAAAGCACTGTGAATGAAGGTAGTTGTCAGGTTAGCTGCAGGGGTGTGGGTGTTTTTCTTTATTTTTTTGAGGGGGGAGTTAGTTTTAATTTTATGGTCTCCTTTTCCCCTATTTATGGTGATCTAATCGCATCACTGGTTAAAAGCAGCTAACCAGTTATTTGGAATATCCTCTCTAGCCAAGTCTAATCTTATTTAGATGCTGTAGATGGACAAGCTTGATTGTTTGAACCAAAATGGGAACATTAAACAAACATCATAGCCCTCACTAATAACACTGTGACTGTGCTGTCAAGTGTAGATTACCTGCTTCACAAAAAGCGTGTGACCATTTTGTATGGCTTGTCTGGAAACTTATCTTATGTTTTAGTAAAATAAAAGAATATAATAACTAGTTATTGCCACATCCATTCAGGATAGAAGAGGGATTAAAGCACAAAAGCGAATATTTGAAAACAAGAAAAAGAAGCTTTAAATATTAAAACTACATGGATCAAAACACAATTCCATGAAACAAAGAGAGATTTTGGTGTCTCTTCTGAATCCAGCTCACTACACTGTACTTGGTGGTAGACTTGTTTCCCTCATTAAAATCTAAATTTCCGGGCCGGGCGCGGTGGCTCAAGCCTGTAATCCCAGCACTTTGGGAGGCCGAGGCGGGTGGATCACGAGGTCAAGAGATCGAGACCATTCTGGTCAACATGGTGAAACCCCGTCTCTACTGAAAATACAAAAAATTAGCCGGGCATGGTGGCGCGTGCCTATAATCCCAGCTACTCAGGAGGCTGAGGCAGGAGAATTGCCTGAACCCAGGAGGTGGAGGTTGCGGTGAGCCGAGATCGTGCCATTGCACTCCAGCCTGGGTAACAAGAGCGAAACTCCGTCTCAAAAAAAAAAAAATCTAAATTTCCAAAGACAAGAAAATTGAAATTGTGTTTTCCAGCTGAATCCCCAGCATAGAGCCAGACACACAATGGGCCCTCAAGAATTTTTCATCGAATAAATGAAAATGATAGCAGAAAGCAACAGGTGTTGAATTTCAATGGTACAGGTGGCCTGAACCAGGGTGGCTACATTGAATTAGCTACATTGAATTGAGAAAAAGGGATGGATGTGAGAGGAAGAAAACTCAGGGCTGGTGGGGTGGCTCACGCCTGTAATCCCAGCACTTTGGAAGGCCAATGTAGGTAGATGTCTTGAACTCAGGAGTTCAAGACAAGCCTGGCCAAAACCCTGTCTGTACTAAAAATATAAAATTCAGCTGGGTGTGGTGGTGTGAGCCTGTAATCCCAACTACTAGGGAGACTAAGGCAGGAGAATCACTTGAATCCGGTAGGCAGAGGTTGTAGTACTCAGGAGGCTGAGACAGGAGAATTACTTGAACCAGGAAGATGGAAGTTACAGTGAGCCAAGACCATGTCATTGCACTCAAGCCTGCGTAACAGAGTGAGACTGTCAAAAAAAAAAAAAAAAAAAGAAAAGAAAAGAAAGAAAAAAGGAAAAATCATCAGGACTTAGGGTCAAGGGGTGAGGAAGAAAAACTTATGGAAGATGTCAAGGTGTCAAGTCCAAGTCACCAGCAGAATGAGGGTGACATGAACTGAAACAAGTATTATTATAAGAGAGCAGATTATAAAGTAAAGAAAATGGGTTTAGCAGCAAAATCTGGGATCCACATTTTACATGTTCATTTCTAAAATGATTACACTATTTTCCCACACAATTGGTAGCAGCCTTTGAATCTACCCAGATAATTTTAGATTTCTATTTTTACTTTTTTGAAAAAATAGAGAAGGGTCTTGCTATGTTGCCCAAGCTGATCTCAAACTCCTGGGCTCAAGAGATCCTCCCACCTCAGTCTCCCCAAAGTGCTGAGATCACAGGCGTGAACCATCATGTGCAGCCAATTTTAGATTTCTGATAATGAAACAAGAATTCCAATTTTAGATTTCTGATAATGAAACAAGAACTATACTTATAGTATAGTTTGGAGTTGATGCCAATTGTATAGTTTGGAGTTCTTCTTCTATTTATTTCCTTCCCACTGTCCGAATGATAACATCCTAACACTGTCTGCTTTGTGGGGTAAAGGAACAGGACACAGGGCTTCCTCCAAGTCTTCCTGCCTAGTTAGTTCATAATTTGACATCTGAAGGAAAAGGAAACCAGGCTGCAACAGCAACCAGAGCAAAGAGTGGGCTCTGCTTCCCCAGGCACCATAAGTCAGATTTGCTTCTAAATGGAGCCAAAGTTTCTAGAAAATCAGTTTGTTTCCAGTGCACTGGAATTAAGACAAACAAGTAAAGCCAGACATAAATTCCTACTGGTGGGTAACTGTTCCTTCAATTCCACATGCTGACATCTATACATCTGAAGTGAAGACTACAGGATGCCATCACTTTTTAAAAGTTACTTTTTTCTATATGCTAGTTTCTCTATATTTACAGCACATCCTCCACTGGAAGTATATCAAATTTTTCTTTCAGGTAAGAAGTCACATCTAAAGAGAAATCCTTCTCTTTTAGAAGGAATTATCTTTTTTATTATTATTTTTTGAGATGGAGTCTTGCTCTGTCGCCAGGCCGGAGTGCAGTGGCATCATCTCAGCTCACTGCAACTTCCACTTCCCGAGTTCAAGTGATTCTCCCATCTCAGCCTCCCACGTAGCTGGGACTACAGGCACGCACCACCACGCCTGGCTAATTTTTGTATTTTTAGTAGAGAAGGGGTTTCCCCATGTTGGCCAGGCTGGTATTGAACTCCTGGCCTCAGGTGTTCTGCCTGTTTCAGCCTCCCAAAGTGCTGGGATTTCAGGTATGAGCCACCACACCCAGCGGAATTATCTTTTTTTAAATACTAAATCTGGCCAGGCCCGGTGGCTCGCACCTGTAATCCCAGCACTTTGGGAGGCTGAGGCGGGCGGATCACCTGAGGTCAGGAGTTTAAGACCAGCCTGACCAACATGGAGAAACCCCATCTCTACTAAAAATACAAAATTAGCCGGCCATGGTGGCACATGCCTGTAATCCCAGCTACTTGGGAGGCTGAGGCAGGAGAACTGTTTGAACCTTGGAGATAGAGATTGCGGTGAGCCAAGATCGCCCCATTGCACTCCAGCCTAGGCAACAAGAGTGAAACTTCGTCTCAAAAAATAATAATAATAAATAAATAAAAATAAAAATACTAAATCTATCTCCTCTAAGAGTTTTTAGGAACAGAAAACCTATACAATGTTGAGCCAGCATAGCACCTGCCAGAGTTTGCCACAAAAGCATCCTTGCAAGCCCCCACTAAACTAAAATTTCTAGCAAGGCGAAGGAATAAGGGATAGGATGGCCGAGAGAAGGAAAGGAGAAGCAGCATTAACTGAAGAATGGCTTCAAAACACTGAGTCTTCTCTGTTGTTGACAAATTCCAGTTATTTTTTTCTTCTCTTACCTGTGATTTTATTCTGAGCTCCTTAACCAAGGAACGTTTCATGTAATTCCTCCTAAGCTTGAAGAGAGAAGTTCTTTCCAATTCCCTCACCTTGAGAAGTTTCTTTCTTATTTCCAAGTCACCACATGTAAATCTCAACTTCTGTGATATTTCTCTTCCTCTTCTTTCTACTCCTGGCCCAAACTGAACAGAACCTGCTTGTCCTCAGGATGTTGTGATACTTTTTTTTCAAATGCTGTCTCATTGTAATTTGGTGATTATGTGTTTCCTCTGGCGCATTTCACATTTACCACGGAATGAGAGGGGAAAAAAACTACCATTGTGGGCTTGAAGAATGAACATTACATGGAAAAATTAGCAAAATAAATTTTGGTTTTTTTGAGATGGAGTTTCAGTCATCGCTCAGGCCGGAATGTAGTGGTGCAATTTCTGCTCACTGCAACCTCTGCCTCCCGGGTTCAAGTGATTCTCCTGCCTCAGCCTCCCAAGCAACTGGAATTACAGGCATGTACCACCATGCCCGGTTAATTTTTGTATTTTTAGTAGAGATGGTTTCACCACACTGGCCAGGCTGGTCTCGAACTCCTGACCTCAGATGATCCACCTGCCTCAGCTTCCCAAAGTGCTGGAATTACAGGCGTGAGCCACCATGCCTGGCCAGCAAAATAAATTTTAAGTAAGTTATTTAATAGTTATTGTAACACACTAACTATAAAACTGGTTCACAATTTTCACCAGAAAATTATTTTTGTTTTGTTTTACCAGGAAACGTTTCCCCCTTGTTACTTCAGTTCCCTTATAACACTGCAGATTCCAGTGTCACAGCAAAACCATTAATCAAATCCACGGGGAAAAAAACTATTTATTTATTTATTTATTTACTGAGACAAGGTCTCCCTATGTTGCCCAGGCTGTTTTCGAACTCTTGGCCTCAAGTGAGCCTGAGCCAATGTGTACGAAAGAACTATTTTTAAAAATCTTTCTTACTCTTCAAGTCTTTTCAATTACACAGTACTTCTAGAATTTTCTCCATCCCTTACTCTGGTGATGTTCTTTTTTTTTTTTTTTTTTTTTTTGGAGAGATGGGGTTTCACCATGTTGAACAGACTGGTCTTAAACTCCTGACTTCAGGTGATCTACCCGCCTCAGCCTCTCAAAGTGCTGGGATTACAAGCGTAAGCCACCACACCCGGCCACTTGGGTAACATTCTTGAGATCTACCCCTGAAAGTTTAGAAACCTGCCACAACTTGTGAAATAGGGATACTTGGCCATCTGCGTCCTCCATTAAAGCAAGCGTCATGTATTCACGTCATGTTTTTAGGTTTTCCAAACACAAGTTTGTGCACAATTATTTTAAGTATGTGCATAGCCAGGTAACAGGACTGAACAAATATCAAGTTCAACCAGTGTGACTCCTGAGTGCTGGTAGGTAAAGCAGGTAAACCGGATTATCTGGTAGGTCTTTCTCCATTATTAACTGCTTTCACGAAAAAGAAATATCAATGCTTCAGTAATATGTAAGGCTATGGATGCTGAATTCTTATTGAAGTGTAATGGCAGAAATCTTTCCCCTTGAAAATGAAGGACATATATCAATTTTTTATGTCCTTGCATCATAAAGATAACAAATATATTAAGTTTTTTTTTGAAACGGAGTTTCGCTTTTGTTGCCCAGTTTGGAGTGCAATGGTACAACCTTGACTCATAACAACCTCCACCTCCTGAGTTCGAGCGATTCGCCTGCCTCAGCTTCCCGAGTAGCTGGGATTACGGGCATGTGCCACCATGCCCAGCTAATTTTGTATTTTTAGTAAAGACAGGGTTTCTCTATAGTCAGGCTGGTCTCAAACTCCTGACCTCAGGTGAACCGCCCACCTCGGCCTACCAAAGTGCTGGGATTACAGACATGAGTCACTGTGCCTGGCTCAAATATATTGATTTTTAATCTTCTTTCAAGAGGTTGCTTGATTAAAGGTTAGGACAAATTTTAATTTAAAAACACATGATTTTATTATTATCTCAATTTCAGTTTTAAAAGTCTTATATTATATATATGTAGTATAGAAACTTTTTGAGTTAAACTCTTTGATATTCACGAAATTAAAATAAATAAAATAGCTAAAATACTTAAAGGGATAGTACAACAGGAGCTTGATACTTAAAGGAAGAAAGAGAAAAAAATGAATAAATGAAGAAACATAAAATGTACATGATCAGTGTTTTTTTTTTTATTCTTAAGTTTTAGAGGTTTTAACAACTGAGCCTTTCAAACTAGCAAGCTGGGGTTCTATGGCTTCAAAGAAATCACACAAAAATATCTGGCTTCCCTGAAATATAAACCAGAAACTATTTAAAATTGGTTCTGGGTGACTCTATTAAGGTAAAATAAGAGCCTTCAATTGATAAATATTTTTAAAAAACAGGCCTGCTTCATTTTCCAGAAGCAACCTCCATCTTTGCAAATACCATTACTATCACCTTCCCCCAGGAATTACTAGGATTCTTGGAATTTTATGCTACTGACTAAAGACATAATCAGGGCCAGGGGTGGTGACTCATGTCTGTAATCTCAGCACTTTGGGAGGCTGAGGCAGGAGGATTGCTGCCTGTCTCAAAAATAAATAAATAAATAAATAAATAAATAAGACCAAAATCAAAATCAGTACCTTGAGGCTACTGTTTAAAATACAGTCCTCACAAGACAACTCTGAAAATGGTTTAAAAAACAAATAGAGGCTGGGCGCGGTGGTTCACGCCTTTAATCCCAGCACTTTGGGAGGCTGGGGCGGGGGACTGCCTGAGCTCTGGGAGTTCAAGACCAGCCTGGGCAACATGGTGAAACCCTATCTCTACTAAAATACAAAAAAATTAGCCAGGCATGGTGGCGTGCATCTGTAGTTCCAGATACTGGGGAAGCTGAGGCAGGAGAATTGCAAGAACCTGGGAGGTGGAGGATGCAGTGAGCCGAGATGGCGCCACTGCACTCTAGCCTGGACGACAGAGTGAGACTCGGTCTCAAAAAAAAAGAATGCAAAAATTCCTTAAAATAGAACAGTACCTACCTATATACTTGCAACTTTTACATGTAATTGGTTTTAAAGTCATTAAGATTTAACATAAAGAAGCAGTTTTGCCGGGCGAGGTGGCTCAAGCCTGTAATCCCAGCACTTTGGGAGGCCGAGGCGGGTGGATCACGAGGTCAAGAGATCGAGACCATCCTGGTCAACATGGTGAAACCCCGTCTCTACTAAAAATACAAAAAAAAAAAATTAGCTGGGCATGGTGGCGCGTGCCTGTAATCCCAGCTACTCAGGAGGCTGAGGCAGGAGAATTGCCTGAACCCAGGAGGCGGAGGTTGCGGTGAGCCGAGATCGCGCCATTGCACTCCAGCCTGGGTAACAAGAGCGAAACTCCGTCTCAAAAAAAAAAAAAAAAAAAAAAAAAAGAAGCAGTTTTAAAGGGATCTTCCTTCAATAGCCACTAATAAAAGACGGGTTAAATAAACTGGGGTTACATTCATGCAATGAATTACTAAACAGTTATTTATTTTTTCTTCATCCCCAGGTTTAAAACTAAATAGCTATTTAAAAAATAAGGTAGGCAGGGCAAAGTGGCTCATGCCTGTAAATCCCAGCACTTTGGGAGGCCAAGGCAGGTAGACTTGCACGCAGGAGTTCAAGACCATCCTGGACAACATGGTAAAACTCTGTCTCTACTAAAAATTAAAAAATTAGGCAAGCATGGTGGCATACACCTGTGGTCCCAGCTACTTGGGAGGCTGAGGTAAGAGGATCACTTGAACCCAGGAGGTTGAGGCTGCTGCGAACTGGGATTGCACCACTGCACTCCAGCCTGGGCGACAGAGTGAGACCCCATCTCAAAAAAAAAAAAAAAAAAGAGGTACATGTATGCACAATGGCATAGCTCACTCTCCAGGAAATATTGTTAGGTTAAAAAGAAATCAAGGAACACAGTGTGCTCCTATTTGTATACAGAAGGAAAAATAAGAATACATATATACAAACATATAAAAAGTGTGTGACACACACACAAACATGCTGGCACACACCAGGCTGTCCCAGAAAACATTCAGAAGAAACCAAAAAATACAGTTGAAATACAGTTATCTCTGGGACTAAAGTCCTGAAAGTAAGACTTTTTTCTTTTTTTTTTTTTAGACAGGGTCTTGCTCTGTCACCCAGGCTGCAGTGCACACCCAGGTTGGAGTGCAGTGGTGTAATCACAGCTCACTGTAACTTCCATCTCCCAGACTCAATGATCCTCCCATCTAAGGCTCTCAAGCCTAAGGGACTTGAGACTACAAGTGTATGCCACCACACCTGGCGAATTTTTGTTTCTCTTCTTTTGTAGAGATGGGGTTTTGCCATGCTGCCCAGGCTGGTCTCAAACTCCTGGGCTTAAGTGATCTGCCTGCCTCAGCCTCCCAAAGTGCTAGGTATGAGCCACCACTCCTGGATGAGAGATTTTATTATTTGCCCTTCAGTACATTTTAAAAAACTGTTAAAGTTGACCGCCCCTCCAACACAGTCTGAAAAGCTTTATAAAAGGTGGTTCAAAGCATATATGTATTTACACATATACACACAGTCTTGCTCTGTTGCCCAGGCTGGAGCGCAGTGGTGCGATCTCGGCTCACTGCAACCTCCACCTCCCAGGTTCAAGCAATTCTCCTGTCTCAGCCTCTCGAGTAGCTGGAATTACAGGCGCACACCTCCACACCCAGCTAATTTTTTTGTATTTTTAGTAGAGATGGGGTTTCACCATGTTGGTCAGGCTGGTCTTGAACTCCTGACCTCGTGATCCACCTACTTCAGCCTCCCAAAGTGCTGGGGTTATAGGCATGAGCCACTGCGCCTGGACACACACACATTTTTTTATGTGTACAAACTCTCTAGGGAAAGTGTATTTTCTTCCCAGGATGATGAGATTAAAGATATTTTCTTCTGTTCTTTCCTTTCTCCCCCAACCCCTAGACTTGGAGGTCTATCTAAGCATTGTCAGGACTACCATTTCCCTCTTTTAACATTTCTTAGGTTGCTAAGATATATAAATTATGGCTTTCTCCTACTGCCGGCTGAGGTTTATATGGGAGAACCTTAACCCTAAATCTCTAGATAATAAGTAGAAAGGGGAGACCTGGCTAGCCAGTTGATGGCTTAAAAAAACAAAAAAATAGGTCAGTAGAGGGATTGTTCAACAGCCTGCAGGGACAACAGAGGAACCACACAATTTGTTGACTACGCCACAGTGAACAGTAACATAATAGTAGAAGCGATCCCCCATAGTTCTCCATCTGGTTGTGGGAGAGCTTCCTGACCTACAAGTAAAGATGATCATGTGCTTCTAAGTTCCTGGTCCTATCTTAATAACACAGGAGGAGGCCCAGGCTGAAAACAGTTCAACAGACACTCTTGGTCATCTAGCTTAGCTGGGAAGCATCCAGGTCAAGCCTAGCTAGAAGGAATCCTGATCTAGCTACAAAGGAATAAATTGTTCTAAAAATGTCTCCTGAAACAAGCACTACATAAAATAAATCTGCAACATTTAATTACCCTCAATTTTGTTTTCTTAGAGTTGGGATACACTTCATGAGATGTGGACAACTCTTTTTAATACAAATAGAAAAGTATTCTACTAAGCTTAGGGTTTCCTCCAATAAAATACAGCAAATTCTGGCTGGGCACGGTGGCACACGCCTGTAATCCCAGCAGTTTGGGGGGTCAAGGTGGGCGGATCACAAGGTCAAGAGATCGAGACCATCCTGGCCAACACGGTGAAACCCCCATCTCTACCTACTAAAAACACAAAAAATTAGCTGGGTCTGGTGGCGCAAGCCTGTAGTCCCAGCTGCTCAGGAGGCTGAGGCAGGAGAATCGTTTGAACGCAAGAGGCGGAAGATGCAATGAGCCGAGACTGCACCACTGCACTCCAGCCTGAATGAAAGTGAGATTCCATCGTGTGTGTGTGTGTGTGTGTGTGTGTGTGTGAAGTCCCCAATCCACTTCCGTCACTGCACCAAAGATGATGTTTCTCTTATTGAAAACTGAAAAGTTTTAAGACAAAGTTAGAGTTGACTTAGTATCATTTCTTTCCTTCATGTCCTCATTATGTAATATGTATTCTGGCATCTGTACCTACTTGATGCCAAAAAAAGTAAAGGCCATTAAAAATACAAAACCTAGCCAGGTATATTGTGGGGTACCTGTAGTTCCAGCTATTTGGGAGGCTGAGGCAGGAGAATCGCTTGAACCCAGGAGGCAGAGGTTGCAGTGAGCTGAGATCGTGCCACTGCACTCCAGCCTGGGAGACAAGAGTGAGATTCTGTCTCAAAAAAATAAATAAATAAAATAAAAATAAATAAATAAAAGTTAGTGCATGCTAAAAGCACTGGGCAGTACACAGACACCAGGGACTACAATGCCAGAGAAATGAGCGCTCTCCCCTTGGTTTTGCCACTTTCTAACACGAGGGTAAATAAAGGACACAGCAGGAGAGCCAGGCATGCGGCCGTGGGCGGCAAGACTAGTGAGTTAGGAGAGAAAAAAGCTCACTCTTTGACTACCTTCTCTAACAGGGCGACATCTTTGTCCTGGTGTCAGCTGTACACGCCCCTTTGCTTCCTCTAAGGTCTTATCCTCATAATCCTAACCGCCACTGAAAAGGTGGTGAGCCTTTTGGAAAATATGACCACTCCGCCTGCCCATGCTATGCTCTTGATTGTGAGTCAGCACAAAACCATTGTGGTGCAAGGCTGAAAATTAAGGCCCAATATTAGGTTCTGCCTTCACATCTGTGGAAAATCAGAGGGCTCCAAATGGTCTAAGTACACACTGCCCTTCTCACTCTGCTTCTGTTGATAAAGTTCCCTGGCCACCCTCTTTATCACAAGGACCAGGCACAGTGTCTGCTTAGTCCTGAGAAGCGGGTTTTAGTTCCCTGCCAGCCAGCAGAGTTACTCAAACAAGCCAATCACATCCTCTCATGGGAACCAAGAATGGTCCCACCGTCCTGATACTAAAAAACCTGCCTCCTGCAGCCCCTAGTTGTTCCCGATCACAGGCCTGGGTGGTCAGGTGTGGCATGCCTCCTCCTCTAGGCTGCGATTACCTGTGACTGAAACTCTGCTGTTGATCTTAACTGTCCAGGGTCGAGATCAACAGGTATTCAGTATCAAGAGCATCAGGTATTCGGCCATCCCTGTAACCCTAAGCAGAAATCCCTCCCTCATTAACAGGGTGAAGAGGAGATAATTAAAACAACCTCCACAGCCAGGTGAGGTGGCTCCCAGCACTTTGGGAGGCCGGGGCAGGAGGATCGTTTGAGCCCAGGAGTCTGAGATCAGCCCAGGAAACAGAGGGAGATCCTGTCTCTACCAAACACAAAAAATCAGCCAAGTATGGGGGTATACACCTGTGGTCCCAGCTACCTGGGAGGTTGAGGTGGGAAGATGGCTTGAACCCACGAGGTTGAAGCTGCAGAAAGCAGGCAGTGATTGTGCCATTAAACTCAGGCTGGGTAATAGCAAGAACCTGTCTCAAACAACGACAACAACAACAACGAAACAAAAACAAACCAACCTCCAGAAAAGGTGCCATTTTCTAGGATCCTGAGGTACAAAGCAGGTGTATTGGCAGATTTTAATAAGATTATCCTGAGAAATTACATTGAGGAGTATATAAAGTTGGCTTTCTGTTTACCTAAGTATATTTTGCATATACATCTAGACTCTGCCATGACATACTCAAGCAATTTTCAAGTTAAAGGCATTACCTTACATGTTCCGGAAATGTGGCATATTCCATGTTACAGAAAGTTAAATGTTACATTATATACAGACCGCACTATAATAAAAGAGTAGGGGAATTACAAAGAAACCAGTAGTTAAAACCAAAGGACATCTGCTTTCATTCCCAGATGTTACTTTATCTAAACCTATTTACATGTATCAATTTCTAATAGGAACCACAACCATAACTGGGATTTCTCACTGACATGGGGAAAAAGGATCATAGGCTTCTTGGGAGCCCATGAGGAGCCATAGTGGGGAGGTTAGTCATTGCTCATAAATAAATCTGTCCAATTCCTTATTTAAAACTATACATAAAGCCGAGCGCAGTGGCTCAATCCTGTAATCCCAGCACTTTGGGAGGCTGAGGCGGGTGGATCACGAGGTCAAGAGACCATCCTGGTCAACATGGTGAAACCCTGTCTCTACTAAAAACACAAAAAATTAGCTGGGCATGGTGGCGCGTGCCTGTAGTCCCAGCTACTCAGGAGGCTGAGGCAGGAGAATTGCCTGAACCCAGGAGGCGGAGGTTTCGGTGAGCCGAGATCGCGCCATTGCACTCCAGCCTGGGTAACAAGAGCGAAACTCCATCTCAAAAAAAAAAAAAATTGAGATAATAGGCCAGGCACAGTGGCTCATGCCCATAATCTCAGCACTTTGGGAGGCCAAGGCGGGTGGATTACAAGGTCAGGAGTTTGAGACCCGCCTGACCAACGTGGTAAAACCCCCGTCTCTACTAAAAATACAAAAATTAGCTAAGTATGGTGGCGTGTGACTGTAATCTCAGCTACTCAGAAGGCTGAGGCAGGAGAACTGCTTGAACCCAGGAGGCAGAGGTTGCAGTGAACTGAGATCATGCCATTGCATTCCAGCCTGGGTGACAGAGCAAGACTCCTCAAGAAAAAACAAATTGAGATAATATACCACCAGCAATGAAGATTAAGTGTGATAATGTGAACATATCACTCATATACAATGGACAGGAAATAAAGACAGCTTTAAAAAGCAGGCATGAGAAAGGGGAGAACATCATAATTCATCCAGTAAGCAAAATGGCAAGAACTGAAAGTTGTTCTTGTTCCCCCTAGAAATTGCAGAATTTAGGATACCTTTCTTGCATGAATGCATTAACAAGTGAATGGATTCCATCCTAATATCTCATACATATATGGTATAGTATGATTAGGCAAATCTAACCTGCTGCCTGTTTTTATAAGGTCCATGAGCTAAGAATGGTTCTTATATTCCTCTTTGTTTTGAGATGGGGTCTTGCTCTATCACCCAGGCTAGAGCACAGTGGCATGATCTCAGCTCACTGCAACCTCTGCCTCCTGGGTTCAAGCGATTCTCATGCCTCAGCCTTCCAAGTAGTAGAGACGGGGTTTCGCTATGTTGACCAGTCTGGTCTTGAACTCCTGATTTTAAGTGATCCTGCCACCTTAGCCTCCCAAAGTGCTAGGATTACAGGTGTGAACCACTGCACCCAGCCTAGTTCTTATATTCTAAAATCATGAAAATAAAAATAACATTTTGTGGCACCTGAAACTGATTTTAGTGTCCACAATGAAGTTTTCTTGGAACACAGCCACACTCATTTGTTTTGTACTATTTGTCACTACTTTTGCATGACATTGGCAAATCTTAAGAGTTGCAACAGAGACCTATTGCCTGCAAAGTCTATTTATCATCTGACCCTTTATGAAAAAAGTTTGCTGATCCTTGGTACAGTAGAGTACCCAAAAGAAGCAGTATATTTCCCCTGGAGCAAGACTGCCTATGTTCGCAACCAGTTTCAGGTGACACTGACTCCATTTTTAACCTCTCTGTGCCTTGGTTTTTCCTCCATAAAATGAGAGTCATAATAGTGCCTACCTGACAGAATTTTGTGAGGATTCAACAAATTAATACAAGCAATGAACTAACAATAATGCCTGGTACACAGAAAGCTTATTTGCTCACTCACTCTCTCTCCACATATACATATTTAGAGTGTTTTATAAATATAATATTAAGAAAAACAAATCATGGCTGCATATACTTAAAAGTCTAGAACTGTATAAAAAGTGACTTGGGAGGGGTGGCTCATGCCTATAATCCCAGCACTTTGGGAAGCCGAGGTGGGCGGATCACAAGGTCAGGAGTTTTAGACTAGCCTGGCCAATATGGTGAAACCCTGCCTCTACTAAAAACACAAAAATTATCTGGGTGTGGTGGCGTGTAACTGTAATCCCAACTGCTCAGGAGGTTGAGGCAGGAGAATCACTTGAACCTGGGAGGCGGAGGTTGCAGTGAGCCAAGGTCGTACCACTGCACTTCAGCCTAGCAACAGTGAGACTCCATCCCCGCCTCCCCCCCAAAAAAAAGACTTCAGAGAGAAGCTTCTGAATTATCAATCATGTGAAACAGCTCATCACCAGCTTAAGGTCTGAGTCAAGAACTCCTACACTGAGGTCATGTGAGCCACGGTTTTGCAGCAGATTGCTCCTACAGCTTGTTTTCCATGTTTAATTTCACTGCTTATTTTCAGTAGCTTACTACTTGTATAGTAATATCCTGAAGCTCACTATAATTATAGTTTCATGCATACCTTAATATTTTCTCTTATTTCTAAAACAATGTAGACATATATAATGACGATTTCATAGGTATTCCACTAGATTTCAACATACTTTTTCAAGCATGTTTTGAAAAGCTGGCTTTGTCCCTCTTTGCTTACTAATAATCACATTAATGCGACAAAGGCCAAGAAGGCCTATGAATGACACTGATAAGCATGCCTCAGGTATGCAATAAAGTTGTTGATTTCTCTGGTAATGTAAACTTCATTTTGCAATATTAAGCAAGGATCCTATATCTTTTCTAAACAGAGATTTTCTTTTTCTTTTTTTCAAGATGGGGTTTCACCATATTGGTCAGGCTGATCTCGAACTCCTGACCTCAGGGGATCTGCCCACCTTATCCTCCCAAAGTGCTGGGATTACAGGCGTGAGCCACTGCGCCCGGCTTTAAAAGCAGATTTTCATACTGTGCGGAACTAGAAAGAGCCTAGTAGAATACAATTTCAAAACGGTCATCACTTGCTCTGAGCTACTAGCTGAAGGCACAAAAAAATGGGGAACAGAGGGAAGATGAAATTAAGAAACCAGAAAACAGTTAGTAAACCAAGGTAAAGGAGACAAATGAGAGGCAGATGGACAAAGCACCATCTGTGTGTGTGTGTGTGTGTGTGTGTGTGTCATGTTACCATAGACACAGAAGGAAGACAAGGTTCCTGCCCTGGGGAAAACAGAGCTGTCAGCCTTTGTCTTTCTCATGTACCTCAAAGAGAACAATAACCTCATAGGGACAGAGTTTAACTACTCCTAAACTTTCCATTTCTTCTAAAACTTTCCATATGAAAAATCAAAACCCCCAAAACCTTATCTCTCCAGTGGAAAAGTGGTGGATAAAGAAAAGAAAAGGAGGGAACATTTTACTTTTCACTTTATGCACATTTAACTTTTTTTTTCTTTTTGAGACAGAGTTTCACTTTTGTTGCCCAGGCTGCTGTGAGTGCAATGGCACGATCTTGGCTCACTGTAACCTTCGCCTCTCAGGTCAAGTGATCCTCCCAAGTAGCGGGGATTACAGGCGCCTGCCACAACGCCCAGCTAATTTTTTGTATCTTTAATAGAGACTGGGTTTCACCATGTTGGCCAGGCTGGTCTCAAACTCCTGATCTCAGGTGATCCAACCACCTCAGCCTCCCTACATGCTGGCATCACGCCTGGCCTTAACGGTTTTTTAAAACAACAATTTTATATAACTTTTATAATTAAACAAATATACATATAAAAAGAAAATTCCCATTCTCTCTTCTCCAAGTTTAATAATCTCAATTATTTTAAGTATTCCTTAAAAATAACTTTTTTAAAAAAATACTTAGTAAGGAAAGGTCAAAGGCAAAGCAGGCAGAGAGGATGAATTAGACAAAGCTATCCTCATCTGGTCTTCCCACAAAATGCAAAGAAAGAACAAAAATCTGACCATGTCGACATGTGGATTATAGCAATAGTTTTTGGTCTATTTTCTGTAGACAGTCTCTAAATGAATTCTCTAATTCCCTAGACTACTCCCTGCTCTAAAAGTAATAAATTCCCTGTACTTTGTAAGGTAAACCAGTGAACAAAGAATATTTTCACCCTGGGCATCAGGAAATTATGTATAGCAAAATGGAAGCTTCTATGCACTTCAACACCTGTGTTCACAGTAACAGATTTTACTTTAACAGAACCCATCCACAGGGTATTCGCTGCATAACCAGTACAGATACTTAGTGAGGCCAAGATTTCAAAGACCAGGCAGAGAGGACATTAACCTGTAGAGTACAAAAGAGCACACAACAAAATACTTTTGATCCCTAACACTGTGAGGGCTCAATAAGAATTAAAAATGCTTAGAATTACTGCTATCAAGAGTCAACCCAGCTGGGTGCAGTGGCTCACGCCTGTAATTCCAGCACTTTGGGAGGCCAATGAGGGAGCCCAAAGTTTGAGACTAGCCTGGGCAACATGGTGAAACTCCATCTCTACAAAAAAAATACAAAAATTAGCTGGGTGTGGTGGTATGGGCCTGTAGTCCCAGCTACTTGGGAAGATGAGGTGGGAGGATCGCCTGAGCCTGGCAGGTTGAGGCTACAGTGAGCTGTGAGCTTGCCATAGCACTCTAACTTGGATTCACAGAATGAGACCCTGTCTCAAAGCAAAAAAAAATCTAGTAAGGTTACATTCAAGAAAAGGGGAAGCATCAACAGTTAATCAAGTAACCACTGGGTATAAAAGCATACCTAAACTAATTTTACCATTGAAAAAACTGCTAACCTAGCTAATATATTTGCTTATTTTCACAGTATTTAAGTTTTGCCCTATAGAGAGATTTCAGAGTATTTTTTAAAGACCAAATGTATTTCCTTAACAGTCATAAAAAACTTTCACTTTGCAGATCTTTAATATTCTTCACTTGATAGCACTAATTTTCACTGTAAAAGTCCTTTTATATTCAAATATGGTGCTCCACACAGTGAATGTGCAGTAAGTACCTGTTAACTAGAAATAGTATTTAATACATTAAGTGAAAAGATATAATATATTAAATAATTTTCAGTTTGTCTTTACAAATCCTTTAAGCATTTCACCAGCCTTCTTAAAAGTTATGACATGGGATTTTATCTATTGTACAGTAAGAATAAAAAGATAAGATGTTTTCTTTTTTTTTTCTTGAGACAGAGTCTTGCTATGTTGCCCAGACTGGTCTCAAATTCCTGGCCTCAAGCAATCCTCCTGCTTTGGCCTCCCAAAGTGCAGGGATTACCGGTGTAAGCCACCATTCCTTCCCTAAAATTTTTACATATATGGGGAAATATGAGAATGATTTGGCTGTAGAAAAACGTGTTTTCTCTTATAGGATGAGTAATCCATATAGTTACTTCAGGATTTCCGCATATATTTGTTGACCAAAATGTAGTATTTTAGACTCTGCTCTCTTGTCTCCATGCCACATATGGCTCACTGCAACCTCTGCCTCTTGATTCCAAGCAATTCTCCTTCCTCAGCCTCCTGAGTAGCTGGGATTACAGATGCCCACCACTATGCCTGGCTAATTTTTATATTTTTAGTAGAGATGGGGTTTCGTCATGTTGACCAGGCTGGTTTCGAACTCCTGACCTCAGGTGATCTGCCTGCTTTAGCCTCCCAAAGTGCTGGGATTACAGACATGAGCCACCATGCCCGGCCAAGATGTTTTCTTAAATTATTATTTTTCTAAAAGATTTTATAGCTCTTAGGTAATACTCTTAAATCTTTTCCACGTAGATACCCAATCAGTCCATACCAGGGCTCAGAAAACAATTTTATTTAGGCCATACCCATATGTGGCATGGAGACAAGAGAGCAGAGTCTAAAATACTACATTTTGGTCAACAAATATATGTGGAAATCCTGAAGTAACTATATGGATTACTCATCCTATAAGAGAAGACACGTTTTTCTACAGCCAAATCATTCTCATATTTCCCCACATATGTAAAAATTTTAGGGAAGGAATGGTGGCTTACACCGGTAATCCCTGCACTTTGGGAGGCCAAAGCAGGAGGATTGCTTGAGGCCAGGAATTTGAGACCAGTCTGGGCAACATAGTGAAATTCTGTCTCTATATTTAAAAAAAAAAAAAAAGTTAAAAATTGAAAAATACATAAAAATGTCACTAGACCCTTCACCAGCACATTTTAGTAAATGTCTGCTAACTCCAAAGCTACCTATAGACTGCCTAGATTTTTTCACTTTCAGTCTTATTACACATAAAACTACAGGGATAGTTCTTTCATTTACAGTTACATCAAACCAGATTTTTAAAAAGTGATACATCTTCTTTGTATTTTCTGAATAGTACATTTACATATGTTAAGATCTGTACTAACCAAGAAACTGTGAAAAACTGCTTTGGATTGGCATGGGAATTTAGACTCCATGCCTTCTTTCTGCAGGTTTGGTGAGAGGACTGGTGGAGTTAGAGAAATGGAATGCTTCTTGCATAACCATCCCACAATACGAAAGGACGCTCACTATCCAATAAAGATAGACGCATGTGAGGTCTTTTAATTCAATTTCTCTTCTCCAAGGGAGCTTTGTTTTAGCAAATAGCAGTAATTCTCCACACCAGTGTGACTGCTTTCCAAAATTAACAGATGTTTCCTGTACATTCTGGAAGCCTGGTCAGTGGGACACTGGTTTACTCAAAATGCAGCTGGATTCTGACCTCACACAAGCAAAAGCAATGTTTAACGTGACCACTGTTTGCTCAGATGTGACTACTTACTTTGTGCCAGGTATCTGCTGGGGCCAAGGACACAAAGGTGTTGTAATCTCTCACAATATTTATTCTTACATAGTTGTCCCTTGGTATCTGGGGGGGATTGGTTTCAGGACCCCCCACAGAGACAAAACTCCATGGATGCTTAAGTCACTTATATAAAATGGCATGGTACTTCCATATAAATCACATAAATCCTCCTGAATATTATTATTTTGAGACAGAGTTTCATTCTTGTTGCCCAGGCTGGCGTGGTCATGGCTCACTGCAACCTCCACGTCCCAGGTTTAATCAATTCTCTTGCCTCAGCCTTCTGAGTAGCTGGAATTACATGCGCCTGCCACCACACCGGCTAATTTTTTTTTTTTTTTTTTGTATTTTTAGTAGAAATGGGGTTTCACCATTTTGGCCTGGCTGGTCTCAAACTCCTGACCTCGGGTGATCCACCCACCTCGGCCTTCCAAAGTGCTAGGATTACAGGCATGAGCCACTGCGCCCAGATTCTCCTGTATACTTTCAATCATTGTTAGACTACTTAAAACCACCTAATATAAATGCTATGCAAAGAGTTGTTATATTATTTAGGGATTAATGATGAGAACAAAAAGTCTGTACATGTTCCATACAGATGCAACCATCCATTTTATCCCCAATTTTTTTCAATATGTAGTTGGGTGAATCCATGAATGTGCAACTGATGAATACAAAGGGCAGACTGTACATGTATTTTTTTTGCGAGGGAAGCAGAGGAACGTTAACAAAATGTTATGATAGAATGAGGAGTTGGCGCTGAAAACAGTAGAACAAGGAAAGGGATCCACTGTACTGTTGAATATGTAGTTAAAATCAATATAGTAAACGTTAGCTATTTTTATTATACCATAAACAGGATATGCCAGGTAATATGCTAGAGAAGAGAGTGGAGGCACAATGTACAAAAATTCACTTCCTCGTTCATTCTTCCAATAAATATTTACTAAGCACCTATTATGTGTCAGGCACTTCTGGGCACTGAGGACAAGGTGATGTAACAAAATTTATTTCCCCCATCCATGCGGGCTGTATTCTAGTTGGAGAGACACATAAGCTAGCAATTAGATAATATACTGACAAGAATAGGAAGTGTTAAAAGGAAGAACGAGATCAGTGGATGGAGAGCAATGGGGAAGATCGGGAGGGGAGTGTATTTCATTACCTTTCCAACACTGGAAGGGGAGGATTTCCAAAAAAGGTAGCATCTGAATTAGGTCTAGAAAGATGAAAAATTCTGTCTAGGAAATGCGTTTTTTAGGTAGTGGGAAAAAAGCTATCAGACAAGAGTGTATTTTGGTATGTAAAATGTGATCAATTTTGTGTAGATGGGCAATAAGATGATTGATCTGGGAAGGCGGACTGCCATAATGTGGTATTACTACACACCTGTCAGCATTGCTAAAATAAAAAACAGTGACAACTAGCTGGGCGCAGTGGCTTATACCTGTAATCCCAGCACTCTGGGAGGCTGAGGCAGGTGGATCACGAGGTCAAGAGATCAAGACCATCCTGACCAACATGGTGAAACCCCATCACTACTAAAAATACAGAAAGTTTAGCTGGGTGTGGTAGCAGACACCTGTAGTCCCAGCTACTCAGGAGGCTAAGGCAGGAGAATTGCTTGAACCTGGGAGGCAGAGGTTGCAGTGAGCTGAGATTGCGCCACTGCACTCCAGCATGGTAACAGAGCAAGACACTGTCTCAAAAAAAAAAAAAAAAAATACAGTGACAACCACCAAGTGCTGGCGAGGTGTGCAGACACTGGATCACTTATACATCACTGGTAGAAAAGCAAAATGGTACAGCTACTCTGGAAAATGGTTTGGCAGCTTCTTATAAAACCAAACATGCAATTACCACACAACCCACAACTGCACTTTTGGGCATTTATTCCAGAGAAATGAAAATATATTCACACAAAAACCTGAATATGAATGTTCATGACAGATGCATTTGTAAAAGCCAAACAGTAAAAATGGCCCAGATGTCCTTTAACTGAAATACTATTAAGACTTAGCAATACTCCACATTAAAAAAAGAAAGAGCTATTGGCTACACAACAATTTGGATGGCTCTACAGAAAATCCTGCTGATTTTTTTTTTTTTTTTTTTTTGAGATGGAGTTTTGCTTTTGTCTCCCCGGCTGGAGTGCAATGGCGTGATCTCAGCTCACTGCAACCTCTGCGTCCTGGGTTCAAGCAATTCTCCTACATCAGCCTCCTGAGTAGCTGGGATTATAGGTGCCTGCCACCATGCCCGGTTAATTGTTGTTGTTGTTTTTTTTTTTTTTTTTGAGATGATGTCTCGCTCTATTGCCGAGGCTAGAGTGCTGTGGTGTGATAGCTCACTGCAACCTCCACCTCCTGGGTTCAAGCAAGTCTTCTGCCTCAGCCTCCCAAGTAGCTGGGACTACAGGCGTGTACTACCACACCCAGGTAATTTTTGTATTTTTAGTAGAGACAGGGTTTCATCATGTTGGCCAGGCTGGTCTCGAACTCCTGACTCAGGTGATCCGCCTGCCTTGACCTCCTAAAGTGCTGGGATTATAGGTATGAGTCACCGCACCTAGACCATGCTGAATTTTTTTTAAATGCCAGTCCCTAAAGACTACATGCTGTATGATTCTGTATTTTTATTATTTTATTTTATACTTTATTATTTTATATTCTATTTTTATTTTTCTGGAGACAGGGTCTCACTCTGTCACCCAAGCTAGAATGCAGTGGCATGATTACAGCTCACCGAATCTTTGACCTCCTGGGCTCAAATGATCTTCCTGCCTCAGACTTCTAAGTAGCTAGGACTACAGGCATGTACTATCATACATTTTCAATTTTTCTGTAGAGATAGGGTCTTGCCAAGTTGCCCAGGTTCATTTTTAAACTCCTGGGCTCAAATGATGTTCCCTCCTGGGCCTCCCAAAGTGCTGGGGTTACAGGCATAAGCCACTGTGCCTGGCTGTGACTCCATTTTATATAACATTTTTAAACAACAAAAAAATCTGAAATAGACTAGTGGTCGCCAGGGATTGAGAGGGTGAGATGGCACGGGGGTGGGTAGTGGGTATAAAAGCACAAGAGGGATGCTGGTGGTGATGAAACAGTGAAGAGAGATGCAAACTTACCCATGTAATAAAATTATATAGAATTAAATACACATGTGAGCACAAGTAAAACTGGGGAAATCTGAAGATGAGTGTGGACTCTACCAATGTTATAAACTAGTTGTGATTCTTCACTATAGTTTTACAAAATGTTGCCATTAAGGGAAACTAGCTAAAGTATAGTAATTTCTCTCTCAATTGTTTCTTTGCTACACATGAATCTACAGTTGTATGGATAAAAATTTCAGTTGGCTGAGCGCGGTGGCTCACGCCTATAATCCCAGCACTTTGGGAGGCTGAGATGGGTGGATCATGAGGTCAGGAGTTTAAGAGCAGCCTGGCCAAGATGGTGAAACCCCATCCCTACAAAAAATACAAAAACAAATTAGCCGAGCATGGTGGCACGTGCCTGTAATTCCAGCTACTCAGGAGGCTAAGGCAGAGAACTGCTTAAACCTGGCAGGTGGAGGTTGCAGTGAGCTGAGATCGAGCCACTGCACTCCAGCCTGGGCAACAGAGCAAGATACCGTCTCAAAAAAAAAATTTTTTTTTCAATTAAAAACAGTAATAAACCAGACTGCAAATTCCTTGTGGGTAGGAACTGTCCTTAATTTCTGTGCTGTTTTTTCACTTCCACTTCCAAACGCTGAGAGCAGCCTAAGGTAAGGACATAATCGGAGGTAATTAACTTGTTTGCTGATTTACCTGAGGGGACATGAAGTTTACTGACTTCTATAAAAGTAAAATCTATATCTTGCTATAAATTCTATATTTTAAATGTCATATAAATTCTATGAAAAAAATATAAAAATCCAACTCTCCGAAGCACCTGAAAACATCCCCTCTAGCAGGTAAAATGTCACTATTTTTACATGAGAATCAGAGACCTCCGAAATCCACTGTCATTAGGTAGGAATCTTAGGGCACCAGAGCCAAAGAATACTGGCAGACTGAAGCCACAGGACTTCGCCAGGCTCTAGAACAAAAGCTTCAGAGCTGCATCACACCACTGTCCCTTGTCCATCCTCTGTTTTGTTTTAGCATAAAGCACAGGGAAAGGCAGGAAATGAGTGATGTTAAGGCAGTAAAATGTACATGTATCTACACCTGTAGACTAAAAACTGAAAGCCTATACTTATATGCCCTTTGATAATGAAACATCCTGACAACCAGGCCAACTGTGTAGCTATTTGTGGGAAGATTTTAATTTAAATTAATTTGAGAGAAAAAAAGTAGAATACAGTTTCAAAGGGGCGAGCACAGTGGCTCACACCTGTAATTCCAGCACTCTGGGAGGCTGAGGCAGGTGGAACACCTGAGGTCAGGAGTTCGAGACCAGCCTGGCCAACATGGCAAAACCCCATTTCTTTTTTTTTTTTTTTTTTCTTTTTCTTGTTTCAAAAGTGGTGTGGTGTGGTGTGTTATGGTGCGTTGCGTTGTGGTGTGTTGTGGTATGGTGTTGTATGGTGTGGTGTGGTGTGGTGTGGTATCACGTGGTGTGGCAAAACCCCATTTCTACTAAAAATACAAAAATTAGGCAGGCATGGTGGTGGCACATCTGTAATCAACTACTTGGGAGGCTGAAGCAGGATAATTACTTGAACCCGGGAGGCAGAGGTTGCAGTGAGCTGAGGTCACGCTGCTGCCTTCCAGCTTGGATGACACAGCAAGACTATCTCAAAAAAAAAAAAAAAAAAAAAAAGAAAATTTAAATCTACCTTTTTAAAAAATCTATTCATTTTTTAAAAATCTACCTTTAACAGCCAAGTAGAGTTTTTTTTGTTTGTTTGTTTTTTGAGACGGAGTTTCGCTCTTGTTACCCAGGCTGCTGGAGTGCAATGGCGCGATCTCGGCTCACTGCAACCTCCGCCTCCTGGGTTCAGGTAATTCTCCTGCCTCAGACTCCTGAGAAGCTGGGATTACAGGCACGTGCCACCATGCCCAGCTCATGTTTTGTATTTTTAGTAGAGACAGGGTTTCACCATGTTGATCAGGATGGTCTCGATCTCTTGACCTCATGATCCGCCCGCCTCAAAATCAGTTTGGCTTTACAGAAGCCTGTTACATAATTAGCACAGTAACAGTAGGTTGTGCATAGAAGGAAGTTATTATTTATGTTTAGAAACAGGGTCTCGCTATATTTCCCGGGCTGGTCTTGAACCCCTGGACTCAAGTGATTCTCCCACCATGGCCTCCCAAAGTGTTGGGATTAAGGCAAGAGTGACCACATCTGGCCTAGAAGAAATTTAAACATGCTTTCTATACTATGACTATGGTATTTACTCACTTTAAAACAAGACAAACCAAGTTCAGTCCAGCATAGACAACATTAATAAACATGCCAATTTTCTCTCTCTCTCTCTCTCTCTCTCTCTCTCTATCTCTATCTCTTTCTTTCTTTCTTTCCAGGGTCTCGCTCTGTCACCCAGGCTGAAGTGCAGTGGTTTGATCTCAACTCACCGTAACCTCTGTCTCTCAGACTCAGGTTATCTTCCCATCTCAGCCTCCCAGGTAGCTGGGACTATAGGTACATGCTGCCACGCCTGGCTAATATTTAAAATTTTTATAGAGACAAGGTCTCAATATATTGCCCAGGCTCATCTCAAACTCCTGCCTCAATCCAAGCAATCCGCCTGCCTTGGCCTCCCAAAGTGCTGGGATTACAGGCATAAGTCACCATACCCAGCCAGATGACAAATTAAAAAGTCACAAAGAGGCATCTCAATCCGTTTTACCTTGGAATTGGAAGCAAATTCAACAAGCCTTTTGGGAGACAGAGTCAGTGACTATAACCTGTGTCAGCAGCTCCAGTAAAAGCTTTGCCTAAGAACGTCTCTCAACCTATGGACAGACTGAACATGCTCCCTCATCCAGTGTCCAAGTCCCACCGTCTCACAATTTGAAATGTTCAGGCCAAGTGTGGTGGCTCATGCCTGTAATCCCAGCACTTTGGGAGGCCGAGGTGGGAGGATCACTTGACGTCAAGAGTTCAAGACGGCTGGGCGCAGTGGCTCACGCCTGTAATCCCAGCACTTTGGGAGGCCGAGGCTGGTGGATCACGAGGTCAAGAGATCAAGACCATCCTGGTCAACATGGTGAAACCCCATCTCTACTAAAAATACAAAAAATTAGCTGGGCATGGTGGCGCGTGCCTGTAATCCCAGCTACTCAGGAGGCTGAGGCAGGAGAATTGCCTGAGCCCAGGAGGCGGAGGTTGCGGTGAGCCGAGATCGTGCCATTGCATTCCAGCCTGGGTAACAAGAGTGAAACTCCGTCTCAAAAAAAACAAACAAACAAACAAACAAAAAAGAGTTCAAGACTAGCCTGGCCTACATGGTAAAACTCCATCTCTAATAAAAATATAAAAATCACAGGGTATAGTGTTGTATGCCTGTAATACTAGCTACTCAGGAGGCTGAGGCAGAAGAATCGCTTCAACCTGGGAGGTAGAGGTTGCAATGAGCAGAGATCATGCCTCTGCACTACAGCCTGGGCAACAGAGCAAGACTCTGTCTTTAAAAAATAAAAACAAACAAACCACCCCCCCACCCAAAAGGCTCCAGAAAGCCTTCCTCCTCTAAGAAATCTTTAACTAATTAGAGGGAACATATCACCTGGCTCTTTTGGGGGAAATATACCCCTACCATTCATTTAAATCTATTTTTTTCTTAATAAGGGATTATCATATTATAAAAAGTATTTTAGCCTTATAAAATATCTATTTTGGGGATCCATAATGATTATTAAATAAAAGTGCTTTAGAGGTCAAAATGTACTTGACAGACAGAACAAAATGAGGAACAGGATAACAGATTTAAAAATGGGGCTCTCATGTAAATCAGTGGGGAAATATGAGACATGCATAATCCTTTCCATGCCATTAATGTTCACATGCAACTAGTAATGACAGGAACTATATTTAACGTGCTTTGAATATCAGCCACCAACTACTGGACTAAATGCAAATATGACGTAATTCAGTTTCCAACCTTTGTAACACCTATTACCTAACCATAAAAGCTTTCTTCTATTCAATAAGCTCTTCTTGCATGAAAAATCTGGGGTGTCTGAACATGCTCATTAATTTCTATTCATATCACTGCAGGTGTTCTCTGTGTTTTCCCTCTAGATAGTGAGCAAATTAGGGACAGAAATATTTTGTCCATTGTGGTCCCCTGGGTAGAAGATTCACAGACCCCTATAAATATTAATAATAAAAAAAATAGTGAAACCATGGCTCACAGCAAAGAACAACATAAACATGTTCTGATTAAAAATCAGTATGTCTGGCTGGGCACAGTGGCTCACCCCTGCAATCTGAGCACTTTGGGAGGCTGGGGTGGGCAGATTACCTGAGGTCTGGAGTTTGAGACCAGCCTGGTCAAGACAGTGAAAGCACATCTCTATTGAAAATACAAAAATTTAGCTGGGTGTGATGGCGGGCCCCTGTAATCCCAGCCACTTGGGAGGCTGAGGCAGGAGTATCGCTTTAATCTGGGAGGCAGAGGTTGCAGTAAGCTGAGAGCGTGTCACTGAAATTACATCTGGGCAAAATGGGTGAAACTCACCCTACCACCCCTGCCCCAACCCCACACCAAAAAAAAAAAAAAAAAAAAAAAAAAAAAAAATCAGTATGTCTCAGGATCAGAGAACTTGGTTCTAAACTTCAGTTTACCTACACAGTAGCTCTGTGCTCTTGGGCAAGTTATTTAACCTCATTCTTAGTCTCCTCATCTGTAAAAAAAAAAAAAAATAATAATATCTATCTTAAAAGATAAAAGGGACTAAATGTTACATGCAAGAGCTCCTAGCATTATGCTGGCATATAGGAAATACTGAGTAAATCCAAGCAATTACTATTAAGACTAAAATTCGTACTAAGTATGTGAACAGTACTTGTAATCTTTCCTATTGCCTGGTTTACAGACTTTTGGTGAGGTGGAAAAAAAGCTGGATTGATGGGGAGTCAGTTTGGGGAAAGAAAGTTTTGTTAACGTGTATTAGTAGCATCAGGTTATTTGTTTGCTGAACGTTTTTGCCTAGTTTGAATATTCACCTTGCTGAAATCACAATTTTAAAAATAACCACATAATTCTGTATTCATAGGCAGCTGTGTGCATGGCCTCCTTCCTGATAGCAGCAATAATACTGTTACAAGAGGAGAAAAAAGGGTGATGATGCCAGTAAACCTGAACCTTTGTCCTGAACAACTACAATCACTTTCGTCTTCTAAATTTTGTTCACTTTCTCTATAATGCTTCCACCCCAGCATTAGAAGCCCTAGGCTAGAGTGCCGGTTTTGGAATTTCCCATTTCTGTGGTGTGGGGAAAGTCAACAAGTCTTGCTGGGCTTTGGTTGCATTACTGCATGAAGAGACTGGACTGCATGATTTGCAATGATTCCTTTAGTTCTAAACTTTAATAATTCTATGACTATAGTTAACCTAAAATCATTAACAGACATTTAATTTCTAAATTTTTTCAAGCCACTTGATTATTAAAAAAAAAAAAAAGAAATCTTTATTTAATTTTTCTTACCCCCAAAATTCTAAAAAACTAAGATTTCAGAAACTTTTGCTATCAAGCGAATCATATCTGGGCTTCTAAATAATTTCATTATCTATCCCTGACTCCTTTCCCAGTAAGAAGGGCAGTAGAGACGAGCTGTGCTTTATCTGCATGTTTTTAGTGGAGCTATGGAAAGAAAAATTAAGTAGTGAAAAAGCTACCTTTTTTTTTTTTAAAGACAGAGTCTTGCTCTGCTGCCCAGGCTGGAGTGCAGTGGTTCAGTCTCAGCTCACTACAGTCTCTGCTTCCTGTGTTCAAGCAATTCTCCTGCCTCAGCCTCCCAAGTAGCTGGGACTACAAGCATGTGCCACAATGCCCAGCTAATTTTTGTATTTTTAGTAGAGATGGAGTTTCACCACGTTGGCCAGGCTGGTCTCAAACTCCTGATCTCAAGTGACCTGCCTGCCTCGGCCTATCAAAAAGTGCTGGGATTACAAAAAGTTATACTTTTACACTGAAATCTCTCTCTACTTGGGACTGTGGGATACAGCTAAGAATCAAAAGAAAGTCAGACAAGGTGGGGATAAGCTACAAATTATTCTTTCTTCATACATTTTGTCAACTTTCTTATTGACTTAAAATTATAGTTGCCAAACAATTGAAAATCAGAACTGCTTTTCAGATATAAAACAAAACCAAACAGTCTATTCTAAGTTTATGAAAAATCAGATCTACTCTTTAATTTGTAATGTTTCATATGATACTAACATATGCCAAAGTATGTCAACTGTTATAAATGTTATCAAGAAAAACTGACTTCAAAAAAAAAAAAAGATCTAAGTAAAACATGAAGTTTTCGACTGAATCCACAGGAGCTAAAAGAACAAGCAGTTATGCCATTTCAAACATAAAAAGCCTAAATGTGTTTGTTTTTCTTTTTATTTTCATGGAAACATTAGGGGGAAACTGGTTTTCTTTGTTCAGTGTTTATTATTTCACCTTTCCTGCATCAGAAACCAAAATACTTTGACAAATGGGAGAGTCTTGTAAACAGACCCTTGAAGATGAGGGCTCAGAACCACTAATCCATCGCATTTCTATCACTATTCATTTTTCATGAAATCACTTAACTACCATAACTCAATTTCTTTGCATATAAAAGGGTAATATAGCAACCTTACTCCAATTCATGCTTGTATGGAACCAAAAGGTATAATAAAGGCAAACAAGAAGGGCTGAGAAACCAGAGGAAGAAAACTGAAAGAAGACAGCTGTTCTTCCCAGAAATACAATCATCATATTTACTCTACTGATAGTCTATTTGGCCCTCCTATTTTTATTGCTCCAATGATAGATTAACCCTGCCTGCTGTCAGAACTACTTACAAATATAGTTTTTTTCCTCCAGAGATTCACAAACACAACTACCAGAAGCAGAGTAAACTACCAAAGTAGTTTTTCCATACCACCCAGAAGAAACTAGGCAGTTCCATTCCTGAACTTAAGACATTCAGCCTTAAAAAAAGGCCAGTACTTCTTTGTAGCTACCTATACCCAAATGTGCTACAACACGAACTGTTCTTTGTACTTAACATAGTTTTTAAAAAGTATTAAAATAGGCTGATATAAACATGCCTAGTCTGTTTAAAAAAAAAAAAAAAAATCCAAAAGGGCTCTCGCTAAAAACCAAATTTATTTATGCAATCCCAGGAATAGATGATTAATTTTTTAAAAATGTCTAGAAGAACACAAAAAGCTATCAAAAGTAATATGCAAGCACAGGCATTACTTATGAATATGTGAAACATGAACATACTCATTCCCTTCCATAAAGACACAAGCCCAGATCCGGAATTCCCCTGAACCACCTGGAAGATGGGGGAGATAAAGTTCATCTCCACCTCTTCATCCTGTTCCCTCCCCCTTGCTATTTCCCTCCTCAACACACTAACCTTTCCCTTCTTAAAGGCAACATGATTCCAGAGTCACAAAAGCCACTTATTTAACTTCACTACTGTTTTATTACTGTCAGTCTCATTTCCTATTACTTTCTATCACATTTTTCATTTATCAGAAGTTAAATATGTTCTTGTGGGTGGGCTGAGAAAGCGACTCCCACTCAGTTAAGACGACTGCAAAAATGCATTCTGATTTCCAAATACCCTACTACTAGGTTTCAGCCATTCACAGACTGAAGGATGACTGTCTGATTGCCTGATTACCTTTAAAGATCAGGTTGCGGCCGGGCGCGGTGGCTCAAGCCTGTAATCCCAGCACTTTGGGAGGCCGAGATGGGTGGATCACAAGGTCAAGAGATCCAGACCATCCTAGTCAACATGGTGAAACCCCGTCTCTACTAAAAATACAAAAAATTAGCTGGGCATGGTGGCGCGTGCCTGTAATCCCAGCTACTCAGGAGGCTGAGGCAGGAGAATTGCCTGAACCCAGGAGGCGGAGGTTGCGGTGAGCCGAGATCGCACCATTGCACTCCAGTCTGGGTAACGAGAGCGAAACTCAGTCTCAAAAAAAAAACAAACAAACAAATAAAGATCAAGTTGCCACAAGAAGTGCAAATGCTTAAGAGAATGTAGTGGGCCCTCCTTGTCACCCTCCCCACTTCTGCCCTTCCCAAAAGATTTACACTGGGGACATTTCACTAGAACCTAAGTCCGAAATTCACTTTACAAAGCAATGTCTGTCTCACTGACATAACTAATTCAAATTTTATAATAAAAAAAATCGTATCTTTGGCTACATTTAAGATTTTTAGGTCTTTATTATTCAAGAACTTGATGAAAACATGGCAATGGAAAACTAGTTAGCTCTAAAAATAATAATGCAACCTTTTATTCTCCCAAAGTGTACAAATTTCAGCTATCTCAAAACAATGTTTTACTAAGCTGGACAGAACACACACACACACACACACACACACACACACACACACACACACACAGTCTTCTTCCATACATTTTTGTAGCCCATTATTTTTTTCTTCCGTCTCTGACAAAAACATGCCTCTAAAAGTATATAGTGACATTCTACCACACAAAAGCATAAATATGGGCTGGCCTCGGTGGCTCACATCTGTAATCCCAACACTTTGGGAGGCCGAAGCGGGCTGATCACTTGAGGTCAGGAGTTCAAGACCGACCTGACCAACATGGTGAAACCCCATCTCTACTAAAAGTACAAAAAATTAGCTGGGTGTAATGGCAGTGCCTGTAATCCTAGCTACTCGGGGGGCTGAGGCAGAAGAATCTCTTGAGCCTAGGAAGGGGAGGTTACAATGAGCCAAGATTGCACCACTACATACCAGCCTCAGTGACAGAGTGAGACTCCATCTTCAGAAAAAAAAAAAAAAAGGATATACATGATAAAATATCATTTATCTGCTTTGGCAGAAAATGAGACCAAAGTAACACAGCTGGACAAAATACTGCAATTTAATTACTAATACTTAATTGATACTCTTCATAATACTTATTCCAAATATTTCCTTTTTTAAAAAAAAATTTTAGTTTTCTTTTTTTTTTTTTTTTGGTCATAGAGACAGGGTCTCACCACATTCCCCAGGCTGGTCTCAAACTCCTGGCCTCAAGCAATCCTCTTGCCTCAGCCTCCGAAAGTGCTGAGATTACAGGCGTCAGCCACCATGCCTGGCCCCTAATTCCTTATTAAAAGGAAAGAAGAAGAGCTCGATTTCCAAGAAAGAAAACCCAATGCTTCTGCTGCAATTTCAAATGCAGGGTAAGTATGCAAACAAACAGATTTGCCAGAACTGTGTGGCTTCGATTCTAACACGAGAAACACAAAGTTAAGGCATACAGATTTTTTATATTTCCTGAGCTGCCTCTGAAAATAACTTACAGGAATGGGCTGCTGTTGACTATCAGTCCCAACCCCCACCCTCTAACTGTGCATAATCTTATCTGTGCTATGACAACATGGAAATGTTCCTGGGCTGTTAATGTATACTCTAACCCTTACACTGAAATCCAATGATACCATGAGGTAGTTGGTAAATGAAACCAAAGAGAGAGGTCTTCTAGACTAGGTCTCATGATTTACAATGAAAATCTTATAACAGGACTTCTAATGTCATTTAGCAGCTCTTCAGGACTAGTCTCAAATTTAAAATGAGGAGAAACTAACAAAAACTTAGTATTTCCCTTTACCAGAGATGAGGGAATACTTTAATTCATTTAAAAGAAATACTTTTGAAGTTCAATTTATTTTGAATTCTGGTGCCTGAAGAAGACCAAAAGATAAATCCAAACCTGTCAAATGATAGGGACTTCTGGGCAAAGTTTCAAGGGACAACAATCTACATTCCTGATTCCACTTCCTCTCTTCTCTGTCCTCAGTTTGCAATCTGACTCCTTTTCCAACACCACCGCTAAAACTGCTCTCATCAACATTAAAAAACAACCTCCTAAACATCACATCTAATTATGCCCATTTAAAAAAGCCTTGGTTCAAGTGTTGCCATGTGGGGGATGTTTTCTTCAATACCCCATTAAGGGCACAACTCAGACAAAGACAACTAATTAGTAAAACCATGCACTATAAATTTCTGTCACCTCACTGGGCAGAAGTTCCTTGAGAGTAGGCATCCCTTTTCACCTTTGAAAATACAATGCTTGACATATGGTCAATATCTGTGGAATAAATAAACAGAGGGTTGGCTAGGTTACCTAGGAAAACCCAATTATCATACTTTTTCTTTGAAGTGTTTATAATAAGAACAAACTGAAACAACACAGGAAAAACTTGGAATGTTTCCAGAGAAAGTTTTCTTTATAGATTCAAGAAATCTGCCTCAATTTCAAAGGAAAATTCCAACATTTGGACACTGTCGTTTCACTGATTTGTCTATAACCCTTACTAAAGGCTCAAGGGCTCAAATTTTAGAAACTTCTCTCTGAACATCAAACTTTTTAGCTAAAAATAATAGTAAATGGGTACCCATCACCTGAATATCAATGAGATAGGAAGATCCTTTGCTTGCTGGCTGTTTTATGTTTATTATATCTGAAACATTTCAAGGAAGAGGTCTCATAACCATACCCCCAAATGTCAGAATCCAGAGTGGCTCACAATTGCACTACCAACAGACTAAATGATGACCTATCTGGAACACCTAAAGCTACGGTTTCTCCAGCCATGGGAACTTCCCTTCCAGTCTCCTCCATCTTCAGGTTTGGCTGTTCGTCCTTTCTCCTCTGGGGTTTCCCAGGGCCACTCCTTACACCCCCATCCAGTCTCCTCTTCCAGTTTCTCTATTCACTCTGCCAGGCATCAGAAACTCAATTAGCTGAATGAAGCAGTTACGAAGGAAAATGGGGAGAGAAAGAGAGAAGGGATTGGAATAAGGAGAAAAGGAGGGGGACCAGGCATGGTGGCTCACACCTGTAATCCCAGCACTTGGGGAGGCCAAGGCGGGTGGATTATGAGGTCAGGAGATTGAGACTATCCTAGGATAAGACAGTGAAACCCGGTCTCTACTGAAAAAAAAAAAAAAAAAATTTTAGCTGGGCGTGTTGGCACATGCCTGCAGTCTGAACTCTGAACTACGGGGGAGGCTGAGGCAGAATAGCTTGAACCCAGGAAGCGGAGGTTGCAGTGAGCCAAGATTGAGCCACTGCACTCCACCCTAGGTGACAGAGTCTCAAAAAAGACAGACAGAGAGAGAGAGAGAGAGAGAGAGAGAGAGAGAGAAAAGGAGGTAAAGAAACTCACTGCCTACTAATTCCTAGCCTCTACCCCACCCTTCCTCTTATCACTCCTGATGACTTTCAGTCTTCCTCACAGCTCACCCAGCCTCCAGTTTCCTCATTCTTCCTTAGTCATCTCATCCCTTCCACTAACCCTGGGGCCTCAGACCTTGTAGAATTCCTCTGAGATCCCAGGTGCTTAACCTCACCCTGGCTACCACCTCAGCCCCAGCTTGCATCACAGGGGCACACACGGGCATGTGCACGCACACACACAAACACAGTCAGAGAGAAAGTTCACCTCCCTTGGGCTGGGGTAGGGAGACGAGTGGAGGGGAAGCCAGGACAGTAATGGTTAATATAACCTGGGGGCTAAACTGGGGACTTTACCACCATTTCAAAACTGTTTCTTTAGGAAATACACTCTGAGCTCCAAATTATCATGAACTTTTGCAATACAATCCTATTAGGAATTGGGGGCTGCCTACAATTACTTCCTGATAAATTGTAAACATGTTGTTATAAATTTGTAAATGTTGGCCAGGCATGGTGGCTAATGCCTGTAATTCCAGCACTTTGGGAGGCTGAAACAGGAGGATCTCTTGAGCTCAGGAGTTTGAGACCAGCCTCTATGCCAAGAAACCCTATCTCTAGGAAATACAAAAACTAGATGGGCGTGGTGGCACATGCCTGTGGTTCCATGGGAGGATCACTTAATCCCAGGAGGTCAAGGTTGCAGTGAGCAGTGATGGTACCACTACACTCCAGCCTGGGCAACTAAGACCCTGTCTAAAAAAAAAAAAAAATGGAAATGGTAAGCACTGGATTTATGAAACATCTATATTCTAAAGAAAGCAACCATGTGGACTATACCCAAGCTTGTCAAAAGTCTGTTTACTAACCAGAACTTGGTTGGTCACATGTGTAGACTCTGTAAAAATCATGATTCAGTGAATTAGGGCCCTGACCCAGACTTTCTTCCCTGAAGGTTTAGAAACTAAGACACCCTTCTGATGATTCCAGCAGAAAAATCTTAAGCAGAGTTGATTTGTATTTTTTTCTTTTTTTTGAGACGGAGTTTCGCTCTTGTTACCCAGGCTGGAGTGCAAAGGCGCGATCTCGGCTCACCGCAACCTCCACCTCCTGGGTTCAGGCAATTCTCCTGCCTCAGCCTCCTGAGTAGCTGGGATTATAGGCACGCACCACCATGCCCAGCTAATTTTTTTTTTTTTTTTTGTATTTTTAGTAGAGACGGGGTTTCACCATGTTGACCAGGTTGGTCTCGATCTCTCGACCTTGTGATCCACCTGCCTCGGCCTCCCAAAGTGCTGGGATTAAAGGCTTGAGCCACCGCGCCCGGCTCATTTGTATTTTTTTCTTACCATTTTAGAACCCCAGTCAGTGTACTGGATTTTAATTATTCTAAGGCACAGATCTGTATTTTCAACAGACTACCAAACAGGATCTTCTCAGCTCACCTGAAATGTATGTCTTACTGTTCATTTATTTTATCTCAGTGTCAAGGTGTCCTCCTCAGGAAGGCTTGAATTTCCTTTCTCCTCTATTCAATGTTGTTTACAAGAGGAACAACCTCCCAGGCACTACTGTGATTCTGACCCTATGACTCAGGGCTTTTGATTCTGCTGGCACATTTTAGTAGTCTCAAGCCTGTTGCAGGCTCCCTACTCCAGGCCTAAACAAAAGTCTCCTTGGAAAGCGAAATTCAAAAGCAGAGCTCACCCAGCCTTCACCAGGCTGCCCTACTTGACAGCCTGTAACCTGTCCAAAGCCGCCCTTGGTTTCCTGTGGCCTCCAGAAAGAAATCTCCTTATGAATGCTGTCCAGCAACACTGGCTGGCTGTGTACATTAACCCCTTCTCACCAGCTTCCCCACATGGAGCAGCAGAGCCTTAATGACCTAAGAAGCATACCAGATAAAAAACAAGTTCCAGAATTGGCAGAGATAATGGTAAATCCTTAGGATTTAAACCTGATGGCCAGCAGAAAACACACCCCAATGGCCAAACCTCCAATTTCAAGACAAAATCGTACTCATTCACAAAGTGATTAAAAAAAGAAGAAGAAAATTTATCTTAGGCAAGGATAGTAGTATATTGTGAAGAAGCCAACCAAACTTATTACACATACAAATAATATGCAAAAGCATGTTAAAAAAAGAAAAAAGATAGTACCAATAAAATGAGTCCACAGAGAAAAGTAATCCTTAAAATAGATAATTCGAAATATTTATGTCAAGAACCAGGAGTGGTGGCTAATGCCTGTAATCCCAGCACTTTGGGAGGCTTAGTTAGGAGGATCACTTGAACCCAGGAGTTCAAGACCAGCCTGGGAAACAGGGAGATCCCATCTCTACAAAAAAATAATAAATAAAAATTAGCTGGGTATGGTGGTATGCACCCTTGGTCCCAGCAACTTGGGAGGCTGAAGCGTGGGATATCACTTGAGCCCAGGAGTTCCAGGCTGCAATAAGTCTTGACTGTACCTCTGCACTCCAGCCTGGGAGACAGACTGGGACCTTGTCTCCAAAGAGAAAAAAAGAAAAAGAAATATTCATGCCAAGGAACGGGCTTTTGCCTAGGTACTAATGTTCAGGAAGCAGAAATATGAAAACAGAATGTAGTCAGCTGTGAGAAAAATTAGGCAAAGGAGGAAAGTAGCCGTTTTTAGGCAAAAGGAGGAAGGGCAGAGAAGACTGACTATGAGTAAAGAAAAATACTATGAGAATACCTGACAGTTAAAGAAACTTTTTTTTTTTTTTTTTTTTTGAGATGGAGTCTTGCTCTGTCGCCAGGCTGAAGTACAGTGGCGAGATCTCCACTCACTGCAACCTCCGCCTCCTGGATTCGAGTGATTCCCCATGACTCAGCCTCTCGAGCGGCTTGGACTACAGGAAGGAATGCGCCACCAGACCCAGCTAATTTTTGTATTTTTAGTAGAGACAGGGTTTTACCTTGTTGGCCAGGATGGTCTCGATCTCTTGACCTCGTGATCCACTGGCCTTGGCCTCCCAAAGTGCTGGGATTACAGGCGTGAGTCACCACACCCAGCCAGGAACTTTAAATAATTTACTTAGTACACTGACTTGCTGGACGATTTTACTTATTCAATTCACTCAACAATGCTTTTCTCTGGAGCCCCTGTGACATAGTTTGGCTGTGACCCCATCCAAATCTCATCTTGAATTGTAGTCCCTATAATCTCCAGTGTCATGGGAGGGACCCGGTGGGAGGTAATTGGATCATGGGAGCAATTTCCAAGCTGCTGTTCTCGTGATAGTGAGTGAGTTCTCACGAGATCTAATGGTTCTATAAGGGGCTTTTCGCCCCGTAGTACTGCTCTTCTCCTTGCTGCCCCCAATGCGAAGAAGGATGTGTTTGCTTCCCCTTCTGCCATGATTGTAAGTTTCCTGAGCCCTGCCCCCAACCGCGCTGAACTGTGAGTCAATTAAACTTCTTTCCTTTATAAATTACCCAGTCTCAGGTATGTTTTTTTTTTTTTTTTTTTTTTTTTGAGACGGAGTTCCGCTCTTGTTACCCAGGCTGGAGTGCAATGGCGCGATCTCGGCTCACCGCAACCTCCGCCTCCTGGGCTCAGGCAGTTCTCCTGCCTCAGCCTCCTAAGTAGCTGGGATTACAGGCACGCGCCACCACGCCCAGCTAGTTTTTTTGTATTTTTAGTAGAGACGGGGTTTCACATGTTGACCAGGATGGTCTCGATCTCTCGACCTCGTGATCCACCCGCCTCGGCCTCCCAAAGTGCTGGGATTACAGGCTTGAGCCACCGTGCCCGGCCTCAGGTATGTTTTTATTAGCAGCAAGAGAATGGACTAATACGCCCCACTATGTGCCAGCTATTTTCTACAAAAGTCACATTTTGAGACTTGAATTTCAAAGACCTGAAGTCAGTAACCTAAGAATAATCTAAAGATTTCCGAAAAGGTCTGTGTGCCTTTTTGTTAAACACAAACAAACATTGGAAATACAACGGACAAGCTACCTATGCGACTATGGAGAGAAAAGGAAGCAGCTGCAGTGGTTGCTTCCTTTGCCTATTTTCATTCATTCTCTCTTAGACCCAATCAACATCTACTAATTGTCTTCTAGGTCTCTTGCTTGGCTTTATTCAGGACAAAAAGATGACTAGGATTCTTCATGGAGCTTAAAACAAAACAGAGAGCATCAGATATGCCAATAATTTAAGCATATCACAGCATAACCGGATGGTCAGAATAGGAAGTAAACACTTCTGACTAGGTAATTGTAGGAGCTTCACGAAACCAAAGACTCCTGAGGAGCTGGATCATCAAGGATGGACAAGATTTTAATAAGAGGGATGGAGTAGGTATTCCACAGGTACAAAGTGCACATACGAAAGTGAGAAACAGGCCAAGTCCAGTGACTCACACCTGTAATCACAACACTTTGGGAGGCAAAGGCAGGAGCATCGTGCCCAGGAGTTCAAGACCAGCCTGGGCATGACGGCAAAACCCCGTCTCTATAAAAAACACAAAAATTGGCCAGGTGTGGTGGTATGCATCTGTAGTTCCAGCTACTCAAGGAGGCTGAGATAGGAGGACTGCTTAAGCCTGGGAGGTTGAGACTGCAGTGAGCTATGATCACATCACTGCACTCCAGCCTGGGTGAAAGAGCAAGACCCCATCAAAAAATAAAAATAGATTTTAAAAATCAAATTTTTTAAAAAGTAAGAAAGAATAGTTACGTGTTTTCTACATTTTTCCTATATCCACTTGAGGTCAGCAGTTAGCCATCAACAGGTAAAATGACCAATCTTCAAAGAGTGGCAACTTCTAAAACTTTGGAGGTTTCACCCGACAAAGGCACCATACATAAATGTCTGCATTTCAGTAACTTACAGATTTCTTACACCTAGCAAATAAATGTCACTGAATTGGCTAATTTCCTGCCCCATGTTTCCTGCTGTGACTTTTGAGCTTGTGCCTGGAGGCCCAGGACCTCTCTGTTCCATGCCTTCCTCCTAGCACCTACATTGCCACTCGTTCAAATTCTTTGAATTGGCTACTAAAATAAATTAACTACTTCAAGCTTGTATTGCAAATACCCATTCCAACTGTATGCTAAAAGAAGGCTGCACTTGAGAATAACTTAATATACATTTTCTAAACGATTCCCTTACCATATGTTTTTCACCCCTGCATTCCTAACTCACCAGGCTGTTGAAGGTTAATTGCAATGATGCATGCAAAAGTGTCTGGCACCTGTTACCTGGAATGCTGATGTCTGAGTCCAAGTTGCAGCTGGCCATCTGGCGCTTCATACGGCTCTTCTACCTCATACACATTTGCATCAGTGTCCTCCATGCTGCTGGCATTCTGCCATTCCAACTTGGGAGTTTTCCCTATAGCCATAATAAACGGCAAGTTCTCATACTCTGGTATTTCCTCATAATGGCGTATATTTTCATACTCTGGTGCACAGAGGCTTGTAACAGATTTGCAAGGTGCCTGAGATGATGACTCCCGGGAGAGCATTTGGTCATCCAAAGACTCAGCTCTCAGGCCATTAGCCACACTGGTCTGGCTCCGGGACTTCTTCCTCTTCTTTTGAGATTCCAGGATATAGTTATCTGTAGAATACGCCTTCATGGGTTTACTTCTCTTCTCCTCGCCTACCAACAAGCCGTGCCAATCACTTTCAATCCCCTTCTGCTCCCCACCAGAGAGGTGGCCTGTGGTGGTGTCTGCAAATTGGCTACTTTTGGACCAAAATTTCTGAAAGTCACTCTTCATGAAGCAGATGGACAGTTTCATGTTGAGCAACTTTTTAAAAGAGTTTTTCTTTGTAGAGTCTTTGCAAGGCTTAGTGCACTTTTCCATATCCACAGCAGATAACGATTTTGCTCTGGGCTTGGTTAGGGCTGTTGAAGGCTCACTGTTTGAGGATATGGTGACAGACTTTAAGGATTCTGGGTTCCCTGAAAAGGGTAAAATAGGATGAGGCAATTTCCACACTGGTTTTTCTGAAGCCCGCTTAGGCTTATCAAAGGAGGATGACACACCACGGTTTTGGGCACACAAATGCTGAAGGTGATTTCTTTCTAGACCCTTCTCTGAACTTTTTTCTTCAACGGAATAAGAACCTTTTTCCACAAGCTCCTCAGAGGCAGCCTTTTTAAGCACTCCTGTAGCAGGCAAGCTGTGTCTCTGAGGTTTTTTGGGGACAATTCGTAGGGAACTTTCCTCTTTTATAACAGATTCCTTTTGCATTTGAGGAGCAGAAACTCCCAGGTTTCTCCCAGATTGCAACTGTTCATTCCAAGTTAATTTGAGCTGCTTAGGCAGGCTCATAGATAGAGTACTACATCTTATAAAACTGGTCCCTTCATCCACAGCAAGTGACGTACTGGAACCATCTACAGTTGTGCTATCAGAACTCAAATTAGAGTCTGTATCAAAAGAAGGGGCTATTTTTTCAAAGGAAGATGTTTCATGACAACTGGCTTTTTGTGAATTCACGAAGTCCTGTGTGTCACTGTGAGATTCCACATTCAATTCACTTATATTTCCTAGCTTCACTTTATTTACCTGTTCCTGCTTACACAAAACATTCTGATGAAGAACACTGATTTTGCTGATTTTCAAACTATTTTCAGTAAGACAGGAAGAGCTACTGTCTGAATTCCCTGGTTCTTCAGTGCTTTCACTAGGAGTATCTACATACTTCTGGCGTAACAGACGAGCAGTTCGTGTCTTTCTGGGCTTGGGAGTTGGAAATTTGGGGACATATGGTACTAAATGAATTTCTAAGGGACCAAGTTCTTTGACTTCTGATGTCTTACTAACTCCATCTGAAGATATAAAAGTACTCGTTTGCCCATTTTCCAGAGCCTCTAGTTCAGATGATTGAAAGCAATTATTGCTTTTTTCACTATCATCCTGGAAAGTTTCAAAGTTTTCACATTCATCACTAGGAAGCTGTAAGTGGCAACTGTGATGATCAGGAACTTTTTCAAAGCTGGATGGGGAAGGTGACAAATCTGCAAATTCAAGTCTGATTTGTTCGTTTGAATTACAGTCACCATTCATTTCTGGGTTGTCTGTGGGCCTGTGCTTCTGTGAGGAAATAAAAGGTGGCATTCGGTGTACTAAGGCATCTTTGAGCTTCTCTTCTAGGATGCTTGCCTTTAAAATGACCCCACCATGGTTCTTGGCCTTTTCCCCACAGGAATCACATTTACTACTAGTTTTTATAGTCAAACACTCATCAATTTTACTGTTTTCTAAATTTTCATTCATTTCCAGGGGCTCTAAAACAAGCTGCTTTACACACAAATTCTCTCTATGGCCAAGCTTATGGATACATTTAGAACTGCAGGAACACATTGGTGAAATACAATCGCTGCTCTGATCGCTTTCATATTTACAATTAGAAGTGTCAGTGCTTTCAGCTAATTCCTGTTTATGCCCTTCCAGGTTCACCATGATTTTCCTTGATGGTGACTGTCCAACGTCTCGAACAGGGGAGCTCTTCAGGACTTTTGGTTTCGGGGCTATTGCTGGTTTCATTTTCTTTGTTGACTGTGGAATACTAGAAATCACAATGTCAGGTTTAGGTGCAATAGGAGGTGGAGCTGGCTTATTATTTGCCACAACAAACCTGGGCTTGGGGGCCACTGGTGGCTTCTTAATCTCTAGAAAGGAAAAAATAACAATTTGATGTCAAAATAACCAAAGGACAAGATAATACATGATTATATTTGATAGCATTTTTTACTTTTAACAATATGAACTTGCATTTTACTAAGTAGAGTATGTTACATTACATAGTATCAATATTACTCCTGAAAATTCCTTAAATTATCCTTCAATTTCATACACAGCTTCAGGTCTATTGTACAGTTTTAAATAAATCCAATACAGTTTTTTTCTCCAACTTTGGAACTAACTACCATATCTTTCATTGACACTAAATGAAATAACTGACTTCAGTTTGGGACCCATGCAGTTCTTCAATTCGTTTGCCAAGTGCTGAGAGTTGAATTTGCCTAAGTTAGATGTAGGATACAACTCTTTAAACTTCTCATATGAATAAGCAGTAGTAGTCTTCTACCTCAAGGATAATAGAATAGAGTTGTATAAATGCCTTTTATCAATGATCTGTCTACCTCAATAGAACCCCAAAACAATCTTAAAAAAGGAAGACAGAGATCAGAAAGTTTCTAACTTAAAAACTGAAAATTAATTCTTTGGTATTATTTAAGGCTCATAATAAAGCTAGTTTTTTTCCTTCAAGTTATTGATTGGAATTTTCATTATATTCCTTCATGGAGCTGTATTTTTTTAAAAGTCACATGTCTACACCCTACCCAAAAGTGAATTAATCAGAATTTCTGGGGATAGATCCTGGACATCTGTATATCTTTTAAGTTCCACAGGTGATTATGTTGTTTATCCTTCATTAATAACCACTGTTCTAACACATTTTTAAAATAACCACAATTTCTAGTGTAGTAATTCTTCCTAGACATTTGACACCTATTACACATGCTGTGTCAGTACAGATCTGCTCCTATACTATAGGAACCTAGTAAAAGCTTCATACAAAAGACCTATAAAACGAAAAGATAAATAAAGCCTGTATATCTGTAAGTTCCTTTATGTTCTTCCATCTCCACTGTCATGTTATAGACCATATTTACCCAAGGAGATGTGAGATAAAAAATATTTTATCTTTTATGTTTATATTTGTTCCTTTGACAGGATCTAACACTTAATAAAAACTTCATTTGCTGAAAAAACTTTTCAAAATATCTGCTGCAAAGGATGGCTGGACATTGTTTAATTACTTGAAAATACAGAGGCTCTGATATTTCATTTGGTGATGACTTTCTTTTGAACAAAGGAAATCAGTCATGACACTTGGGAAGCTATTACATGGAACTGAGATTTTTTAGAAAAGGAAGAGTAGGGTGCTCTACTTCCTTTTACCCAACAAGGAAGAATGCCCTAAATCTCTCCTTCTATGTGTGCAATAAGAATTATATGATGATGGCTGGGCGTGGTGGCTCAAGCCTGTAATCCCAGCACTTTGGGAGGCCGAGGCGGGTGGATCACGAGGTCGAGAGATCGAGACCATCCTGGCCAACATGGTGAAACCCCGTCTCTACTAAAAATACAAAAAATTAGCTGGGCATGGTGGCACGTGCCTGTAATCCCAGCTACTCAGGAGGCTGAGGCAGGAGAATTGCCTGAACCCAGGAGGCGGAGGTTGCAGTGAGCCGAGATTGCGCCATTGCACTCCAGCTCCAGCCTGGGTAACAAGAGCGAAACTCCGTCTCAAAAAAAAAAAAAAAAAAATTATATGATGATATATGTTTTCTCACTCAATTTCTAGGTGTAATGTCATCATCAATTTAAAAAAATATTTTCAAAATAATACAAATTCCTATACTACATAATTTCAGCTGTTAAATAAGCATAGTTAGTTTTGTATGAGTTTTTTAGGCAGAAAATAACTGTAAAACCCTTCAAAGCCTAGAGGTGATAAAGGTTGCTGTAAATGTCTATCAAATTAACCCTCCATTTATTAAGTCAAGTCATAAGAGAAAGGATGAATGCCTTAGGCCTCTTCCCAACTGCCCATCTTACTCAATAAAAACTGACAGACTGTCAAGTTGATTTCATTTTTGTAACCAATCTCAAAACATCCTACCTCTGGGATTTTTAAAAGAATTTTTTAAAAAATTAGTTTTGGCAGCCTGGCACAGTGGCTCATGCCTGTAATACCAGCACCTTGGGAGGCCAAGGTGGGAGGACTGCTTGAGCTCAGGAATTGCACACCAGCCTCGGCAACACAGTGAGACCCCATCTCTATGAAAAATAAATATTAGCTTTGTAAAACGAAAAGTTCTTGAGGTCGGCTGTACAACATGAACATACTTAACACTTCTGAACTACACACTTAAAAATGAGTAAGATGGTAAATTTATTTTACATGTTATTTTACCACAGTGGGAAAAAAAACTTCATCTCATCAAATTAATCTCTTACTTTCTGAATCTTAAAACCTTGTCAGAAGCTTCAGGGTCATTTAAATATCATTTTTTAAAAATCTCTGGTACCAGTTTTACTCTTTTTAAAAAATGTGTTTTGTATACAAATCTGCTCCTAAGAGATAAAATTCCTGTTCTAGTGTCACAGAAATTCAATTAATTACATATGAGCTGGAGTTGATTCCCAATAAATACAGCAAAGCACTACTATGTATATAAAGCCCTCAATGCATACTCACTGAATTCAATTAATAACCACCAACTTGGGCTTGCCACTGTTAATTAACTGTGTATTGGAGTAAGTCAAAGACAGAACTCAGGGAACTGGCTAACCTAATTGTGGGCCTTGTGCAGACCTGGCTGCCTCACTTTCCTTCCTTATAAATGGGGGAGTTGAACAGGCCTTTAAAGCCAGTAGGAATCTGAGATGATAATTTCTGAGATACCAATTTCAGGAGAACCTTGATGTGCTGTGGCCTCTTTTTCCTGTATTGGTGTTTTTTCAGTGCACCTTTGTCTCTCTTTAGCACAAGATGCAACCCCCAGAAGGAGAAGCACTTTGTCTCATTCACTGATGTAGTCCAGTGCTAAAAACAGGGCCTGGGAATAATCAGAGCTGCCACATACACATAATCGTTTTTTTGGTTTGTCTTTGTTCTTTTTTTTTTTTTTTGAGACGAAGTCTCTCTTTATTGCCCAGGCTGGAGTGCAAAGGCATGAGCCAGGTCACCACAACCTCAGCTTCCTGGGTTCAAACAGTTCTCCTGCCTCAGCCTCCCAAGTAGCTGGGATTACAGACGCCTGCCACCATGCCCCGCTAATTTTTGTATTTTTAGTAGAGATGGGGTTTCACCATCTTGGCCAGGCTGGTCTCGAACTCCTGATCTCGTGATCCACCCGCCTTGGCCTCCCAAAGTGCTGGGATTACAGGTGTGAGCCACCATGCTGACAAACATACTTTTAAATATATCTCCAAAACAGAAAAATTCCTGCTTTAAAAATAATCACATACAAAAAAATTTACATCTATTTTAATGTGGAATAACATTTTGGAAAGTTAGCAGGAATGAACTTCAATAGGATTATTGACTAATTCCTTAATTATTAATAAGAACAAGTGTTCAGCTAAGTCGCTAGTATAGCAATATTTGAAATCCTTCATTATTATTTTTTTTTTCATGGCTCTATTTTGGAAGAAACACAATTCAAAAAATAATAAGCAATTATATTATGGTCTGCTCCAATGTCAAACTTGAAATAAGTGCATGATGTTTGGCAACGAATCTAGCACCTCTGGATCTTAATAATGTATCAACAGTCAGACTCAACGCTTCTTAGAGCAAAGCAGCAAATCTTTTATTTACACAGCTGTTTGGCTCCAGGGAAATATAAGGTAAGAAAGTAAAGCACTAGTACCATTTTACTAACTATTACAAACATACTCGTCATCTGTTACACACAGATGGCTGTGGTTCATGTGTACACTCTCTGGCTACTGGACTAGCCAAAATGCAAAGCACAGACAATCAGACAGTGACCTGCACATGTTCAAAAAGACACAAAACACATGTTCAAATAGACACATCTATAATTCTCTCTCCTTTTTTCTTTTCCTTTTTTTTTTTTTCTCCCTGAGATGAAGTCTCACTCTGTCACCAGGCTGGAGTGCAGTGTCGAGATATCAGCTCACTGTAACCTCCGCCTCCTGGGTTGAAGTGATTCTCTTGCCTCAGCCTCCTGAGTAGCTGGGACTACAGGCATGTGCCACCAAACCTAGCTAATTTTTGTATTTTTAGTAGAAACGGGTTTTCACCATGTTGGCCAGGATGGCCTCAATCTCTTGACCTCATGATCCACCCGCCTTGGCCTCCCAAAGTGCTGGGAACACAAGCGTGAGTCACTGCACCAGGAGTTTTCTTTTCTTTTTCTTTTTTTTTTGAAACGGAGTCCTGCTCTGTCACCCAGACTGGAGTGCAGTGGTGCGATCTCCACTCACCACAACCTCGGCCTCGCGGGCTCAAGCGATTTTCCTCTCAGTCTCCCAAGTAGCTGGGACTATAGGCGCATGCCACCACACCCAGGTAATTTTTGTATTTTTAGTAGAGACAGGGTTTTGCCATGTTGGTCAGGCTGGTCTTGAACCCCTGACTTCAAGTGATCTGCCCACCTCAGCCTCCCAAAGTGCTGGGATTACAGGCATGAATCCTAGCACAGTGCCCAGCCTCTCGTTTTTGATATACAGCTCAAAATAATTCTAAAATCTCCACTAAGGGCAGATTCTTTTATAGATGCAGAAGAACAAAGCAAGCTTTTCTGTAGGATACATATAACCTAGATGTTCTGCATCATTCCTCTGATTTTCTTAAATTAAATCAACCCTTCCAAATACCACAGATTAGATTCAAAAACAAAAATCCCCTTCCCTAACTTCAAATAACCTTCCTAAAAAGTTTTAATAAATTTGACTACTGTTCCCAAAAAAGCACCATAAGCAGCCTGTAAGAACTATGTATACATAATTTTATAAGAATGAGTGGTTCTCTTCCATATTCCCCATCTAGACACCAGAAAGAATTATAATAAATCCAACAGATGGATGAGCAAAAAAGTAGTTAATGCTTCTCAGCCAGCCATACTAAAAGCCAACCAACTCAGCTAGGCACAGGAAGTGTCCCACTTTAAACACCACAAAAATCTCTGTGGATTTATTTAATTGCAAAGTTGATAAAATACAAAAATAGCTTGCATTATGTTAGGATAATTCAAATGAAAGAATCATGAACTTCCGTCTGGGCCCTAGAAACTGAGTTTACATAAATGTCAAATTACATGCTTCTGTGCCTGTTCCTTATAAACTGTTAGGACTGGAATTGAAAACCAGTGCATATAAAATGTGGCTACTTTAAATACATTTGACACCTCCAAAGAGGAAAGAATTAAAACTGCCTCGAAGGATTTTAAAATTTCCATCCACTTTTAATTTAAATCACTTTCTTGAACGAAGGCAAAGCATAGAAATTTAGGATGAAAATAATTTATCTTATGTAAGTATAAAGCCTCCCTTTGATAAAGAAAAGAGAGTTTATAAAGATACCTCATATAAGTGCATGTAACATCAAAAAGGAAAGACCCATAGAACACCTACTTCTTGCTTTCTCTTCCTATTGGCTAACTTCTTGTTTCGTTCGTTGTAATCTGATCGCACGGAGCAATGCAACACTACAATATCTCTAGGCTTTAGAAATAATACAAATCAGAACATTTGAGTGCTGTTTGACAGTTTCAAGTTGCAGGAATTTTAAACAAATGCCAAAAAAAACAATGAAAATTTAATCTGATACTTAAGTGCTGATTCTAGAAGTAACTTTGAGAGGAAGCTTTAAACTATTTCACTGTAAAATTTCTAATGAAAGTTTGTTTCAACGTGGACAAAAACGTAAAGGAATCCATAACACTCTACTTAATACATAAGTTGTCGTTTAAAAATTAACCTATGTACTTACAAAGCGAATTTAACACCACTTTGGTAATTATTTTGTAAAATACAAATTGTTCCTTAAATATGTTCAGAAACACAACGTCTAGAATTGCTGAAAATCTACACAAAGATAGAGTTTTTGTCATTTGAAGGAGAAAGAACTACGGGAGGCAAATAAGGCTTTGTTTACCCTAATCAGGTAGAAATAAACAAAAATCCTTAATTGGGTGCAGACGAGCAAAAAAAAAAAAAAAAAAAAAAAAAAAAATACTATCAACGATCTCAACTCCTCTGCTTCTCAGGTAATAGAGGTAAAACCACCAGGACAGGACAGACAACGTCTACACTTCTTTAACATGGGTAAAGGTTTACCAGCAGATACAAGGTTGAAAGCGGCTCACTTAGTGGCCAAGATGAACACTCTGAGAACACTGCCTTTGCCTAGAATAACTTATTTCTTAACATGGGACTCGACTCTATTTTCGCACGCAAAGGCGAAGTCCTCGCCTTGCTGGAGAGATGAGAGAACGCCCTTTACACGTCGCGTTTCACCTGGTTCAGAGTCCCTAACAGAGTCTCTCCTGGAAGGGCGGTCCCGAGAGATCCCGGGTTTCCAACAGCCCCTTTGGGCAGGAAGAGACGAGAAATCCCACAGCGAACCCATTAGCTCCGCACTTGCCGAGGTGCTCGGCAAAGGTACGGGGCACACAACGCGTCTTCCCGGCGATGAAAGTTGCTCGCGAGCCCAAGCCCAGCAGCGCTCGCCAAACTTTCCAGCGGCAGCGCGAGCGCCGTCACTTACCGGCGGCAGAAGTCATGATTCCCCGGTGCGACTCGCTTCCCCGCTCGCGCCCCTCAATCCATGTTCCCTTTTCAGTCCATTGTTCCCACAGTTCGAGCAGAGGAGAAAAGCCCCCACAGCGCCCACATTCCGTCCCACCGCCCAGTGGCGCAGCCTGCGCGCCGCACAAAGGATGCGGCAGGCTTCAGCGACCCTGAGGCGCTCCTGGGCGCGAGCCGCCGGGGGCGGGCGGGCGAGCACGAGCACCGCCCCGCCGAGCTCCAGGCGGACGGCCAGGCGCGGGCACGAGCAGTGCTCTCCGCGGCTCCGCAGGCGCGTGTCCTGTTCGAGCTTCAAAAATCAGCCTTGCTCCGGGCGCCCCCTGGTAGTCGCGGCCGTAAAAGGCAGACAAAAGCCCTAGCCTCCTCCAATCGGAGGGCTCGCGCTTCAGCTCGCTCCCGCCTCTCCCACGCACACGCTCACTGTCTGCTCCAATAAACTGACTCGAAAAGGGGGCGTGAACGGCGAGGCATCTTGGGAATTGTAGTTTTCTAGACTCACGGGACTGGCAGAAGCTGGAGCGTCCGTGCCGCCTGTTCTCCCGCCTTCATTTCCCATCGTGCTGAGGCGGGTGGCATGGCGGAGAAGGATGACACCGGAGTTTGACGAAGAGGTGGTTTTTGAGGTAAGGGGAAAATGGCGGTGGGTGTGGATTGCCTTGGTTTGAGAAGGATGAGACGGAAATCGAGGAGGCAAGGCGTTCCCGGAGCGAAGGATTGGATGACGCGCCCCCGCTGGCCCCGACCACCGAACCCCAGCGATTTCGGGGCCTAGTGCCCGCCGTCGCCTGACAGGTGTAGCCTGAAGCGCCCTGGCCGTGGCCGGCCTTTATCTCGGGCCCGCCCAGAATTCCCAGACAGTGCCGGGTTGCCATGCCCTGGGCTGAAGCGGCTTCTCTTCCTTCCCTGGAATGGATGCGCCGCGGGGGTACTGCGCCCGGCTGGGGCGGGTCCGAATCCTGCGTTTTAGAGACAACTTAGCCTCCTCCTTTTCCATCCACGATTCTTTTGGGGTCAGTATCTAGAAGTGCTTCGGGTCGCTGTTCACCGTCAAGGTGTGGCCCTCGGAATTAAGGCAGCAGGTGCCCGTTTTCTAACACGGTTTAAAGTCTATATGGGGGACCTACTGTAGGTGGTTAGGGCCGGGGCAACTCAGCATCTAGATTCGATTCTTTTGTCCTTTGCTGTTGAGCTAGATGTAGCCGGTTCTTCTGACTTGAGACTCTAGATGTGAATGCTTTTGTGTGGGACTATTTTAAGACGTTCTCTGCCATCTTGAATGAAAAAAATCGGGCGAGTGTTTCTGATGCCATTTTTCTATCAGACACAGGTCAAAACTCGCACCCCTGTACATATATGTATTGCATATGTACGCTTTACTTTTATTCATCCAACTAGATTTTAAGAAAATTTAAAAATGAGGTGGCTCGTGCCATACAGTGAGAAAGCAGGGCACAGACAGGACACAATGTTAAATGTTGAAATATGTACAAACTGTCATTGAAGGATTAATTTCTGTTCTTGCGGCCGCCCAGAGGCTACACCCAGTACGCAATATCCGAGGTGAATCTGTGAATTGGATTCGAAAAACTGACAGGAGAAAATATATTACGGGGAAATAGAACTGAGTATGCCAAGCTTAGGAAGTGTCAAAGTACCTGGTGTGCATTTTTACGGGGTGGGGTGTGGAGGAGGGTGGCTATGTAAAGTGCCTTGATGTGGCGAAAATGTAGAAGCAGTGGAAAATGTGGCCATTTTACCGAAACGAAGATTCTAGATATGTGGCGTTCATTAGGGAAGACAAGGGCCTGAATTTTGGAAATGAGAGAATAAGTAATGGAATAATGGCTTGGACAAACCTTTCTAAGTTAAAATCGAGGCAATGTTTACAGATTGAATGTGGTCGTTGAAGGAGAGAGAAATAGATTTCTAGAGTAAGGGTAACTGATGGATTTTTTTTTTAACCCATTATTTTTTATTTCTGGATATAATAGTAATACATGATTAAGGAACATTTTATTGTAGAAAATAAGCCCCCTCAAATTAAAATCATTCATTATCCCACCACCCAAAGATGGCCACTATTAACAGTATGGTTTGTGTTCTTACAGACTTTATTTCTATGCAAATGTGTATTTATGTGTGTGTAATTTTTTTAGCCTCTATATTAAGACACAATGTTTGCGTGATTTTTTTTTAACACAAAAGGTATACCACATAGAATTTTGTATATATTTTTCGCTTGACTTTATCAAGAATGTTTTCCCATTCATCATTCTTTGAAAACAGTAATATTATGCTATCCCCTCATGTATATCATATTATAACCTTTACTTTTTTCAAAATACCATTGTAATCAACACTGATACAGGCCTATCTTTAACTCTAATTCCGATTTTCCTCAGAATAATTTTTAGAAGTAGAACTAGTGGGTCAAAGAATATGAACATTTAAGACTTACACAGAAAGGTTATACCAATTCAGGTTTCCATTAAGAATAAGAGTATTGGTTTCACCAAATCCTCAGCAACAGCCTTCACAGCTTTCTTTAATCTTTGCTAATTTGATAGGTGAAAATAACATTCCATTGTTTTAATTTACATTTTGTGCATTTATACATTAGCCATTTTTATTTCTTTGCTTGAACATTTCTCTTCAAATGTGTTGCCCATTTTCTTATTAGATGCTAGCTTTTGAAAAAATGACTTGCATGAGTTTTTCATATGGCTTTTTAAAGCCTTTGTCATGCTTATAGAAAAATTTTGTTTGTTGTTTATTTGCTTTTTGTTACACACAATTTTTATTGCAGTATAATTTGCATAAGGACAGGGCACAGATCACAAGTGTGCATATGTTTATATTTTCACATGTTGAGCACACCCATGTAACCTGCACCCAGTTCAAGAAACAGGACAGGCAGGGCATGATGGCTCACATCGGTAATCTTAGTACTTAGGGAGGCTGAGGCATATGGATCCCTTGAACCCAGGAGTTTGAGACCAGCCTAGACAATATGGTGATATCCCACTTCTACAAAAATACAAAAATTAGCTGGGCATGGTGGCAAGCACATGCCTGTAGTCCTAGCTACTTGGGAGGCTTAGGTGGGAGAATCGCTTGAGCTTGGGGAGGTAAAGGCTGCAGTAAGACATGATCTCACCGCTGCACTCCAGCCTGAATGACAGAGCCAGACCCTGCCCTTAAAAAATGAAGAAAGAAACAACATCGCTAGCATACCAGATGCTCCTTCCCTGGACCTTTTCCGTCACTACTATTCTTCACTACAAAATGACCACTATTTAGACATAATAACCTAGATTAATTTTGTCTATTTTTATTGTTTAGACACTGTGAATTTCCATTTACATGCTCTTATTTTTGATTTTCTTTTTCTCTCTGGCTTTATTTATGAGATCCATCCATATTGTTACATGACAATTTTTATTTCTGCATAGTATTCCATGTGAATATATGATCATTTTTAAATTCATTCTTCTGTTGATGGTTATTGAGTAGTTCCCAGTTTTAAAGTAGTGCTATTGTGAACCTTTTTGTGTATGTTTGGTTAAACATATTTCTGGTGGATATATATGTAGGAATGGAATTGCTGGGTCATAGGAAATACATAGAGATTTCCGTAGATATTGCCAAACTTTATTCCAAAGTGGTTATACCAATTTATACTCCAGCCAGGGATGTATGAGAGGTCCCATTGCCCCACATCCTCACCAACACTTGCTAATTTGAGTCCTTTTTCTTTTTATCATTTTAGTGGTTATGTCCCGGTATCTCCTTGAGGTTTTAATTTGTATTTCCTTTTTTTTTTTTTTTTTTGAGACGGAGTTTCACTCTTGTTACCCAGGCTGGAGTGCAATGGCACGATCTTGGCTCACCACAACCTACGCCTCCTGGGTTCAAGCAATTCTCCTGCCTCAGCCTCCTGAGTAGCTGGGATTACAGGCACACACCACCATGCCCAGCTAATTTTTTGTATTTTTAGTAGAGACGGGGTTTCACCATGTTGACCAGGATGGTCTCGATCTCTTGACCTCGTGATCCACCCGCCTCGGCCTCCCAAAGTGCTGGGATTACAGGCTTGAGCCACCGTGCCCGGCCTAATTTGTATTTCCTTGATAAAGAAGTTAAGATTTTTAATGTGTTTACTGGCCAATTGTATATCCACTTTGTGAAGCCATGTCAAATTTCTTTCATATTTTTCTACTGGGTTGTCTCTTTTTCTTACTGATTTGAAGGAATTCTTTACATGTACTGGATACAAGTCCTTTGTTAGATATGCAGTTGGCCCTCCTTAGCTGAGAGTTCCACATCTGCAGATTCATCAACCATGGCTCACACCTGTAATTTCAGCACTTTGGAAAGCTGAGCCAGGTGGATCACTTGAGGCCAGGAGTTCGAGACCAGCCTGGCCAGCATGTCAAAACCCCATGTCTTAAAAAATGTAAAAACTAGCCAGGAGTGGTGGCATGCACCTGTAGTCCCGGTTACTCCAGAGGCTGAGGCATGATAATCGCTTGAACCCAGGAGGCAGAGGTTGCTTTGGGTGGCAGAGTGAGATTCCATTTCAAAAAAAAAAAGGAAATACTCAGGCCCAGCAAGGTGGTTCATGCCTATAATCCCAGCACTTTGGGAGACTAAGGTGGGAGTATTGCTCGAAGCCAGGAGTTTGAGACCAGCCTGGTCAACATTAGTGAGACCCTGCACATAAAAAAAAAAAAAAAAAAAAAAAAAAAAAAAATTAACCAGGCGTGGTAATACATGCCTGTAATGCCAGAGACTGAGGCAGAAGATTGCTTGAGTCCAGGAATTTGAGGTTGCAGTGAGCTATGATTAAACCACTGTATTCCAGCCTGGGTGACAGAGTGAGACCGTATCTCTAAATAAATAAATAAATACTCAAAGATATTCAAAAAATAATACAAATAAACTATACAGGATAACAAATATTTACATAGTGTTCACATTTTATTAGGTATTACAAATTATCTAAAGATGATTTAAAGTATATGGGAGAATGTGTGTATGTTATATGCAAATACTATGCCATTTTATATAAGGGACTTGAGCATCCATGGACTGAGTATTTGCCCTGGACCTGTGACCAATTCTCCATGAATACAGAGACAACTGTATATACCTCATATATCTTATTTTTGGCTATATGTGACCTCTGCATTCTTAATTGTGTCCTTCAATGAACCGAAGCTCTTTATTTTAATTCAGTTAAACCATATTCTTTTATGATTAGTGCTGTTAAAAAAAATTTGCCTACTCTAAGGTCACAAATATGTTTTCTTTAAAAGCTTTATTTGACCTTCTCACATTTAGATCTGTCATCCATCTGGTACTGATTTTTGTATGGTAACAAGTGAAGATCAACATTTTTTTTTTCCGTATGGATGTCCGGTTGATCTGGCACCATTTACTGAACAAATCATTTTTTTCCCCACTGAACTGTAGTGTTGCCTTTGTCATAAATCAGGGTACCTTTTATGTGTGGCTCTCTTTCTAGACCCTTTCTTCTTTGCCATTGATTATTTTGTCTGTTCTTGTGTTAACATCACATTATTTTAATTACTATAATTTTAAAAATGGGTTTTACTGTCTGATAGCATAAGACTCTTCAGCTGTATTTTTCTAAGTGAATTACTTAGATGAGTACGTGACACATTGTAAACACTCAGTAAATGTTACCTTTTATTAAATTTTCCAGCAAATTGCTTTTTATTTAGGTTTTCAAAATTATTGATATATTCTTAGTAGTCTTTTAATTTTTAGTTTCCTTTATAGCACGAATTACATCTTATTGTTGCTATGTTTTTGTTTTGCGTAGATGTGCTCGAGTATCAACTTACCAGATAGATTTTTGGGTTTTTTTGAGACAGAGTTTTACTCTTGTCGCCCAGGCTGGAGTGCAATGGCATGATCTTGGCTCGCTGCAACCTCCCCTCCCAGGTTTAAGCAGTTCTCCCGATTCAGCCTCCCAAGTAGCTGGAATTACAGGCACCCATCACCATACCCAGCTAATTTTTGTATTTTTAGTAGAGATGAGTTTTCCCCATGTTGGCCGAGCTGGTCTTGAACTCCTAACCTCACATGATTTGTAAACTTGTGTAAGTTCCATTTTTACCTCCGCCTCCCAAAGTGCTGGGATTATAGCCATGAGCCACTGTGCCTGGCCCCAGATAGACTTTGCAAAGAACTAGTTGCTGGTTTTGTTTGATCAGTTCTATTGAATTTGTTTGTGGTTTTAATTTTTTTTTTTTTTTTTTTTTTTTTGAGACGGAGTTTTGCTCTTGTTACCCAGGCTGGAGTGCAATGGCGCGATCTCGGCTCACCGCAACCTCCGCCTCCTGGGCTCAGGCAATTCTCCTGCCTCAGCCTCCTAAGTAGCTGGGATTACAGGCACGCGCCACCATGCCCAGCTAATTTTTTGTATCTTTAGTAGAGACGGGGTTTCACCATGTTGACCAGGATGGTCTCGATCTCTCGACCTCGTGATCCACCCGCCTCAGCCTCCCAAAGTGCTGGGATTACAGGCTTGAGCCACCGCGCCCGGCTAATTTTTTTTTTTTAATTTCTACTTTTATCTATTTCCATTCATCTATTTGTGTTTGTTTTGCTGGGTTTTTTTTTTTTTTTTTTTTTTTTCTGTTTTCTTTAGCTTCTTGAGTTAAAAACCTAAATGCCCTGAATAACTTGTAAGGCTATAAATTTCCCTGAGTACTGCTTCAGTTGTATCACATAAGTTTTGAAATGTAGTTTGTCTCACAGTTTGTAAGTTCCATTTTTATTTCTTATTTAATACTCAAGTGTATAGTTGAAGGATTGATGTTATTGGTGATTATTTTTCTCCATGTGTCCCTCAGACCCCTAATTCCACCCTGATCATTATAGACTGGATCCACCTGTTTTCCCTTGTCCTCTGGGTTCCATTTAGGTTCAGCCAGCGGGAAGGACCTGCAGATCAGAGGATGGAGGAAAGGGCGCCAGAGAGGTTTGGGTGTTTGTTGTCTGAATTATTTCACTGTAGGGCTACCATTTGTTAGTGATTGCATTTCTGTATCTAAAGCCACAACATTTTTTTTTTTTGAGGCAGGGTCTTGTACTGTTGCCTAGGCTGGAATGCAGTGTTACCGTCATAACTCACTGCAGCCTCCAACTCCTGGCTCAGGCGATCCTCCCACCTCGCCTCCTGAGTAGCTGAGACTACGGGCATGTGTCACCATGTCCAGCTAAATTGTTACTCTTGTTGGGGGATTCTTCTTGGGAAAGGCTTGGGGCAGCCATTGGGCTGCCTATAAGAACTGTAACCCCCTCCTCTGCTATTACCACTTTCATTCAACTTAGATCTCAGGCCACTGACTGAGAAAGGCCTTCTTTTGAAGAGCTGAAAGCTTGTTGGGCACAATGTTTTCTTGCCATCTACCACTTGATTACTCAGCCTGTGGAACATATTTCAGGTTTTGCTAAGTCAGCCCTGCTTCTAGATACTAAGTACTATGTCAGCCATGCATCCTAATGCACAGCTACTGGTTTTTGGCAACAGGACTGGTTTCATGGAAGACAGTTTTGCCACAGATGGGGGATGGTTTCAGGATGAAACTGTTCCACCTCAGATCATCAGGTATTACATTCTCATAAGGAGCATGCAACCTAGATCCCTCACGAAGTTCACAATAGGGTTCCTGCTCCTATGAGAATCTAATCTGCCACTGATCTAACAGGAGGCGAGCTCAGATACTAATGCTCACTCATCCACAGGCCCACCTGCCCGCCGGTGGTGGGCTGTGTTCCTAAGAGGCCAGGGACCAGTACCAGTGCTGTGCGGTCCTGATTTATAACAGGCCATAGACCAGTACCACTGAAGAAAACAGAAACCTGTCTATGTACCATAACCGGAAAGAAATTTAACAGAGGAAATTAGTGGTTAGGTTATCGTTGGAAGGCCTACAGTATCAAGCTCTATCAAAGTGGCTGTGCACATGAAGGCAAGAACATGTGATAATGATTATAGTTACAATCCAGGAATTAGAAGCCATCACCACATCTGCCCCTCAGTAACCTAACAAAGTGATACATTGGTATTGGAACTTGAAGTCTCTCTACTGTTTCTACCACAACTGCAGCTGTGTTACCAAGAAGCTGGAGAGTCAATATTAGAATACTGTTATAGAAATGTTTTGCCTCCACAGCTTTGTTTCATAGCCAAAAAAAAAAAAAGAGAGAGAGAGAGAGAGGAGGGAGGGAGGGAAGAGAAGGAATGAGAGAACAAATGTACAAATGAAAGAACAAAGCCAAGAGTGGGAGGATCACTTGAGGCCAGCAGTTTCAGACAAGCCTGGGCAACATAGCAAGACCTTGTTTCTACAAAATATAATTTTTAAAGATTTAGCTGGGCATGGTGGCATGCACCTGTAGCCCTGGCTACTCACGAGGCTGAGGCAGGAGGATTGCTTAAACCCAGGAGCTCAAGGCTGTAATGAGCTATGATGAGGCCACCTCATTCTGCCTTGGTGACAGTTTGAGACCTTGCCTTTATTTAAAAAAAAGAAAAAGAAAAAAAGAAACAAAAGCCAAAGGAGCAAGAAGTGGACTTCCAAATCTCTCATGCAGCACACCTACTTGGGGAAACCCTAATTTTTATCTAGAAGCCTAGCTGCAAGATAATTTGGGAAATTTCAGATGTAGCTTTCCTGCCTCTGTAATACAAGAGATACACTGGAAGAAGGATTATAGAATACAGACTGAACAAGCCAGTTTACCATATCGATATATCATAGGGCCTAACCTCTCTTCCCCTAAAAAAATTTAACTGTGATTTTTTTTGTTATATTTTTTGTAATACTGTTATTTTAATGATCTTCAGAGTCAGAAATCATACTCATTCGTGTCTTGAGATTTGCCTAAATCATGCAGAGTTTTGGAAAGTATTCCAACAACATCCCTTTTCCTTAAAACTCTTTGAGGTATCTTGTTTTAATTTCTCTTTCTTGGATTATTTGTAAATTTTACTATATTCTCTTATATTTTGGGTCATTTGTATTTCTCCTTCCAGTGGTCACGTGGAGTCCTCTTAGTCTGAGAGGAGTAAATATGCACTGAAAGATGATGTAAGAGAAGGACTAAGTAAGGGAAGAAAGGGAGAGTGATGTACCCAGGCCCAATTCCCATTTCTTCTGCTAGAATCTGACCACCTTCATTTTATCAAAGCTAGATTCCCTATAGACTTTCAAGGTTAATTCTGTTATATTGGAGCCTGACTCCTCCTTCTATAAGATCATTTATTTTAATCAAAATCTTCTACCATCATTCTACTCTAAGAGACTGAATTGAGGACAGTATAACCTCAGTCTTGGATCTCTTAGGCTGATCAGCAACAGAACAAAGTTTAGAAAATAATGGATACTATGTCTGACATAAGTATTAGCAAAATAAGCATGAAATACCAAGATTGTTGTTTTACTCTATTATTGTCACCATTAATTACAGTGTTTTGAGAGTAAGAATTCTCCAGTTACCTTAGAAAGGTGGTAAAGTTCTGATGTTGCTTGCGGAACTGTGTTTTAGACAGATTCTCAAATCTGTCGCCAGGCTGGCCTCCAGTGAACAATCACTGCGCACTGCAGCCTCGACTTCCCATGCTCAAGTGATAACCCCATCTCACCCTCCCAAGTAGCTGGGACTACAGGTATGTGCCATCATGCCCGACTAATTTTTTTTTTTTTTTTTTTTTTGAGATGCAGTTTCGCTTTTGTCACCCAGGCTAGAGTGCAATAGCGCGATCTCAGGTCACTGCAACCTCCACCTCCCAAGTTACAAGCAATTCTCCTGCCTCATCCTCCTGAGTAGCTGGGATTATAGGCATATGCCACCACTGCCTGGCTAATTTTTGTATTTTAGTAGAGACAGGGTTTCACCATTTGGGCTAGGCTGGTCTTGAACTCCTAACCTTGGGTGATCCTCTCACCTCAGCCTCCGAAAGTGCTGGGATTACAAGCGTGAGCCATCATACCCAGCCAGTTTTTTGTATTTTTTTGCAGAGAGTAGGTTTTGACATGTTGCCCAGGCTCAAGCGATCCTCCTGCCTTGGCCTCCCAAAGTTCTGGGATTACAGACACAAATGGCAGCACCTGGCCTTAACTTTTAATTGCAGAAACTTCAGGTCATTTATTCTTTCTTAAACCCTGCTATTCCTAGAGTGACTGGAAATAAGACTTTTTAAATCTGAAAAATCTGAAAGACTAATTTTTCTACCTCTTTGCATCATTTGAAGTACATTTAAACCATTCTTTTGTAGCTTTCTTCTAATAGGGGCAATGTTGTATTCAAGGGATCTTTTACTCAAATCTCTTGCCTTGATAACCTTATTCTCTGAGTGAACTCTTTACTGTTTTTGGTGTTGTTTTAAATTCATTCTTCTTCTTTTTTGTTTGTTCCTGGCTAAGAAAGATAATTTTTGCCCATTTTGTCATGATTTCTCCTACATCTTTTATACTTCTTTGTAAATTATTAAATGTTAACCCTTTGTTGGCAGTATGTTCAGCTTTCGATTTTTTTCCCCCATAGCACTTAATCAGTTAAATGAAAGGAAATGACTCACAAAACCTTACATTTAAAAGAAAGTTTTAAAAATGTCTCTCTTCCTCGAGAGATTCCCCTTTATTTTTATTTTTAAAAGTTATTATACGTCTCTAAGGAACATTAGTTTGTCAAACATAAAGCCCTAAAGTTGTATTATGTAAAATAATCTAATTCCAAGTAGTAGCTGAGATTAAAACCATATCAAAATTCATGCTACCACTATCTATAATAGAAGGAGTACTTATTAATAGTGTCATTAAATCACAACTCTATTGACATCAAAGATTGACCGTTAAGACCAAGTCTAGACAGATGTGGTTATTCACACCTATAATCCCAACAATTTAGGAGGCTGCAATTAGAAGATCACTTGAGCTCAGGAGTTCAAGACAAGCCTGGACAACATAGTGAGACCCCGTATCTACAGAAAATATAAAAATTGGCTGGTGGCATGTACCTGCAGTCCCAGCTGCTTGGGGGACTGAGGTGGGAGGATTGCGTGAGCCCAGGAGGTTGAGGCTGCAGTGAGCTATGATTGCAGCCTTCCACTGTAGTCTGGGTAATGAAGTAAGACCCTGTCTCAAAACAAAGACAAAAACAAAACACCAACTCCAGTTTATAACCAAGATATGCAAGAAGAAGAAATTACATGTTTAATATGATTTATAAAAATTATTCTTGGGGACTAAGTCTGCTTTTTTTTCTGCTTATGTTGTGTGATTTCTTGTGTTTTGGCTTCTTCACAGATCCTTGGGGCTCCAGTTTAGTTTTAAATTTTTTTGTCTTGTACATCTAAACATTCAAGAAAGGTAGGAAGTTTGTCTCTCTTTTATGTATTTTTAATTACATTTATTAAAATGGAAGTCCCTTTGTCTCAAGCTATGAAACACACTGTGCCTACATTATTTTTGGTAGTTACCTTGATATTTTATGTGCAGCTATATTAAAGGTTTTTATTTTTTTTAAAGCGGTGTGAAAAGAGGACTAGATTAGGAGTCAAGAGACTGACTGACATAAATTAGCAATGAAATTCCGAATAAATCACTTAATTTCTCTAGAGCTTTTGTTTCCCAGGATCATCCTTTATACCATATTATCTTTTGGTATGAAATTTTTCTTAAATCCATTCTAGGGGATTTGCAAACTATCTAGTGGGTTGAGTAAATGAGAGTAGGCCCTTAGAGGCTTTCATTAATTAGGAAATACAGGAAGAGAATCTACTCATTTCCAGTCTCTTTTCATATTAGAAATCCTGACTCAATTTTAGTTTTCCCTGATTCTGTACCGGGTGTTCTCTGAGTTCCTAAAAGCAAACTATTCCTTAAGAATTTAGAGAAAAGGCCCAAAGCTCAGTGTACTTGACAGGGGCACACTGTTAGAAAGTGTTAGAGAGTGTACTAACTTGGGCCTGGCATGGTGGCTCACACCTGTAATCTCAGCACTTTGGGAGGCCAAGGCAGGCGGGTCACCTGAGGTCAGGAGTTCGAGACCAGCCTGGCCAACATGGTGAAACCCCATCTCTACTAAAAATGTAAAAATTGGCTGAGGGTGGTGGCAGGCACCTGTAATCCCAGCTGCTCTTGAGGCTGAAGTAAGAGAATTACTTGAACCCAGGAGACAGAGGTTGCAGTGAGCTGAGACTGTGCCACTGCATTCTAGCCTGGGCGACAGAGTAAGACTCCATCTCAAAAAAAAAAAAAAAAAAAAGAGTACTAACTTCATTGCCTCTGGATTTTTTGAGTATTGCTTATAGTATCCATTGAGACTTCCTGTTGCTATTGTTACCACTACAGCAAATCAGTGTCCCCATTACTTTTTATTTGAAATAATATGTTTAAGAACATCCTTTATTTTAAAATCTGCATTGTAACTTATGTAGTTGACAGTATGTAGCCTTCTGTCTCTTATTGTTGAGGTTTTTGCTGATTAATCCACAACTTTTAACCTTATTATCTCATTAAGACTTTTATTAAAATGGATTTTTTTTTTTTTTTTTTGAGATGGAATCTCTCTGTCACCCAGGCTGGAGTGCAGTGGCATCATGATCTCAGCTCACTGCAACTTCTGCCTCCCATGTTCAAGTGATTCTCCTGCCTCAACCTCCCGAGCAGTTGGGGCCACAGGTGTAGCACCATGCCCAGTTATTTATTTATTTATTTATTGTATTTTTAATAGATATTGTATTTTATTGTATTTATTATATTAATATTGTATTTTATTGTATTTATTTATTTATTGTATTTACCATGTTGGCCAGGCCGGTCTCGAACTGCTGACCTCAGGTAATCTGCCCACCTCAGCCTTCCTAAGTGCTGGGATTACAGGCATAAGCCACCATGCTCTGCCTGGATTTTTGACTTCTGTGTATATCTTGCCCTGTCTTTGCAGACTCTCCCATTCTTTTTCTTTCCCTTTTTTCTTTTTTTTTCTTTGAGACAGAGTCTCACTCTGTCACCCAGGCTGGAGTACAGTGGCGCGATCATAGCTCACTACCGTCTTGAACTCACAGGCTCAAGCTATCTCTCCTCTCACCTCATCCTACGTGAGCCATTGTGTCCAGTTATCTCTCCCTTTTTTTTTTTTTTTTTTAAATTTTGGGATAAGAAGCAAAAGAAAGTTGCATGTTATCTCATAATGTTCAAACATTATATTATATTAAAGTTTATTGCATACTCTCCTCACATCGAACATTTTGCCAATTGTGTTTGATCTTCTGGCCTTTATTTTTTTTTGTTTGTTTGTTTGTTTGTTTTAAACAGAGACAGGGTTTCACCATATTGGCCAGTCTAGTCTTGAACAACTGACCTTGTGATCCACCTGCCTCAGCCTCCCAAAATGCTGGGATTACAGGCTTGAGCCACCGTGCCTGGCCTGGCCTTTGTTTTAAAGCAGTTGAAAATGTTTTGCTTCCTCCCCTTGCTTTTGCTCTGCATTCAGTTAAGTGACCAATATGTACCAGTTAATTAGCTAGACGTCAAATAATACTAAAAGTAGCATCAGAACCAGGGAGATATCAATCTACCATTGCTGGCTTCTCTCCACTTAGTTAAGACAATCCACTGCTGTCCTTGATTTTTAGTCAATAGAATATAAAGCTAAGTCAATTTTCTCCCATTGCCCCTCATAGTCTTTCTTTTGATAGTTATGTTTGATTTTTATTTAGATTTTGGACTTAGGTATTATTGTGCTTAAGTACGTTTGTACTGTTGTATAGGAAAATCTTAAGATTATCCTTTTTAAAAATGTTTGCTATTTATTATATCTCATATAAGATTAATTGGATAGGATTTCAGTGGAAAATATTAGAAGCCTGCAATCAGACAAACTTATTAATATATGTGTCTTACTTTTTCTTGGTTTACTTAAAAACTTTTAAATAAACGCTAATACTAAAAACATCCTTTGAAGGCGTTTTTAAAACTCCACTCTTCCTATTACCTTCATCTGTAGTTGCTGAGTAATAACAGCACTGAAGAAATAATGTTCAGATTTTTTTCAAGGCGCTGCTTCTGATAGGAAAATGCTTAGTAATGACAGAGGCACGCCCTCCAATTCAGTGGCCATTTTGTACTGTAGTTCTTATGGAGGAACAAGTGGGAATTGTCAAAGAAAGAAAAGTATGGATCAAAAAAGAATATGGACAAGAGACAGTAAATTTTTCATCTAGGACAGCCGGAGAAATTAGAAGCATGCTATCTGTGAGTAGCTTAATTAGTCCAATTTTATTGGACCCTTTTAGCTTAATCTCTTTAAATTCTGTGATTAGATTTTGCTTTGCTGATTACTTAATCAATGCTTGAATTTGGGGCTTTTGGTATAGTAATTTAGAAATTATGTTGAACTGTGTAAGCTCCAAAAAGCATTTTCTATTATTTTACATCTTTAATATCTTATGATATTATCTAAAGTTTAAGGGAGACAAAGGCATGAAGTAGTTAATTTCAGATTATACTTTGTGATTGTGTACTGAATTAAAGGTAAGTGAAAAGTCTATGGAAATTTACTAGATTGGCAATATAATTATGGGGAAATTTATTTTCCATTGCGGGGTTTTGTTAATTTTGACAGAGATTTAGCCTTTTAAGTAGATTCCTCATTAAAAAATGAGAAAATCACTGCCTTTTATAATTTGTTACGGTTTTACTCATCAGTTTATTTTGTGATATTCTGCAGCCAGCCTGGGAAAACATGAAAACCATAGCAATTTACAACAGTCTATCCTTTCAGTGGTATTTTCAAAAAAAGATGTATTGTTGTTCTATATGAGATAGTCACATTTAGACCTCTAGCTTTAAGCTATATTCAAAGATAAAAGATTATTTAAATTCTTTAAAATAATACATAATAATTTTCAGGCAGATATTTTCCCATCAAATCCCTTTAGTTGCAGATACCTTTTCCCTAAAGATTTTATTTTGAATTAAAGATCTTTTAGAGATTCTGTTGGCATGTAGAAACTTTTTTTCTCTCTTTTTTGAAATTGGAGTCTCTGTGGCCCAGGCTAGAGTACAGTGGCACAGTATCAGCTCACTGCGACTTCTGCCACCGGGGTTCAAGTGATTCTCCTGTTTCAGCCTCCCGAGTAGCTGGGACTGCAGGTGCCTGCCACGCTCAGCTAATTTTTGTATTTTTAATAGAGATGGGGTTTCACCATATTGGTCAGGCTGGTCTTGAACTCCTGACCATAGGTGATCCGCCTGCCTCAGCCTCCCAAAGTGCTGGGATTACAGGCATGAGCCACTGTACCCAGCCAGAAACTTTTAAAAATGTGTGATTTACATGTTAATATATAGAGAATACTTTTTTTCAGAGAAATTAAAAATTGGTCCAAACTTGAAGAAAAGTTACCTATAACCTGGTGAATTCTGTTACTTGAGAATGGAAAGCAAAGGCTTTTTGATCCTTTGAGCCAGAATAAGCACAGATTCAGACAGGTGGGAAATCTGTGTTAACAAAGTTACTTTTCAAACATTATACAATTTTAGATATGTTTTTGCATTGATTTTTGTGTTTAATATAGACTGCATAGCCCAAATAACATCTGACATCTGACAATAGTTAGCATTTTGCCAAACCTGATAGTATGGTTTAGATATAGTGTTGACATTTTAAATAAAGGTATGTGTAATCGTTGAAGCTGAAGTAGGGCATTAGTTTTGGGGTTGGTTTGGTTTGGGTTTTTGTTCTTTTTTATTTTTTGTTTTTTTGAGACAGTTGCCAAGGCTGGAGTGCAGTGGTGCAATCTTGGTTCACTGCAACCTCAACCTCCCAGTCTCAAGCCTCAGCCTCCTGAGTAGCTGAGAGCACAGGTGTGTACCGCCATGCTCAACTAATTTTTTTAGTTTTGTTAAAGATGGGGTTTAATCATGTTGCTCAGACTGGTCTGAAACTCCTTGGCTCAAGTGATCTGCATGCCTTGGCCTCCCAAAGTGCTGGGATTATAGAGGTGAGCCACCACGCCCACCCCATCATTAGTTTTTATATGGAAAAGTGTATTGGCTTATTCTATTCATTTACTGAACTAACATGTAATTGGGTACCTCCTTTTTTTTCTTTTCTTTCTTTCTTTCTTTTTTATTTTTTTTAGCAGAACTTATGCTGGGTACCTTTTTCCGCAAAGATAACACATGAGTATGTTTTCATTATGAAAAATTCATGTAATACAGAGAAAGGATCAGCTCTCCCTTAATCCCCCTTTCCTTCTGCAAGTCCACCTTTCTCTCCAGAAGTACCACTGTAATCACTTTGGTATTTTTTTTTCAATTTTTATGAATTTTTAAATTTTTTTTGAGACAGTGTCTCGCTGTGTGACTGAGGCTGGAATGCAGTGTGGGGCAATCTTGGCTCACTGCAATGTCTGCCTCCCAGGATCAAGCGATTCTCCCACCTCAGCCTCCTGAGTAGCTGGGACTACAGGTGTGTGCCACCACACCTGGCTGATATTTTTTGTATTTTTGGTAGACACGGTTTCGCCGTGTTGTCCAGGCTGGTCTCAAACTGCTAGGCTCAAGTGATCCTTCTGCCTCGACCTCCCAAATTGCTGGGATTACCAACGTGAGCCAGTGTGCCTGGCCAACTTTGGTATGTTTTCTTTCAGATTATTTTCAGCACAATTACATTCATCTATATATGTATGCATATGTATGTGTGTCACATATAAATATATTGTATAATTCTATTTTGTGGGTTTAAAAAACATTGGATTCTTAATGTCTAAATAGTATTCTTGTATGTATATTTGGCATACTTTTATAATTATATTCATAGACTGGAAGCTTAGTGGTAAAATTTCCAGGTCAGTGGATAATTTGCATTTATATTTTTATACATATACTACCACTAGTAGTGTATGATGTATCTGTATCCCTACACCATTGCCAAAACTAAGTATTCTCAGACTTCTTAATTATTGCCAACTAATAGATAAAAATTATGTCTTTGTTTCAACCTGTATTTCTTCAAAGGTGAAGTTTAACATTTTTCATTTATATTGACACGCTTGTATTTTTTTTCTTTGAACTGCTTCTTTATATCCTTTACCCATTTTTATAATTAAAAAAAATTCTTCTTCCTAGTTTATGTGGGCTTATTGTAAATTAAAAAGCTGTTGCATCGTGTTAGATGAATTTTCTATCCATTTTCAATGAGTTATTTTTAAATCCCATTAAACTAGTTTTGAAAGTAATTTTTAAGAATAGAGTATGATTTTTTTATTAGTCCCCAAGAATCTTTGCAGTCAATTTCTAGTCTTGTGTAACCTGAGGCAAATACTCTTACTGAATTCCTTCCTTCCTTCCTTTTTTTCTTTCTGTCTGTCTGTCTTGTCTTTCTTTAGTTTTCTTTCTTTGGCTCTCTCTCTCTCTCTCTCTCTCTCTCTCTCTCTCTCTCTCTCTCTTTCTCTCTGTTGCCTAGGCTGGAGTACAGGGGCACGATCTTGATTCACTGCAACCTCTGCCTTCTTGATTCAGGTAATTCTCCTGGCTCAGCCTCCCACGTAAGCTGGGATTACAAGCACGCACCACCACACCCGGCTAATTTTTGTATTTTTAGTAGAGATGAGGTTTCACCAAGTTGGCCAGCCTGGTCTTGAACTCCTGATCTCAAGTGATCCATCTACCTTGGCCCCCCAAAGTGCTGGGATTATAGGCATGTGCTGTGCTGCCCAGCTCTTACTGAATTCTTGCTTATGAACTATAGCTCATCTGAAGCAAAAATAAGGCAACTAGGAATAACTGTAGATATTATCAGAATAATGCTAACCTATTTTGAGTTTGCCAACTTAATCTGCTGAATAGATTTAAAATTACAAGTTCAGTTTCTAGTTAAATAAAACAAATATACACAGTGCTACATTAGACCACATTAATGAACTTGTTTCCTCAAAATTATTTGCAATTTGAAGGGGTAGATAACAGCACTGAATCTATCAGATTTTTTTGACTCAGAAAAATCTCTCTTCTGTTATTTACTATCTGTCCTTGTGACCTTGGACAAGTTCCCTTGGTCTCTATGTGCCTTAGTTTCCTCATATCTAAAATGAACCATGCCCCATAAGGTTATTGCAAAGATGAGACAAGCTTGTACATTAAAAAAAAAAAATACTTAGATTAATGCCTGCCACTGTCTGGGCACTCAGTAAATGTTTAGTACTGCCATTGTTTGTGGGGAGATGGATGGGAAAGAAATCAACCAACCAGACAGGAACTATACTGACCATCCTCCTGTGAAAAAATTGTGCATCTGGATAGTATCAAACAGAATTATCAACCTCCACTGACATCACCAAACCAGAGGTTAAGCTTGCTGTAACCTCAGAAATGGGCAGTGGGAGAAGATCAAGGACCATTTTCAAACACTCATCACTTATAGCCCCATAGCCTGGGGAAAGCACAGCACTAGAATATTATCTTGTTTTGTTTTCATGATCTTGTTCATATTGGTGCCTGCCATGGCTCTATTTCCCTTTGAAATTAAATTTCTAAATTAGTAATCCATTGCCTCGTGATTATTTCTCTTCTTTGAGTTTATACCTTAAAATTTCTTGACTTCTTCCCATTTGCTACTTTTTATTAGCCTTAGGCTAATAAATGTAGACTGCTCTCTGAAGGATGAGTAAAAGTCATGGAGCCTGCAGATCATAATAACACCAGTTCTATATGAGCATTCTCCAAAATATTCTCACGGGAAAAAAGTCTGTATTGGTATGTCCCCAGATTCTTTGGCTTCTATGAAACTTAAAGCCACCAATGAAAGGGGACAATTTAAGATGAAGTCAGCTTGAAAAGAGACACAATATAATTGAATTAAAAATTAAACCTTACAGTGATCAGCATTTTGGGCCTTATAGAACACAGCATGATATATATATATAATGAACTTGAGAGAGGTTGTTTCTTTTAAATCTCCATTTTTCTCAGAAACAATTTTATATTATAGTTTAAAAGTATAGGCTTTGGAATCAAACCAACTGGATTTATGTTCCAATGGGTGACTTTAAGCAAGTTATAACCTCTTATGATTCAGTTTCCTCATCTGTAAGATGAGAGTAATAATAAAAATACCTCTTTATAGAGTTGTTACAATTAAATGAGGTACTATAAAACATGCTTATGTCAATGCCTACTAAATATGCAACTCAGCAAACGTTAACTGTTTTCAGTGTTATTGTATTGTTTTTCAGGCTTGGCCCTACTGTTTTCTAAAATATATACGTACAGTAACTCTGTTAGGGCCCTCCTGTCTTCTCATACTATTATCTCTAGTTGATATTACAGATTACATATGTTTTTATACTGGTATGTCATATGAGTTTGCCACCATATTTGTATGCTAAAAACTTGAATCTATTCATTCAGTAGGCTATTTTCCTGACCTCCAGACATTTTAGGTCTAAGCCATTCATGTTTGACTATCTCATAGGCACTTCCAATACAAATCCGAGGCCTTCCTCCTCAGATTTGTTGCTGTGCCACTGTTTCATATTTCATTAAATAGCACCACCTAATTGTTCAAATTAGAAATCTTAGTCTTGGTCCCTCCATTGCCAACCATTTTCAATCAGTTACCAAGTTATTTTGATTTTAATGCTTAAACACATTTATTAAATATTTTCATTTTTCTATACCTCTTATAGTCCAACTTATCTAACAATAGGAAACTAGAGAAATAAATCATGATAGATTCATAGAATTGAAATGCTATAAGGACACTAAAAGGAAAAAAGATACAATATATGTCCTAATATGGAAAAGTCTCTAAAATACATTCAGTGAAGCCAAGTGCAGAGGAAAGTATATAGTATATTTCCATTTGTATAGAAATTTTGAAGGCTGTTCATACATATATAAGGGGATACTAAATTTGGGGGGAAGGATTCATGAGCCTTTTGGGTGAGAGACTAGAAGACTAGGGTAGGAAAAACGAAGTTATTTCTTATTTTATATCTTTTTGTATTGTTTAAATTTTTAGTATAAAACTAGCAAGGCAGTTAAAAAAAAAAAAAAAACACCTGTGAGGTTGAGCAGTTGGGTTTAGTGTCCTTTTACAGGTGAAATAAGTTAATTTTTCTTGCATATCCCCAGAGAGAAGTTAATGGCAGAGAACTACTAAAGTAACTCTAGTGCCTGACACAGAGTAAGTGCTCAATAAATATTTGGTGATAAATATTTAGTGATAAAGGAATAAATGATGATTGTCCCTTTTCTAGCCAGTTGATCTTTACACCGGAATTCTGTGAGCACTGAATCATTGGTATCTGCAAGACAGAATAGATGGTGTGAGAGACCAGAATCAGAATTTGATGAGTAGTTAGTGCAGACTACAAATCGCTTTTCTGAAAGGCTGTGTGGCTCTGAGATCTACTCTTCTTATAAAGGGAAGGAAAGAATCTCAAAGATGTATTAGGGTTAGTGTGAAGAGCTTGGAGGATTCAGACAGAATAAGTGACATAGAGCCTGGTGTGGTAGCTCATACCTGTAATCCCAGCACTTTGGGAGGCCAAGGAGGGCAGATCACTTGAGGTCAGTTTGAAACCAGCCTGGTCAACATGGTAAAACCCCATCTCTACTAAAAATACAAAAATTATCCAGGTGTGGTGGTACATGCCTGTAATCCCAGCCACTCGGGAGGCTGAGGCAGGAGAATCACTTGAACCCAGGAGGTGGAGGTTGCAGTGAGCTGAGATTGTGCTGTTGCAGGCCAGCCTGACCAACAGAGGGAGACACTCGAAAAGAAAAAAGAATAAATGACACAGAAGCAAAACAGAAAGAAACATTGCAACAATGACTACTGAGTTGCAAGACAATCACTGACTGTTCTTAGCCAATTGGAGGTGCTTGATTGTGGACCTGTAGTATTGATATTAATAGTATATCAGTATCCAAAAGAATCCATTCAGTAAGGTGCCATTTGTGGAAGAGACTAGTTGAGATATCTAACTTTCCTAGTTAGTATCTGTGGCCCAGATAGTCAGATTTGCACTACTTTTCTTATGTTGACATCCCAACAAAACTTTTTAAATAAGGAAATTGTTTTATTGGAAGACTGCAGTTCAGTTAAATGAGTGTGAAGCTCATGTAGAAATAATTTCCCAACAGTTTAGCTCAGCTATTCTTAAAGTTTTTAAAATTTAAGGCCCTACCGAAGTGAAACATGATATTATATAGGAAATTATTTTCTTCAGATATTTTTAATACTATAATAACATTTCTCAGTCTATTTAGAGGTTCATATTGATCATCACAATATTTAAGTGTAACCAAGTGCTATAATTATTTTAGTTTTATATTGTATTAGTAGCTGATTAAAATTTCAAGGCATAAATTCTAACGCAGTTATTTTGAAGGTAACTCATTTCACTCTTAGAAAGCCTGTTGAGTTTTTGCAACAGGCTGTTGAGCATTGCAAGTCATGGAAAAGCAACGAATTTTCCATTTTGGTCATTGTTTTTCAAATCAGTCATCGTCCCAAAATAAAAATAAAGCAGCTATTAGGCTACATTTTTTTTGTGTGATTTTTCAAATCTTTGATTCCTTATACTCGGAAACAGGTTCTCAGCCTTTGAACTATTGACATTTTGGGCCAGGTAACTCTTTGTAAAGGTTGTCCTGTGCAATGTAGGATATTTACCAGCATCCCGACCTTTATGCACTAGATGCCGGTAACATTCTCACATCAACCCCACAGGTTTTTGTTTTTTGTTATTTTGTTTTTGAGACAGAGTCTTGCTCTGTTGCTCAGGCTGGAGTGCAGTGGTGCTGTCTTAGCTGCAGCCTCTGTCTCCCAGTTTCCAGCGATTCTCCTGTCTCAGGCCTTCCAAGTAGTTGGGACTACAGGTGTGCATCACCAAGCCTGGGTAATTGTTGTATTTTTTTTTTTAGGAGAGACAAGGTTTCACCACATTGGCCAGGCTAGTTTCAAACTCCTGATCTCAAGTGATCCACCCAGTTTGGCCTCCCAAAGTATTGGGATTACAGGTGTGAGCCTCTGCACCCAGCCAACAGGTTTTCTTTGTTTTGAGACAGAGTCTTGGATGGCTTACGGCCGCCTTGACCTCCTGGCTCAAGTGATCCTTCACTTTCAGCCTCCCAAGTAGCTGAGACCACAGGTGCACACCACCATTTCTGGCTAATTTTTTTATTTTTAGTAGAGACAAGGTCTCCCTATATTGCCTAGGATAGTCTCAAACTCTTAGCCTCAAGCGATCCTCCTACCTTGGCCTCCCAAAGTCCTGGGATTACAGGTGTGAGCTACCCTGCTTAGCACACCCCTCAGTTTTAACAGTGAAAAATGTCTCCAGAAATTACCAAATGTGGGGAGGGGGAATGTGCAGTGATGATCTACTTTGACTGAGAACCACTGCTTTATAAGAACATAGTAGTTTTTTTGTTTCTGCTTTTTGTTTTTTTGTTTTTTCTTTTCTCCACCTGACATCCAATGCTTTTTGTTTTTAACTGTCTTGTTTAATGGTGATTTTAAAACATGGCTCAAAAAAAATCACACAATTGAGAATAGTTTATTTCCATGAACTTTATATTAGCTTGTGGAAAGACAATGTGACTAATTTAAATTGACAGGCAAGTAGACACTTATTTGTGCTGCCACTGAGACTAGCAATTTCAAATCATGTTGCTAGAGAATACTTTGATATTTTTTGTCCTCGGCGAGAATATTAAAAAGCCTAGACATTGTTGCAGAAGTTTGCAAGTCCAAATACTTATCATTGAATTTTTTAATAAGTACATAAAATAACGTGTACAAGTTAAACTAGTTGATACACATGTGATTAACTCATAAATCTATTTTAGATCTTACTATAACATTTGCTTTTTGGCTGGGCGCGGTGGCTTAAGCCTGTAATCCCAGCACTTTGGGAGGCCGAGGCGGGTGGATCACGAGGTCGAGAGATCGAGACCATCCCGGTCAACGTGGTGAAACCCCGTCTCTACTAAAAATACAAAAAATTAGCTGGGCATGGTGGCGCGTGCCTGTAGTCCCAGCTACTCAGGAGGCTGAGGCAGGAGAATTGCTTGAACCCAGGAGGCGGAGGTTGCGGTGAGCCGAGATTGCGCCATTGCACTCCAGCCTGGGTAACAAGAGCGACACTCTGTCTCAAAAAAAAAAAAAAAAAAAAAAAACATTTGCTTTTTGTCATATTCTCTTTCAGTAGACGTTAAAAGTACCATTACTATTAGACCGAAGTTTGATCTGGATGTGGTGGCTCACACCTGTAATCCTAGCACTTTGGGAAGCCAAGGTGGAAGGATTGCTTGAGGCGATCAAGATCAGCCTGGGCAACACAGTGAGACCCCATCTCTTTTTTTTTTTTTTGAGACAGAGTCTCACTCTGTCACCAGGTGCCAGGCTGGAGTACAGTGGTACGATCTCGGCTCACTGCAACCTCTGCCTCCCGGGTTCAAGCAATTCTCCTGCCTCAGCCTCCCAGGTAGCTGGGACTACAGGCACATGCCACCACACCCAGCTAATTTTTTTGTATTTTTAGTAGAGGCGGGGGTTTCACCATGTTGGCCAGGATGGTCTCGATCTCTTGACCTCGTGATCCGGCCACCTCATGATCTGACCGCCTCGGCCTCCCAAAGTGCTGGGATTACAGGCTTGAGCCACTGTGCCTGGCCAGTGAGATCCCCATCTCTAAAAAAAATAAAAATAAAATGACCTGAGAGACTATTAGATGGAAATTTGTAAGACTCTAATGAATTTTTTCTGGTTTTTATTTTGTTTTGTTTTGATTTGCTTCGTAGAGACAGGATCTTGCTATGTTGCCTAGGCTGGAGTGCAGTGGCTATTCACTGATGTGATAGGACCTATAGCCTCAAACTCCTGGCCTCAAGCAGGCATCCTCAGTAGTTGGAACTACTTGTGGAGTGTTCTAAAATCTAATGAAAATGGCCAGGTGCAGTGGCTCACGCCTGTAATCCCAGCACTTTGGGAGGCTGGGACAGGTGGATCACCTAAGGTCAGGAGTTTGAGACCAGCCTGGCCAATGTGGTGAAAACTTGTCTCTACTAAAAATACAAAATCCACTGGGCATGGTGGCTGGCTCCTATAGTCCCAGCTACTTGGGAGGCTGAGGCAGAAAAATTGATTGAACCTGGGAGGTAGCAGGTGGTTGCAGTGAGCCAAGATGATGTCATTGCACTTTAGCCTGGGTGACAGGAGTGAAACTCCGTCTCACACACATACACACACATACCCCCAATAAAATGATCTTTTCCCCAGATTATAATAATAAGGTGAATTTTTTCAAGTTTATATTTTTGTTCCATGGAATTTTCTTAAGCCTTTTATGCCAGACTCTAGGAAAACCTAGCATCTGAGATTTTTTTTTTTTTTTTTTTTTTTTTTTGAGATGGAGTTTCGCTCTTGTTACCCAGGCTGGAGTGCAATGTCGTGATCTCAGCTCACCGCAACCTCCACCTCCTGGGTTCAGGCAATTCTCCTGCCTCAGCCTCCTAAGTAGCTGGGATTACAGGCACGCGCCACCACGCCCAGCTAGTTTTTTGTATTTTTTTTTTTAGTAGAGACGAGGTTTCACCATGTTGACCAGGATGGTCTCGATCTCTCGACCTCGTGATCCACCTGCCTCGGCCTCCCAAAGTGCTGGGATTACAGGCTTGAGGCCGCATCTGATTTTTAAAAGACTTTTATTATAGACCTTAAAATTATATTTTAAAGGCGAGAATACTACAATGAAAACTCTATGGCCAGGCCTGGTGGCTTATGCCTGTAATCCCAACACCTGGGGAGGTTGAGGCGGGCAGATCACTTGAGCTCAGGAGTTCCAGACCAGCCTGGGCAACTTGGTGAAACCCCATCTCTACCAAAAATACAAAAAATGAGCTGGGGGTGGTAGTACGTGCCTGTGGTCCCAGCTACTTGGGAAGCTGAAGTGGGAGGATTGCTTGGAGGTTTCCATGAGCAGAGATAATGCCACTGTACTCCAACCTGGGTGACAGTGAGACACCATCTCAAAAAAAAAAAAAAAAAGAAAAAAGAAAAAAGCTTCATTTACTCATCACTCAGCTTCAGCAGCTGTTAACATTTTACCAAACTGTCTCATCTATTCTTCTCCCCCTCCCCCATCTTTTTTCTTGGTATTTTTTTTTTTTTTTTTTTTTTTTTTTGAGACGGAGTTTCGCTCTTGTTAACCCAGGCTGGAGTGCAATGGCACGATCTCGGCTCACCGCAACCTCTGCCTCCTGGGTTCAGGCAATTCTCCTGCCTCAGCCTCCTGAGTAGCTGGGATTACAGGCACACACCACCATGCCCAGGTAATTTTTTGTGTTTTTAGTAGAGACGGGGTTTCACCATGTTGACCAGGCTGGTCTCGATCTCTTGACCTTGTGATCCACCCGCCTCGGCCTCCCAAAGTGCTGGGATTACAGGCTTGAGCCACCGTGCCCGGACTCTTGGTATATTTTTAAGTAAATACCATGTGGCTCCCATTTTGCCTGTTATAAATAAATAAATAAAAAGGAAGCAAATGCCAGACATTATCTAATATCACCTGTAAATGTATCAGTATGTATCCCTAACAGACAAGTACTTGCTGTGATTTGGGTGTGGTTTGTCCCTGCTAAAACTCATGTTGAAATTTAATTGCCGATGCAACGATGTTGGGAGGTGGAACCTTTAAGAGGCAGGACCTAATATGAGGCATTTAGGTCACAAGGCTCTACCTTCATGTATGGCTTGGTGCCATTATCACAATAGTGAGTGAGTTCTTGCTCTCTCAAAACTGAATTAGTTCTCTTGGGAACTGATTAGTTCCTGAAAGAGCAGGTTGTTATGGAGTATGGACACTCTTAGTGCTTGGCCCCCTTGCGCATATCTACTCCCCCTTTGACCTTCTACCATATTATATCTAGGCAGCAGAGTCCTTGCCAGAAGCCAGTGTCATGCTCTTGAACTTCCCAACCTGCAGAACTGTGAGCTAAGTAAGCTTCTTCATAAAATATGCAGTATCAAGTATTCTATTATAGTAACACAAAACAGACTAAGAACTCTTCTTTTTTTTCTTTTCCAAGATAACCCTGGCCGGTCACAGTGGCTTACACCCATAATCCCATGCTTTGGGAGGCTGAGGCAGGAGGATCACCTGAGCCCAGGGGTTGGAGACCAGCCTGGGGAACATAGTGGGACTCTGTCTCTAAAAAACAATAAACCAATTAGCTGGATGTGGTAGCACATACCTGTAGTACTAGCTACACAGGAGGCTGAGGTGGGATGATCCCTCGAGCCAGCAGTTTGAGGCTGCAGTGATCCATGCACACCACTGTACCCAGCTTAGGTAACAGAACAAGAAATGCCTTATTATAGTTGTTCCAAGCAGGATCCAAGATAAGGTCCATATGTTGCATATGTTGCATTTGGGTGATATGTCTCTTTAGTTTTTCACTATCCTCTCGCCTCTTTTTTTTTTTTTCTTTCCTTTTTTGAGAGAGGATCTGGCCCTGTCACCCAGGTTGATGTGCAATAGTGCAATCTCAGCTCACTGCAACCTCTCCCTCCCAGGTTCAAGTGATTCTCCTGCCTCAGCCTCCCAAGTAGCGGGGATTACAGACATGTACCACCACACCTGGCTAATTTTTGTTTTTTTTTCATTAGAGACAAGGTTTCACCATGTTGGCTAGGCAGGTCTCGAACTCCTGACCTCAGGTGATCCACCCCCCTTGGCCTCCCAAAGTGCTGGAATTACAGGCATGAGCCACCACACCCAGCCAGATCTGTTATCTTTATGTGGAGCCTGCAGGGAGTAGGACTGGCAAGAAGTGCCTGTAGTATAGGACTTGGATGAGACATTTTCTTGAAGAGCTTTCTTCAGCAAAAATTTGGGGTTTTCCTGTCTATTTTTGTTTACTTTTATTGCAAAAATGTTTCAGCCACCAGAACAATTTTAGTGCAACCAAAGGCTCTTGGCTACTTTTCATTTAGCAAAATTCTTTCTGGTGTTATGATATGTGTTTTCTAACAGCTAGAACTTACAGGAATAGTGAACCACAAAGATGTCCTGAGGAGCTCCCACATGCTGTGTCTGAGGTTTCTCGTATTTCTTTTGGCATCAGTAACATTCTCTGATACTTCGAAATATAGTTTGAGTCCAGTGTTAATTATTTCTCTTCCAAAAAACAACTTAAATAAAACATTTGCGGTTTTATTTTGCTTGAACCAAGGAAAAGTCATAATAGAGACAGCTACTTACTCCGCCTTACCCTCCACACAAAAACACCCTTTTGTTAAGCTACCATCTAATACTTGCTTTATGAAAAATAAACACTTTCCTGTATTTATTAGTGTATTAGCCTAATATCCCAAAACTCTAAATACAGTAGTTAGAACAGTTGCAATAGGGAGCCCTCCCCTTGCTGTAAAAGAAAAAAAAGTCAAAATAAATTATCTTATGTTGAGTGATCAAGTTCTAATACTAAGACATTCTTTGCCTTTTTTTGCTCTCATTCTCATGTGTGTATACAGAGTACAAAAAGCTCATCAGATGGTTGCATATTCTACATTACTACTTAGCTATTTGAAATTATTGCTTGTTGTTTTGGTATGGCTATTCTTCTTTGATATTTACAATGATCAGAAAAGACTATTAAAATACTTCTTCCTTTCCAACTATATTATTTGTGTAAGGCTTGATTTTTCTGTATACTTTACCCAAAACAATAAATTTCAACACATTGAATCCAGAAGCAGGATTCAATGGAAAAGTGGAAAAGGAAGGGATGTTGGGGTCAGTGATGAGAAGAGTATCGGTTATGTGTACAGTTAAAAAGGGGCATTATAATTTGAATAAAACGTTTGTACTTATCCTAACTCTCTAAGTCTCTTCCCAGAGAACAATTAGCAGTCAAGAGTGTGTCTCCTGGTTTTGGTTGAGTCTTTTATTAGAAGAGGAGGGCACAGTGGTTTGCACCTGTAGTCCCAGCTACTCAAGAAACTGAAGCTGGAGGATAGCTTGAGCCCAGGAATTCTAGGCCAGCCTGGACAACACAGTGAAACCCTATCTCAAAAAAAGAAAGGAAGGGAAAGAAAAGAAAAAGAACAGGAGTCAGCAAATGATTATTGGGTCAGATTTGCCACCCCATATATGGCAGGTTTTTTAAATGTTTTTAAACAGCTAGGGAAAATATCAAAAGAATGTTTTGTTACATATGAAAATTATATGAAGTTCAAATTTTAGTGTCCATAAATAAAGTTTTATTGGGACATAGCCATACTCATTAGTTTATGTATTGGCTGTGTCTGTTTTCTCACTACAGCAGCAGACTTGGTTAGCTGTGACAGAGACCACATGGCCTGCAGAGTCTAAAATATTTACTATCCTGCCTTTTATCGAAAAAGGCTGGTGACCCAGAGTTAGAGTAACTTCCCTTTGATCCATCTTATTTATTGTTCTTCCACATGGGAGTTCATTTGAAGAAAGGTTTCTACTGCCTTAAAAACAAGGGTTTTTTTTTTTTTTTTAAGTATGTAAGGTCGGCCCAAACAAATGAACTGGCATTCTTATTCTTTTACCCCCACTGGGGCAAGAGCAGGGTAGAGTTCACAGTTCAGTTTGAAAATACAGATTCAGTAATTCAAGGCAGTATTTGAATATACATTATGGGTGATATCAAGATTAACTATTTGTGCTGCCAGAAATTTTAAATCTGACAGAGGGTTAAGAAACATATTCCTCCTTATATTACTTTTTTTTTTTTTGAATATTTTTCTTTTCTTTTTTTTAAGCCTCATGAATATTTTTCTTAAAAAAAGAAATTAAACGTAGCTTAAAAGAAAGGCATTTGACTCAATTCCTGTTCTCTCAAATTGATATCCCATAAATTGCTACTAGTCCAGCAGATTTCCACTCTTATTCTTCTGAATGCAAGCATATATTCCCTAAATGTCTGGCCCTATCTTAGCTGTCTCTCCTGTTTCCATAGTATCCAAATACTTCCCTAACATTGTTAACTTGCTTGGTGTATTTGTACTGAACTATAAGTAACTTTTTAGTGTCTTCCTCACTAGACATGGAAGGGGCTGTTTCTTATTTTAGGTAGTGTAGTATAATCCTGCTTTCTCTAACTGAGTGAACCTGTTTCCTCATCTGTAGAATTGGAATAAAAATAATAATGTTAATGCTGATAATAATACCTTTCATTGTTTGTTGTGAACGTTAACTGAGAAGATGAAAGCAAAATAGTAAGTTAAGATTTTGCCACATAGTACTTTAACTGGGTTGCTCCTTTTTATTTTTTCCTGTTGTTTTATCTCTAAAACCTAATAAACAGTCATTTTGGAGATTTAAATACTTCTTTGAATGGAATTAAGATTTATTTTTTAAAATGTCACCATCTGTATGCTTTAGAGAAGGTTGAAAGTTAAAATTAAAGCATGCTGTTTATCCAGAAATAGTTGTCCAGTAGATTTTCATCCAGTAGTGACACTGACATTTCTTTTTGATGGGGTTGGGGTGATTTTTTTTTTTTGTCTGTTCCAAAAATCTGTGCTCTTTCCACTTAGCTTATATATAGTTAAAAATATAAATGGAATGGTTACCTTGTGCTAAGGACTGTTCCAGGTACTTTATATTAATTTTAGTTTTCATAAGAACTCTATGAACTAATTGCTGTTACTGCTATTTTTTTGATGAGACAGCTGATGCACATAAGGATTCTAAATTGCCTGATTATTTAGCTAGTAAGAGGCATAGTTGGGCTTTGAACCTTAGACTGGTTTTTTTTGTGTTGTTTTTTTTTGAGCCGGAGTTTTACTCTTGTCACCTAGGCTGGAGGGCAGTGGTGCAATCTCGGCTCACTACAACCTCCGTCTCCTGGGTTCAAGCAATTCTCCTGCCTCAGCCTCCCAAGTAGCTGGGATTGCAGGCACATGCCACCACACCTGGCTAATTTTTGTATTTTTATTAGAGACAGGGTTTCACCGTGTTGGCCAGGCTGGTCTCAAACTCCTGACCTGAGATGATCCATTCCATTTGGCCTCCCAAAGTGCTGAGATTATAGGTGTGAGCCACTATGCCCAGCAGATTGTATTCTTAACCTCTGTGTTCTAATGCTTTTGTTAGCCATACTCTGTCCTATTTGCCATATGCTCGTATGTGAGATATAGCTTATCTAAGGTAACTTTCTTGAAGAGTTTTAAGTTTGTTCACAGTGCTGAGCATATGGTAGAGAATATGTATTTGTGCTTGAATGCTTTAAAGTATATGATGGGATTATAAAATTATAATTCATACTATGTAATCATTGTTTAATTCTTCTTGGCTTTGAGTAATAACATTGTCTTATAAACTATCTATAACTAACATTGGCTATTTTGAAGCAGTCTGCTCTAAGACTGTAAAAATTTGGGCAATGAAATTATTTCACAATCTATTTATATTTTTAAATTCATCTTGCTGGTGGTACTCACTAAAAAAAAACTGTGTGTTTTATTTAGAGTTTTTCTTTTTTGGGGTTCCTCTGTTGAATTGTTTGTTGATTTGTTTGTGTTAAATGGCATTGTATTGTAACAGATAATTCAGTTCTTATAGAAGAAGCTTTAGAGAATTTGGGTATAATAGTTGCAATAGTGAAGTCATATTGAGTTTGGCCTCTGAAACTTTTAAAATAATGATCTTGAAATTTGCTTTGTTTTATGTCTTTTTCAGAATTCTCCACTTTACCAATACTTACAAGATCTGGGACACACAGACTTTGAAATATGTTCTTCCCTGTCACCAAAAACAGAAAAATGCACAACAGAGGGACAACAGAAGCCTCCTACAAGAGTCCTACCAAAAGTAAGAAAGCATGCTCATTCTTTATGGCTGAATTTTTTCCACTTTCCCTTGTTGGCTATTCAGATACTTCTTAAGCACTTCCGTGTCCTTCCTTATGTTGCCTAAAACTATTTATTTCATCAACAGTACAATACTTTATGTTTAGATAAACATGAATCTTTACTGCTTTGGAATATTTTGTAGGCGATTTATATCCAGTGAGGAAATTAATTTGGTAAAGAATTAAAATATATTATTTGTTTAAACATTGATGCTATCCAAGTGAAACTGGAAAAATACACTAAAACTTTAATAACAACACAACTAATAGGAATCCTCTACTAACTGGATTTTTTCTCTTTAAATCTTCTTTTTAAAAAACAGCATTAATTACAAGAAAGCAAATTGATATTTCTTAAACATAGTTTCAGGGGTATATAATGGAGTGAATATAACTTCTGGTGCCTTTTTTATCTATAGAATTACATGCTTTTATACAGTAAATATCTCATAGTCGATGTCCAGCATTGTCAGGCTGAGATACTAGAAAAATCTCCATTAATTATGTTCTATAAAATGCGTTTTCTAGGTATATTTATGTTCTGCAAGCCATGTTTACTAAAATAAGAAATTCACAGGCCAGGCACAGTAGAGTAGCTCATTCCTGTAATCCCAATACTTTGGGAGACCGAGGCAGGTAGATCACCTGAGGTTATGAGTTAGAGACCAGCCTGGCCAACATGGTGAAACCTCGTCTCTAACTAAAAGTACAAAAATTAGCTGGGCGTGGTGGCAGGTGCCTGTAGTCCCAGCTACTCGGGAGGCTGAGGCAGGAGAATCGCTTGAATCTAGGAGGCGTAGGTGGCAGTGAGCTGAGATGGCGCCATTACATTCCAGCTTGGGCAACAAGAGTGAAACTCTGTCTCAAAAAAAAAAAAAAACAAAAAAAGAAAGAAATTTACTCTATTTTTAGATGAGACAGCTGAAGCATAGGAGGATTATAAACACTGTAGGTTACTTTGCTTATAAACGGTAGAGTTAGGATTAGAACCTGTAGTTTATGTCCAGAGTTTATGTTCTTAACCTCTGTGTGCGTTTCCAGTACATTTTAATTTTAACTAAAAAAATTATAATTTAATATAAAAAATATAAACAGATTTCCTCATTCCTTGAGCATTCCAGTTTAATCAGTGTTTTATCACTATTGAGAGGAGCATTTAAAGCTTTCAATTAGTCATTTACTCCACTGTGATAGGTAGGGAAGCATGGATTGGCAGAAGGAACCTCTCCCCAATCTTCTTACAGAAACACCTAATATGTGAGGTAACCTAGTTGGCCTGTTTGCAACAGCCAGGTAAATACTAGAGATTTTTTTGACTAACACCCAGGAGGTAAAAGTTAGAGTGAGAACTCACATGGATCGGAACCAGTTTTCGTAGTCCTCCGTTTATACCATTTCTTCCCTGTACCCCTTTTAAGTATGAATGTTCCTGGGAAGAGTTTTGAAAGCAAAACCTAGTAGATACATATAATAGGCTATTTAATAAGCTTGGATTTGAGGTTACTTGGCAACACAAAACAAAGAATGGCTAGGGGATAGTCTTAGAACAGCAGATGGTCATTAACCTCTAAGATTTTGTTTTGTTTTGATACGAACTTGGGTTTTATAGGTATTATTGTCATTTATGACAAGTATTTTTATATATAGAAATGCCACTAGTTTATAAATAAATCAAGTGAGAGTTTAAAATTGAATCCCCTCAGAAATTGAAGAACGATAAAAATATAGTCACAGCATTAAACAACAACAACCACAACACATCGTCAGAGGATATTTTTTAAAATTACCAGGCCAGGGACAATGACTCATGTCTGTAATCCCAGCACTTTGGGAGGCCAAGGCAGGAGGACCACTTGAGCCCAGGTGTTGGAGACCAACATAGCAAGACCCCATCTCAAAAAAATTATCATATGTCTAGAAAGTTTGTTTTGTCTTCATATTACACATTTATTTATTTATTTATTTATTTATTTATTTATTTATTTGAGACAGAGTCTCACTCTGTCACCAGGCTGGAGTGCAGTGGCACAATCTTGGCTCACTGCAATTTCTGCCTCTTGGGTTCAAGAGATTCTTTTACCTCAACCTCCCGAGTTTCTGGGACTACAGGTGTGTACCACCATGCCCAGCTAATTTTTGTATTTTTTAGTAGAGACAGGGTTTCACCATGTTGGCCAGGATGGTCTCGATCTCTTGACCTTGTGATCCACCTGCCTTGGCCTCCCAAAGTTCTGGAATTACAGGTGTGAGCCATTGCACCTGGCCTATTTATTTATTTATTTATTAGAGACAGGGTCTTCCTCTGTCACCCAGGCTGGAGTGCAGTCATATGATCACGATTCACTGCAGCCTTCATTTCTTCAGCTCAGGTGATCCTCCCACCTCCACCTCCCAAGTACCTGGGACCACAGACATGTGCCACCATGCCCAGCTAATTTTCTTTTTTGTAGAGATTTAAAAATTGCCACTCACTATGTTGCCCAGGTTGGTCTCAAACTCCTGGCTTCAAGCAATCCTCCTCCCTTGGCCCTTCAAAGTGCTGGGATTATAGGTGTGAGCCACCGCACCCAACCATATTGCACATTTCTAAGACAGTCTTTTAAACTGTAGGATCTATATTTTTCTAAAATGAATTTTTTCCTTTTTTTTTTTTTTTTTGAGACAAGAGTCTCACTTTGTTGCCCAGGCTGGAGTGCAGTAGCATGATCTCAGCTCACTGCAGTCTCCACCTCCTGGGTTCAAGCGATTATCCTGCCTCAGCCTCCCTAGTCACTGGGATTACAGGCACAGGCCACCAAGCCCAGATCATTTTTCTGTTTTTAGTAGAGATTAGGTTTTACCATGTTGGCCAGGATGGTCTTGAATTCCTGACCTCAAGTGATCCATCTGCTTCAGCTTCCAAAAGTGCTGGGATTACAGGCATGAGCCACTGTGCCTGGCCAATTTTTTTCTCAATTTGAAGACAGCTAAATTTTAGAAAGCTGTTGTATTGTTTAGCTCCTTGTCAGGGAATATATGTTTAGAATTGCTCCGAAAATTGTGTTCAAGAAGTGAAGTATCAATTATTTCCTTTGAAAAGCCATTTTTCTATGAGTTATTAATGAAACCATCCTTAGCATTAATTGCCCTCTCTTTTTTAACTTTATTTTTGCATGTGATTGTTAGTAGTTGTTAAGTAGTCTGCCCTGGTATTCTTAACATAAATAATTCTTCTGTCTCTTTCTGGTGTCTTTTCTTGTGATTATTCTTAAATTCATTCCATAGAGTTTTAGCAGCTGGCTTCTTATTGGCTTGGTGTCTTCCCTGGGAATCTCATATACTTTCTTGCCACTGATGTCCATTCTCCAGGCTTTGCTGAGTTCCAGATGCTTGTTAGACATTTTCATCTGCATGTGCCCCACAAAGCTCAGATTCAACTTGTCTAAAATAGGACTTTCCTCAGACATCCCCCAAACAAACAAAAAACGTTCTTTTTAATAGTGCCAAATTACCACCCTCTCAGTTGCCATACCATTTCCAATTGCATGGCATAGCTTTGGTCATCAAGTGATACATCCAGTCAGCTTCTATGTCTCTTAAATCTAACTCTGATTCATGATCCTTTTTGTACTCATTACCTAATTTAAAGGCCTTTATTGTTATTTAGCTGGGTTATTAAACATCATCTTTTTTTTTTTTTTTTTCAGACATAGCCTCGCACTGTCACCTCGGCTGAATGGCACAATGTTGGCTCACTGCAACCTCTGCCTCCCCAGTTCAAGCAATTCTCCTGCCTCAGCCTCCCTAGTAGCTGGGATTACAGGTGCCCACCACCATGCCTGGCTAATTTTTTGTATTTTTAGTAGAGACAGGGTTTCACTATGTTGGTAAAGCTGGGCTCAAACTTCTGACCCCATGATCCATCTGCCTTGGCCTCTCAAAGTGTGGGATTACAGGCGTAAGCCATGGTGCCCAGCCTTAAATATCCTCTTAATCATGCTTCTTGTCTACAATCATTCCCTGCCAGTATAGCCTCTGCACTATTGCAAGTTATTTTTCTGTATTGTTTCACTTTCTTGCATAAAAATCTTTGGTAGCTCCTCACAATGTACAGAATAATGTTCATATTATTATGGTATATAAGACTAAGATCCTTTAAAACCTGTCTCCATGTACTGTTTTAACTTCCTTACTAATTCCATCTTCTCTTGGGTCCTAACTGTCCTGGACTATGCTGCCATCCCCACGCCATGTGCTTTCATACTCTTTCCTTCATCCTCTTCCCTTGACTGAAGTGTTCTTCCCTTCTTTTTTTTTTATTGAGATGCAGTTTTGCTCTTGTTGCCCAGGCTGAAGTGCAATGGTGTGATCTCGGCTCACCGCAACCTCCACCTCCTGAATTCAAGTGATTCTCCTGCCTTAGCCTCCCGAGTAGCTGGGATTATAGGCATGAGCTACCAACCCTGGCAAATTTTTAATTTTTAATAGAGACGGGGTTTCTCCATGTTGGTCAGGCTGGTCTCGAACTCCCAAACTCAGGTGATTCACCTGCCTTGGCCTCCCAAAGTGCTGGGATTATAGGCGTTATCCACTGCACTCGGTCCATTCTTCCCTTCTTTGTTGAATTTCTACTCATCTGTTAGGGCTCAGCTCCAGTGTTATCTCCTCTCTGACCTCCTCTTAACACTTTTTCAGACTTTACATTGATTTGTAATTCTTAATATTGTCTCTTCTTCTATACTAAGTTCTTGAAAACAGCAGTTACATGTATTTATCTTTTTTCCCATGACCCTTTGCAGTACCTGGGATATATTAATCTCTCAATGAATATAAACTCCACTTACTGGCATGCTCAAGGAATGGGCTATTAAGGTAAATTGAGTTTTTGGTTGATTCAATAGTAAAGCTTTTATTTCAATATGTTACAGTTTTTCTAAAATGATCAAAGTATCTTTTTGACTTAGAGTTGTGGAATGAAATGGTCTTAATATTTCAGAACTTGTAACCACTCTATGGTTTTCCATTCTGAAATAGATACTATCATCATGTTGACATAGATAGTACATAGTCTCAAGAATAAATGGGCTGCATCAGGAAGACTTCTGCCTGCTCTTTAGAAATTGGATTTTCAGGCCTCATTCCAAGTCTATTGAATCAGAATCTTTAGTTTGGGGGCCCAAGAATATGTTTCTAACTAAAATCTCCAGGTGATTCTGATATGCAACAAAATTTGGACTAATAAGGAGGCCGAGACATAATTGACAAAATATATAACCTGGACAATTTTTTTTCTCCCTTTTCTGATAAAAATTCTGATTGATTGGAGGTAAGTAATTTGAAGTTTTTCTGCTGTTTGTGTATGCTTTAATAATCCTATACAATGTCATTCATCTCCTTCAGCAAGGCATCCTGTTAAAAGTGGCTGAAACCATCAAAAGTTGGATTTTTTTTTCTCAGTGCAATAAGAAAGATGACTTACTTCACAAGTTGGTAAGTGGTCACTTCTTTTTGTCACTTTTCAGGATTCTTGGTTATTAGTGAAAGAATTGGTCAATCAGAATTTACTTTACTATCAATTCGGGCAGTAATTGATTTGTATTAGAGATTCTGCTCAGGGTCCTTTAATTTGGGCTTACTGGCATTGTTGATAGTTTTATAAGAGGTTGTTAGCCACTCAGAATAGAATATTCTGACAGTTATTGAAACTTTATCTGTTAGATCCCTAATTTACTACTGACCTCTTCATCCATTGACAGGTATTCCTCTCCATAGGTAAAGGAATATGTCATTAATGGGATCAATTCAATCTGTTAAATCACAGAATTTCCCAAAGACTCGAAACAGTCAACCTCAAGGGTCTTTGTGATTTTTGTGAGGCTTTGTTTTTTCTACTTTCTGCTGTTAACAGAACTCCAGAGGGGGAATACTTCAACCTTCTGACATCCTAACAATACAAAATTCAGGGAGTATAATTTAAAAATTCAAGTTATGTGACTCTCATGGCTCCCAGAAGGAGTAATGTAGTTACGAATAAGTAGATTTCAGGATCTCTGCTGGCCTGTGACCTTAGGAATTATCATTCTTGTAAATTAACATTTGTAAAGAGATTGTTTACAAAGTGCTTTCACATTTTGATTTGGTAATCGAAACAACACTGTAAGATTTAGTGTACTTCACTAAATAATAATTCAGTTTGCTTTAATAACTTACTGAGTGAATTGTTTAAAAATGTTTAGCTAGAAAGTGATAGAGCCAGAATTTGAACCCAGTGCCCTTAGTTCCAAAGCCCCTGCTCTTTCTGCTATAACATACAACGTTTCTAGCTCAAGAATTATTATTTTTTGACTGACTAAAATTACTTTTTTAGCAATCCAAATTGTCAAGTTCTTTGTTCAGGGTTTCATCTTTGTTGAAGGTGTATTGAGAAGGTCAATGAAGTGTCTTATCATCTACATAGAATGTCATTTTTATCCAGGTGGAGCCATCTCATTCTTCAGTGATACTAGGACTGTGGTAAGGTATATGGATCCGTATACATTGTTCTGTGATTAAGTCATAGTCTGCCTAGGCCTGGTCTTTCATTCTTGGTTCTGTGTCACTGACCACGTTTTATGTGATGTTTCGCTATAAAGTACCAGCTTCTATATGCATCCCTTTTGTGCCTGTATTATGGAGAACTATAAGAATACATACATAAGGAATTGTTTACTAGTAATGGAACAAGAAATTGCCAAGTTGGCTTTGGGTGTGAGATTGCTTGACTTTTTCCCCTTGATTATGACATATTTAAAATGTTGTTAGCTATACAGATATTGAAGCAGGCTCTCTTCTCTTTTATAAGAATATTGGCAATTGCTCTTTGATATCCGAACATTTTACTATTGTTCATTTTTATAGTACTTTTCTTAAGAATTAAAAAAAACTCCTTTATAGCAATGGTGATGGTAGTGGTAATAGCACTTTTTAAGTGCTTTTTAGCCTATAAAGTGCTTTCACACATGTTATCTCATTTGATCATGTTATCTCATTTGATCCTTATATCAATAGTACTGTGATATTACAAAGTGTGTAAGATCTTTAAAGAATACAGACACATGAATAAGTTCCCTTCTTCATCCCTAAAGAAAAAGAAATCAAAATCTCTTAATTTTTTATCTGTGCTTTCTCATACCCTTTCATTCCATCCAGGCAGAAAGGAATTCCTAAACACTTTCTCATGCCACATCCCTATTTAGATCCTAGAAAGATCTTATCAATCAAATCAAGTCCAAATTTGTCACCTCAGCACTAGAGTCTGCATAATTTGGTCCTAACCTATCTTTCCAGCTTTGTCCACCAGCATTTGTATCAGTGAACCCAGTCTTCATTTTCCTTTATTCCATACTTATTTTGTATGTCTATGTTTGTGCTCTTATACTGTGATGGAATTCTTTGTTTTTATTCTTGATCCATTGGAATCTTTTCAATAAGCTCTGCTAGCTTTTTCTCAAAGCTTTCCCAAAACTTCAGCCTATTATAGCTCTTATTTTCTGTATCAATCTAGCAAAAATTATGTTTTGTTCTATAAGTTTTTGTATTGTATTATATCCACCATGTGCTTTTCTTTATTAATTATTGCATAGGTAGTAACAACAGTAACAGCTAACACACAGTGCTTACTATGTGCCCAACACTCTTCTTGGTATTTTACAGATACTGACTTAATTAATCCTCCTTACAACCCTGTAATGTAGGTACTGTTATTATCCCCATTTTGCAGGAGAGGAAACTGGCACAGAGAGCTTATTAATGTGCTTGAGTTGTGGAGCAAGGATACAAAGCTAGACACTCAAGGATACAAAGCTTGGCAGTCAGACTTGTTGAAAATGTGCCAAAGTTTACATAGTATACCTCCTAGGAGCATAGAACCTCCAGCTATGCAGGTGATACCTGTTAGTTGATCACAGTTAGTACCTTTTCAATTTCTTCATTTGTTTGAGACCTGGATCTGGACCTCCCAGTCCAAATAGAACTGTCATGGCATGTTTCTTAATTTGAGGTGTCAATTTTTCTGGTAGTTTGATTGTTACATTGTAACACAGTTAACATGTTTTCTGCAGTTCATATTTTTTAAATCAAAGAGTAATATTTTTTCTTTAAGAAACTTAATTCATTAATCTGATTCAATTTAAACAGCTATTATAATCAGAATATAGTTCAAGTTTTTCCTCTGTATGAGGCAATCTAATCACTAAGATAACACTGTCTTAGTTATTTGGAGTGTTTTGGTACCTTTCCAGTTTATGTGAATGCATAGATGATTGTGGGTTGTTTGTTGGTCACATTCTTTCTTTTTTCTTTTCTTTTTGTTTTTTGTTTTTTTTTGAGACAGAGTCTCGCTCTGTTGCCCAGACTGGAGTGCAGTGGCACCATCTTGGCTCACTGCAACCTCCACCTCCCAGGCTCAAGCAATTCTTTTGCCTCAGCCTCACAAGTAGCTGGGACTACAGGTACATGTCACCACACCTGGCTAATTTTTGTATTTTTAGTAGAGCTGGGGTTTCACTGTGTTGGCCATGCTGGTCTCTAAGTCCTGGCCTCAAGTGATCTGTCTGCCTTAGCTTCCCAAAGTGCTGGGATTGGATTTGAGCACTCGTTCCCTGGCAACCCCTAAGCACTTAGGGGTGAACCACAGCACCTGGCTGGTTTGTCACATTCTCGAATCAGATATTCCTAATGATTTTAATACTTCCTCTAAGTCGGTTGGTTTTGGGAAGGTGTAACCCCAGTTTACACATGAGTCTGATGCCAGGGAATGGTGTTGAAGAAAGTGAGTAACTGATTAAGCAGAATCTCTATCTGTGAAGAGAGCGTGCTCCCATTGAATATTAATGGTTTTTCCACTCTCTGTAAGCCTTAGCCTTCATCTAGTTAGGCTTCATTAAACTTACCTTATATAGGTACATAGAAGTCTCATAAAAGGTATGGTTTAAAGCTTTTGTAGCAAAAGTTTGAGTTTTAGTACTTGCATTGAATATGGGCTGTGTCGAATTGGGGAACCAAGTAGTAAGATCAATTTCAGAGATTACTTAAAAAGCTACAGTGCCCGATCTCCCTGCCCTCCTTTTTCTCCCCTCTGAACAATAGTATAAAGTGAGTTGTGTTGCCCTGTCTTTATGGAAGTGGGGTGGCATGTCAAATAGTTAAGTGGTTCCTAATGTTAGAATCAGAATTGTAGGAAGAGAGAAGAGACAATTGTTCAAATATGCGACATAAAAGTGCTGCAGAGGTACATGCAGAGTGTCAGAGGTGTTTTTAAAAAAGCCACATCAGGCTAAAAGAAGGATCAACATTCCATTGAGAAGATGGTCTCTTTTTGCACTGAAGATAAATAAAATCTATCTAAATGCACCTAATATTAAAAGTCTTCTTCTCTAAAAGTGGCATATAACCCTGATCAAGAGGTCATGGGCTCAGCTTGATTTATGGTTCACCACATTCTTACTGAAGTCCTCATTATGATCAGCTAGGGCTAGAATGTGTGGTGTGGGAATGATTAAATTAAGAAGAGCAAACCTGTTGCCTTCACACCGTAGACCTAATGGGACTTACTTTAATTGCAAATGGGCTTGTCCATTGTTCTCTTTATTTTGATCATATAATAGGATCACTCTAGTACTAATTTTTTATTTTTGAGATGAAGCCTTGCTCTGTCATGCAAGCTGTAGTGCAGTGGCACAATCTTGGCTCACTGCAACTTCCACCTCCTGAGTTCAAGAGATCTCCTGCCTCAGCTTCCCAAGTAGCTGGGATTGTAGGCATATGCCACCACCACAACCATCACACCTGGCTAATTTTTGTATTTTAGTGGAGATGGAGTTTCACCATATTGGCCAGGCTGGTCTCGAACTCCTGACCTCAGGTGATCCACCCACCTTGGCCTTTCAAGGTGCTGGGACTACAGGCATGAGCCACTGCACCCAGCCTCTATTTGTTTAAATTTAATACAAAAAACAACTTTAAATTTTCTTTTGAGGCAGACTATATGCAGGGAAACACAGCTACCAAATGCTTAGGATTTGAAATCAAAATTCTTAATCTCTTTGGGCTTTGGTGTTCTCCCATATATAATGGAGAGGAGGATGATAAGGTATATCACAGGGTTACTATGAGAATTCACCTGTCTTCTCTAACAATGCTACCTCATCTCTCACCTCTCTACTGTGTATACTCTGCACACAATCTATTAGTAATATCATCTAATATCAGACAACTCACACTTCCTCAAATTAGAAAGGCTTTTATCCTGTATCATCCCACTTCTCCAACTCCTTTGTCTAGTCACTTCTTGTTCATCTTTTAAAATTTAGCTCAGGCTTCACCTCTTTTACTTTCTCTGACTTTATTACAGGCTTGGTCCCTTTATGCCATTTTCATAGTGCTCTGGGTGTATTTCATCACACTCCTTTATATGTTATATTGCAACTGTTTACTTTTTAGGACTTTAGGGACAGATACTTACATATCTTGTTCATTTAGTGTCTTCAGTGTCAAGCATGGTACCTGGCTTATAGAAAATATTCCTTGATAGATGAACAGAAGGAAGAGAGGGAGGAATAAATGAGCTGGTATATGTGAAGGCATTTTGTAAACTATAAAGTGCTATGCAAATGTGTGATTTTACATTACATTCCTTAATAATGTATTGAATATCTGAATATCTATTTTTAGGAGGCCTTGATCCTGCTGATAAAATTCTTAAATATTGGCTATATTGTTACAGTTTCAGGGACAGCATTTTTTATGTTATAGGATTATATTTTTCATGTTGTACCCTAGCAGTTTAATTAATTAGGCTTAACTAGACAGGTTTATTAATATGTAATTACTTTACATCTGATGGCTCAATAATGTCTACCTCAATCTTTATTGTTTCACATGTCCAATGAAAATAAAATCTATCTATCATACTGAAGGTAGATTCGACTATGGTTTCTTCTTAAAATATCTTCTGAAAATAAACACCACTAAATTTTATTAGCACATTAGGAGCTTAGTGTTTAATGCAATATTATATATGTATTAATACCTCTTTTCTGGTATTCTAATGGCAAGGATACTGGATTCCGACTCGACTCATTGCATACCATCCTGCAACAGGAAGTCCTGTTACAAGAGGATGTGGAGCTGATTGAACTACTTGATCCCAGTATCCTGTCTGCAGGACAATCTCAACAACAGGAAAATGGACACCTTCCAACACTTTGCTCCCTGGCAACCCCTAATATTTGGTACTGTCCAAAAAATACCTATTCTTTGACTGCTTACATATAGAGTATTAGCAGAGGAAACCCATCATCATGCTCTCCATTATAAAGACATAAACATTCCATACATTTAGCAGTAGAATTAAAGTAATGATATGGGGGGGAAAAGTGCCTTCTTTTTTTTTTTTTTTTTTTTTTGAGACAGAGTTTCGCTCTTGTTACCCAGGCTGGAGTGCAATGACGCGGTCTTGGCTCACCGCAACCTCCGCTTCCTGGGTTCAGGCAATTCTCCTGCCTCAGCCTCCTGAGTAGCTGGGATTACAGGCATGTGCCACCATGCCCAGCTAATTTTTTGTATTTTTAGTAGAGACGGGGTTTCACCATGTTGACCAGGATGGTCTTGATCTCTCGACCTCGTGATCCACCCACCTCGGCCTCCCAAAGTGCTGGGATTACAGGCTTGAGCCACCGCGCCCGGCCAAAAGTGCCTTTCTAAAGTAAATACTATTTAAAGTGAAGCTAGGAAAAAGTCCAATTTGGTTATTATATACTTCCAACTCATTGAAGTTAGTTCTGTGCTCAGCAACCTAGCAAATGGGCATAACAAGTGCTGAAAAGTTACTCTGCCAGATGCAGTGGCTCATACCTATAATCCCAACACTTTGGGAGGCCGAGGTGGTAGAATTGCTTAAGTCCAATAGTTTGAGACAGGTCTGGGCAACATAGCAAAATTCCATCTCTACAAAACATTAAAAAATGATTTTGGATATGGTAGCATATGCCTGTAGTACTAGCTACCTGGAAGACTGATGTGGGAGGATCACTGGAGCCCAGCAGTTGGAGGGTGCAGGGAGCCATGATCATACCACTGCACTCCAACCTGAGCAACAGAGCGAGAACCTGTCTCTAAACAAAAAAAGAATTTATTTTACCCATACACCTATGCATAAGGGTGCATGCAAACCTATTATTCTTTATGTTTCTTTATAATGAATAGCTTTTATCATAACCGTATTGTAGACCAAGAATAGGATGGGACATGGAAGTAGGCAGTTGATTCTGACTGTGTTGGCTGAGAAAAGATCATAGGGAACATGATTTGATGATTCAGACCATCCTAGAACTTTTCAACCTCTTGAACTATTTGGGTCTAGAGCAGAAGTCCCAATAATCTATTTAAAAAAAAAAAAAAAGAATGTGTAACAAAAAGGGATTATATGTAAAGAATGATTGATGTCTTCTTTCTGTTAAAGTACTTTATTAAATTTGACGTAGAAGGGAGGAATGAGTCAAGAAATGCACTAGATCACTGCTCAAACTATTCAAGTTATATAGGCAGTAACATTCATTGGCCTTAAGGTTCTGGATTTATGCCTTCCCTGTCACGCTGACAAATGCTTCATTCTGCAGTCACTTAGATATGATCATGCAGAAGTAAAGCATCTTATTCTTCAAAAATATGAGAATTTAAGAAGCTGATAGAAGGAACCATAGGTTTTTATTTTATTTGGTTTTTATGAATTTACTACTTTACTGTTTCCTTTAACCACAAATATAACCAAGCAACTATGAGACCTATAAATGACTTTAGAGTTTACTATTAATATATAAAAATTTATGATGAGATTTTGCTTTATGGTATTACCTGTATCATTTAAAAAGTAAAGGATTCTAAAGGAAATTAGGGCAAATTTGCTTAGGCTGGAGTACAGAGGTATAATCTCGGCTCACTGAAGCCTGAGCCTCCTAGACTCAAGTGATCCTCCCGCCCTAGCCTCCCAAATACCTGAGACTAGAGGAGCATGCCACCACACCTGGCTAATTTTTGTATTTTTTGTAGAGACAGGGTTTTGCCATGTTGCCCAGGCTGGTCTTGAACTCCTGTACTCAAGTGACCTGCCTGCCTCAGCCTCCCAAAGTGCTGGGATTACAGGCATGAGACTCTGTACCTGGCTACGGAAAATACTTAATAAGAAACATTCTTGCATGTGATTTTCTTTGCAGTATGACTATAACTCTTTCCAAAGATGTTTTTCAGCTATTTTCAGACACATCCCCCCTTATCTTCCCTTCTTTCTTTTATTTTCTTTTTTCTTTTCTGAGACAAGGTCTTGCTTTGTCACCCAACTAGAGTGCAGTGGTGTGATCTCAACTCACTGCAGCCAGCTCAAGTGATCCTCCCGCCTCGGCGTCCTGAGTAGTTGGAACTACAGATGCATGTTACCACACCTGGCTAATTTTTGAATTTTTTTCAGAGACAAGGTCTCAGGGTGTTGCCCAGGCTGGTATCGAACTCCTGGGCTCAAATGATCCTCCCATATCTGCCTCTCAAAGTGCTGAGATTACAGGTGTGAGCCACTGTGCCTGGCCCCCTCTTTCTTATAGAGACACATTTTCACCAAAGCATTCATTGCTTTAAAGATGTATTTTAGTCTGTTAGATTTGTAAGTGACATGAATTTTAAGATGTGTACATATTTTTATTTCAATTAAAGCAGTATAAAAGTACAAAGCTTGTCCATATCATGGTCATAGTAAGTATGTATATTCCAAATTAATAATGATGATTATTTAAAATTTGAGAACTTTATTCAAACAATTACTCATCAAGTATATATAATTTCTAATTGGAAAAAGGTATGCATATTATTGATATAGTATGTGTTTCTATACAAATAAAGTTTGATTTTAGGAAAAAGGGATTTATAATATCTCTGAAACAGTATTTTTACTTTTAGATCTATAAAATTGGATTTTAAAATCTCTAATTTGCTTTTTAGGTTAAGGATTCCATATCTTTTATATATTTTTAAAAAGTTGTTTCAGAAGACACCTATTTTTTTATTTATTATCACTTTTATTTTTTAAAGAGAAATGTAACAGTTGCTTTGGGGTCACACAGAGGGATTGGCTCGAATTAGAAGCCAATTGTTGGTAAAATTGGTAAAATCTTCACTGAAAATTTGGTGTCAGAGGAAGATTTGAAGGATTGGGTTTTGGTATTAAATATAAGATGACACCAGGCAAAAAAGGAAAGAGAAGGAAGAGATGTTTTGGTTTACGGTGCTTGGAGTTGACGGCTGGGATGCTGATCTGAGTCAAGTCATGATCTGGGCCAGCTGAAGGATCATGTAGACTGAGCTAATGAAGTTTGATTTTATCCTGCAGGCGATAGGTGGTATTTCTAGTCTGGAGACTGTATATTTAGGCCTTTTGTTGGTGCTGCCCAGCATTCAATTACCACCTATAGAGAAGTTCTCTGAGTTTCTTTTGTGGAATCAGCTTTACCTGATTCCAGAAGATACGTGTTTCTAATGTTCTTACTTAAACTTATCAGCTTAGATGTTAATACGTAAGCACTATTGTCTAGTTGCGAGGTATTTTAAGAATCTTTCACATCATCTTCTTAAATGTTGTATTTTTTTAAGTTATGCTTTACAAAGAGACTAGCATTTTACCTCTTCAGTAAACCTAAATTTAAATTTCGCTTTTACTGATTAAAGTAACTCACCTTTCTTTCTCTAATCTGATGGCTATCATTTTCTTCCTTTCTTGTTCCCAGGGATGTCTCAATGCTATTTGCCTTCATTAGCTTGCTTGTTATGCTTCCCACCTGGTGGATTGTGTCTTCCTGGCTGGTATGGGGAGTGATTCTATTTGTGTATTTGGTCATAAGAGCTTTGAGACTATGGAGGACAGCCAAACTACAAATGACCCTAAAAAAATACAGTGTTCGTTTGGAAGATATGGCCACGAACAGCCGAGCTTTTACTAACCTCGTGAGAAAAGCTTTACGTCTCATTCAAGAAACCGAAGTGATTTCCAGAGGATTTACACTGTGAGTTCATTTTTTATTTTATTTCTTAAATGATTATTTTCTACTCCATGAAGGAAAATATTTATTACCTATTTTCATTTCTGTGTTGCATTTATAGGAAAGAAGTGCTTTTCTCTTTAGTATTTACTAAAGTCAATTAACTGCTAAGTGAAGGAATAAATATATTATGTGCTAGATTTAATATGTAGTATGATTCTGCTTATCTACTTTGAGAAACTAATGTGCATTGGAGGTTATGAGTATTTCTGCATGTTACCATGTGATTATATGAGATAATATGTATAGAATGTCTAATACTGAGCCTAACATGCAGTAGTTACCCAGTAAATGCTTGCTCCCTTTACTCCCTTTCAAATGCCTTTTTTATGATAAACATATCTGCTACAAATTCATTTTGAAAACTCCTGACATGTGCTAATAACTGTTTAGGTAAATATTAGCAGATATTACAGCACTGATACTCTCTGAATATCATGCAAACAGTGATGTTTCCCAGTCTCACAGGAAATTAAATATTCACCAACCTAGCTGTAAGTATATTAAGCTGTAGGATATACTGGCTACTTAATCTATTATTAAAGGGAAGGTTACATTTATTGAGTACCAACTATGTTCCTTATACAATGCTAGTCACTTTTGCATACAACTAAAGGCATAGAATTATAAGTGGTAAATATTCATTTCCATTCCATCTGATTCTGAAGCCTGCTTGCAGTACACTGGACACCTGCCAAACACTTAACAGATGGCAGTTGTATGCTAGCATATTTAATAACTCATATAACCTATATAACTTTTACAATCTATAGGTAGGATAAAGTAAATGTATGGTAAAGAACATTCATAGCTCTTAATTAGTTATATCTAGAAAATCATGAAAAGAGGGAGTGAAGAACCTCTGGTAGTCATCACATCCTTCACTCTGTTCTGCTCTAGAATACTACACAATCTTGACTTAAACACTGTTTCTAGAAAATCATGGAACAGAGAAATGGAAGACTCCCAGTAGTTATCTTGTTCTTTACTCTTTTGTGGTCTACACACAATTCCAAGACATAAGACAGATTTTATCATATCTCTTTCTTCTCAAAGTATAAAAGTCTGCCAGGTGCAATGGCACATACCTATAATCCCAGCACTTTGGGAGGTCAGGACATACAGATCACTTGAGCCCAAGAGTTCAAGAGTAGCCTAGGCAACCTAGTGAGGCCCCATCTCTACAAATAATAAAAAATTAGCCAGATGTGGTGGCATGTACCTGTAGTCTAAGCTACTCAGGAGGCTGAGGCATGAGGATTACTTGAACCCAGCAGGTTAAGGCTGCAGTGAGCTGAGATTGCTCCCCTGCACTCCAGCTTGGTCAGCACAACTAGAGACAACAGATTCTGTCTACGCTGAGCAAAAGACTTAGTCTCAAAACAAACAAACAAAAAAAGGTATGAAAGTCCTTAGCATCTGCTGATTTTTGTCCTTCCATTAGTTTAAGTCTACTTATTGACTTAAAGGATAGCACATTTTAAGTTGTTCGAATGTCAAATTTTAAAAGTTTAAAAAAATCACACTTAAGTAATAGTTCCTTTTTGTTTTAGAGAGAGGACTGACTGGTTAAACAAAGTGGCTTTGTGTTCAACTAATGGTTAGGCATGTATAGAGGATTCTGTGCTTTGTGTCATTTTCCAACTTTACCTATACCCATGGAATTTGCATGAAGAGGTAAAGTGGGCCAGTTAGACATGATTTGCTTCCAGATTATGCCTTCTACCCATTCAGTTGACGAGCAGGGAGAAAACATTTTGAAAAAAATTGTGCTTCATTTGTCTCTATCTAACTGGATAATGGGTTGAAAAATGAGGAATAATAAATCTTGAATCACAATTTTTTAGACATTTTCAAAATTAGTTTTTAGAACCAATTTAGTAAAATGGAGCACAAGCAGTAGTGCCATTTTTGGAATCATTAATGCTTCTTTTTCTGCCTCAAATTGTTTTCTCTAGCAAATAATTGAAACCTTTTTTGTCTTCATTCCCTTGTCGTAACATAAGCCTGTCAGTCATCATCCTATGCTTTTTATTGATTTTTTAAAAATTTGCTTTTTATAGATGTTTAATGCCTGAATACATTTTAGTGTGGTTTAACATTTTTAAAGTTTTGAGTTAAGTGTCTTGTTTTACAGCTTTGTGGTTATAATATAAGGAATTTACAAATGCCAATATTTTGTTTTACTGTTGGGAAAGATTACTGCTTAGGTCAAAAAAATTATCTGATAACCAGGTATTTACTCATGCATACTGTAAGTTATGAAATGTAATACACTGTATGTCATTTTTACAAATTAGATACTCCCCATTACTCTTACGGGAAGTGCCATCAAATGTGCTTCCTCTTGAACAGCTTTGAAAGTAGCTATGCTACTGTGTAGTAACACTTACTTTGCCTTTCTACTTGCATTCCCCTGTTGGCCACTGGTCCTGTTATCTTTCCACGTCCCCTACTTCATTTTGAGTAGGTAAGTGCCAGTGGCAGCAGGTGGGTAAGTAATTTTGCCCTACTTTTATGAATGTACAGAATGTATTTCTATACAGTATTTTTTTCTGTACAAGTGACCAAAATATGATCAGTAACATATGTAATGAACATATGTGAATGTATATTAAGAATTTGAAAGTGTTGATAATTAAGGTCTTTATATTTCCTATGGATGTAGGTTTTGAAGACTGAATATAAAATAGCTCCTCTTTAATATATTTTAGTAAGCAGAGTGTCAATGTAAAAAGGATGTGAATTCTTAATAAATATTTCTACATTTCTGTTATATCTCAGCCAGAATCCACTGTTTCCCCACATCAGAGGAAGCCTTTGCTCTTTGAGATTTTAATTTTTTATTTGTCCTTTTTTTTAGTGACTGTCTCTCTCTATATATATTTTCACAGAAATGACTGTTTTATGAGACCTGAGTTGACATAATCATTTTCTAGTGAAAATCATGAAAGAGGAATTTGTTTTCTACATTTAATAGAATTGTGGATTTAGGAAACAAAAACTTTAGGACACCTGTACAGTTGTATCACATTTTACTTTTCAAGTTTGCTTGACAGGGTCAGTGCTGCTTGCCCATTTAATAAAGTTGGACAGCATCCAAATCAGCATCTCATCGGTCTTCGGAAAGCTGTCTACCGAACTGTAAGAGCCAACTTCCAAGCAGCAAGGCTAGCTACCCTATATATGCTGAAAAAATATCCTTTTCTGTTTATATATGAAAATAAGCTATGTTTCTGGAGTCCTGGTATTATAGATACTATAGTTGTATCTTGTGAAAGTTTACTGTAAAATGAGATTGGCTATTTTGAAACTAATTTCCATCATCACTTCTATGTTAAAACTGGAAATGCATTCCTGGGGGAGTGACAATAACAGACAGGAAGCAATTCTGCTCTTGTGTGTCTGCTTTAAAAACAAGGAAAAAACTTGAAGTCTCTTCCTTTAGTCATCCAAAGAATGAAGTCAAAAGAGCCTGGCTTGGCCGGGCACGGTGGCTCACGCCTATAATCCCAGCACTTTGGGAGGCCGAGGCGGGTGGATCACGAGGTCAAGAGATCGAGACCATCCTGGTCAATATGTTGAAACCCCGTCTCTACTGAAAATACAAAAATTAGCTGGGCATGGTGGCACGCGCCTGTAGTCCCAGCTACTCGGGAGGGTGAGGCAGGAGAATTGCTTGAAACCAGGAGGCGGAGGTTGCGGTGAGCCGAGATCGTGCCACTGCATTCCAGCCTGGGTAACGAGCGAAACTCCATCTCAAAAAAAAAGAGCCTGGCTTTGCTAGGTCTGACATTTTTAAAAAATTTCTTAACATGGCAGATTTGCATCATGGCATGTTAATAAACTGGCAACTAGAAATCCTTCCCTTTTCAAAAAAAAAAAACAGGTTCTAGGAGCAGAATGGCTAAGTTCAAACACTGGCTATCAGTGGAGTTGTCAGTAACCTTAAGCAAGTTTCTTAACTTCTCTGTACCTTGCTTTACTCATGTTTAAGATGGTAGTAATAACATGATCTTCCCTACTGGATTTTTGTTAGGATCAAATGAGTTAATGCATGTAAAGTGATCAGATAGCATCTAGCGTAAGCACTCAGAGACTACATGACAATAAGTCTGTTGCTTAACCTTATTAAAATAGGAAATTAGTTCTATTAGCCAGAAAGTAAAGACATATAAAAGCTTTATGTTAGTAAAGACATGTAGATAAGTTAAATTCTGACTAAATAGAAGGCAAAAAGACAACTTTGCCACTTCAGGATGCTGGGTATTGCAGCACTAATAAATATAATACTTAAAGTTTACAGGGTGCTTTATGTTCTATCATATCCTTGTATATCCTTTTATAGCTAGATTTTCTTATCTCCATTTTATGAGAAAACCAAAATAGAAATTAAGTGACTTGTGTGGTATCATACAACTACTAACAGATGAAGTTGTGTCTTGACTGTAGGACTTACGACTTAAAACCATTTCTCTCTCTCTCTCTCTCTTTCTCTCTTTCTATATATGTATATGGAAATTTCATATACATATGAAGTATACATATTTATGTGTATCTACACACACATATATAAAATGGACACACACACACACACACACACACACACATAATGGAGAGAAAGCATTTTAATTTTTAGCAAGAACTTGCCCATTTTGTCCCCCCATTGCCTAAATGCTGGCCTGCTATAGGTCAATCATTCTTCCAGGTGCTAGGAAAACTGAGTAAAAACAGGTACTCGGCCGGGCGCGGTGGCTCAAGCCTGTAATCTCAGCACTTTGGGAGGCCGAGGCGGGTGGATCACAAGGTCGAGAGATCGAGACCATCCTGGTCAACATGGTGAAACCCCGTCTCTACTAAAAAAATACAAAAAATTAGCTGGGCATGGTGGTGCGTGCCTGTAATCCCAGCTACTCAGGAGGCTGGGGCAGGAGAATTGCTTGAACCCAGGAGGCGGAGGTTGCGGTGAGCCGAGATAGCGCCATTGCACTCCAGCCTGGGTAACAAGAGCGAAACTCCGTCTAAAAAAAAAAAAAAAAAAAAAAAAAAAACAGGTACTACCTACTTCTAAAGACTTTTGAATGTAATCAATAAAGAAATTAGTATTCATAATATGATATGAGTGCCATGGGTGCCTTCCAACATAGCAGGGGGCCGGCTTATGGGGTCAGAGAAGGCTTCCAGGGAGGTGACACCTAAGTTGAGCTTCAGAGAATGAATAGGAGTTGGCCATGAGGATGATAAGAGTCTACATTGCAGGTAGAAGGAAGCAAAAACATGTGGAAGGAAATAGAGATATGACAGTGTGGCATGTGAACTGTTGGTCATTCAGTAAATATTTATTGAGCACAGACTGCCAGGCATTATGCTAATCACTAGACATACAGTGATAAACATAATAGACATGATCCCTGCCTTACGGAGCTTGTAGTTCAATGTGGGTTAGGGAGTGAGAGGGCTAGCCTATTAAAAACTGCAGATTATATGAGTTCTTTGTACCAGCCATTTTTCTGGAAACTGGGGACCTAGCAGTGAACAACATAGACAAGATTCTTACTCTCATGGAGCTTACCTTGTAGTAGATAAAATTATCAATAAAACATGGTCTGGGTGCGGTGGCTTATGCCTGTAACGCTAGCACTGTCAGAAGCTGAGGCAGGAGGGTTACTTGAGCCCAGGAGTTTGAGACCAGCCTGGACAACATAGTGAGACCCTGTCTCTAACCCCACCTCCAAAAATTATTTTAAATTAGTTGTATGGTGGCACACATGCACATACCTGCCCTCCCAGCTACTTGAATGGGTAGACAGCAGTGTTCTTTGAGCCCCAAAGATCAAGGCTGCAGTAAGCTGTGTTTGTGCCACTGCACCCCAGCCTGGGCAACAGAGTGAGAGCCTGTCTCAAAAATAAATAAATAAATAAGTAGATAAATAATAAATGGACAGATGGGATTTTTCAGATAAAATAGTTACTATAAAGAAAAAAACCGGGGGAATAGGATAGAGAATGACTGGTGGAGTGCTGCTTTTTATTAGATGGTAAGGGAAGACCTCACTGAGGAGCTGGCATTTAAACTGAGGCTTGCTTGATGAGAAAGAGCTGGGGAAAGAGTATGCCAGTTAGATAGACCAGTGAGTATAAAGATCTTGTGGCAGGGATGAATTCAGCATGATTGGAATATAGAAAGAAGGCCATCATGAATTGAGCACAGTAAGTTGGAGTTTAGAGTATGAAATGAGACTAAGAGGTAGCCTGGGACCAGATCATATTCTCCATACAAGAAACCTTAATAAATTAAACTAAAAAAGAATCCACCAATCATTTTGAGAAGACCAGTATGATATGTAAACCTGTCTGGGCGCAGTGGCTCACACCTGTAATTCCAGCACTTTGGGAGGCTGAGGCAGGCAGATCATCTGAGGTCGTGAGTTTGACACCAGCCTGACCAACATGGAAAAACCGCATCTCTACTAAAAATACAAAAAATTAGCCAGGTTTGGTGGCATATGCCTATAATCCCAGCTACTCGGGAGGCTGAGGCAGGAGAATCACTTGAACGTGGGGGGCAGAGATTGCAGTGAGCCAAGATCCCGCCATTGTACTCCAGCCTGGGCAACAAGAGCAAAACTATGTCTAAAAAAAAAAAAAAATATATATATATATATATATATATATATATATATATATATATATATGTAAAAATCCTTGAACCCTTGTTTGCCTGAACAAAGTAAAGAGCAGCAATATACAAGATTAGTAATGAGAACACAGTGGTAACCGTGGATGTGGAAGACATTAAAATAACTGTAAGGGATAGTATGCAACTCCACAGCAGCAACTTTGAAAATGTAGGCAATGGCTGGGCTTGGTGGCTCAAGCCTGTAATCCCAGCACTTTGGGAGGCCGAGGCGGGTGGATCACGAGGTCAAGAGATCGAGATCGTCCTGGTCAACATGGTGAAACCCTGTCTCTACTAAAAATACAAAAATTAGCTGGGCATGGTGACGTGCGCCTGTAGTCCCAGCTACTCGGGAGGCTGAGGCAGGAAAATTGCTTGAACCCGTGAGGCGGAGGTTGCAGTGAGCCGAGATTATGCCACTGTACTCCAGCCTGGTGCCTGGCAACAGAATGAGACTCTGTCTAAAAAAAAAAACAAAGAAAGAAAATATAGCAAAAATGGTTCTTTTTGTATCTTTTGAGACAGGGTCTTTCTTGCTCTGTCACCCACAGTGGAGTGTGGTGGCATGATCACAGCTCACTGTAGCCTCATGCAATCTTTCTGTCTTAGCCGCCCAACTAGCTGGGACCAAGGCATACGCTACCACACCTGGCTAATTGTTTTGCGTTTTGTAGAGACAGGATTTCACCATTTTGCCCAGATTGGTCTCGAACTCCTGGGCTCAAAGGATCCTCCTGCCTCGGCCCCCCCGCAGTGCTGGGATTATTATAGGCATGAGCCACTGAGCCCAGCCTCATTTCTTATCAAAATAAAAATCTGCAAAATTAACATAGGAAGAATTTTAAAACTTAAAGAGATTGGACATAGGATAAAGAATACTCAATTTTAAGAAGAAAACACCTGGTTTATATGTAGACAATGGAAAATATGAAACTTTTTTAAAACAGTAGTATAGTTCTTAATGTTCTATTGTGGATCTCCAAATTATATTAAGTGAAAAAAAAACGCAAAGTGCATGGATCGGTATTTATTGTACCCTTCAAGTTGTGCATAAAAGGAACTGTGTGTTTATACAGTGATAAATGTGTATAGTTGTTTATATGCATGTATATATACCTACATATCTCCAGATACACATTTATATTTGAATTTGCTTTTATGTATGTATGTATAAAAAATCTTCAAAGGTACTGGTAACAGGAATTGCCTTTCCATTTGGATAGTGGAGCTACATGGCTAAGGAATAGAGGCAGAAGGTAGTTTTTGCTGTATCCCTTAATACCATGTGATTTTTGAATTCTGTGAATATATCACCTATTCAAAAACAAAGTGAATATAAAATTTTTTAACTACCAGATCCAGATGGTTTTAAAGTTTTAAAAAATTTCAGACTATAGAAAAGATTAGAAAGTTTCTCTGTATCATTTTACTTATGAAAATACTATAATCTCAATACCAAATCATGTTGTATTACAAAGAATAAAAACTAGTTTATTACAAAGAATATAGACCAGTCTCACAAATAGGGATACAAATTGTTTAAATAGAATATTTATAAATTTAATATTGGTTTGTATCAAAAGAGTATTATAATATAGCCAAATAGGAATATGTTAGAAATGCAAGGACAGTTCACCATCAAGAATTATATGGATATAATTATTTAGAAAAACAATTAAAGGGAAAAATCACTGTTGATTTTGAAGTGTCTGTAATGAGAAGAGCAGAGGAAACCTAACAGTAGTCTATAGAACAGGCCTAGTGCCACTTACATCAGTCTGTATATTTCAAAGAACATTCAACTAATGAAGTCCTGCAGTATGCAGACTGAGAAGAGTATTTGCTATAGCATAGTGAGGGCCCTGAACCATGACACAATAAAGTGCACATAACAGCTTCGAAAGACAGGTGTCAAAAATAACAGGGCCGGGCGCAATGACTCATGCCTGTAATCCCAGCACTTTTGGAGGCCAAGGTGAGTGTTATCACTTGAGGCCAGGAGTTCGAGACCAGCCTGGCCAACGTGGCAAAACACCATCTCTACAAAAAATACAAAAATTAGCTGGGTGACACATGCCTGTAATCCCAGCTACTCAGGAGGCTGAGACATGAGAATTGCTTGAACATGAGAGGCAGAGGTTGCAGTGAGCCAAGCTGGTGCCACCGCACTCCAGCCTGGGTAACAGAGCAAAATTCCATCTCAAATAAATGAAGAAATAAATACATACTACTTTAACACTTTTGAAGAGCTGAACTTTTAATATTTTAGACATTAAAAATTGTTTTCACAAGTGTTCTCTATCTGACGTGTTATGTTAATATATTGGATATTTAAAATTAATTTAAAAACTGCTGTAAATCTCATGCAAAATTTTCGAATACAGAATAGTAAATATGATCTAGGAGAATTTCACTGTATCTTTTATGCTTTCATGAAAAGGCTTTGTTGATTGCCTTAACCTAATTTAACCTACCCCCTGAACTCTGAGAGTGACAATGTAACCAACTACATCTGTGTGGTGCCTTTTAAGGAACTGGGACTTGGACTTAGTGAAGAGCAGATTTCAGAAGAGGAAGCGCATAACTTTACAGATGGCTTCAGCCTGCCTGCATTGAAGGTAATCCGTTTGTGGAAGGGAAGGGCTGAAGAAAAGATATGCACTTGGTTTGTCTCTGTGCTTTCTGAATGTGAATGCTGCACTTGTTCCCCTCATTGTTTGCTGCATGCCATCATCATAAATGCCCTGGTGATGGTTATAACGCTGTCTTTAAGAGCTGAGAGCATCATAAAGATCGGAAGAGGAGATCCATATATTTTGATGTCCAAATCCTTAAAATGCTTACTATATAAGAAATGCCCAGAGTTCGGAGATAAGTTGAATTACTTTAATTGGAGACCAATATGAGTGATTTTATAACTAGCCATTTGTTGCAACAAACATGGATATCTTCAAAATTCTTAAGATTTTTTTTTCATACATTAAAAGCCACATGAAAGATTACATTTAGCTACATAAAAATTAAACTTTTGGGCCGGCCTAGTGACTCACGTCTGTTATCCCAGCACTTTGGGAAGCCAGGGTGGGTGGATAACCTGTGGTCAGGAATTTGAGACAGACCAGCCTGGCCAACATGGTGAAACCCCATCTCTAACAAAAATACAAAACATTAGCTGGGTGTGGTGGCAGACACCTGTAATCCCAACTACTTGGGAGGCTGAGGCAGGAGAACCTGGGAGGCAGAGGTTGCAGTGAACTGAGACCACACCATTGTATTCCAGCATGGGTGACAAGAACAAAACTCCATCTCAAAAAAAAAAAAAGAAAAAGAAATTAAACTTTTGACTTCAAATAAGACATACTTTACATGCAAACAAGCTCAAGAAAAATTGCAATGATTTATTTATTTGTTTTCTTGTTTGTTTTTTGAGACTGAGTCTCACTCTATCGCCCAGGCTGGAATGCAATGGCGTAATCTCGGCTCACTGCAACCTCCGCTTCCTGGGTTCAGAAGATTCTCCTGCCTCAGCCTCCTGAGTAGCTGGGATTACAGGCGCCTACCACCATGCCTAGCTAATCTTTTGTATTTTTAGTAGAGATGGGATTTTGCCATGTTAGCCAGGATGGTTTTGAACTCCTGACCTCAGGTGATCCGCCAGCCTCACACTCCCAAAGTGCTGGGATTACAGGCATGAGACACCGTTCCCAGCCACAATGATTTATAACAAAGGGTTTTAATTGTTTCTATATACAGAGCACTCTATAAGGTATCTGAGACCTGTAGAAGATAAGTCAGGTGCATAAACTGACAGTTCACAAAAAAAACAGAAACACAGGCTAGTCCCAGGGAGGTTGTATTTACAATGAATTGATCACAACCAGTTATAGACTTCTTTGTTCTTTCTTCACTCCCGCTGCTTCATTTAAGTAGCCTAAAAAGAAAAAAAAAGAAGTACAAATGGCCAATAAATACGATAAAACATTTCATCTTAGTAATGAAAGAACACAAATAAAAATCATCAGCTGACCATTTTGCCAAGGATATTGAAAGTTGGTAATTTCATTATCATTGAAGATTCAGGGAGACCTCACACACCAGTGGTGAAAGTATAAACTGGTTCATTTTAGCAGTGAATACCAATCTTCATACAAGTGTATAAGCAAAACTGCTTTATTCTAGCAGTTTTAATTTGCCCTTACAGACTTATCTCAGAAAGTAACCAAAAATATACCCAAAGTATGTTTATGACATTACTATAGCAGCCAACATTGGAAACAAATTAAAAGTTCAATAATATGGAATTCGTAATGATTTGTGTTATATACATGCAATGAACTGTTTTAGAGTTAATATTAGAAAAATATTGATGAAAAATAATAGCACAGAAAAAAGTCAAAGCTAATTACAAAAGCATTGTATGAGATGCTTCTAGTAGGTGTTTTGTTGTTTGTTTTTCTTTTCTTTTTTTTTTGAGATAGGATCTCACTACGGTGGCTCAATCATAGTTCACTGCAGCCTCAGCCTCCCCAGGCTCAGGTGATCCTCCCACCTCAGCCTCCCAAGTAGCTGGGATTACAGGCACATGCCATCACACCCAGATAATTTTTGTATTTTTTGTAGAGACAGGGTTTTGCCATGTTGCCCAGACTAGTCTCAAATTCCTGAAGTCAAACGATTTGCCCATCAGCCTCCCAGATTTTTGGGATAACAGGCGTAAGCCACCATGCCCAGCCTCCAGTAGTATTTTTTTAAGACATTGATCCAAGTGTCTTAAGTTCCTTTTCAGTATTTAGTAAGCTCTCCTTAGATGTTTCTTGGTGTTTTTGGTCTTTAAGATTTCCTTTGATACCATAAAAACTAGTACACATATTGTTGATAGCATTTATCAAGATCCATTTTGTTTTGAAACTGTATTGACTTCCATATCTTTTATATTTTCTAAATCAACATAAAAGTTTTAATTATCTTGTTTGTTTTCTTTCTTTCCTGTTACTTAAAATGTGCTTTGACTTATTCCTACTCTCATTTTCACCCATCTCAATAAATGGTTTCCAGCTTAAACTGGAAACCTGGGCACCATCTTTCTTACCCCTCTTTTTGCTCACTCACATCCAGTCTGTCAGCAGATTCTTAGGTCACTTCTACCTTGAAAATGTACTTTAAACCTGTCCACTTTTTTCTCTATTCCCCCCCACCATCCTAGTCCCAGCCACCATCATTTCTTCCTTAGGCTGCTGCAGTACTTTCCTCAGTTCTCTCAAGTTCTTTGTTTCAGAACACAATTTTGACATGTAAAGAGCCTTTTAAATGGTTTATCCTTTGAATTTGTAATTCCCCTTCTGCAAACTGCAGGGAATTATTCTAAACGTAGTCAAGCTTTATATACCAAGTTGCTTATTCACTTTGTGTTTATAATAGTGCACAATGGAACACTGCCTGAAAGTTCAACAATAGAAGAATGCTGCATGAGTCATGCTAAAGCCACATGGTAAACCACTGTGTAGCAGCTGCAGCTTGCTTGTGAAAATTCTATAAAAATTTGGAGAAATGTCTGTTGCCAGTGAAATAATCAGGATACATAAGTATATATGCAATATGGCAACAACTCTGTTTAAAAAAAAAGAGAGAGAGAGAGAAAATACCAAGATATTAATAGCTACTCTTTGGGGTGGTGGGACTATGGATAATTTCACTCCCTTTCAAATTCAATATCTTGATCATGCTTTATTCTTTAAGGAAAATAAAGATTTTTTCAAAGTACAATTTAAGAGTTTCTCAATGTAGAAAATTGAGCAGACCTGGGTTTATATTTTAGCCCTGACTGACTAGTCATTTGCCTTTGAATAAGTTATCCTTTGAACTTATCTTACTTGTGAAAAGGAGTTACCATCCTGCTTTATAAGGTGTTAGATTAAATGAGAAGACATATTAAATAGAACAGGGCTTGTTATATAATGGGTACTCTCAAATAGTGATAGTTGTTCTTTAAGAAGGACTTGGAGAAACAATTACAGTATTTCATTTCCTTGTAAATTGCTTTTTGTTAATTCATCGAGATGCCTTGGAAATTTGTTTCTTTATGCTGTTGATATGCTGGTTTTAAAAGTGTATTAAAGCCTGAATTGTACTCTAGCTTAAGTATAAGCAGTAAAGAGAAGTTGTGGACCCTGTGCAGTCAGATTTTCCAGGTTTCACTCTAGCGCCATCATTTGACTACTGATGTGGTCCTGGGCAAATCATTGTTTCTGTGTTTATTAAAATTGGCTAATTGCAGTGCTTGCCTCCAAAGGATTAGATGTTTGTCAGTTCAGCAGCTGGTATAGAATAAGCAATTAATAAATATTGGTTGATTTTTAAAATTATATTTGATATGACCTGCTCTGAAATGTGAGACTAGTTCTCTATTGATGTCTCCCCATCCTACCTTCTAACAGTGATGGTTATAGCTAGATTCTTTTTGCTCACTCGCAGTGTCTTACAAATCAAACTATAATGGTATTTTTATATTTCTTTAATTTTTACATGTAACTAACCTGTAACCAAACTCAATAATTGTGTTGCAGTTACCACATTTATCAGGCTCTGAAAAGAGCCTTATCTTGAAGAGATAAGGAGGAGCTCCATAGACTTTTCCAACTGTCGGAAACCCCAGTAAATGTTCAAAAACTGTGTATTGCCCCCTTCTGTAGTTGCCACTGTTACTCAGATAAAGAATTTAAAAATGGATTTTGTAAGTCAAATTTGTAAAAGTGAAAGACATTTTTACAGCTTTACAAATACATCAGGGCTTCAGGGCTTTTTGTTTTCCTGTATTATCTTCATTGTTCCCTCTAAAAATACATTTTGGATTTATTTTTTATTGTTGACAGTCAAAGGAAATGCTCACTGGAACATTTCAAATTTCACATTTTCAGATTAGGAATGCTCAACCTTAATGTGTAATGCAAATATTCTAAAATCTGAAATATTTCCTGAGGCAAGTATTGCACCTTTGGAAAGAAAAGCAACCTCTGAATTATATCCTAAGGAGACATAAATAAAATACAGGTTAAATATTCCTTATCCGAAATGTTTGAGACTAGAAGTGTTTTGGATTTTTGATTTTTCAGATTTTGGAATATTTGCATTACACACTGAGGTTGAGCATCCCTAATCCAAAAATTTGAAATTTGAAATGTTCCAGTGAGCATTTCCTTTGACCAGCATGTTGGTGCTCAAAAAGTTTCAAATTTTGGAGCATTTGGGAATTCAATTCAAATTTTGGGGTTAGGGATACTTAATTAGTCCCTAGCATGGAGTCCTTGTCCCTCTTTTTCCCTTTTTAACTCATTTTTTAAATTTATAAAATCATGTATTTCCTGATTTAGAAAAATAAATGCACACATTGTAAAATACTTTAAATCAAAATTTTCTGTTTGCCTATAGGCTGTGGCTGCCTCCTTATCCAGAGCAACTTCCCTTATCTAAAGAACAAACAGGGGGCTGGGCGCGGTGGCTCGAGTCTGTAATCCCAGCACTTTGGGAGGACGAGGCAGGCGGATCACGGGGTCAAGATATCGAGACCATCCTGGCCAACGTGGTGAAACCCTGTCTTTACTACAAATACAAAAAAAATTAGCTGGGCGTGGTGGCATGTGCCTGTAGTCCCAGCTACCTGGGATGCTGAGGCAGAATTGCTTGAACCTGGGAGGCGGAAGTTGCGGTAAGCCGAGATCGTGCCACTGCACTCCAGCGTGGTGCCTGGTGACAGAGCAAGACTTTGTCTCAAAAAAAAGAACAAACAGGAAAAATAAATACACATTTCTGAGTTCTGGTTTAAGTGGATAATGGGATGGTGATTGGAAAATAAATTAGTCTTTAGAGACAGGGTCTTGCTCAGTCATGCAACTGGTGTGTACTGTGGTGCAATCATGGCTCACTGTAACCCTAAACTCCTGGGCTCAAGCAGTCCTCCCACCTTAGCCTCCCAAGTAGCTGAGACCTCATATAAGTGCCACCATGCCTGGCTAATTTTTAAGAAAATATTTTGTAGAGATGGGGATCTCACTGTGTTTCCCAGACTAGTCTCCCAACTCCTAGCCTCAAGCAATTCTCCCACCTTAGCCTCCTGAAGTGCTGGGAATATAGGTGGGAGCCACAGCACCTGGCCTAAATTAGTCTCTGTTAAAGTTGCAGTAAGCTGTACCAACTTTGATGCTTTCAGTTATTTTGACCCAACATGCTGGAATCATCCTTGTTAGCTCTTTTTTTCTAAATACCAATCAGTCAAGAGATTGTGTTGTTCTACTTTCACAGTGTATCCAAAGTCCATCTGCTGCTCACCTTCCACCACTAACCACTGTGGTCTCATTAATGCTTACCTGGATTACAACAGTAACTTCCTTACTGGTTTCTCCACTTCTACTCTCACTTTCCTATAATCTCTCAACACAGCAGCCATTATGGGTCTGTTAATGCATAAATCAGGTTGTCACCCTTCTGCTCAGAACCCTTCAGTTGTTCCCCATTGCTTACCTGGCCCCAGCCATACTGACCTTCTTGCTGTTCCACAGATGTGCCCTGTGTCCTCCTACCACAGTACTTTGCACTTGACTTCCTGCTTCTTAGAACTTTCTTCCTTGATGATGGTCTCATGGCTCACTTGCTTTAGGTGACACTTGTAGAGACCTCCCTGGCCACCCCCTTCTCCTCTCTCCTTCTCTCTTTCTCTCCCCCCCATATGTGTACACATACACACACACACACAACTTGCTGTTCTCCTTCTTTTTTTTTTTTTTTGAAACGGAGTTTCGCTCTTGTTACCCAGGCTGGAGTGCAATGGTGCGATCTCGGCTCACCGCAACCTCCGCCTCCTGGGCTCAGGCAGTTCTCCTGCCTCAGCCTCCTGAGTAGCTGGGATTACAGGCACATGCCACCATGCCCAGCTAATGTTTTTTGTATTTGTAGTAGAGACGGGGTTTCACCATGTTGACCAGGATGGTCTCGATCTCTTGACCTCCTGATCCACCTGCCTCAGCCTCCCAAAGTGCTGAGATTACAGGCTTGAGCCACCGCGCCCAGCTCTCCTTCTTTGCTCTATTTTTCCCGTCAACCAAGAGACACTATCTTTCTTTTTCTTCCTGGACCATCAATACTGGAAAAGGGAAATTCGATCTTTTACTTGTAGATTATTATCTATGCCCCTATACTTGAATATAAGCTCCATCAGAGTGGGGACTCTCTTCATTTTTGCTCACTGCTATTTATCTGTACCTAGAACAGTGCCTGGCACATTGTGGGTGCTCAAGAAATCACTTCTGAATGAATGAATAAAGGAATAAAGAAAATCATTGTGATCATAAAATTCAGTAGTTGGATTAAAAGACTTGCAAGTAAACCTGTTTGTATTCAAGAATCCCTTATGTAGCAGCTAGGAACTTTGGCCTTACTCACTTAAAAAAAAAAAGTTAATGGTAAAACAGATTTACATGAAATTGTCTTAATTCATTATTGCCATACTTTTAAAATTTATTTAATAAAATCATCTAAATTATGTCTGTTTTCATGGTTGTAAATAATGGGAATCTAAATTAAAGAGGTTTCATCCTCTTTTTATTGCCTGCTACCTCTTGTTTTAAACTACATTGTTTTGTCATGCATTTGTTTCAGAGATATTGTCCTCATCTTGAATAGAACTATATCTGGAGAAATCCTTTGCTACCAGGATTCAGGATGTATCTCAGGAATGGGCCTATGAACATACTTAGACTGTATTAAAAAAGGACTTTATCCTGGGCAACATACTGAGACCCCATCTCTAAAACTTAAAAATTAGCTGAGTATGGTGATACATGCCTGTGGTTCCAGCTACTCAGGGGGCTGAGGCAGGAGGATCACTTGAGCCCAGGAGTTTGAGATTGCAGTAAGCTATGATAGTGCCATTGCACTCCCGCCTGGGCAACAGAGCAAAACTATATCATAAAAATAAATAAATTAATTAAAATATAGGTTTTGCAGTTTCTCATGTCAGACATTAAATTCTGGAGTATTTAACTGATTTTTTTTTTTTTAGATAGAGTCTTGCTCTGTCACCCAGGCTGGAGTGCAGTAGTGCCATCTCAGCCCACTGTAATGTCTACCTCCCAAGTTCAAATGATTTTCCTGCCTCAGCCTCCCGAGTAGCTGAGACTGCAGGCACACACCACCTTGTCTGGCTACTTTTTGTATTTTTAATAGAGACGGGGTTTCACCATGTTGGCCAGGCTGGTCTTGAACTCCTGACCTCAAGTGATCCACTTGCCTTCACCTCCTAAAGTGCTGAGATTACAGCTGTGAGCCACCACGCCTGGCCCTGGACTGATTTTTATATTAATTTCTTAGCTAATTCATAAGGCAAGGTAATAGTCTTATTTTGAAACCCAAGCTTTTGATCCATTTCTTTGGAGATAATGTATATATATGTATATATATCTTCTCCACTAGTCCAGCTGTCTTCTTTTCTCCTATGTGAAAAATTTTTTTAAAATAATGAGTGAAGATTCACTTCTAATAATGTATCTCATTCCATCAATACTTCCCATCTGGAGCAGAACTGTACTAAGTTATATATTGGTGGTACCTGCTATATTGGAATCATAAGTTCCGATATACTATATTTGATAATCATATTCTTGTCTAATCTTAAGGTAGTTCAAGCTCAGCTGTATTTATTATTAAGGATAAAGTACAAAATTTATAGTTTTGAACATTGACCAATCTTTGTTATTGATCTAGTCCTTTTTTTCTTTTTTCTTTTTTTTTTTTAGGTTTTGTTCCAACTCTGGGTGGCACAGAGTTCAGAGTTCTTCAGACGGTTAACTCTATTACTTTCTACAGTCAATTCACCTCCTGGGCCCTTACTTACTCCAGCACTCCTGCCTCATCGTATCTTATCTGATGTGACTCAAGGTCTACCTCATGCTCATTCTGCCTGTTTGGAAGAGCTTAAGCGCAGCTATGAGTTTTATCGGTACTTTGAAACTCAGCACCAGTCAGTACCACAGTATTTATCCAAAACTCAACAGAAGTCAAGAGAATTAAATAATGTTCACACAGCAGTACGCAGCTTGCAGCTCCATCTGAAAGCATTACTGAATGAGTAAGTTTAGAAATTATACAAAGAAAGGTCTCAGTAATTAGCAACCTTCATTCACGTACCATTGTAGTGGTTGGCTTATGTCCTAGCTAGAAAAAAGAAAGAAAATTGAGACATGATCATGAAGAGTGGTTTGTAGCTACAGATATAGCAAAACCCAATAATTTGTAAGTACTGTAACTTGAGGGCATTATTTCGTTTTTACTTTTCCTTAGTTCAACAGAAAACTTGGAAAGATAGGCTAAAAGCAGGTATTGTTCATACTCTGAGAGCTGAAATGGAGATGGTTATGAAGAATTAGTTTCTTTTAACTTTCTTAAGGTAGGGCTCTTAAACTGGAACCTGCAGTCTAATAGAAATATTCTACCAGTATAGGAACAGTGTGTTACAAGAGGCATTGTTATGTATAGTAGAAGAGTAACATATTGCTGTTTTTTCTAAATAAATTATAGCAGATCTAGAATATTTTTTGTAGCATAGGACAAGCTTTGTGGTCCCAGTTGAAGAGCAAAGTATAGAGCGTAGAGTTTATTTTGTTCATTTCCTACCTTGCATGAAATTGTTGATACTCTACCTTAATTTCTAAATTTTTTTTTTTTTTTTTAGGCAGAGTTTCACTCTTGTTACCCAGGCTGGAGTGCAATGGCTCGATCTCGGCTCACCGCAACCTCTGCCTCCTGGGTGCAGGCAATTCTCTTGCCTCAGCCTCCTGAGTAGCTGGGATTACAGGCACGCACCACCATGCCCAGCTAATTTTTTGTATTTTTAGTAGAGACGGGGTTTCACCATGTTGACCAGGATGGTCTGGATCTCTTGAGCTCGTGATCCACCCGCCTCGGCCTCCCAAAGTGCTGGGATTACAGGCTTGAGCCACCGTGCCCGGCCCTAATTTCTAAATTTTTATATTCTACTTTGGTATACCTTTATCAGCTGAAAATACTATTTTCACGTATTTCTACATGGAAGTTTTCAAGTTTAAAAATTGAATCAAGGCATTTAATTGAATACAGTCATTTCTAGTGAAATTTTTCTCTAATAGTTAAATATTCATCATGCATGACTGGATCAAATGAATGGTTGGGTTCATGTTGTGTTGGTAATCAGGAAGGTCATAGGAATTTATAAAGAGCTAAGATTGTAGTTAATGTACTTGACACTGGGATACCAGGCAAGAAGTGGAATGAGGAAGGCAGCAATTAATTCTGTAAGATAAGAATGGGTCAAAAGGACTTGACATATCAGCAAAATCAAAAGGCTAGTTTCACTAGAATGAGAGAAGATAAGAGATATGAGGATAGGAACTTAAAGTCAGAAAGACATTTTGAGAAGCTAAGATTTTAAGACATTTGAGAAGTTAAGTTCAAGGCCAGAGATGGTTAGCTATAAGGCTGATATAAAGATTATGGTATAGGAAAAATAAAGAAACTACAAAGTCAGGGTATTCCAGTGGTCTATATCTGCTGTTCTAGGAAGGCAGGTAAATGCTAACCAGGCTCTTTGCCCTGCCTCCTGCAGGGAACTGGGCAATAGGGGCATCTCCACTTGAGTAGGTGGCAAAGGTTAGATCAGGCGTCCCCAAACTTTTTATACAGGGGCCCAGCTCACTGTCCCTCAGACCGTTGGAGGGCCGCCACATACTGTGCTCCTCTCACTGACCACCAGTGAAAGAGGTGCCCCTTCCTGAAGTGCGGCGGGGGAGGCCGGATAAATGGCCTCAGGGGGCTGCATGCGGCCCGCGGGCCGTAGTTTGGGGACGCCTGGGTTAGATTATCATCAAAGGAAAATAAGATTTCAGTGGAAAGTTGTAGGCAAAGCCAGAGTCTCCTAAGAAGTAAGTTTTGGCAATAGAATCAGAAATATGCTACAAAAAAATTTCTGCATATTAGAATGCATTAGACTGAGGGAAGATGGCTCAGGGAAGAAAGAGTGCTACCCAAGGTAGACATGAACACAAAAAAGAGGAGCTTTGTACCTTGGGCAGAAATTGTGGCTTATGCATGGGAAATTTTTGTCCTATTTTAAAATGGAATATTCTATACATGCTAATGTTTCTCACCTTTCTAAGTATTTTCACTAGAAAGTACACTGGTCACAAACTATCATATCCAATTTGCTCTGTAGTGCTGCTACATACAGCTTTTTAAAGTGATAGCTAAAGAATTGTTTTGTATTTCATATTTTAGAATGCTCTTTTTGTGTTTCACTACTCTCCCCTTGTCCCCTTTGCTGTTCCCACTTTCAGTGCCTTGGTGCAGGACAGTATTGTCCTTTGCCTACACTAGGGCATTAATCTCTAACGTTCTTTTCGCCTCCAGGGTGTGTATGGCCAGATTAATGTTACTGAGGCATGTATTTGCTTTCTCACTTCACTGAAAATCTTGACTGGTTTTGGAGTCATAGCAGCTCAGACTGAAGTCTTTACAAAACATACTATAAAAAGAGTTTGCCGTAACCTGACTACAGTCTGTTTCTATCTTTATTTCTCATTCCTTTCCTTCAGTCCAGCCAAACTGTATAAATGCCTTTTCCCATGGTCCATTACTTTTAATAGCAAAACTGCAACTACTTGTGTACCAACCTAATAGAACAAGCTTCTAGTCAGGTGCAGTGGCTAACACCTGCAATCCTGACACTTTGGGAGACCTAGTCGAGCCCAGGAGCTGAGACCAGCCTGGACAACATGGTGAACCCTTGTCTCTACAAAAAAAAATACAAAAATTAGCCAGTCATGGTGATGCATGCCTGTAGTCCCAGCTACTTAGGAGGCTGATGTGGGAGGATTACCTGACCCCTGGAGGCTGAAGTTGCAGTGAGCCAAAATCATACCACTGCACTCTAGCCTAAGTGACAGAGTGAGACCCTGTCTCAAAAAACAAAATAAACAAAACCAAAAAAAAAAAACCTTTCTCACCTTTTGTATATAGGCTAAAATTTAATCCATCCTTCAATGCTACCTCAAAAGTACCTCTTCCTTAGTTGTTCCCCATCTGTCTTTATAGTTGGTAGTAATTTTCTCTTCTTCTTAATTCTCATAACACTATCTGTCTCTCTGTGGTATTATCCTTTTATGCCTGTATTGGGCCCAGTTTTACATCTTACCAGCTTTGTGACTCTGGGCAAGTCTGCCCAACTCTCTGGGCCTAATTCCTTATCTGTAAAATGGAAACAAAATGATAGTTCTAATTATTTATGATATTGTATTCTTTTTCTTTTCTGGTAAAGGAAGCAACTACAGAAAGGTTGTATGTATTCAAAGTAACCAGTGCTATTGATGCCAAAAAAAAAAACCAACAACTCTTCCAACGCTACTTTCAAAATGAACATATCAAACTTGATTTTCAGCCAGGCGCGGTGGCTCAAGCCTGTAATCCCAGCACTTTGGGAGGCCGAGGAGAGTGGATCACGAGGTCAAGAGATCGAGACCATCCTGGTCAACATGGTGAAACCCCGTCTCTACTAAAAAATACAAAAACAAAACAAAACAACAACAACAAAAAAAACCAAAAAAACTTGATTTTCATTAGAATGTAGTTATTTTGTCACACTAGTAAGTAAAAAATCCAAGAAACACCCCCCCGCCCTCCCGCCTTTCATTTGAGACGGAGTTTTACACTCTCTCTGTTGCCCAGGCTGGAGTGCAGTGGCACAATCTTGGCTCCCTGCAACCTCTGTCTCCCAGGTTCAAGCAGTTCTCCTGCCTCAGCCTCCTGAGTAGCTGGGATTGCAGGCACATGCCACTATACCCAGCTAATTTTTGTATTTTTGTAGAGACAGGATTTCACCATTTTGGCCAGGCTAGTCTCAAACTCCTGACCTCAGGTGATCCACCCACCTTGGCCTCCCAAAATGCTGAGATTACAGGTGTGAGCCACCGCGCCCTACCACAAATTTTATATATATATACATACATGCATCCATATTTATGTATGTGTGTGTACATACACACACACACACACACACACAAACACACAATGTTAACAGTAATTGAGCTTCATCTTCTGGACAAAAGTGCCAAGTTAGTCTTTCTTCATAAAAAAAGCAATTACAATTTGAGGACACTTCATATTTGCCTCTTTTGCCAGCACCAAGTCCGCCTCATCTGAATCATCCCATTAGATGAGAAACATCAATTCTTCACTGCCATCTGTGACACCAATTATTCTTTCAAGATCAAGACCTCTAGCAAATCCCTCTTGATTTGTCAGCCCCATCTCTTTTCTTCTTTGATTTTCTGTCATCAGATTCATTGTCAGATAAAGGTTTTCTTTTTGTACCATCTTTTTCTTTACCAGTTTTTTGAGAACTAAGAAATGCTTCAATTAACTCTGGACAATCTAAATTTCTTCAGGTTCCCAAGTATTGTCAGCATCTGTAAATCCCTTGCACTTCAGGAAATACTCCATTTTCTCATTCCCTACATGTCAATCTAGTACATTTTCCACCACAAATTCTTCAGACTCTAGCTCTTCAACTTTTTTACCTTTCCATTTTGTTTCTTTCCCATTTTTTGCAATGTAGTTTTATTGGAGGCCATTTTTTATTGCAGACCTGAAGAGCTATTATTCCCTGCCTCCAAGCTGCTCCGGGTCGTGGGTCTGTGGTGTCTCCAGTCTTTAGTGTCACCAGCTCGAGCCACACCCAAGGGGGGAGGGCTCCAAGGAGTTGCACTCTAGGCTGTTGTTGGCAGGCTCAGTAGGTGGTGGGTAGAGTAGGGAGTGGGGGTCGATATATTTTATTTACATATATGTGTAATATCACTTGTTATTTCTTATAAGTAGAAGACTGGCTTAATTTATTTTTAAGCTCAAAATGCCTAGTATATATGCAATAAATATTTTTGAATAAATATATCATACTCATAAGCTTTTTTTTTTTTTTTTTTTTGAGACAGAGTTTCGCTCTTGTTACCCAGGCTGGAGTGCAATGGCGCGATCTCGGCTCACCACAACCTCCGCCTCCTGGGCTCAGGCAATTCTCCTGCCTCAGCCTCCTGAGTAGCTGGGATTACAGGCACGAGCCATCATGCCCAGCTAATTTTTTTTGTATTTGTAGTAGAGACGGGGTTTCACCATGTTGACCAGGATGGTCTCGATCTCTTGACCTCGTGATCCACCCGCCTCAGCCTCCCAAAGTGCTGGGATTACAGGCTTGAGCCACCGTGCCCGGCCTACTCATAAGCTTTTTAAAAAATTGTGGTAAAGTATATATAACAAAATTTATCATTTAATCATTTTTAAATGTACAGTTCAGTGACATTAAGTATATACACATTGTTGTGCAGCCATTACCACTGTCTAACTCCAGAATGTTTTTCATCTTATAAGCTTTTTTTTTTTTTTTTTAATTGAAATAGGGTTTCACTCTGTCCCCCAAGCTGGAGTGCAGTGGTGCTATTGCAGCTCACTGCAACCACTACCTCTCAGGCTCAGTCAATCCTCCCACCTCAGCCTCAGGAACATGCTACCATGCCTGGCTAATTTTTGTATTTTTGGTGGAGACAGAGTTCCACCATGTTGCCCAAGCTGGTTTTGAACTCCTGAGCTCAAGCCATCCACCTTGGCCTTCCAAAGTGCTAGGATTTAAACGTATTTTAAAATAAGCCTTATAAATTGTAAACTTTTTATTTCATTTTATAAAAACCTGTTTCTGTTTTTCTTTGTGACTCAGGGTAATAATTCTTGAAGATGAACTTGAAAAGCTTGTTTGTACTAAAGAAACACAGGAACTAGTGTCAGAGGCTTATCACATCCTAGAACAGAAATTAAAGTTGATTCAGCCCCATGTTCAAGCAAGCAACAATTGCTGGGAAGAGGCCATTTCTCAGGTCGACAAACTGCTACGAAGAAATACAGATAAAAAAGGTACCTGTGAGAGATTTCTTTGGCATATGCTTATTCCACTCTGGTAGGATTTTATTAGGCAGATTTCTTGCCTTCATGATGAAATTAGCTTCAAAATTTCTTAGTTTACTTTTTTTTACTGTTGAATTTATATGTACAAAGTGACACTGAATATAATTATTGGCTCTCATTTTGTAAATAGAAAATGAATATGATTTGAAAGTTCAGTGAATCATCTCTTTTTGAAAAAAGCTGAAATGAGAGAATAAATTTTGATAGTATTTTTCTATTATTAGAACTAAAAATTCTTTTTCAGTTAGGATAATAAAAGAATTAGTTTGGTAGTCTGGGGCTAGAAACTTCAGTTTTTCTTTTAAAATAAAATACTTTCATTCAAAAATAATATACAAATGATATAATTAGTGACACTGCATATTTAGTACTAAAATCTAAATACATTGTGTCATTATTTAATGACAAAGTATCAGATTGCTTTGTGCTACTAGTAAAACAAAATAGTCTTGAGATTTTCCATCAAACTGCTTTTATTGACTCAGATTTTATGCTTGTTTTTACCTCACTAATTTCATTTTTCATGTTGGGCATATCAAATTTTGAAAATTATGCTGCAAACCAGTACCATATTTATATTTTGGATCTTTATTATTATGTTACTCAGACTTAGGCATAGAATTTGCATTGCTGCTAAAGATAATTAATGCTTTACCATCCTGTTTTTTTTGTTGTTGTTGTTTACAGCTAAATTTGCCATAATTTCTTTAATGTCTTAAACAAGCTTGAACAAATCCTTAGATATTAAAAGCATTCACTTTCTCCAAAGGAAATATGAACATGTGAATTACTTATATACTACCCATAGGTTTTCTTAATATCCCAAATGTAAACTGTAAATATTTTTTTCTCCAAAAGATAAATCTACCACAAAATTCTAATATTTGCAAATACTTATGCACATTAAACTTTCTGACATGACATCTAGAGCTTTTGTGTACATTTTCTACAAATAGAAATACTCAGAAGACCTTTGGTTGTTAAAAGATATATCCTGGCGAGGCCCAGTGACAGGAGTAGCCGAGTGCTTAGCTACTCAGGAGACTGAGGCAGGAGGATTGCTTAAGCCCAGGAGTTTGAGGCTGCAGTGAGCTATGATCGAGCCACTGCCGCAGTGGCAACAGAGTGAGACACTGTCTCTCAAAAAAAAAGAAAGATGCATCCCATTCACCCCTCCTTTACCACACTCTGAGATGTTGAATCTTAGTCTATCACTTATCCATTATTGTGAACCATTACTCTGAAAACTGTCTCCACCTCATTGGGTAGGTAATTAAGATAAGCTATTTTCTAATTATTTTCTGTGTGTATGGCTTTTGCTCATAAATAATAATGATATGTATTAAGACACAAAAGTTCACAAACTTTTCTCACTAAAACATTTACAGTGGCTATGACTACACAGGTTTAAATAAAAAATGTTCATTTGAATATTTTAAGAAGCAGGTACTTTAGTCTGTTTAGCCATTATCTTTTTTAAAAAAGGTCTTATTTTGAAATCATTTCAAACTTACAAAAAAGTTACAATAGTTGAAAGTATCCTTCATCCATATTCCCTAGTTGTTGACATTCTGCCACAATTCCCTTATCTTTCTATGTATGTGTCTGTATGTGTGTATAATTTTTTGATGGTGATGTTACTCTTACCCATTTGAGAGTAAGTTGTAGACTTGAAGCCCCATTACCAGTAAATATTTCTGTATGCATTTTTGTAAAACAGGAACATTCTTCTATAAACCCACAGTATACCATCAAAATCAGAAAATGAACACCAACCACAGTATTGTCATTTTATCCACAGAACCCATTCAAATTTCCCTGATTGTCCCAATATTTTTAATATGTCTAGACCTAGACTGTGCATGATATTCAGTTGTCATACTCTTTATTCTCCTTTGCCTTTTCCTTAAATTCTTTCATGATAAATATTTTGTAAAGAAGTACTCTGAGGTTCTATAAATATGCTTTCTTCATCAAAATTTTAACCACTATGAATACATATACCATATGATCCAGTAGTATCATTCCTATGTATTTAACCAAGAAATATAAAAATTTAGTGTTCACACAAAAGCCCATACATCAATATTTTGTTCATAAACTAAAATCTAGAAGCAGCTAGACTTTGGGATGTTACTAAACTGTTACATCCATCCGTACAATGAAATACTACTCAGCAACAAAAGAAAGTAAAGTTCCATTGCATCCAAAACGATGAATGAATCTCTGATACATTATGCCAAGTGAGAGATGTCAGATTCAAACTACTACATACTATGTTATTCCACTTATGAGGCATGCTGAAGTTGGCAAAGGAACAGAAAACAGATGGGTAGTTGCAAGGAATTGGAGATGGAGGGAGGAATGGCTTGTAAAACCTTTTAATGGAGAATGGCATTTAGAAATCAAGATTAGGGTGCTTGGCTTTGGCAGCTCATGTATTAAAATGAGACTGATAGAAAATTAACATGTCCTTTGTGTAAGGATGACATGCAAATTCATGAATCATTCCATATTTTATATAGAATTTTTTTTTTTTTTTGACATGGAGTGTCACTCTGTCGCCAGGCTGGAATGTAGTGGTACAATCTCGGCTCACTGCAAACTCTGCCTCCCAGGTTCAAGCGATTCTCCTGCCTCAACCTCCCAAGTAGCTGGGATTACAGGCACGCACCACCATGCCCCACTAATTTTTATATTTTTAATAGAGACGGGATTTCACCATGTTGGCTAGGTTGGTCTCAATCTCTTGACTTCATGATCCGTCTACCTTGGCCTCCCAAAGTGCTGGGATTATAGGTGTGTGCCACTGCACTCAGCTTATATAGATTTTATATAAATATATATGTATGTAATACACATACATATATAGACACATGTATATCTATATATATATATTGTCGTAAGCTTAGGAAATCATTGAGAATAATTTGGCATTACTTGAGATTGCCATAGAAAAGAATCTCCAGTTAATAAGTTTTCCATTATTAGAAATATCACAGGCCAGGTACGGCGGTTCATGCCCATAATCTCAGCACTTTGGGAGGCCAAGGAGGGAGGATCACTTGAGCCCAGGAGTTTAAGACCAGCCTGGGCAACATGGCAAAACCTCATCTGTACAACGACAACAAAAAATTACCTGAGCACGTTGGCTTATGTTTGTAGTCCCAGCTACTCAGGAGGCTGAGGTGGAAGGATTGTTTGAGCCCAGGAAGTCAAGTCTGCAGTGACCCATGACTGCACAACTGCACTCCAGGCTGAGTGACACAATGAGACCCTGTCTCAAAAATATATGTGTGTGCACTCGTGTATGTGTGTGTGTCACGTTATTTTAAAACTCTTTATATTTATTACCTCTAGGGCCTTGTTACCCAGAGTAGTCCCCAGACTAGCATATAAGCATCACATGAGAGTTTGTTACAAATGGACCCCTGACTTTATATCTACCTGTATTTTAATAAGATCTGGTCATTTGTATCCATGTTAAAGTTTGAGAAATTTTAGAAACATTGCCCCGGGGCAAGGGTCTGCAATTTTTTTTTTTTTTTCCTAAAGATTTTCTGCTTTGCAGGCTGTATGGTATCTGTTACAACTACTTTACTAGTTGTTGTAGTATGAAAGCACTCATAGACTATACTTAAATGAGTGTGGCTGTGTTCTAGTATAAAATTTATTTACAAGAACAGGCAGTGGGGCAGATTTGGCAGGCCCCTGCTTTCAGAAAGAATTGAGGGATAAGGTCATCAGGGAGCTGTTTTCACTTTATAACCTGTGCTCTTTGTAAAAGCTATTACTGGAAGCATGTAGTTAAAAATTTGGTGGGTTTTTAAAATTTTTTAAGGCTTTTCTTTTTTTTTTTTTTTTTTTTTTGAGAAAGAGTCTCTCTGTGTTGCACAGGCTGGAGTGTGGAGTGCATTGGCCCGATTTCAGCTTACTGCAAACTCCCGCTTCTGGGTTCAAATGATCCTCCTGTCTCAGCTCTCCAATAGCTGGAATTACAGCTGTGCACCACCATGCCCAGCTAGTTTTTGTGTTTTTTGGTAGAGACGAGTTTTCGCCATGTTGGCCAGGCTGGTCTCCAACTCCTAACCTCAAGTGATCAGCCCATCTTGGCCTCCCAAAGTGCTGGTATTACAGGCTTGAGCCACCACACCTGGCCTCTCATTAGATTTTTGTTAAATGAGTTACATGCTGGAGCTGGCTCTCCAGAGATTGTTAAATATTCAGAAATTTGTGAGTCAGTTTAACATCATTGGTAGCTTAAAATTGATCACAGTGGGTGCATTTACACCATGGGAACTGGAAATCAGGAAGTGCTGCAAATGGGTGTTTTGTTTTGTTTGAGAGCTGGATTACCAGCACCCTGTTTAATGTACCTGTTTACTGCTATTAACAGTAGTCTTATGGATTTGTTTTTCTTTTCTTTTCATTCGAAGAGCTCAATGTATGGTGTCAGCATTAATGTCATGAAATCTGTGTTCTTCTAGTTAAGCAATAATTGCAGTTTTTGAGCATTTAATCTGTAGCAGGCATTGTTTTAAGCATTTTAATGTATTTTTTAATCTTAAAAAAGAGTATTGTTATTTTCACCACTGTTCTACAGATAACTAATTTAAGCTAGAAAGCAGCAGGAGCTAGGATTTAAACCAGTTGTTACTAACTCTACAGCTCTTAGCCACCATACTAATCTGTCTCTCATTAGTGCTTTCTATTAATTTATTCATCATTCTGACATCTTGCCTACAAACTGACCAGTCATCTTTTTATAACATTTCCCAAATATTTCTTTTTCTTTTTCCCACCATTTATCTATTGTTACTTTTGAAAAGTAAAAATCAGGAAGTTTAAACCATACTTGTTTTTTTTTTCAAGTAGAAAGATAATGATGAATGGTTGCCAGCTGGATATTAGACTAAGTAACCCTGTCATTAAATACCAAACACAAATTTTAAGAATTAATCAAAGTTAAACTCACTAGGGTGGTCTTTTAAAGATGTTTACTTGTGAACTCATTTCCAATTCCAACTTCTGAAAGTTAAAATAGCCTCAGGGTAAGATTGAAGTTTGTATTTTGTGAAGAAGAGTGATGGTCTGTCTTAAGACTGTTTCTATACTATGAATGATAATATTTTGTTTGACAGGTATTTAGAGAGTACCTGGTGTGTACCAGCTACTGTAGTACCTTGGTCTTAAGACTGTTCCTATGCTATGAATGATAATATTTTGTTCAACAAGTATTTATAGAGTACCTGGTATATACCAGATGCTGTGGTCAGGTGAAAAGAGAAGGCCAGGTTCTCTCTCCTCCAAGAGTTTAAAAACTTTAAGTTGTAAATCTAATTTATTGTTGTTCATTTTAGTATCTTTAATTTTTTATAAATAAAAAGTTATTAGAACAAGTTGGACTATGAAATTGACAAAGTATTGGTACCAAGGAATTTTTTGGTTGGGGGAGACAGGGTCTAGCTCTGTTGCCCAGGCTGGAGTGCAGTGACATGATCACTGCTCACTGTAGCCTTGTCCTCTCCAGCTCAAGCAGTCCTCCCATCTCAGCCTCCCAAATAGCTGGGACTACAGGTGTGCACCATCATGCCCAGCTAATTTCTTTTTCAGTTTTTGGGTCTGTCTTTGTTTCCAGACTGGTCTTGAACTCCTGGGCTCAAGCAGTCCTCCCGCCTCAGCCTTCCGAAGTGCTGGGATTACAGGTGTGAGCCACCAGGCCTGGCCCCAAAGATATTTTAAATTAGATGTTCACTCATGTCTGTGTGGCCTGTTTCTTATCTTTATTCCTACTCACTCTTTTTTAAGGCAAGCCCGAAATAGTGTGTGAAAACCCACATTGTTCAGTAGTACCTTTGATGCAACCTACTCCTACTCTACACATTGCAGACAAAGATCCAATCCCTGAGGAGCAGGTAAGGGTGAAAATGACTGTTTTTTCCCTTGTTGGATTTCTGTTTCTAATGAGCTTCAAAATATAATGTGTTGAATTTATATCAGACCATTAGTTTTTAGTGCTTAACTCTGAATTCATTGAATCCGACAGCAGACTTTTATTATTTATTATATCTAATTTTATTATTTGTTATTTATGTCTAATTGTCCATATCTGAGTGACTTAAAAGTGATTGAACACATTGAAAATTAGTACACTGGCAAAGCTACCTTTTGGGATGCTGGAGATGTTTTTATCTTGATCTGAGTAGCAATTACCAATATGTCTGTGCATATGTAAAAATCCTGTGCACTTGACTGCATATACGATGATATACCTCACTTTTTTTTTTTTTTTGGATATACCTCACTTTTAAAAACAATTTTTAAATGGTCATATTAGATATTAACAAAGATAACTTTTGTTCATTCTAAGGAAAACCTCTTTTCCTTAGGTCATTATTTATTTGGTATTTTTTTTTCATGTATATTGCATAACAAGTTACTATTCAGTATTTTTAATTGCAAGTTGAAACCAACCCTAGTTAGTTTAACAGACAGATACTTTATTTAAACTTTTAGGTAGCTTACAGAATATCTCAGAGGGCCAGATACGCAGGCTTGAATGAGGCCAGGGTAAACAGCCAAATCACTCAAAAGAACTGTTGCAATGGAGATATCATTGCTAAATTAATAGGTGGAGACATTGCCTTTGGCTCCATTAATGCTGAGTAGTAAAAATTACTTCCAGAAGTGCTACCTCAAGAAACATATCTGCCAACATCCTGCCAGAATGGATTTTTCAAGGTGCCTGCTTTTTGTATCAGAAACTTCTAAATCCGGTCTGATGCAGGCACGTCTGATTAGAGGATCTCAGGTCATTTACCTGCGCCTATACTGTAAAAGAGGCTGGGTAAGCAAGTATCCTACCCTCTGTCTTAGAGATAGGGAGAACCATAAGGTGGGGTATTCCCTAATCCTAGGAAGAGTGTTCATACTTTCTGGAAAATCAGAAAGAACCACAAGAAAAGAAACATGCCTGACCACCTACCCAAACTGCCAGACCTTCTAATTTTGATTGATTTTGATATAGCTAATGGCTGTAACACTAAGTAAGTGTATAGTAAGGCATCAAATTAGGAAAATAACCATTAAAGTTGTTAAACTTTTTTATCCACAATGCTCTTCTGTTAGGTTTTTTGTTTTTGTTTTTGTTTTTAAGATTTCAATTTATCTGTAGCTATGTTTGCTTTTTTTTCCCCTAGCTCTGCTTTAATGACCAGTACCAAATGCAAGTCCTTTTTTTTAAATCTTAGAGATAAGTAAGTGCAAGTAAATGAATGCTTACTAGAAAACTGTCTGCTTCAAGTAAAGTGCTTTTTCTTGTATTCATTTTCAGGAATTAGAAGCTTATGTAGATGATATAGATATTGATAGTGATTTCAGAAAGGATGACTTTTATTACTTGTCTCAAGAAGATAAAGATAGACAGAAACGTGAGCATGAAGAATCCAAGAGGGTGCTCCAAGAATTAAAATCTGTGCTGGGATTTAAAGCTTCAGAGGCAGAAAGGCAGAAGTGGAAGCAACTTCTGTTTAGTGATCATGGTAAGCATTGACTTTAGAGTAACGGGTTATTTCAATGTAGGGGAGTCTTTTTTTCTTGAACTATGAATGTTATTTTAGCTGAAGAATTCTTAGGTAATTCTTGGGGTTTTATAAGGGTCCACCAGTATGCATAGCACTTTTTTTTCTAGATGCAAAATCAATTTGATAAATGAGAGATTAGGAATGTAACAGCATTGGAAATATGAAGTCACACTTTTTTTTATCAGTTATTTAATTTTTTCTTTTAAAATGGGCAGTGACTTGAATAATTTGGGATATTTTAAATGTTATTTTCAAATTTAGTGAATTTGAGATTCTCTACTCTGTTCTCCATATGTTAAAATATTTAAAAATACCTCAGTGAAGCACAAAATTAATAACCATGTCTGTTGAAAAAAATGGCTGAGGCGCAGTGGCACATGCCTGTAATACCAGCACTTTGAGAAGCTGAGGCAGGTGGATCACTTGAGATCAGTAGTTCACCAGCCTGGCCAAGCATGGTGGCACGCACCTGTAGCCCCAGCTACTCGGGAGGCTGAGGCAGGAGACTCACTTGAACCCAGGAGGCAGAGGTTGCAGTGAGTTGAGATCACACCACTGCACTCTAGCATGGGCAACAGAGCAAGACTCCATCTCAAAAAAAAAAAAAGGAATTAAAACATAGACCAGTGAACCACATCATTAGCGTTATTTAAGTGGTTTGAGCACTTTTAGGCTGTGGCCATACTCCCCATGCTCTGATTTTAGCAAAGGATAGCTGGTGATACAAAAGCCTTACATTCCTTTCTGTTTCTCACCCTTCTTTTCTGAAGTCAAACTTCATGGGAGACAGGGGAAGGAGTCAGGGGAAACTTAATAGTTGACGATATCAACCTAGCTAATTCTTAATAGAATTAATGCCTGTGGATTTCTAAGTAGGTAGAGTATGACTTCCCATTTTAAAGTATCTGTGTGGACCCTTAAAATCACCTGCCTTCCTTTTCCCTCCTCACTAGAAGTACATAGATTACCTATACTTCTGGAAAGTTCCTCCAGTTCTCTTTTTTTTTTTTTTCTCTCTCTCTCTCTCAGGAGCCCTATGTTCTCCCCTGTCCAGATATACATATCTTAGTTTTATCATTCCTCTTTCTTCCTGTTGGCCCCCTTTATAGCCCAGGTCCTCATTAGATTATGCTCGTACATTAAAATAGCCTCTTAGCTGACTTTCATTTTCAGTCCTTTTTTCTTCTAAGCTATCTTGCCAACTCTTCCCAGATTTTTCTCCAACACAGCATTGATGATGACTCTCTATCTTAAAACCTGTAGTGGTTCCCTCTTTCTTATTGTATTAAATCTAAACTTCTTTTCCTGTTTTCATGTTTCTTCATCATAAGAATCCATCTATCCAAGTATATTTTCTACTATTTTTACTATAATATCTTCTTCTACTTATGTTCATACAATTAAACTACAGTTCACAAACTTATTATTTTTATGCATAAAAAAATTCATGCTGGCCAAGCACGGTAGCTCATGCCTATAATCTCAACACTTTAGGGAGGCTGAGGCAGGTCAATCACTTGAGGTCAGGAGTTTGAGACCAGTCTGGCCAACAAGGCGAAACCCTGTCTCTATTAAAAATACAAAAATTAGCTGAGCGTGGTGGTGTGTACCTGTAATCCCAGCTACTGAGAAGGCTAAGGCAGGAGAATCGCTTGAACCCAGGAGGTGCAGGCTGTAGTGAGCCGAGATCACACCACTGTACTCCAGCCTGGGCAACAGAGTAAGACTCTGTCTCAAAAAAAAAAAAAAAAAAATTCATGCTTACCCCTTTACCAAGAATTCTGCCTTCTCCACCAAGATTGTCTACTAGTCTCTCCTCCTCCATGAATCCTTCTCTGAGTTCTCCAGCTCTGCCACCTCTCCTACCACTATAGACCCTCACACTAGAGGGCCATTGTGATGGAATATGAAAAAAGTCTTGAGCAGCAAAGCATATAGCAGAGAAGGGAAATGATCAACAGATTGATTTCCTTCATTCTATTCATTCATATACTAGGCCTACATACATCAGAGATTAATTTTAGGCACTATTTAATCAGAGATACATTTTAGGCACTGCTCTTTTCTATATGTTCAAGGTTTTGTTTTATTTTGTTTTTTATCTCTGTAATGAAATTACAGTCTTCTTGAATAGGGGCCTTATTATCCCACAGCATTCATTCAGCAAATTATTCATTCAATAAGTAGTTACTGAATACTTGTTATATGTCAGGCACTGTTTACTGCTGTATCCCTAGCATATAGATCAAGAGACAAAATGTAAAGCCTCCTACCTGCCTCGAGGCTTACATTCTAACACACTTGTCAATTGATCCTCTCATTACACAGATTATATCCCCCTATTTCATTAGTAATAATTGCGAATATCAGTTAACTTCTAATATATGTTGCATTCTTTAAGGGCTAATGGATTTATAAACTAAGAATGTACATTGACTGAAAATAGCATTGTATATAAACATATCCTTTTTTATTGTTTAGTGTTTTCTTCATATAGCTTTAAAATTATGCTATTGACATTATGGGCAAAGTTTTATCAATGAGAGAAATGTGTGTCTTTTTCAGGTATGTGCTTTTGATATAGTTTACACTGGAAAGGGTAATAATGCTGTTTTAGTTTGTGAAAATAAGTAAAAAGCTGCTGATGCCATAGAATGCTTTTCCCATGAAAAATTTCAGTACATCTTCCAGAGTTGTTTTCATCTCTGCCTACAGGGGTAAAGCCCGAATGGAATTAGAGGGGGAAAGTCTGCACTGGAACCTGCTGTGGCCATTTTTTTTTTTTTTTTTTCTGTTGTTGCTGCTTCTCTAGTGGAGTTACTGCAGCTTAGGGATGGTTCTTGGAAGTGGACACGTTTTACAAAAACATTTTTTTAAATATGCGCCAGCTCTTCAAGAAACACTTTTTTTCCTTCCGTCATGCTTCATACTAGATTGTATTGTACTAACCCCTCATGCTGGGATGAGCGACTGCCTAGCAAGCAACCCACTGCCTACTAACATCAAGAGGGGCTAAATAAAACTGCATTTTCCTTGCAAGGACAACTTCTACCGTATGAATATATATTATATTTATGTATTATATTTTGTACAATAGTTGATCTTGAATGCAGACTTTATTTCATTTGTATTTTTCTGTGGTACTACAAAATGTGTAGAAGTTAAGGCTTTACTTTCATTAGGGTCTTGTTAGGTGGTTGGCAAGTAAGTTAAATTGTATGTTGCATTTTTCCCATGATGTTTTAACTTGTAAATATATATGTATACATGTTGAAGATATATTATTATCTAGATTGCTTTCGGCCTTTTATCTGACATATTATCAGTGAAAACCATGCTGCTCATTCCTTAATACAATAGTTCTAAAACTTTAGTGTTTATCAGAATCAAGATGAGGACTTGTAAAACGTAGCTGGTCCCTACTCCCAGAGTTTCCAATTCAGGAGGTCAGGGATCAGGCCCAAGAATTTGTGTTTTTAAGAAACTCCTAGGTGATAACTGATAATGTTCGTTCAGGGACCATACTTTGAGAACCACTGCTTTAATATTTTAAATAAGATAGTATGTGAGGTGTCTTAAAAACCCCATCTCAGTTCATTTCGTAGGCATTTTCTCAAGTTTCCTGGATTTATAAATTTTTATTGATTTTACTAGAAAGTTTTGTTTAGCTTTTATTTATTTATTGTTCTTTTTAAGAAAAAAACAGAGTTTGAATTAAAAGTTTAAATCATTGCTAGGTCCTTAGTTATTTTTTTTCTTTTTTTTTTTTTATTTGAAGCCGTGTTGAAATCCTTGTCTCCTGTAGACCCAGTGGAACCCATAAGTAATTCAGAACCATCAATGAATTCAGATATGGGAAAAGTCAGTAAAAATGATACTGAAGAGGAAAATAGTAAATCCACCACAACAGACAATGAAATAAGTAGGACTGAATACTTATGTGAAAACCCTTTAGAAGGTAAAAATAAAGATAATTCTGCAAATGAAGTCTTCCCCCAAGGAGCAGAAGAAATAATGTGTTACCAATGTGAGAGCGAAGATGAACCGCAAGCAGATGGTAGTGGTCTGGCCGCTGCCCCTCCAACTCCCAGGGACTCATTACAGCCCTCCATTAAACAGAGGCTGGCACGGCTACAACTGTCCCCGGATTTTACCTTCACTGCCGGCCTTGCTGCAGAAGTGGCTGCTAGATCTCTCTCCTTTACCACCATGCAGGAACAGACTTTTGGTGATGAGGAGGAACAAATAATAGAAGAAAATAAAAATGAGACAGAAGAAAAGTAAGAACCAAGATTTACATGAAGTGATTTTAGATTGTTCCTTTTACAAAGTGTTTAGCATCAAGACTGGAAAGGGAATATGAGTGTATACTGTATATAAAGCTAAGATGTGGATTTACAGGAAGTACCCTGGTTTGAATAACTGATCTGAAATTAGTAGTTACCTGTAAATGGCAGAGCTTTTAGGAAAATAAGAGAAAGGTAAGGGCTTTTTTGAATAAACTGCTATTTTATTTGTGGCACAACTGATCAATCTTGGAAATTCTTTAAGTATTTTTAATAAGAAATGAATTATCATTTCTTGCCAGAATTTGCTACCATAAGGTGATTGGGAAAATTCTGTTGCAAGAACATTAACATTTAGTATGACTCCTTTTTACTGTATTCTTGCAGTTAATAACTGCAGCTATTATGTTAATAACGAGTTCTTTGTATTTTATTTTGTTTATACCAGTCTTAAAACAAAGATCCAGGTTCTGAATAAAAAAAAAAAATTCATACAATTGATGTGTGCTGGGGTTTGGTACTAAAAGTAGTTTCAAAAGTGCGTGGGTTATATGACATTGCTTTATGTATCCTTATTCATGTATTTAGTAGTGAATTTTAAGATGTCCTAGTGATCTTTAAAAGAAAAACATTGTACCATTTTTAGAAGTACACTTTCACCTTTCTTTTTATAATAGAAACTGATGATGTCAAAGTGGGATTCCTGTAGTCCAAGCTCCCATCCCCGATTTAGCAAGCAGAAAAAAGTTCCTTGTATCACTTTACCTTCGATAATTGGGTGCCATTAACACAAACAGGTCACGATGCTGCTGTTTTTTAGCCCTGTCCACCTTAATGAGATTCAGGAACCATCCCATCAGCCTCCTGGAAAGCATCCTTGTCTCCTTAGTACTTCATTTACAAACTACCTCTTAACAGAGACTGCTTTTCAAATTGGCCAATCTGTTTTGTGTTGTGATTGCATTTTCAAAGAGTAATTATGTTCAGCGTATACAGTTTTGAAACCTGTAGCTCCTATGCAATAACATAGTTTTATAGACATTATTTGGAGGAAATGTAGGAATAACTCAATTTATGTTGCTGTCCTAGAAAGGAAATTGCATGATGAGTCTAGATTGTAAAGAAACACATTCAAATTCCTGTAACTTACCACTTTTAGTGAATAAGTTTACTTATACCGAAGGGGATTTTTTTATTTCAGTAATCTAAGGAAATTTACTTTTTAACCTGAGAAAAAAACTTGGTTCTACTTTATATAAATAGTAGAGATTATTGTACTATAAGCAATTTTGCCTTTTGCCAAAATCCTGCAACTACCTATAATTAACCTTTTAGGAGCAACACCTTAGGTTGGCCCTTGCTTTACTACTTAGAAATAGCTAAATTTCAGTTTTAAAAATCTTTATGTGTTATAATTGTCATATTCTTCAATAATACATAGGGTTTACTTTCTTATTTAAATTGCTTATTTAGTTTGCCGACTTCATTTTTATTTGGATTTAGAAGAAGCAATTATGGAAAAACTTGGTAATCTCTCTCCTAACCTATAACCTTAAAAAGAATTAGAGTTTAATCATTATTAATTCTTTTATTGTATGTTATTTTTATTATACCAATTTAGGGGAAATATCTTCATAATATTTTATCAGTTTTATTCAGTGCTCTCTAAGGTGATACTTTTTAATTTGGAAAGACTAAATAATTTTAATCAAGAATTTTCAGTCTTCCATTCTGATCTGTTTCATTCAATACTTGTTACATAATCCAGTTAAAAACTCTACTTGTTGAAATTATGACATAAAGTTCTTGTAGCTTTACTTGAATATTTGTTCTTTTGTGTAGTTTTGATCTTTTAAAGTATTTAAAATATTTTGAAGATAAAGTATTATCTTCTCTGCAGAAATTCCCTAATTTTCTCTTATAATATTTGAAGTCAGTGTTTCTCAGTTATATCAGTGGGTTGTATTATATATCAGAATAAATAAGTCTTACTCTTTAAATGCAAATTTTAGACCATACTCCCAGTGATTCTTAGTTAGTCATTTTGGAATGAGCTATAGATAATGTTTATACCCAGTAAATTCTAGGAACCTCTCTCTAGGACTTTTCTCTTCTTGCTGTGAATACCATAGGAAATACTAAAAAACAGGCCAATGTAATATAAGTAGGTGTTCTTGTCTGTTACTTTTCTAAGAATATTTTACGGCCGGGCATGGTAGCTCACGCCTGTAATCCCAACACTTTGGGAGGCCAAAGTGGGCAGATCACCTGAGGTCAGGAGTTGGAGACCAGCCTGACCAACATGAAGAAACCCCATCCCTACTAAAAATATAAAATTAGCCAGGCATGGTGGTGCATGCTTGTAATCTCAGCTACTCAGGAGGCTGAGGCAGGAGAATGGCTTGAACCTGGGAGGCAGAGATTGTGGTGAGCCGAGATGGTGCCATTGCACTCCAGCCTGGGCAACAAAAGTGAAACTCCATCTCGGAAAAAAAAAAAAAAAGAATATTTGACTTCCCTTAGCAGGCTTTTGACTAGATTTCAAAGCTGCCACCCTGGCTGGGCGCAGTGGCTCATGCCTGTAATCCCAGCACTTTGGGAGGCTGAGACGGGCAGATTGCCTGAGCTCAGGAGTTCGAAACCAGCCTGGGCAACATGGTAAAACCCCATCTCTACTAAAAATATAAAAAATTAGCTGAGCGTGGTTGCGGGCACCTATAATCCCAGCTACTTGGGAGGTTGAGGCAGTAGAATCACTTGAACCTAGGCCTAGGAGACAGAGGTTGTACTGAGCTGAGATAATGCCACTGCACTTCATCCTGGGCAACAGAGCGAGACTGTCTCAAAAAAAAAAAAAAAAAAAAAAAAAAAAACCTGCCACCCTCTATACAGAAGAAGTCCTCTGGCGGCCTGGGCGGGTTGAAGGGGAGGCTGGGAACACTCAGGGAAAACTACAATTGTGCTTTCCACATTTTACAGTGATTTTAACAGTATTATTTTTGTTAGGAGTAGCATCCTGACAATTTTTAATACAGACGTTTCTGTAGTTTGTTTTACCAGGACAAACCTAGTACTTAATGGAAGAATGCATGTGAGAGTCTGTTTAGGTCAGTCTTGAAGACAGGATTTTTACTCTTTGTCTACCTATAGGTAGGAAAGTCCATTTAAAACTCAATTTTCTTTAAAAAAAAAAAGTAATACTCCGATTTACATAAGAGAAGATATAACACTTTTAGTGTTAAAGCATAAAAAAAATTAAGTTCCAATACATTCCACAAAATTGTAAGTTAACAGAGTGTGAACCTCAGAAGGGGACCCTGCAGGTCATTTCACTCCAGTGACTTCACTTCCCATCGGTAATATAAAATATGAAACATTTTTGACAAATTATGAGAAACCACATGGGAGTAAAAGTTCAACTGATTTGGTTTAATCATAGCATATTGTTTCTATACCCAAACCAAACAAAGAAACAAACTAAATACTATAAGAGTATGTTATAGCTCAGCTAAATTATTGTTTGAACTAAAATTCAAACTAGGAATGACAACCATACAAAGCATAAAGATTGATTTATTTTTGCAATTCTACTCAAAAGAAAATGGCTATGCAATTCACACTTAATTAGAAAATAAAGCTACAAATATTTTAGAAGAGAAAATATTTTTAAAAATTCAGTAACAATTTATCTGTCATCATAGACAGGTGATTAATTTGCCTAAGTTAACTTTTCAGCTAACTAAAACAAATCCATTTTAATAATTTAATTACTATATGTAGTACATCTCTACTTTGTCTAGAGTATATAGAATATGATTTAACTTTTTCTGTCGTTTTTAGGAATATCAGTTTCTATCATGGGGTGATAAATAGAAACTCACCCTCAGGGGCTACTAAGATATATGTCAGGTACCCCTTTACAATATGACCTGACATTGCTGTGCTTTTTTGAGTTATGCCTGTTTTTCACAGTTTCTCTATCTTCCCTTATAATCAGCTGTCACTTTTGCCGCTGTCTTGTGTGCCTGCCTCCTGCAATAGGCCCCTAATTTGCTGCTTCTAATCTGCTGTGGACTGAGAAACCAGATTGCCAAGCTTGCTAGAATTGTGTCTAAGATAAGAGTAAGTAGACGGAAAGAGAGCTAAGGGGCTGTTCTGTCAGTAAAGTGCATGGACTTTGTGATACCCGTTTGGCTGCTTAGCATTCTTGTGTTTGCCACTTAGTTTCTTATTAAAAACTTGCTAAAACAAATACTTGGTTGAATATGTGATTGCCATAGATTTGAAGTTCTAATTCAGTTTTTATATAATGATGTTTCTAGGACTTCATTAATGAATTCAACTATAAGAAAAATTGGGCTATCATTTTTGAATAAATGTGTATATTTCAGGAAAATGTGAAATATATTGTTCTCATTCATTGTTCTTAGTACAGTACACAGATTTAAAACTTATGGTACTGTAAATATAACTTCAACTCTGTTCATCAAGACTTATGTTCTAGAATTATTGGTATGAGACTACAGATGGCTATAAAAACTGGCTAACTTGAATATTTGGGGAGGGAGTCACACTAGATATCTCAGTTTCCTGCAGAGTTTGAACCTCTTTCAGCACTAAAATCTTTTGGATTACTGTCTTCTTAAATAATTATGAATATATTTTAATTTGTTTCGTATCAAAATGATTAGCATTAATGTTACTTAATAATCTCTCATAGACTAATCAGACATTGAGAGCTGTTTGTCCCTGTACTAAATGGCTCCATTCTGATGTGCTCATTTTAGTTTTCATGTCTTTGTTTTTTAATAGTCATTCTGATTCTTCCATTTCTATTACTGCTTGCTTAAGTGTGCCTGTAGCAGTAGCCCTTCTCCTCCTCCATAATGTGCCTTCTGATCTGCTTTCATTTTGGAGACCAGATGACTACGTTCATTAGACTTATGTATAAAGTAAGAATAAATAAACTCAAAGTGAAGACTTGAAGAAGTGGATTATGCTTAAATACATGGATTTTGTGACATCTATTACTTTGCTACCTGTTTCATTGCTATCGTTAAAATAAGTGAAGTTACTGAACTAGATACCTTCTCAAAGTAGAAAAGTTGTTATTGTACAAAAGGAACCATTTTGTTTACATACTTTACTTTCTGGAAAATTAGTTCTGTACTATAATTATTTGGCTCTAATTAAAACTGGTCCACTCAGGCTGGGCGCTGTGGCTCACACCTATAATCCCAGCACTTTGGAAGGCTGAGGCGGGCAGATCACGAGGTCAGGAGATTGAGACCATCCTGGCTAACATGGTGAAACCTGTCTCTACTAAAAATATAAAAAATTAGTTGGGCATGGTGGCACGCTCCTGTAATCCCAGCTACTCAGGAGGCTGAGGCAGGAAAATCACTTGAACCTGGGAGGCGGAGGTTGCAGTGAGCTGAGACTGTGCCACTGCACTCCAGCCTGGTGACAGAGCGACACTCCATCTCAAAAAAAAAAAAAAAAAAAAAAAAACTGATCCACTCAAGTTAGCATTTTTTAATAGTATTTTCTATTTGAATTGGAGACTACATGCCATTAAGAATTTCTTCGACTTTTTTTTTTAAGAGAGAAATGTATCTTCAAGACACGAAATAGATTAAGCCCTGAAAAATAAGAAAACATTCATTATTAATGTCAGAGACCTGAGAAGTAATAAGATTTATAGACTATAGGCAATTATACCACAAAGAATTTATTTTTTGATTATGCTACGTTTAAAAACAGGGTCTTTATTTTTATTCATCTTTATTATTTTATTATTACATATACATTTCTATTATTTTTATAGTAAATATACATTAAAAGCTTACCAAAAGTTATCAGTGTTAAATCTAATGCTATTGGCAGATATTTGAATGACTAAATTCCTATTGTCATTCTGTACTTGGTATGTTTAAACTGTAATTTAATATCACATAAACAGGATCACTTTTCTCTCTTGAATGAAAAATAAACAAAATTTGCATGTTATAATGTTTGCAAGTAAAAGTCAAATCTGTGTAGAAATAGAATATCCTAGCATCAAACAACTTATTTTTAGCAACATGGTGATTGTGTTTTAGTAACTGTATATTGACTCATGGTTTCATTACAAAGTAATTGGAAAGTCAGTCTGTTTATTTTATGACCATGTCTCATAGTCAGTGTTGTTATCCATGCTAATGGAAGGGAGATTTGGTATAATAATCATAAAAGATAGGTGGTCCAAACCAGTTTCTTGAGTTGAGTCTGCCATTATAGAAGAGATAGCCAAAGCCAGGTTAGTGGTAAAAGAAGAAAACTTCTGAGTGTAGTTGTGAAAGGAAAGTGATTCTATTCAGGGTAATTGCTATAAACCAAAAAGAGGATAAATTGATTCAAGGATTCACACATGTAAAAGTTTAGCATGAATAAGGAGGAATTGATTTTACAGATATTCTAAAATGTGTGATAAGCTGGGAAATAGTGGCCCACACCTATAATCCTAGCACTTTGGGAGGCTGAGGCAGGAGGACCTCTTGAGGCCAGGAGTTCAAGACCAGCTTAGGCAAAAAACAGCAAGACTTAGTCTCTACAAAAAAATTAAAAATTAGCTGGATATGGTGGCACATGCCTGTAGTCCCAGCTGCTCAGGAAGCTGAGGCAGGAGGATCACTTGAGCCCAGGGGGCCACAGCTGCAGTGAGCTAGGATTGCACCACTGCACTCTAGTCTGGGCAACAGAGCAAGACCCTGTCTCAAAAATAAACAAATGAAAATAAAATGTGTGATAAAATGCATACAGTATTTTTTAATATTATACATTTTAATATATTTTAGCTTGTCAGCAGTGAAATTAGTTTTAGCTCTATGTATTGAACTTCATTTAGCAACGTATTATTGCAGTAGTACAGTATTTAAGCTGCATATTCTTTTGACTACATTATCCTTTAAAATGAGTATATTCTATGAGATATGGTTATGGACATATGTATTTCCCCTCCTATTTATATTGTAAGATTTTCTTAAGGTAAGGGATACTTTTACTATTTTAGGCTTTATGTTTTTTAGTTTTATATCATTTCCTAAAGGTTAGCTACCTACAAATGAATATTATTGAAGAATTTTTCTAAAACTAAAGCGTGTCTTTTATAAGTTTACTCTTTTATAATATCCTAAACAAAGCATATCCTTTTTCCCCTTCCTTAAGTAAATTCTTAAGGAAATTCACTTCATTTCTAAATCAAAGTATTTTCTGCACTTTTATTGCACCAATCTGTTACCTTCTGTTCATATAATGACTTAAATAATGCTTACTCAGGCACAGTACTAGCAGCTGACAACGTACACAAGACTCCAGAAATGTCACTCCCATCCCTGAAAGGTTGGCGTATGGTCCTGGTACAGTCCTGGAGGTCCATGTAGGTGAAAAGCCCAGAAGTCGACCTGAACTGAAAGCACTCCCAAGGAGTTTGGTTTTGTTTGGGTTTGTTCTAGGTATGGTCCCAGGGATCCCAGATCAAACCAGGCCCCTGGGCCTATCCTAGAACCAACCTAAACTCGCGCATCATTCCTGGAACATCAAGAGTATGAAGACTGAAGATAACCTGAGGCTTACCAGACATCCTATATTCACCAAGATTCACATTTTTTTTGTATGTGTGCCTATGCTTTGGCAAGAATTGGTTGGTAAATCCTTCTAAAATTAGAGGGTTGACATTTGGTGACAAAAGTTTTCCTCACCTTTGGCATTATAGTAATTTCTCACAATAGAAATTCCATATGGTTATTAATTGTCAGTGAAGAGAGTTATTATTTTTTATCAGTTCTATATTTTTAGCTGAAGCAACTTAGCCCTAAAGAAAAAAAAAACCCAAAATCAACTTCTCCCTCCAAATTAAACTCTCCAAATTTAATGGTTTCTGCTTTCTTCAGTGCTTTTCTACTTGACACTGTTATATCAGTCTCATGTAACTGAATAATTGTTCATAATTTCTGAAGGGCATTTGGTCTTTGCTGTCTGGCTTCAATGCCAAATGATTTTAAATTCTTGTTTCTGGAGACTAATGACTTTTTCCTTAATTTATTATTGAATTTGCCACATTTTAGAGCTCACTTTTAGAAGTTCTGCTATGGTTAATGAAAACAAGCTAGAATGGTAACAGTAGAAATGGGTTAATACCTCACATTTTGCATCAGTATTTTGTAAAAGATTTTTAATAAGTGTCTCTGTTTTTATTCCTTGCCGCTCTGGATTTTTAAAATATTCTGACCTAGTTGATCCATCACGTGGTCTCATATCAGAACAGTTGCATCACTATAGTCACATACATGTTTTTCTGTTCAATTTAGAAGACAGTATTTCTGAAAAAGTATGAAAGGACCCCAAATCCAAAAGTTATGGTGCACAGTGAAAATGTATACTTTTAATAATACTGTGTTCTGCAGTAGGTTTAGACCATGTTTGAAGTAACTGCAGACTAATCAGAAACTCCATGTTAAAGGAACTCAAAATTGTGCTGTTCCACCAAGCTTATTACACCAGCAAATTGAGTCAATAGGTTGTTCTTAAAATAGGGCTGTGAGCCTACAGAGGCTCACTCTGAAGAACTCAGCCATGGAGTAAGTTCTGTACCATATCCATCACAGACGTGCTTCATTCCATAGACTTCTTCACATAGCTTGAAAGGAGTGAACCCATCCTTGATTTAGGTATATGTTCTCAGTATTTTGGGAGCTTTTCCACTTTTTTTTTTTTTTTTTAACATTATCCATTGTAAACACTGAAAATAAGAATTTGTGAAGAGTTAAAAAGTCATGGCTTGTTTACATAGTAAGTTTTTGAACTCTACGTTCAATCCAGACACTTACTTGAGTGTTAAACTGTGATTTTTTAAAAAACAAATATCATTTGAGAATATTCTTTCAGAGGTATTTTCATTTTTACTTTTTGATCAATCGTGTTTTATATATTAGGGTAGTACATTTCCTACCCTACCTGAAGACTTGAGATTATAGCCTTTTGGGGATGGCCAAAGTACTCTCTGTTTTTGCATCTTTTAAATTGTGATTTTTAAGAGCACATACAGATTTTACCATCTTAACCATTTTTATAGGTATAGTTCAGTGAGATTAAAAACAGTCACATTAGGCCGGGCGCGGTGGCTCAAGCCTGTAATCCCAGCACTTTGGGAGGCCGAGACGGGTGGATCACGAGGTCGAGAGATCGAGACCATCCTGGTCAACATGGTGAAACCCCGTCTCTACTAAAAATACAAAAAATTAGCTGGGCATGGTGGCGCGTGCCTGTAATCCCAGCTACTCAGGAGGCTGAGGCAGGAGAATTGCCTGAACCCAGGAGGCGGAGGTTGCGGTGAGCCGAGATCGCGCCATTGCACTCCAGCCTGGGTAACGAGAGCGAAACTCCGTCTCGAGAAGAAAAAAAAAAAAAAAAAAAACAGTCACATTGTTGTGAAACAGATCTCCAAAACTTTTTCATCTTGCAATTCTGAGACTCTATACCCATTAATCAACTCATATTTCCCCCTTTCCCACAGTCCTGGCAACCATCATTCTACTTGTTTCTGTGAATTTCACTACTTTAGATACCTCATAAATGGAATCATGCAGTATTTTTCTTTTTGTAGCTGACATATTTCAGTTAACATAATGTCCTCAAGGTTCATCTATATTGTAGAATGTGCTAGGATTTCCTTCCATTTCAAGGCTGAATAATGTTCCATTGTATGTATTTACCACATATTTTTATCTATTCATCTGTTGGTGGACGTTTGGGTTGCCTCCATCTCTTGGCTATTGTGAATAATGCTGCTATAAACATGAGTGTGTGCAAGTATCTATAATGTTTTTCTTCTTTAACACAGTACTTTATTTTCTGTATTTGATCATACGGAATTTTTGTCAAGTATTTTAAAGGATTTTACAAGAACCCAAATAGAAATTTAGACATATATGTATTATTGGTTGTTCCTTGTGAGCTGAAGAAGTCTCTAATAAAATCTGTACTTCCTTATATCTTTTTGTGTGTGTAACTTTTTTACTCTGTTTGTAACATGGATTAGTACCAAAAGATAATAATCCTCTTCCTTTACTTTCATCTCTGTTTTTCTTCCATTATAGCATTTTTCAGAATTTGCTAATATAGCAAAAGATGGCAGTTGTCTATAGTGAGAGGTAAGTGGAAAGTTGTCTGGGAAAGCCTTTGATTCATTAGTCCAAGTTTTGTTTGTTCATTTAAGTGCCTCATATAATTTATCACAGTGAAAACAGTAGCATAAATTTTAAGTTTCATTTTTGCTATTCCCAGTGATTGTTAGCCACTGAATACATTCTAGGCATGTTATATTTATTGACTTATATAACCTCCTTGACAGAAAAGACACCGACACCTAGAAGATCATTAACATCTGATGAAGCATACTTTGATGAGTTGGTTGAATTAATGAGTTATTGATTTGAACATTTCGAGGCTTATCTATATACTCTTAGGAACAATCATGGGAACTCCAAAATGGATCTGTATGCTAAATGCTAGTTAAAGAGAAAGTGGCCTCCCTTGAACTGGACTTTTAAATAATAAGCCATTTTCTTTCAGAAAAGATTTAAGGCAAGGGATAAATATCCATAAAGGCTATTTGAAACTTGACCCTTGTCTGGAATTTTCCAATTAAAAGTATGAGATAAGATAGAATATGTGTAATTACTGGATTCTGAAGTCATTGGGTAGGAAATAACCCATATGGTGGTCATTCCCTGTCTTCACAATTTGCTTTTGAAGATCTTTTAGCAGATGTGCTATAGCCATTGAAAATAAAGTTGGCAAATAGTAATTTTCCCCAAATGTACATCAGTAAAAGTTAATGAACATTTTCAGAATCTGGTCATTAAAAAGTAGCCCCTTTTATGTGAAAGATCTCCAAATGTTTATGAGAAAATATTCATGGTATACACATAAGTTCCAAGAATTATATTCCTAGGAGATACTATTTAAAGGTAAGGAAACAGGCTCAGTAGTTTTCTCGGTCATACAAAGTGGCAGAACCAGTATCCTAATCAGATAATTAGATCCTAAGAGATACCAACATCTGCTCTTCATCATTATGATAAACTGCCTATGCATACATTTCATTTTACAGCTAAATTTTTTAATTTAATTTAAGTTTTTTAAATTTTTTCTATAAAGATACAGGGTCTCAACTATGTTGCCCAGGATGGTCTCAAACTCTTAGGCTCAAGTGATCCTCCTGCCTCAGCCTCATGAAGAGCCAGGATCACAGGTGCAAGCCACCATGCCAGGCAAAGGGCCCTTGAATTTGTAAGTTGTTAGACTTGAATTCTGGATTAAAAACTATTTTTTCTAAAACTCAGGCAAATCACTTAGCCATATTGAGCCACAGTTTCTTCTGTAAAAACAACAAACAACATTAATTATGATTTATAAATGGGACTAGACCTCTGAAAGCCTCTTCCATTTTTAAAACTGTTCCTTTGTTTCTTAATACTGATAAAAAGATACTACTCTACTATGGAAAGCCGCGTTTGTCCTGTTCAAGAGAGTTACAAGAAAGAGCTTATTTTTAGGCACAGTAAATAACCTGAGAATATTCAACTGTTAGAGATTGGACAGAAAGAATAAGAGGGAATTGGGAGGCCGAAGCAGGCAGATCACTTGAGGTCAGTTCAAGATCAGCCTGGCCAACGTGGTGAAACTCCATCTCTACAAAAATACAAAAATTAGCTGGGTGTGGTTGCACATGCCTGTAATCCCAGCTACTCAGGAGACTTGAGACAGGAGAATCGCTTGAACCTGGGAGGAGGTGGTTGCAGTGAGCTGCAACTGCGCCACTGTACTCCAGCCTGGGTAACAGAGTGAGACTATAAGCAAAGGTGGCAGGGGAAGGAGACTCTACTTAAAAAAAAAAAAAAGTGTAGCTAATTCCAGCACAGAACTTAATACTGCAGAAGTGAAAGTATACATTTGTATTTTCAAGCAGTCCAGCACAATACTTGAAAGGTAAAGTGTACACATTAAAAGGGAACAATAGCTCCCTATGATTACATGTTATTCCCTTCTCCTTAGGTAGCATAATCTTTCATTATGAATGGATGTCTAGTGCTCGCTTCGGCAGCACATATACTAAAAATGAATGGATGTCTAATTACAAAGTTTTCTTTGTGGGTATACAAGTTTCTGGCTTATCTTCATTTCTGAAACTAAATAATCTATTTCTTATTTCATGTCTAGAACCATCTGTGAAGTCAGTGTTGGCTGTAATGGAGTTCTCTGTGGTACCTTGATCAATAATGCTTTGTCTCTGTTCTTTAGCACCCATGCCTATTAGCCATGAAGCTGTTTATCTTGCTTAAACTTAGAAGACCACGCTATGATACATGGATCATTATAGCCAATGATAAGATTACAAAACAATACGTACGTAAATATTTTACAAGATCTGAAAAACTTAATGATTATTTCTAAACAGTGACATAAGGATGATTTTTAGCCAGTTTTTCCCCAAAATGAATTTGAAATGCTTGGGAGGGAAATACGCAATTCAAAAACTTGATATAGACCAGGGGCAGTGGCTCATGCGTTTAATTTCAGCACTTTGGGAAGCCAAGATGGGATGATCACTTGAGCACAGGAGTTCGAGACCAGCCTGGACAACACTGTGAAACCCCCTCTCTGTGAAAAATAAAAAACTATCCTGGCGTGGTGGCACACACCTGTAGTCTTAGCTACTTGGGAGGCTGAGGTGGAAGGATTGGAAGGACTGCTTCAGCCCAGGAGGTTGAGTCTTTAGTGAGCCATGATTGTGCCACTGCACTCCAGCCTAGGTGACATAGCGAGACCCTGTCTCAAAAAAGAAAATTGTTTTCAATATGTTGATAATGTTTCATTCTTGTTTGGGTCTTATACTCACACATAAGAAGAAAGCTTTCCATTCTGTATATATTCAAGCTATCACCTCACAGGCCTAACCTGAGGCCTAGAGGAATTGGGGTAGGACTATGTAGTGTTCAGTTCTGGCACGAATAGCTTAGTCCTAATACAGAGAAATGTTAGGCTAGAAAAAGACAAGTTTCTATATGTCTCAACACTACTTGAAAATTCAAGGGTATACTTTGACCTCAGCAGTATTAAGTTCTGTGCTGGAACTAGCTACTTCTTTTTTTTTTTTTTTTTTTTTTCCTAAACTAGGGTCTCCTTCCCCTGCCGCCTTTTCTTACAGAGTCTCACTCTGTCACCCAGGCTGGAGTGCAGTGGCTCTATGTCAGCTCACTGCAACCTCCTCCTCCCAGGTTCAGGTGATTCTCCTGTATGACCACATCCAGTAGCAATATTTAAATTTTTTCTTAATGATGTTTTATTGAGTTTGAATTTTAGTAGAATGTCAAAACCTGGAATACTCTAACCCAGAGGTTCTCAGCATTTTAACAACCAAGAACCCCTGATACTCACCATGGGCCTCATGTTTTGAAGGATTTCTACCACAAAATCTACATTCATTAAAGGCCCTATAATTTGTGCACACACATATACACACTCTGCCTTTTCAAAATTAACCAAAACAAGCCTGACATGGTGGCTCACACCTGTAATCCCAGCACTTTGAGAGGCCAAGGCAGGCAAATCACTTGAGCCCAAAAATTCAAAACTAGCCTTGACAACATGGCAAAACCCTGTCTCTACAAAAAACACACAAAAAAATTAGGTGTGATGGCACATGCCTGTAAGCCCCAGCTACCTGGGAGACTGAGATGGGAAGATCACCTGAGCCCAGGAGGTCAAGGTTGCAGTGAGCCATGATCATGCCACTGCACTGCAGTCTGAGCAACAGAGTGAGACCCTATCTCAAAAAAATTAAAAATTAACCAAAGCCATAGTGACCACTCAGAGTTTGTGTGCTGCGTGCCAGAAACACTGTTTAGTGCTGAGGACAGAGCAGGGAACAAAATTTCTGCCCTCATTGACTACTAGAGGGGAAAGTTAGACAGTAAATATATATTGAGAGACAGGTGATGGTAAATGCTGTACAGAAGATAAAGCTGAACATAGGGCTATGAGGGAATAGAGAAGGCTTTTTTATATAAGGTGGTCAGGCATGAAGGGAGTGAGGGACCAGCCCCACAAATACAGACAGAAGAGATTCCCAAAAATAGTGAGAGGTAAGTGGCTGAAGCCCAGTGAGGACAAGGGTAGCAAGGTCAAGGAGTACCTTATAATGAATGGAATATAGTTTTACTCTGAATGAGATAGGAAGCCATTGAAGGGTTGCAAGCAGTGGAGTTGACATGATTTGACTTAGATTTAAAGAGCATTATTAGGTTTAAAAAGCATTCTTTTGGCCGGGCATGGTGGCTCAAGCCTGTAATCCCAGCATTTTGGGAGGCCAAGGCGGGTGGATCACGAGGTCAAGAGATCGAGACCGTCCTGGTCAACATAGTGAAACCCCGTCTCTACTAAAAATACAAAAAAAAATTAGCTGGGCATGGTGGCACGTGCCTGTAATCCCAGCTACTCAGGAGGCTGAGGCAGGAGAATTGCCTGAACCCAGGAGGCGGAGGTTGCGGTGAGCTGAGATCGCGCCATTGCACTCCAGCCTGGGTAACAAGAGCGAAACTGTCTCAAAAAAAAAAAAAAAAAAAAAAAAAGCATTATTTTGGCTGAGCTCGATGGCTCATGCCTGTAATCCCAGCACTTTCGGAGGCCAAGGCAGGCAGATGACCTGAGGTCGGAAGTTGGAGACCAGCCTGACCAACACGGAGAAACCCTATCTCTACTAAAAATAGAAAATTAGCTGAGTGTGGTGGTGCATGCCTGTAATCCCAGCTACTTGGGAGGCTGAGGCAGGAGAATCACTTGCACATGGGAGGCAGAGGTTGTGGTGAGCTGAAATGGTGCCATGGCACTCCAGCCTGGGCAACAAGAGGGAAATTCTGCCAAAAAAAAAAAAAAAAAAGGCATTCTTTTTCATGGAAGTCTGACAGGGATAGGAAGAAAGGAGACATGTTGGCTGTTGCAGTGATCTATGTGAGGGAGGGAAGATGGTTGGTGATGAATGTTGTGAGAAGGGTCAAATTCTGGATATATGATGAAGATAAGGCCAGCAGGGTTTGCTGATGTAATGAATGCAGTCTGAGAAAGGGGAAGTCTAAATGATTCTAAGGTGTTTAGTCCAAGCAACTGGAAGAACAGAGGTCCTTTCTGAGATGAGACAGGCAGCTGGTTTTAAATAGGTTCAGTATGAAATAGCTATTAGTCATAGGGTGGAAATGTTGAATAGGTAGTTTAACATAAGAGTTCAAGTTTGAGAGAAAGATCCAGACTGGTAAATGTCTGCATGTCGAATGGTGTTTACAGTCATGAACATAGCTTGCCGCAGGAGGATTGCTTAAAGCCAAACGTTGGAGGGTGCAGTAAGCTATGATCTTGCTCCCGCATTCCAGCCTGGGTGACAGAGCTCTTAAATAATAATACCGACTGGGTGCGGTGGCTCATGCCTGTAATCCCAGCACTTTGGGAGGCTGAAGTGGGTAGATTATTTGAGGTCAGGAGTTCGAGATCAGCCTGGCCAACATGGTGAAAACCCATCTCTACTAAAAATACAAAAATTAGCCGGGCGTGGTGGTGCATGCCTGCAATCCCAGCTACTTGGGAGGCTGATGCAGGAGAATTGCTTGAACCCAGGAGATGGAGGTTGCAGTGAGCCGAGGTCGCACCACCGCACTCCAGTCTGAGCGACAGAGTGAGACTCTGTTTCAAAATAATAATAACACCAAAGTCATGAACATAGGTTGGAGTACTGAGTCAGAACTCTGACATCCTTGGGGAATCTACATTTCAGAGGTTAGGAGATAAAAAGAAACTTGCAAAGGAGACTGAAAAGGATCAGTTGGTGACAGAAAAAGTGGTGTCCTAGCAGCTAAATAATGTTCTGTTTAAAGAGGCCATGATTAACATGTCAAACGCTGCCATAACATCAAGAAAGATGGGGCCATTTGTATATCTTTTTTGGAGAAATGTCTATTTAGGCCCTTTGCCCATTTTTGAATTCAGTTGTTTATTTTTATTGTTGAATTGTAGTTCTTTACATATACAGGTTGTTAATCTCTTATCAGATATTTGCAAATATTTTCTCCTATTCTGTAGGTTCTTTCCACTATCTTGACAGTATTCTTTGGTGCACAAATGTTTTTAATTTTGCTGAAGTCCAATTTATTTTTCTTTTGTTGCTGAGTTTCCTTATCTTTTTCAAACAGTACAATAATGCTATCTGATTCATAGGCCTGTTAGTTGATTAAATAAATTAATGCATGTTAATACAGATAAAGGGATTGGGACAGTGCCTGCCACATAAGAAGCACTCCATAAATGTTAGCTATCATCCAGACTTAACTTATAGTATAAAACGCAGTGGTCAGTGGGAAAGAATTAGGACATGTGACACAGAAGCCAGAGGAGGAAGGGGTTTAAAGAAGTGCGTGGTCAACAGCACAAATCTTGCAAAGATGATAAAAACAAGCAAACAAGCAAACTTAGACATGAAATCTAAAAGTCAGACAGTGGTGTTCCGGGCAGACACCAAATTATACTGGATTTAAAAATTTTGCTAGACCCTTTCTGATCTCCAGAGCCAGGTCTCCTGCTGTTTCAGCTCTTAGGGTGCTGCAAGATGAGATAATCTGTTGGACTTCTCTGAGACACAGCAGGGAGAACACTAGACTTAACTGGGTTAAAGTATCTGGTCTTCTACCACTTGATCTCTGTGGTTGCCTCTCATAGCTCTAGTTCCCTCACTTTTTGAGAACAATTATTCCAGTTTCACAAAGGCACTGACAGGTTACAGGGAAGAATAAGCATAATAGCAAGTCATTAATTATTAAGGTCAATATATGGTTCCTTTCTGACTCCATGCCTTGTTCTGTTATTCCAATACTGTTGGAATGAACACTGTAGTTCTTCCAGCACACCAGGTCCCACCAGCCACAGCCACCTGCGAGGTGGGACATTCCCATTTTATAGATACTTGACTATAGGTTTGCAATAATAAAGTGAGATTAATACACATCAAATGCTGGCAACAATATTGGCTGCAGCTTCATTCTAATGAAAGTTGTTGCCTGATTTTTAGTAGTGCTTCTGTCTTCGGGTCCAATTTTTGGGCCACTACATTCCTCATAGCTTGTGATGGTCACCAACTTACACAACCTCAGCATTGCCGTAAGAAGGAAGTGCTTATATGTTATCACTGAACCTATCAATGGAGCTTTTTGTTCCCTCTGTTTTGGTTGCAGACATGAGAACACATGTTAAGTGGGTTGTGAGTGTTCTGTTTGAGGAGTTCATCTACTGTCGAATAAACAACATGGTGCTCCTGCTGGGTTTCTACAGCAACCAAAGCAAAGATGTCTTCACTGGAGTAACTATGTCCAGTCCTGATCACTTTCACCCTTGTAAGCCACATTTCAGAGCAGGATGTAAGTCGTATTTATTTAGTCTGGTTTTTACCCCATTGTCTGGCTCCTGCTTATTCTCTTTTTTTAAGGTTTACATTTTCCTTCCTTCTCGTCTTCCCTCCTTCCCTCTTCCTTCCTTCCTTTCTTTTTCTTTCCTTTCTTCCTTTCTTTCTCTTTTTTTTCTCTTTTCTCTTTCTTTCTTTCTTCCCTCCTTTCTTTTTCTTCCTTCCTTCCCTTCTCTCCCTCGCCTGCCTGCCTGCCTGCCTGCCTTGCCTCCCTTGCTCCCTTCCTTCCTTCCTTTTCTTTCTTTTCTTTCTTGTCTCACTCTGTCACCCAGGCTGGAGTGCAGTGCCACAATCTCAGTTTACTGCAACCTCAACCTCCCTGGGTTCCAGTGATCCTCCCACCTCAGCCTCCCAAGTAACTGGGACCACATTTACTACCAGGCCCAGCTACTTTTTGTATTTTTCTGTAGAGATGGAATTTCGCCGTATTGCCCAGGCTGGTCTCAAGCTTCTGGGCTCAAGCGATTTGCCTACTACAGTCTTCAAAAATGCCAGGATTACAGGCATAAGCCACCAGACCTGGCCTATATTTCTTTTTGATTTATTACATATTCTAAGATATCTTAGGAATGAATAGATTTTGAAAATAGAGTAAGCTATTTTATAGAGAATACCTGAATGGTTTAGAAAAGCCAAAAGAGCTATTATGATTTTATAATATTTTGTTTATTAATAATATATGGTAGCAAATAGAAAGAATATTTAATTCAACATGCATTTATTGAATGACCTTCTTTGTACTAAACATACATTCACAGACATGCTCACCTACATGCATGGGAATCCTAATTACCACTTCAGGCAAGATAACAATTCCCCAGTCCACATTTAGTTTAATTACAGGACCCCTAAAATAAATTAATCAAGGCTGGGCATGGCAGCTGACACCTGTAATCCCAACACTTTGGGAGGCCATCGTGGGTGGATTACTTCAGGCCAGGAGTTCGAGACCAGCCTGGCCAACATGGTGAAACCCCATCTCTACTAAAAAAATACAAAAATTAGCCAGGGATGGTGATGGGTGCCTGTAATCCCAGCTACTCAGGAGGCTGAGGCAGGAGAATATCTTGAACTCAAGAGGCAGAGATTTCAGTGAGCTGAGATTGTGCCACTGCACTCCACTCCAGCCTGGGTGACAGAGTGACACTCCATCTCAAAAACAAAAAGAAGTTAATCAAGTGGGCAGTTTATTTCTCTGTGTGTGGTTTCCTTACATGTTAAAACGATCCAGCTCATTTATAAGGACTCGCTCTCCCATGCCGCCACCCTCAATGTTTAAATTCCTTTTTACTCATCAGGTTAATGTGAGAATCCTATTGCAAAAGCACTGTGTAAACTGAAAAGGTTTTCTTTTTATCTGGTTGGGGGATCCAGTCTGGTCTACTTCCTCTAGTTGACTGCGGTGAGAGATTAAATGTTTAAACCCCACCAGTTATACCATTGTTCCAGGAATTGAATTGAGTGGAATTAAAAGACTTTTCCAAACAACTCAAACCAAGTAAACACTCCCTGATTTGCTCTCTCAAACAAAATATATTAGCCTGTGGTGACTAAATATTGACCTAATGAGTAAATGAAAGCAAACAGATTCTATAACCATCTGAAGTGCTCACCACTCGACCTCAATGAAATGCAATGAAACTTCCCAAGAAGCTTCCAGAGAGCAACTCTTTCAGTTAAGTAGGGAATGGAAAGGTGCATGTCTTAGTAAAGAGAGTAGAGACCTCCAATACAGTCTCTCCCAAGGATGCTAAAAGCCTCGTTTACCTAAAAACAAACAGGAGACAACTCCCCACCCTACCTGCCTGTGCAATATCCTGTTTTGAAAAATAAACCAGGGGCTCAACATAGCTAATGGACCCATTTAACCCTCCATTTCTACACACACACGCACGCACACACACACCCACTCCAACACCATCCTCACCATGTTTACCACCACCATCACTAGTCAATCGCTAGTCAAAGGTTTTTTTTGTTTTTGAGATGGAGTCTCGCTCTGTTGCCCTGGCTGGAGTGCAATGGCGAGAATTTGACTCACTGCAACATCTGCCTCCCGGGTTCAAGATATTCTCCTGCCTCAGCCTCCCGAGTTGCTAGGATTACAGGCGCCCACCACTATGCCTGACTAATTTCTGTGTTTTTAGTAGAGACAGGATTTCACCATGTTAGTCAGGCTGGTCTCGAACTCCAGACCTCAGGTGATCCCCCCTGCCTTGGCCTCCCAAAGTGCTGGGATTACAGGCGTGAGCCACTGTGCCCAGCCTAGTCAAAGTCTTAAAGACTGAGCTCCAGGCCAGGCGCAGTGGCTCACGCCTATAATCCCAGCACTTTGGGAGGCTGAGGCGGGTGGATAACGAGGTCAAGAGATCGAGACCATTCTGGTCAACATGGTAAAACCCCGTCTCTACTAAAAATACAAAAATTACCTGAGCATGGTGGCGCGCGCCTGTAGTCCCAGCTACTCGGGAGGCTGAGGCAGGAGAATTGCTTGAACCCAGGAGCAGGAGGTTGTGGTGAGCTGAGATCAGGCCACTGCACTCCAGCCTGGGTAACAAGAGCAAAACTCCGTCTAAAAAAAAAAAAAAAAAAGACTGAGCCCCATGTGTGAATGTGACGCCCATTCCCTCAAAATACTATTAGCCCAAGGTTAGAACTAGTATCCAAGGTTCCACATTCATGGATTCAACCAACTGCAGATGAAAAATATTTGGAAAAAAGGAGCAATCAATAATAAATAATACAAATAAAGATGCAGTATAACTATATGACATATACATTGTATTAGGTATTATAAATAATCTAGAGATTATTTAAAGTATATGGGAGAATGTGTGTAGGCATATGCAATTACTATGCCATTTTATATCAGAGACTTGAGCATCTTCAGATTTTAGTATTTTGGGGGCTTCTGGAAGCCCAGACTACACCATGATGCAATATAGGTATGTAAGAAATATGTACTTGTGCCCCCTAAATATACAAAAATTAAAAAAAATTAAACCTGGCAACTAAACTAGGTTAACTCTCAAAGTACAGAGCCACTGCAGCTGTCCCAGAAAGGATAAGGAACAGCTGTGCATTGGGAATTTCTGATTTTAAAATAACTATTATGGCCAGGTGCGGTGGCTAACGCTTGTAATCCCAGCCCTTTGGGAGGCCAAGGTGGGCAGATCACCTGAGGTCAGAACTTGGAGACCAACCTGGCCAACATGGCGAAACCCCGTCTCTACTAAAATATAAAAATTAGCTGGACATGATGGTGCACGCCTGTAATCCCAGTTACTTGGGAGGCTGAAGCAGGAGAATCGCTTGAACCTGTGGGGCAGAGGTTGCAGGGAGCCGAGATCATGCTGCTGTACTCCAGCCTGGGTGACAGAGCGAGAGTCTGTCTCAAAAAACAAAAACAAAAACAAACTATCGTGACATCAATCTCAATCAGATTTTCATACTTCCTTGGTAGGTACTGGTTTTTCTCTAAGTCTAAGGAAAGTTTTTTCTTAGAGCTGCAGGTAGAAGACATGTAAGCTCCTGTTCAAACATGCCTCTAAGAACAGAAACTGGAAATGAGACTCCAGGGTGACTGGCTGCTGGAATATCACATCTGGCTGGTGGGATTTGGTGAGAGAAGCTACTAAGTATATCCACATTAAGAGAGGACTTTCATTTCCCTTCTGTCTGTGACCAATCAGCCCCCGTTAACAATGTGACCACTCCTCAAAACTCAGCATGATAAAATGTGTTTCTCACTGGTAACTTTGATCCCTAAATTCTTTTTTTTTTTTTTTTTTTTGAGACGGAGTTTCGCTCTTGTTACCCAGGCTGGAGTGCAATGGCGCGATCTCGGCTCACCGCAACCTCCGCCTCCTGGGTTCAGGCAATTCTCCTGCCTCAGCCTCCTGAGTAGCTGGGATTACAGGCACGTGCCACCATGCCCAGCTCATTTTTTGTATTTTTAGTAGAGACAGGGTTTCACCATGTTGACCAGGATGGTCTCGATCTCTCGACCTCGCGATCCACCCGCCTCGGCCTCCCAAAGTGCTGGGATTACAAGCTTGAGCCACCACGCCCGGCCTGATCCCTAAATTCTTAAGCTTGTTTTGATAACCACATCCCTCTTGACTTGCCATACAGTCATAGAAAAACCTCTAAATACAACTTTCTAGGTTAGGCCTCCTCGCCAAGGAGAACCTGCATTCTAATTCCTCAGATTCAAACCAGACATGCTCAAACCAGCTGCTTCTGGATATTTGTACTGGTCTCCATGGTACCAGACTCACATACTTAGCGTGAACTTTAAAGAGTTCAAAGCCACGTTAGAGGAGGTACCAGTCTTAGAAAGAAAACAGAATAAAAAATTCAGTCATTTGTAATTGTCTAATTATTAGTTGGTTTTCTTCAGATTAATTATTTTTTTTTCTTTTGAAATGGAGTCTTACTCTCTTGCCCAGGATAGAGTGAGGTGGCACAGTCTCGGCTCACTGCAACCTCTACCTCCCAGGTTCAAGCAATTCTCCTGCCTTGGCCTCCCAAGGAGCTAAGATTATAGGTGCGTGCCACCACGCCTGGCTAATTTTTGTATTTTTAGTAGAGACGGGGTTTCACTATGTTGGCCAGGCTGGTCTCAAACTCCTGACCTCAAGTGATCCAACTGCCTAGGCCTCCCGAAGTGCTGGGATTGTGGGTGTAAGCCATCGTGCCCAGCTCAGATTGATTCTTTTCTTAAACTCCCTGCAGTGTTTATTTTGTTTTTTGGAGGAGAACTAGGGGCCCATAAAAATAGCTATAAGTATTTATGTTTCTGTGGTCCATCTTGTGAGGCTCTCACTGGATAAGGTGTTAAGAGTGAAGCTGCTGTTTAGCTTTCAAGCATATTCTGTTTGTGCTACTTCTCCCTGTCCAAAGCTTCATTTTCTTTATTTTTCTAGCCATTCTCTCTGTGATTTGGGGAAGGAAATCACCACTTTTCCCTGCACTCTCTATCATGCAGGGAAAAGTGGTGAAAAGGTAATTTACTTAGAAGAATAAACAACAATCAGTTTCATTCTCAATACTTTCCCCTGTAAAAATCCTAATGGAAGGGTCACCCAACCTTCCTAACTAGCAGCGTTATATTAGGTTGGCACAAAAGTAATTGCAGTCTCTACCATCAAAGGTATGCAGTTACATTTGAATCAACCTGATAGGAAGCAAACTTTCAAAGTCATTGATCTCTCAACAGCTATGCCTGTCTATTCATGTTACACTATGGAATTTGGATATGCACCTATGAAGACTTTTCAAAACTAGAGCTTGTGGCTAAGCACATGATTTTGCATGTGATTAGACATATGAGTCAAGTGAAGCCAATCTAACTTTCTCTCTTATGGGCTGTATCTGAAGCATAGACCTTCCAAGATAGACCACACTAAAAGCTGATGCCATCTGGCAGCAGTGTCCTAGAAAGAAGGTGCAGAATGTCTGCTGCTGAGATTATTGGGGCTACCGTGGCTTCCACCTCTCCCAGGATTTTACCAATGAGCTGATGAAGTCTGTCTTTGACTCTATAAATTGCCCTAACTCCTTTAAACCACCACCTGACTTAGGTTAATCAGAATTGGTTTCTGTTGCTTGCAACCAAAGATCCTTAGTTGATTAAGAAACAAAACACAGGCCTGCATGCCTATTAAATGGAGTGAAGGATAACACTAGGAGGAAGAATGTTGATTTTTTTTTTTTGGTCACTATATTTTCCTTGTTATTCATTGTATTTATAATTAGAAGGTACATTTAGAAATTCAAAAAGGAAGGAAGCTTTTGAGCTTTGATACAGAATGATTTATTCAGGAACATTTGCTGGCTGAGCCAAACAGATTTCTAGTTTGTGTGCTATTTGTATAGCTCTATGCAAATCAATTCACTTCCTCTACAGCAAAAATAATATGTATGACACTCTTAACCTTCATCTCTGACCACATGCTTCTTGCTATTTTTTTTAAGGGAGCATTGGGGAAGAGGTCCTTTTTTCCAACCTTTTTAAAACTAAAATTCAATGGTTTTTAGTATATTAACAAGGTTGTACAACCACTACTACTACCTACTTCCAGAACATTCTCATCCCCATAAAATAAACCCCGCATCCACTAGGAGTCACTTTGCATTTTCCCCTCACTTCAGTGTCTGGAAACCGCTAATCTAGTTTCAGTCCCTATAGATTTGCCTATTCTGAACATTTCCTGTACATGAAATCATACATGTGGCCTTTTCTGTCTAGCTGTTTTCACTTTGTATAATGTTTTCAAGGTTCATGAAGAGGACTTTTAAAAATATAACCCTTTGGCTGGGCATGGTGACTCACACCTATAATCCCAACACTTTGGGAGGCCTAGGTGGGTGGATCACCTGAGGTCAAGAGTTCGAGACCAGCATGGCCAATATGGGGAAACCCCATCTCTACTAAAAATACAGAAGTTAGCCAGGTGTGGTGGTGTGCACCTGTAATCCCAGCTATTCAGGAGGCTGAGGCAGGAGAATCGTTTGAACCTGAGAGATGGAGGTTGCAGTGAGTCGAGATCACACCACTGTACTCCAGCCTAGGCAACACAGTGAGATGCAGTCTCACACACACACACACACACACACACACACACACACACACACACACAAATTGTATATAAAGAGAGTGAGAGAGAGAGAGCCTTTAGTAAAGCTCTCATCAGATACAACATTCATCTCCATCTCAATAACCTTCTCTCTATATATGTAGACACCCTCCTGGAATCATTTTCCCTTTAAGATCTTATGAAGATTTATGATTTTGAACTCTAATGATTTGTAGATATATTTATGAGAAAGGAAGGAAAGAAGGAAAAAAGGAAAAGGGAAGGAAGGAAGGAAGGAATGTTGGTTTTTCCCTTTAAGATCTTACAAGAATTTATGATTTTGAATTCTTGTGGTTATATTCATGAGGGAGGAAGGAAGGGAGGGAGGGAAAAAGGAAGAAGAATGGAAGAAAAAGAAAAAAGAGAAAGAAAACAAATATTTACAGGATAAACATAAGGCCTGGCACCTTCTAAGGAACACCTCAGGGTCACCCTTTTCTGCTGCCCGTCTTTCTCACTATCCCTCTTTTTCCTTATCTTTATTTTTATTAGACCAGTGATCATTCCCAAATTAATGTTTATTCAGATATGTTGACTCCACTTCTTGGAACACTTCCAAGTGGAACAGCCCAGCATGCATTTGGATGGATGGGTCCAAGGCGCAGGGTGATGTCTGCGCTGGTGGTGGAGAATTGGGTGTCACTAGCATAAAGAACTGGTCACCAATTTGCAGGAAACTCTGGAAGTTTGAAGAAGACTCATGGCAGGCAGAGCACTGAGGCATATGACAGCCAGGAGGGGCATTCCTCATCCAGCAATGGTCTCTTAAATATCTTGACTCCTTCATGATCCAGATCAAAACAACTAGTTTTCCTATTTGCAGTTCATCCTTCCTCTTTCTGGTTTTTGGAGGAGACTGAATTCTAAGCCCTGTGTTCCTTAATTCAACACTGGCTACAAATTATGATTGAAGCAAGCCATAGCAGTTTAACAGCAGACCTGAGTATTAATTATGACAAATACTCAACGAGCCAATACATCTTGGACCGCTTTAAGAAAAGGGATGATAAATGTTTACATATAAGCTACCATGAAGGGTATACTTATTCTGTAGCTTGTCAGTATGAAGGTTCTTCTCAGATTGTTTATTAAAAAGGGCAAAGAACTTTCTGATGACATAGAAAGATTTGTTGTAATGGTTCCAATGATGGTTGACTGGTATCCATGAGACCAAAACCTTTGTCATTGGAAACTGCATTTGTTAAGATGATGTTTGTTTACTTAAAGTTATAAACTATATTTGTATAAGAGATTGATTTTTACCCACCAAGCTTGAAATAATTAACTTCATTGACTTTATTCTGTAGCTTCTGTAGACTCTAATTGGTGCCTAAGGGATGTGGGGTGAGGAGAAAAAAAAAACCTCGTTCTATATAAAGGCTATATAACTAAGTTTTTTTTTTTCAACCAGAAAGCACCTAGGTATTTTGTCTGGATTTCTTCCTACAGGCCTGTATTTTAATAAGCCTGGCAAATCTAGCACTCTAGCAATTATTTCTGGAATATTATTTCTGGAAATAATTGCGTCAGTTTTTCTCCATCACTTGCCTAAGAAATGTGTCTTTTTTTTTTTTTTTTTTGAGATGGGGTCTCACTCTGTGGCCCAGGCTGGAGTGCAGGGGTACAATTCAGCTCAATGCAACCTCTGCCTCCTGAGTTGAAACAATTCTCCTGCCTCAGCCTCCTGAGCAGCCATGCCTACTGGTGCCTGCCACCATACCTGGCTAATATTTGTATTTTTAGTAGAGACACCATGTTGGCCAGGCTGATCTTGAACTCCTGACCTCAGGTGATCTGCCCACTTTGGCCTCCCAAAGTGCTGGGATTCTAGGTGTGAGCCACCGTGCCTGACCAAGAAATGTGTTTTTTTCCAAACTGTTCAACCAGCAACTGGGAGCTCAGTAGCAATCCCCTGATATAGCTGCGGCTCTGTCCTCAGAAAAGGCATTTATCTGATTGACTGTTAGAAATAGAGGGATACCGGCTGGGCATGGTGGCTCAAGCCTGTAATCCCAGCACTTTGGGAGGCCGAGGCGGGTGGATCACAAGGTCGAGATGGAGACCATCCTGGTCAACATGGTGAAACCCCGTCTCTATTAAAAATACAAAAAAATTAGCTGGGCATGGTGGCACGTGCCTGTAATCCCAGCTACTCAGGAGGCTGAGGCAGGAGAATTGCCTGAGCCCAGGAGGTGGAGGTTGCGGTGAGCCGAGATTGCGCCATTGCACTCCAGCCTGGGTAACAAGAGCGAAATTCTGTCTCAAAAAAAAAAAAAAGAAAAGAAAAGAAATAGAGGGATACCTAGAGATCATCTAATCCAGGCCCCCTTGATTTACAGATAAAGAAACTAAGAACCAGAAAGGTGAAGTATCTGTGATCACCCAACAGGACAGAGGCTGACCAGGACTAGGTTCAAGGTTTGCTGCTTTTCCTATACTCTGTCTCCTTTCTATTGTTTTTGAAATATTTCTATATTGGAATAGAATATGTGTATCATAAAATTGACTATGTTAGCCATTTTTAACCCTACAGTTCAGTGGCATTAAGTACATTCACATTGTTGTATAACCATCATCGCCATTCACCTTCAGAACTTTATCATCATTCTAAACTCCCAGAGTTACTACTTAATAACTCCCCATGCTCCCTCCCCTGTCCCTGGTAACCACTGTTCTGTTTTTTTGTCTCTATGTATGTGACTATTCTGCATACCTTACATAAGTGGAATCATATAATGTTTGTCCTTTTGTGTCTGTCTCATTTCACTCAGAATTGTCTTCAAGGTTTATCCATGTTGTTGAATGTATCAGCGTTTCATTCCCTTTTAAAACTGAATAATACTTTACCACATTTGTTTCTCCTTTCATCTGTTGATGGACACTTGCTTGGGTTGTTTCCACCCCTTGGCTGTGTGAATGATGCTGTTATGAAATAATTATCTGTTTAGGTCTCTGCTTTCACTTCTTTTGGGTATATAACCACAAGTGGAATTGTTGGATGATACGATAATTGAGGAAATGCCACATTGTTTTCCAAAGGGGCTGTACCACTTTACATTCCTGCTCCTTGTCATTACTATTATTTTTTGTAGAAATGGAATCTTGCTATGTTGCTGGGCTTGAACTCCTGGGCTCAAGTGATTCTCCCACTTTAGCCTCCCAAAGCACTGGGATTACAGGTGCGAACCACTGCACCAGGCCTATCCATTCCTTATTATTATTATTTTTGAAGTGCAGTAACATTTAGAAAGAGGATTGGTTTGAGAGTTGTCAACCTCAACCTCAGGACTGATTAGCTGTATCATATTGGGTAAGCCAATTCACTACTCAGTCTCCACCTCCCCAGTCAGGAAGAGAGAAATGACCCTTGCTTGGCTGATCTCACAAAATTGTTATAAATGTAATACACATACATACAAGATGAGATACACAGAATGCTTTATAAATTAAAACAGGTTATTTGACGTAAATTATTTTTAGCCATTTCTACTAAATTCAAGTTAAATTCAACTCTAAAGGAGAAAACTGTGAGGTTTTAGGAAGGAAAGAGCTCTTTATTAGTAAGGGGAGAAATGTACTGTCCAGCAAAGGCTTTTTTTTTTTTTTTTTTTTTTTTTTTTTTTTTTTTTTTGAGACAGATTTTCACTCTGTTGTCCAGGCTGGAGAGTAGTGACACCATCTCCACTCATTGCAACCTCTGCCTCCTAGGTTCAAGCAATTCTTCAGTCTCAGCCTCCCAAGTAGCTGGGATTACAAGCACATGCCACCATATGTGGCTAATTTTTGTATTTTTAGTAGAGATGGGGTTTCGCCTTGTTGACCAGGCTGGTCTCAAACTCCTGACCTCAGGTAATCTGCCTACCTCAGCCTCCCAAAGTGTTGGGATTACAGGCATGAGCCACTGTGCCCAGCCCAAGACTTTGAACTAAGGGTATTTTTTTCTAAAACCTAGGCAGTTGGACACTAAATAAAGAATGCTGTTTCTAAGCACAAGCACTTAGTTACAGCCAGCTTGGGGGAAGCTGAGAAAAAGGCAAAACGGCTCTTTTGAAAGCAGCGGTGGCTGGGGGCTGCCAGTTGCATCAGCCCAAAGCTCTCATTCAGTGTTTATCAGAAACATTGAGGACTGTGTTTACCATCCTCTATAAACACGTCATCCCTATGACAATGTGGCTTATTCCCTTTGATTGATAGTGACAGTTGCTGAAATATATCCAACAAATATCTTCGTCTGAACTTAAATTACAGGCTTAGTTTTACTTCTGTAGATTAAACAGCAGCCTCTCAAATAGGAAATAACTCCATGCTCACTTTTGAAAAAAGTTAGGGATAGCTATTTTATTAAATTCACTCTTCATCATAAAGCAACTGGACAAATACTGATTTTGTAGTTACTGTAAAGGAGTAAAGGATGCAACAAAAATAAGAAGGGCAGGGTGTCTACTCAAATGTGATCAAAGTCAGCACTGAGGATCTTATGATATTAAAACAATGCTAGTAACCTGAATAAGATGGCATCCCCCAAAAGACTATTTTCTTACCTTTTTGTTTGTTTTAATAGATAAGAGTCTTAGCCGGGCGCGGTGGCTCACGCCTGTAATCCCAGCACTTTGGGAGACCGAGGCGGGTGGATCACGAGGTCAAGAGATGGAGACCATCCTGGTCAACATGGTGAAACTCCATCTCTACTAGAAATACAAAAAATTAGCTGGGCATGGTGGTGCGTGCCTATAATCCCAGCTACTCAGGAGGCTGAGGCAGGAGAATTGCCTGAACCCAGGAGGCGGAGGTTGCCGTGAGCTGAGATCGTGCCATTGCACTCCAGCCTGGGTAACAAGAGCAAAACCCCGTCTCAAAAAAAAAAAAAAAAAAAAAAAGAGTCTTGCTCTGTCACTCAGGCTGGAACGCAGGGATGCAATCATAGCTCACTGCAGCCTCTCCTGGGCTTGTTTGTCTTACCTCACATGCACTTAGATTTCTTCAGCCAACTCTTTTCTGCATCTGTCCTAAGTAGTATTCCCACCCACTCTTTTTTTCTTTTTTTGAGATGAAGTCTCACTGTGCAGTGGTACGATCTTGACTCATTGCAACCTCTGCCTTCTGGGTTCAAGTGATTTTCCTGCCGTAGCCTCCTGCATAGCTGGGATTACAGGCATGTGCTACTACATCCAGTTAATTTTTTGTAATTTTAGTAGAGATGAGGGTTCACCATGTTGGCCAGGCTAGTCTCGAACTCCTGACCTTAGGTGATCCGCCTGCCTCAGCCTCCCAAAGTGCTGGGATTACAGGCGTGAGCCACCATGCCCAGCCAGTAGTATCCCTTTTTTAATATTTTATTTATTTTATGTATTTATTTTTTTTGAGATGGAGTCTCACCCTGTCGCCAGGCTGGAGTGCAATGGTGCGATCTTGGCTCACTGCAACCTCCACCTCCTGGGTTCAAACCATTCTCCTGCCTTAGCCTCCCGAGTAGCTGGGACTACAGGCATGTGTCACCATGCCCAGCTAATTTTTGTACTTTTAGTACAGACAGGGTTTCACCATGTTGGCCAGGATGGTTTTGATCTCTTGACCTTGTGATCCTCCCGCCTCGGCCTCCCAAAGTGTTGGGATTACAGGCGTGAGCCACCGTGCCCAGCCAGTATCCCATCTTTAAAGACACCAAAGGGGCCTATGGTGTTTTTATGATGTGAGGCTGAGTTCCTCAACTTTTTTTTTTTTTTGAGATGAAGTTCTTTCACTCTGTCGCCCAAGCTGGAGTGCAGTGGTGTGATCTCGGCTCACTACAACCTCCACCTCTTGGGTTCAAGGGATTCTCCTGCCTCAGCCTCCCAAGTAGCTGGGACTACAGGCACCCACCACCATGCCCAACTAATTTTTGTATTTTTAGTAGAGAGGGGGTTTCACCATATTGGCCGGGCTGGTCTTGAACTCCGAACTCCTGACGTTGTGATCTGCCTACCTTGGCCTCCCAAAGTGCTGAGATTACAGGCATGAGCCACTGGGCCCAGCCACTCCCTAACTATTAAATAGAAAAGGCCATTGGACCTAGACAGTGTGTATATGGTCATATTGGCCAGGAAAGAGACTTCCTTCCTAGGCTCCAAAACTCTATGGTGGAGACAGAGAAGAAAAAATCAGTGTTTTCTGAATCTGGCACTAAGGAGGAGAAAGATATTAGGATCATAAGGTCCGGAATTCAGGTCATAAGGTCAAGGGGAGACTGAAGCGTAGGGCCACCGCACCCAGCTAATTTTTGTATTTTTAGTAGAGATGGGGTTTCACCATGTTGGCTAGGATGGTCTCAATCTCTTGACCTTGTGGTCTGCCCTCCTCAGCCTCCCAAAGTGCTGGGATTACAGGCATGAGCCACCATGCCCGGCAAGACTCTATCTTCAAAAAATATAATAAATAAGTAATTTAATATCCAGCAACACATGATGTATTAAAAAATAAATCATGACATATCCATATAATGGAATAATAGGCTCTCCACACAAATGATGCTACTATAAAAGAATATAGTAGGCTGGGTGTGGTGGCTCACGCCTGTAATCCAAGCACTTTGGAGGCCAAGGCGGGCGGATCACCTGAGGTTGGGAGTTCAAGACCAGCCTGACCAATATGGTGAAACCCTGTCTTTAAAAAATAATAATAATAAAATAAAATAAAAAGAAAAAAAGAATATAATAACAATACTTAGTGATATAGAGAAATGCTTATAATATATTGTTCTACGTACTCCAAAATCCTAATTTGTCATGTGTGTACATGTGTGTATAAACATTGTAAGGATATACAAGCACACCCCAGAGATACTGCAGGTTTGGTTCTAGAGCACTGCAATGAAGCAAGTATCACAATAAAATGAGTAACAGGTTTTTCAAGTGAATATATAAGTTATGGGCCAGGTGTGGTGGCTCACACCTGTAATCCCAGCACTTTGGGACGCCAAGGCAGGCAGATCACGAGGTCAGGAGTTTGAGAACAAACAGCCTAGCCAACATAATGAAATCCTGTCTCTACTAAAAATAAAAAAATTAGTTGGATGTGGTGGCGGGTCATTGTAATCCCAGCTACTTGGGAGGTTGAGACAGGATAACTGCTTGAACCGAGGAGGTAAAGGTTGCAGTGAGCCAAGATTACGACACTGCATTCCAGCTTGGGCAACAGAGCAAGACTCTGTCTCAAAAAAAAAAAAAAAACCAACTTATGCTAATACTGTACTATAGGCTATAAAGTGTGCAATAGCATTGTCTATAAAAGGTATAAACTTTAATTTAAAAATACTTTATTGCTAAAAAGTGCTAAGGATCATCTGAGCCTTCAGTGAGTCATAATCTCTTTGCTGGTGGAGGGTCTTGCCTTGATGTTGATGGCTGCTGACTAATCAGGGTGGTGGTTCCTGAAGGCTGCGACTGTGGCAATTTTTAAAAATAAGACAACAATGAAATTTACTGTTTCTAATGACTCTTCCTTTCATGAAAGATTTTTCTGTGGCTTGCAATGCTGTTTGATAGCATTTTCCCTATAGTGTAACTTCTTTCAAAATTGGAGTCAGTCGGCTGGGCCCAGTGGCTCATGCCTGTAATCCCAGTGTTTTGGGAGGCTGAGGTGGGCAGACTACCTGAGATCAGGAGTTCAAGACCAGCCTGGACAACATGGTGAAACTTAAAAAAAAAAAAAAGGTTTAGTAGAAACCTATCTCTACTAACAATACAAAAATTAGCCAGGCGTGGTGGCACACAACTGTAGTCCCAGCTACTCAGGAGGCTAGGACTTGAGAATTGCTTGAGCCCAGGAAGGGGAGGTTGTGATGAGCCGATATTGTGCTGTTGCACTCCAGCCTGGGCAACAGAGTGAGACTCTGTCTAAAAAAAAAAAAAAAAAAAAGATTGGAGTCAATCCTCTCCAATCCTGCTGCTGCTTTATGAACTAAAGTTATATAAAAGTCCAATCCTTTGTTGTAATTTCAACAGTGTTCACTCTGATAAAATTCCTGTGTAACAACAGCGAAACTCCGTGTCAAAAAAAAAAGTTTTGAACTCTTCAAAGTTATCCTGAGAATTAGAATCAACTTCTGGCTGGACGCGGTGGCGCACACCTATAATCCAAGCACTTTGGAGGCCAAGGCGGGCAGATCACCTGAGGTTGGGAGTTCAAGACGAGCCTGACCAACATGGTAAAATCCCGTCTTTATAAAAAAATAGTAAATAAATAAATAAATGAATCAACTTCCAAACTCCTTACTTGTCAATGTTGATATTTTGGCTTCCTCTTATGAGTCACAAATATTCTTGATAGCATCTAGAATATTAATTCTTTCCAGAGGTTTCCAATGTACTTTGCTCAGATCCATCAGAAGAATCACTGTCTATAGCACCTATAGCCTTACAACACATATTTTTTAAATAATAAGATTTGAGGCCAGGTGTGGTGGCTCATGCCTGTAATCCCAGTGCTTTTGGAGGCTAAGGTGGGAGGATCACTTGAGGCCAGGAGTTCAAGACCAGCCTGACCAACATAGTGAGATCTCATCTCTACAGAAAAAAAATGTTTTAATTAGCTGGGCATGATGGTCAATGCCTGTAGTCTTAGCTACTCTGGAGGCTAAGGCAGGAAGATTGCTTGAGCGCAGGACTTTGAGGTTGCAGTAAGCCATGTGCACCACTGCACTCCAGCAAGAGAATCGCTTGAACCCTGGAGGTAGAGGTTGCAGTGAGCTAAGACTGTGCCACTGTACTCCAGCCTGGGTGACACAGCAAGACTGTCTCAAAAAAAAAAAAAAAAAAAAGAAAAAAGAAAAAAGAAAGAAAAAGAAAGAAGAAAGAAATAAAAAAGAAAAGAAATAGGAAGACGAGTGGATCTGTGCACATCTCTGCAGAGGAGACAGACAGATATGGGTGTTCCCAGAGCTGCTGTGGGCACACATACTTCTACCCTATTCTTTTTTTAAGTGTTGCTTTCACTGTGAGTCACTGAAGGCAGGTCCTTGGGAAGATGTCCAGGTTGGGTTTGCTTCCCAGGTGAAACTGCTCTCCTCTGGTGATTCCCAGAAAGTTCTCAATCTCTGCTGCCCAAGGCCACCTCTCATAAATCCTTTTACCCTCTCTGCTATCATATGGTTGACCCCTGCTGGGTAGAGGCTACCAAAACTCTGATAAAATTCCTTAATATACACTGAATAGGATATAAAAGGCACGGTGCTCATGCCTGTAATCCAGCACTTTGGGAGGCTTGGTGGGTAGATCACCTGAGGTTAGGAGTTCAAGACAGCCTGGCCAGCACGGTGAAACCCTGTCTCTACAAAAAATACAAAAATTAGCCAGGTGTGGTGGCTGGCTTCTGTAATCCCAGCTACTACGGAGGCTGAGGTAGGAGAATCACTTGAACCTGGGAGGCAGAGGTTGCAGTGAACTGAGATTGTGGCACTGCACTCCAGCCTGGGCCACCACAGAATGAAACTCACTCTCAAAAAAAAAAAAAAAAGAAAAGAAAAAAAAAAAAGTGTGGCCGGGCATGGTGGCTCACGCCTGTAATCCCACGCTTTGGGAGGCCGAGGTGGGCGGATCACGAGGTCAAAAGATCAAGACCATCCTGGCCAACATGGTGAAACCCCGTCTCCACTAAAAGTACAAAAGCTTAGCCGGGCGTGGTGGTGGGTGCCTGCAGTCTCAGCTACTCGGGAGACTAAGGCAGGAGAACTGCTTGAAACCGGAAAACGGAAGTTACAGTGAGTCGAGACCGCGCCATTGCACTCCAGCCTGGGTAACAAGAGCAAAACTCCGTCTCAAAAAAGAAAAAAGTATGTGGTTGGAGTTTGCCCTAAGTGGGCCCATGTTGTCTGGGCATTCAGGAGCTAAAGTTAGAAAAGGCTTTGAAGTGTCTGAAGAGGAGAGACAGGGAAGTGACTCACAGCTCAACAGCTTCAACCTCTGGCTTTGATGGTCCTTGGCTCCCTGGTGCTCAACGTCCGGCTGAGTCTCAGGGAGCGAACGCCCAATCCACAGCCCGCCTGTTTGTATTTCTCAGTCTCCTTTGAGGTTCTCTGAACTCAGGGAGATCTTCCTTAGAAAATACGACTGCTGTAGTGTAATTGAAATACCAAAAACCTTTGTTTTTATAAAACCCCAGATCTTTATTATGTCACATGTAATAAAATATAAATATGGTAAATTGGCTCAAATAGGTTGAACCACATAATGTTAAATAAAGCAAAGGGAAAAAAGAAACTTAAAAATAATATTTTTTTGATGGGGTCTCACTGTGTTGCCCAGGCTGGTCTTAAACTCCTGGCCTCAAGCAATCCTCCTGTCTAGGCCTCCAAAAGTGCTGAGATGACAGGCCTGAGCTACTAGGCCCAGCCAAGAAACTATGTAAGTACTAAAATTTTGTGGTGCTCGCTTTGGCAGCACAAACTAAGAACTAAAAGTTTTGTGATATACTTTCTTAAATTGATCATTCTATTTTAGTCTTTCTACCTGATTATAAGAATTTGGAACAGAGTCTCATAAACATGACTTTGGCTTGGTGCAGTGCCTCATGCCTGTAATCCCACCTTTTGGGAAGATGAGGCAGGAGGATCAATCACTTAAGGCCAGGAGTTTGATACTAGTCTGGGCAACATAGTGAGACCCTGAATCTACAAAAAATAAAATTAGGCATATGTGATGATGTGTGCCTGCAGTCTTAGCTACTTAGGAGGCTGAGGCAGGAGGACCCCTTGAGCCCAGGAATTGAGGCTGCAGTGAGCTATGATTGTCTCATTGCACTCCAGTCTAGGTGATAGAGTGAGACTCTGTCTCACTTAAAAAAAAAAAAAAAATTAACATGACTTCATTGCTCGTAAAACATTGTGATGAAGAGTCACAATATTTTGAGTCATTATTCTCTTCACTGCGTTTTTGCAGAGGTATAGTGGAGGAGAACAAAAAATGGCCCAAACCAAGCCTTTTAAAGCCTCTCGAAGCACTCAGCTTATTTTCTGTCTTGTCCCTTTAAAGGAGAGACATGGCTGGTTCCATCATTCTCTCTCTATTTCAGTGTCACTACACATTCCACCATTTCCACTGGTCACCTGGAATTGTAACTACAGTATTTGTTCCTGTATTTTTTTTTTTTTTCTGAGACAGAGTCTCACTCTTTCACCCAGGCTGGATGCAGTGGTGTGATCTCAGTCCACTGCAACCTCCACCTCCTGGGTTCAAGTGATTCTCCTGCCTCAGCCTCTTGAGTAGCTGGTATTACAGGCACACACCACCATGCCCAGCAATTTTTGTATTTTTAGTGGAGATGGAGTTTCGCCATTTTGCCAGGTTGGTCCCAAACACCTGACCTCAAGTGATCCGCCCACCTCGGCCTCAAGTGCTGGGATTACAGGTATGAGCCACCGTGCCTGGCCTGTTTCTGTATTTGTATCTGAACAGTTACTCGTTCCTCTTGAAGTTCAGGATCACTTCAGAACAGATAGAATAATGTAAACTTGTGAGCTGCCAATTTGGAAATAACATTCCACAGAGACAATCTTGTCCCTCCTCAGAGCCCTGGCTGCACATATGTATAAAAAAGGAACACCTTAGTTAAAGAATCCTTCCATCCCCATGCATCTGAATAAATAGCTGAAATGAATTTTCAACTGAGTTTTTACAACACTCATTGCAAGCTCTTTGCCCTCATTAAATTATCAGGAAAATGCAAGTTAATTTATTATGTGTAATCACATCATTCTCTGTAGCACTTCACCCAAAGAAACCTAGCCCAATATGGTAACATCAGAACAATTCTTCACCTCACATCTTCCTTGGAAAGATAAAGAAAACGCAGAACCATTCTGCTTCTCTCCGGGAAGGAAGGCAAAGCCTTTCCCAAGGTCCTCAGAACACCATCTGGCTGCAGTCTTTCCTTTTAGGGACCTGGTGTTTTCTGGCTCAGGGACAAAGCGCATTTATTTCAGATGGATCAACACTGTCACCCAGCGGGCAGACAGCTAGGCAGGCTGAGGCCTTAGCCTTGCTCCTGCCCTGACAGCCAGATAGACAGCCAGTATTTGAATAGGAACCTGTTTGTTTCAGGTGATTAGGATTAATTGTTAATATTCTCTTACAGGGAGCTGGAATAACCTCAGCTGACAAGTCTTTGATTTGGATGTCATGGGTGAGTGAAACTTAAGGAAGATATACATTTTCATTGTGCGGATGCTTTTTTTTTTTTTTTTTTTAAAGCCACCAGGGAATTTATAGGTAGCACAGGCTGTAAACCAACCAAGCAGGTCTGCCAAGACTCTCAGAATCACACAGGCTTGTAGGAGCAGGGTGGTATTTGGTCACCTGTCAGGTACTGTGGGAAGACTCCTCTACCACAAAATAAGACCACTTGTTCATTGTTCATAGTGACAGCGATGAATATTTTGAGAACTGAAAATAGATGTGTCTGTGTGTGTGCATGTGTATTGAAATTTCAGGAGATAATTTGCATTACTATGGTGAAATCAGTGGATAAGTTCGTCCTGCTTTCTCTATTTTGTATATATCTTAGAAGATGCGCACGGGATGCAGCCTCTGTCCCATCTCATTTGTACCGAGTCCCTTTCTCTTGTCTAAACTGTCACTTGACACTCTAAACAAGCTGGCTTCCTTCGCATATTGCAGTAAGAGGCTCTGTGCCTTATTGCTAAATGTGCATTTGAATTATGTCTTCTCCCCAGCTGGAATTCATCAACGAGCTGAATGCATTCATCTGAGATCACTTTACACTTCTTATAAGCATGTCCGAAGAAGTGGGGGCTGAGACTTCACATTGTAGGAACTCTTGCAGAATTTGGATTAAAAGCAGTCTCCATTCATAGTGAAAAACTCTGAATTTGAATTCTGATCTCACCACATGTGAGCTCTTTGACCTTAGATGAGCTGACGTATGTCTCAGTTTCCACTTCTGTGATCAGGGATAGAATTAGTACCTACTCCCTGGATTGCTTTGGCAATTTAGATAAGAAAATGCACATGAATAACTTAGCACAGTGCCTATAATTAAAGATCAATAAATGTTGATATTGCCATTGTCATCATTATTACACTGATACAATCATACATATTATTCCCAAAATGCAACTTTCATAAAATGTCTCTAGACTAGCAGGTGAAATCATGGCATCTTTTTAGCTGGAAGGGTCCTGAGAGATCATCAGTCATTGCTTTTCATTAAAATCACGCAGAGAAACTTTTAAAACAAACACTGATACCTCATGGTAGCCAGATAAAATAATACTTATTGTGTGAACATTTTAGATGAAATTCTAGAAGGGGCAAAACTAATCTATAGTGACAGAACACGGATAAGTGGTGGCCTGGGGATGACATTGGAAGGACGGGCAGCTAATGGGCCAAAGGAAACTTTCTGAGATGATGGCAGTGTTTTCTGTCTTGACTGTGGAAGTGATTACATGGGTACAAACATTTGTCAAAACTCATTGGTGCTTAAAATATTCACTTGAAATGAACACATTACATTGTATGTAAACTATATTGTAATAAAGAGAATACTGATGCTGGGTCTCACCCACAGACATTCTGACTTAATTGTTCGAGGGTGAAGCCCAGAAGTCATTTTTTTTCATGTTTCCAAAGCATCAGCCAGGATTGAGAGCCACTGATCTAACCTAGTCTTCTACTTTTCCAGATGACATGAACCCAAATAAATACAGCTGGTTAAAGGGTAGGGTCCTAGAAAAAAAACCAGGTCACCTGGTTCCTTGTGCTCCAAACCTTACCTTTACTTACAACATGTCCTCTGCCTGGAACCTCTTTCTCTTACTTCCTCTCATCTCTCTGTCAAAATCCCACCTACGCTTAGGGCCTAGTATACAGTTGGCTTTAACCAATAGTAGGAGCAAGAGCATACCACATAACTTGAGGCTGGAGTGCAGTGGTGTAATTATAGCTCCCTGCAGCCTTGACCTCCCAGGCTCAAGTTTTCCTCTTGCCTCAACCTTCTAAGTAGCTAGGGCTACAGGAAGACACTACCAAGCCCAGCTAATTTTTTAAAATTTTGTAGAGACAGGGTCTCACTATGTTGCCTAGGTTGGTCTTGAACTCTTGGGCTCAAACAATCTTCCTCACTGCCGGCCTTCCAAAGTGCTGGGATTACTGGCATGAGCCACTGTGCGTGGCCACAACCTTTTCTTCTTCAAACAAGTACCATGCTGTGAGGAAACCCAAGTGGCTATGCATATATGACACTTCTCAGTAAGCCTCAGGCTGTGGCTCACCCCACTGAACTAGGAGCTCTTTGGCAGAAGGAACTGTGGCTTATTTTATTGACTGATTGAGTGTGTGAATGTATCTTCAACATTCAGTACTTGTGTTTGGCACAGAGCAGACAGTCAATAAACATTTGTTGAACTGAAAAACTGGTGGAAGGGAATTAATATTTACTGCCTATGATGTGCCAGGAATTAAAACAAGCACTTTGTGCACAACATCTCACTGAATTTTTACGATAATTTTATGAGTTGGTTATTATTTCCCCCTTTTGAAAGGGTGGATACAAGCTCCGAGAAGCTTTGTAATTAACCGAAGGTCACACAGCAAGCAAATAGTAGAACCAAGGTTTGGACTCGAGTCTGTTTGTTTTAAAAGTTCATGCTTTTTCTCTATCACACTAGGATGTCTCACTTACGGTAGTATTTCTACTAGGTCTTACACTATGGATTTTTTTTTTTTTTTTTTTTTTTTGAGATGGAATCTCACTCCATCATCCAGGCTGGACTGCAGGGTTGAGATCTCGGCTCACTGCAACCTCCACCTCCTGATTTCAAGTGATTCTTCTGCCTCAGCCTCCCGAGTAGCTGGGACTATGGGCACACGCCACCATGCCCTACTCATTTTTGTATTTTTAGTAAAGATGGGGTTTCACCATACTGGCCAGGCTGGTCTTGAACTCCTAGGCTCGTGATCCGCCTGCCTCAGCCTCTCAAAGTGCTGGGATTACAGGCTTGAGCCACTGCACTTGGGCCCACACTATGGATTTTTATGTAGCTGTATCTCCTCAACTAGGTTATAAGCTTCATGAAGGTGAGAAGTAAATTTTAGCACTTAATTTTCATATGAACTCATGAGGTGAGTAATTTGGTCATCTCAGTTTTAAGAGAGTATTCAATTTTTAACTTCATTAGAATAACAGTAAGGATAATGCAATAGTTATAAGATCTGCAGTTATAAGAAGACCTGAAGTCAAGGGTTATTGGCAGGTTGTGATTTAAGCTGAGCTATTTTGGCAGCCTTCCGTTGACTCTGTTAATAATCCCCAAGTCATGCAAGCATCATGCACAACAGCCCAGTTAAAAGAGTCATTATATCACAAAGCACATACCAAAAAACTCCTGGGATGATATTGTGCCTTTAAACCAGAAGAGGACAATTGCTGCCTGTGAATTTAGATGCAGATACAATGTTATATTTGAGCAGCTGAAAGGAACTTAAAATACTCTAAAAGAAAAAAAGTTGTAAAGATATTAAATTTCAGGCAACAAATCTGCTTCATTCAGCAATATTTGCATCCTTGAATGAAAAATTTTAAACTCTCATTTCTCCATTAGAAATGCCTTCTTAAGCTCACCAAAGACCTCTGTATTACTAAGACCAGTGAACATTTTCATGTTTCTAATATTACTTGACCTATTTATTTATTTATTTAGATAGGGTCTCACTCTGTTGCCTAGGCTGGAGTGCAGTGGTACAATGGTGGTGGTACAGCTCACTGTAGCCTTGACTTACCGGGGCTCAGGTGATCCTCCTACCTCAGCCTCCTGAGTAGCTAGTACCATACGCATGTGTCACCATGCCCGGCTAATTTTTGTATTTTTTATAGAGATGGGGTTTTGCCATGTTGCCCAGGCTAGTCTTGAACTTCTGGGCTCAAGTGACCTACCTGCTTTGGCCTCCCAAAGTGCTGGGATTAAGGCGTGAGCCATTGCTCTTGGTCTGCTTGACTTCTTTACAGCATTTGAAATTATTGAACAGTATCTCCTCCAACTCTCTGCTGGGTTTCTGTGATCACTCTGTCTTCTGTCTTCTTTCTGTTTGTCTAGATCTTGCTTCCTAGTCTTCATCTCATGCACAACTTTTTCTCTATGTGGCCTCTAAATATCTACTGTACTAAAAGCTTACATCTTGTCTCCTGCTATTCACTCTCTTCACACACTCTTTTGGTAAACCATAATTCTAACTACTATTTATGTCTACTGAGTGACCAAAAGTCTATCAAAGCTAGTGCTCTCCTCTGAGCACCAGACCTGTGCACTGACTTGCCTACTTCTTGACATCTCCACATTGATGTCACTCAGGCACCTCAAACTTAACATATCTCACCTCAAATTTACATCTTTTTCTTCAATTGTTCTTATGGTGGATTGAAGATGGCTGTATATTCTTTGCCACTCTATGTGTCAAGAGATGGAGGTCTATTTCTACGCCTCTTGAATCTGGGCTGGCCTGTGACAGGCTTTGGAAAATAACAGACTGTGTAACTTTTGAGGCCAGACATTAAGAGATGTATAGTTTCCATCTTCACCTCTTGGAGTTTTCCTTTTTCAAACAGACGCCATGTTGTGGGGAAGCCTGAGTAGCTATGTGGAGAGGCCCTCATGAGGAGAATGGGGGCCACTGGCTAACAGTCATAACTCAGCTCCCAATGACAGTGGCACTGCCTGCCAGCCCAATGAAGGAGGCTATTTTTAAGTTGTACTCTAACTGTCCCAGACAGTGCCACATGAAAGAGGCCATCCCTGCCAAGACCTGAGTAGGGTCATGAGTAAATTTAGGTTTTTTTTTAAACTTCCAAGTTTTTAATTTATTATTATTATTATTATTATTATTATTATTATTTGTAGAGACAGGGTCTCACTATATTGCCCAAACTAATCTTGAACTCCTGGGCTCAAACAGTTGTCCCACCTCGGCCTCCCAAAGTGCTGGGATTACAGGTATGAGCCACCACACCCAGCCTGGGGTGGCTTGTTGCGCAGTAATAGATAACAAGACATTTCTTCTCCTCCTCCTCCTGAATTCTCTATCTCAAAAAATAGTGCTACTATTCTAAGTGCCCAGGTGAGAAGCTGGAGACACCTTAAATTCTTCCCTCACTCACATATCAGAGCTTATAGAGTCTTACTTCTAACTGTCACTCACACCCAGCATCCTTTTTCATTCCCACCCACTGTTACTGCCTGATCATTTCCCTCCTGGTTAAATGCTGTTAAGACCTGTTAAGGTCTGTCACTTGGACCATTTCCATACCATTCTTCCAAAATGATCTTTCTAACATACAAAAAAGTTTATTCATGTTACTCTTCTGTTTAAGATCCTTTAATGATGCTGGGTATGGTAGCTTATGCCTTAATCCCAGCACTTTGGGAGCCTGAGGCAGGCAGATCACTTGAGGCCAGAAGTTTAAGATCAGCCTGGCCAACATGGTGAAACCCTGTCTCTACTAAAAATACAAAAATTAGCTGGATGTGGTAGTGGGTGCCTGCAATCCCAGCTATTGGGGAGGCTGAGGGAGGAGAATTTCTTGAACCTGGGAGCCAGAGGTTGCAGTGAGCCAAGATCGCACCACTGCACTCCAGCCTGGACAACAGAGCAAGTCTCCAACTCAAAAAAAAAAAAAAAAAAGATAAAAAAGAAACGGGTACATAAATAAGACCCTCTCTATATCTGAAGGTATTGTAGCCTGTGGGATAGACCTTGTTGTCCCGGTGAGAAGTCTGGTCCTTCTTACCTGTGACTCTACCCTCCCATCCACTCAGCTTCTCTGTATCTGCAGGTGAAACCTAGCTCAGCAGCTTACGAAGCCCGTCGTCCTAGAAACACCTCCAATGAGACCAAGAAAGAATTAGCAGTGCTCATGGCCATCAGACTGAGAGACCATTTATTCATTCATTGATTCATTCAGAAAATATGTTCTCAATGTTTATCATGAGCTGGGCCCAGGGATAGGGGCTGGGGCTACAATGGTGAACACGACAGTCTTACCCATCAAGAAGCTTTCAGCCTAATGGGCAGAGGAAGCCAACTTTAAAGCAGGCTGGGAAGGCAAGGCTGTCCTCCCTGTACTCCCAGAACCCACCACACACTCTCTGTGGCTCAGGCTATCCTTGGAAGAGCTCTGTCTACACACTGATGCTTCCATCAGAGTACCTACTGCTGTTCACCTTCCAGGTACAGCTCAGTCACTTCACTACCATGCAGGCCTTGTGGTTCCCTGGTTAGATGGAATGAAAGAGAAAGGAAAGATAGCTAAGGCCCCGATCCAGCCACGCAACTCTTTTTTTTTTTTTTGAGACGGAGTTTCGCTCTTGTTACCCAGGCTGGAGTGCAATGGCGCAATCTCAGCTCACCGCAACCTCTGCCTCCTGGGTTCAGGCAATTCTCCTGCCTCAGCCTCCTGAGTAGCTGGGACTACAGGCGCGTGCCACCATGCCCGGCTAATTTTTTGTATTTTTAGTAGAGACGGGGTTTCACCATGTTGACCAGGCTGGTCTCGATCTCTTGACCTTGTGATCCACGTGCCTCGGCCTCCCAAAGTGCTGGGATTACAGGCTTGAGCCACCGTGCCCGGCCAGCCACGCAACTCTTTTGGAGGACATTAGAGTTCTTGGCTAAGTTGTCTGTGTTTTATAACTGCCTTCATTCTTATTTGTATTCTTTCGTTTCTCTAATCACAGGATCATTCCCTTCCTCTTTCTGATCTAAAAAATGATCAACTTTCTGGAAATTTAGGGGACTCAGCCAATACTGCCCAGATTCTCCTTCTTCAGCTTTCAGAGTTACAAAATGACTTATGACCTCTTTGCAAGGTTGCTATCAGCTCTGCTGTACAAAATAATATGTCCTTGGTCAAAATTTACATTTTGTGCCTCTCATTAAAGATCTGTTTGTTTGCCTGCGTCATCTCTGGAGGCCTAGCCCATCTGCAATGCCACCGCCTAGAATGGGACACAGCTGTTTAACTGAACTGATTTATTCTTAGGACTAAGAGACTGATTCAAGAAGATCCAGAATGATATATTTAAATTTGCCCATTTTTGCTTATCCCAATTTGTTTTTTTCCACTCCTTTGCCTATCTTTATCTCTGCAGCCTATCACCCAAATCTCTGCAAAGCTATCAACTTGGCTTTTCAGATGTGAAACTTTTTCAAGTTTCAAAGTGAGGACTGAAGGAAATAAAAATATTTCACCCCAAAATATACTTCTTTGGCATATTTTGAGATGGCTGTTCAGAGAGCCAACAAATAGAAGTCACCCTGCAGAGCTGTCTTTTGTGGGGGAGATTTGCATCTGTAGAGAATCTGCATTGACAAAGGCAGAGGAAGGCTTTCTCTGAGGTCTTCTCCTGTCTGATCAAGGAAAGTTTATCTGAGAGTCTGACACCTTTAAAGATCTGAAAGCAATATCTGCCATCTACAGGCAGGGCAGGGAGAGCCCCAGTGGGAATGGGCCCTCCATGTCATGCTAAGGAACTTGGATTTGGCCCAAAGGGAAGTCCAAGTTCCTTAGTGTGACATGGACTTTTAAGCAGAAGAATGATGCGGACATGTTCAGATGTTAAAAAGAACATCCTGCAATGGGTAGGAAAGATGAGAGGGATCAAAACTAGAAGCAGGAAATTAGTTAGAGCATTGGAGGAAATTAGGTTGAGGGGTGATGAAGACCTGAAATAGGCAGAAGCAGTGGGAATGGAAAGAAGGGACAATCAGGACATAAAAGTCACAGTGATACATTCCAAACTTAGTTTCATAAGTGGCTTCTGAGATCAGCTGGTGGTGGGTATTTGGTGTGCAATCAGCAAAAAGGAGTTTAGGGCCCAGTCTATGCTCAGTTGAAAAGGATGATGGGCCAGGCACAGTGGCTCACACCTGGAATCCCAGCACTTTGGGAGGCTAAGGCAGGCAGATCACCTGAGGTCAAGATCACTCAAGGTTAGAAGTTTGAGACCAGCCTGTCTAGCATGGTGAAACCCAACTAAAAATACAAAAAATTTTAGCCAGATGTGGTTGTTCATGCCAGTTACTTGGGAGGCTGAAAGGCATGAGAATCACTTGAACCTGGAAAGTGGAGGCTGCAGTAAGCTGAGATCATGCTGTAGCACTGTAGCCTGGGCAACAGAGCAAAACTCTGTCAAAAAAAAAAATAATAAAGAATGATGTGTTAGTATTGTCTGCTAGGGACACAGAATGGGGGAATATTGGCACATGACTGGTATTTAACATTCCCATTCTCTGGCAGAAGAAGCATTAAAATAACCTGTGTTTCAACAAGTACACATTGTGTGAGTCTATGAAGATCTAGAACAGATAAAAATCATTCATGGTGGTAGAAGGCAGAATAGTGGTTTCCTGGAGGTGGGCATGTGGGTAGGTGATTCAAAGAGAAGGAATAGGAGAGAGATTTTCCAAGCCTGGAAGAATTCTATATTTGATCTGGGTGGTGATTACACAGATGTGTACATACCTAAACATTCATTGTGCTAAATACCCTTAAGATTTGTGATCGTTATTGTATGAATGTCATACCTCAGTAAAAACAAGTATGTTAAGAAGCCAGCAGAAAAATTAAAAAAAAAAAAAGGAAAAGAAAAAAAGACATGAAAAAATGGAAAACAAACAAAAAAGAGTGGGGAAAATATTCCTTCCATGATCCCCTGTGTGGCTAAGGAACTGTGCTAAGATTAAACATACAAGTAAACATTTTCCCACAATTTGTCTTTATACAAAGGACAGTCACCTGAAGCCAAGGCATGCTTCTAGATCTACTCAGCTCCCTATACACTTTGGCCACTTCTTTGATAATCTTGTCCTTTTTTGTGGAAGAGAAGACATAGATTATGATGACTTGGCCCCGAGTACAGCTGGCTGCTTGTAAGGTGTTCGTACTCCAGGTCTGTCACTTCCTGGATGCTGTGAGAGCTACATGGGCACGTGTCCCCTGTGTCCCTGCACAATGTTCTCCTTAGGACCATGGGACAAACCAACTGGGAAGCAAACCAGGTATCCTTGCTTTCCATGGGAAGAGGAACCCTAGAAATGTAATGGCTGGAAATCACATTAAAGAAATGAAAGGACAGAAAGGACATCCCTGGATTACAAGTGATTGCTTTAGTAAAGCATTGACCTTTAATTCTGGACAGACAGAATTCCCAACAGCCAGAATGAAAATCAGAAAGCTAAATTTGGATTCGTAATCTGTCACTCTTTTTTTTTTTTTTTTTGTGAGACGGAGTTTTTGCTCTATTGCCCAGGCTAGAGTACCATGGCACAATCTCGGCTCACTGTAATCTCTTCCACCTGGGTTCAAGCGATTCTCCCACCTCAGCCTCCCAAGTAGCTGAGATTACAAGCACCCATCATCATGCCCAGGTAATTTTTGTATTTTTGTAGAGATGGGGCTTCACATGTTGCCCAGGCTGGTCTTGAACTCCCGACCTCAAGTGATCTGCTCCCACCTTGGCCTCCCAGAGTGCTGGGATTACAGGTATGAGCCACCATGCCCGGCCTATCACTTACTCTTAATGTGATTGTAAATATCTTCTCACTTCTTTGTGCCTCAGTATTAATATCTATTATGTAAGGGTAGGGTTGTGTTTCAACAAAACTTCCAGGGCGTTGTGAAGCATATAAAACTAAACTCTCATGAATTTTAATTCGCTTAAAGAATTTTATGCGATGCTGAAATTTTTTTAAAAATGTAATATTTTAATTAGGTCATTTAGGACTGGCATTTCTAGGTATCTAGAAGAGTACATTTTATTTATTTTTATTTTTTAATGCAGAGATGAGGTCTTGCTTTGTTGCCCAGGCTGGGCTCATATTTTACCTTGAGCAATCCTCCCACCTTGGTCTTCCAAAGTGCTGGGATTACAGGCATGAGCTACTGTGCCTGGCCAGGAGTACATTTTAGTATCATTAAAATATTCACTGTTGATTTCAGTATTATTTATTTATTTATTTATTTTTGAGACAGATTCTTGCTCTTGTCACCCAGGCTGGAGTGCAGTGGAGTGATCTTGGCTCACTGCAACTCCCGCCTCCCAAGTTCAAGCGATTCTCCTGCCTTAACCTCCCAAGTAGCTGGGATTACAGGTATGTGCCATCACGCCAGGCTAACTTCACTATTTTTAGGAGAGACAGGGTTTCACCATATTGGCCAGGGTGGTCTCAAACTCCTGACCTCAAGTGATCTGCTTGCCTTGGCCTTCTAAAGTGCTGGGTGTTTTCAGTTTCTTTACCCTTAACTGAGTGCTGCGGACTCAATGTGTCCCCCCAAAACTTTTATATTGATGTTCCAAACCTCAATGTATTTGGAGATAGGGCCTTTATGGAGGTAATCAAGGTTAAATTATGTTGTGAGGGTGAGATCCTCATCTGATAAGATTAGTGTCATTCTAAGAAGAGGACACCAGGGAGCTGGATTTGCTGCCTGCCACGTGAGGACACAGCAATAAGATGGCCATCCACAAGCCGGGAAGAGAGCCTTCATCAGGCACTAATGCTATAGACCAGGCGTCCCCAAACTTTTTACACAGGGGGCCAGTTCACTGTCCCTCAGACCATTGGAGGGCCGCCACATACTGTGCTCCTCTCACTGACCACCAGTGAAAGAGGTGCCCCTTCCTGAAGTGCGGCGGGGGGCCGGATAAATGGCCTAAGGGGGCCGCAGTTTGGGGACGCCTGCTATAGACCTTGATCACGGACTTCCAGCTTCCAGAACTGTGAGAAAATTAATTTCTGTCATTTAAGTCCCCTGGGCTCTGGTAGTTTGTTAAAACAGCTGAAGCAAACAAATGCACTAAGCAACTTAGTGTGATAAATGACCAGCTGTGTTTGTTGAAGTCATGCTTTTTGAAATGTCTTGATGTCTTTCCTTCGTAGAAACACATTTCTATTAAACAATGATAATTTACAGTACCCACTTGGCATAAGAAAACCCATGCATGCAAATACAATACATTATTTCACCATTTGCCTTAATGCCCCACCAGACCTATTTTCAATATATTTTTTTCCTTTTTCAGCATGATGTGTATTAGTGAATTTAGATGCAGGCTAACTTAGAAATGGATCTCTCATGGAAAGACAAACACATAATATCAGTAGAATATTGTTTCTTTGAAATGCCCAGAATAGTATATTTTGAGTTATGGTGAAAGTTTACATATGTGTGTTGGTATGCACATATAATGGAGTAGTTCATATATTCATAAAAATATGAAGAATAATATAACACACTCATGCACACCACCCAGCTTTATCAAATCTTAATTTTTTATTCCATTTGCTAAGCATGTTTATAATTTTTCCATTGTTACAATTTCAGACACAGCTGAAAGCCCCAAAGACTGCTGCCTGATTTCAATGTTTTACCCTAATTTTGGTGTATGTCATTCTCATGTATGTCATATAAATGTGTAATAACCCATAATCTATTAGGACTAGGATTTTTATTTGCAAGCAACAGAAACAAACTGGTTAATTTAAGCGAGCTAAAAGGAGTGTATTAAGGAACTTGGAAGACCTTTGCAAGAGTGGAAGACTCGGGTTCAGTGTGTCCACTGTCAGGGAAAATGTCCTTAATTATGCTGCAGAATGTGTCCAATAGCAACACCACAGCCATGGCTGGTGGGTAAACCCTATGACTTGCACTGTTGGTCCTCCTGACCCAGAACACTGCTGCCGGAACCACGGCCATTACAGCCACTAGAAACCAAGTGGAGCCACTGCCCTTCCTTCCAGGAAGTCCAGGCAGCCCCTGCAGCTGTATGAGAGTCTGCGGCAGGCACATCTGATCTGTGAAGCCTGAGTCATATGCCTGGGTCCTAGCTGCAGGAGAAACTGGGAAATCAAGAATCTGGGATTGGGTGTGGTGTCTCATGCCTGTAATCCCAGCACTTTGGGAGGCTGAGGTGGCTGGATCACTTGAGGTTGGGAGTTCGAAACCAGCCTGGCCACCATGGTGAAGCCCCGTCTCTATTAAAAATACAAAGAAATTAGCTGGGCATGGTGGTGCATGCCTGTCATCCCAGCTACTTGGGAGGCTGAGGCAGGAGAGTTGCTTGAACCTGGGAGGTAGAGGTTGCAGTGAGCCAAGACTGTGCCACTGTATTCCAGCCTGGGCGACACAGCGAGGCTCTGTCTCGAAAAAAAAAAAAAAACAGAGAATCTGGTATTTTGGGGTTCTATTATGGGAGGGGACTCTGCCTCAGCAGGTAGGGGAATCCACAAACTTAGGAGGGAGGTGTAGATGTTGCATAAGAGCCAATGGCAGTTGTCCACAACAAACAACTGATACATTCTCTTGTTGATGGACATTTACATAATTTCCTATTTTTTACTGCAACAAACTGCTGCAGTGAAATTTTTGCACATTTCCTATGGCGTAGAATTTCTCTGGATTATTTGTATCTTCAACTTTACGAGATATTGCCATATTGTTCAGCAAGGGGTCTATTTGCCAATCATATGTTTTGCTAACTTTGTCTCCATCTGTGGCTTGTCTTTTCCTTCTGCTTATGGCGTCCTCTTTTATACAAAAGATTTTTATTTTAATATAGTTAAACTAGTTAATCCTGTTTCTTATGTTTGTGTTTTTTTGGTGTGCATTTGGTTTGTTTTTTTTTTTTTTGAGACGGAGTTTCACTCTTGTTACCCAGGCTGGAGTGCAATGGCGCAATCTCGGCTCACCGCAACCTCCGCCTCCTAGGTTCAAGCAATTCTCCTGCCTCAGCCTCCTGAGTAGCTGGGATGACAGGCACGCGCCACCATGCCCAGCTACTTTTTTGTATTTTTAGTAGAGACGGGGTTTCACCATGTTGACCAGGATGGTCTCGATCTCTTGACCTTGTGATCCACCTGCCTCGGCCTCCCAAAGTGCTGGGATTACAGGCTTGAGCCACCACGCCCGGCCTGCATTTGGTTTAAGAATTTCTTTTCAGCCAGGGACGGTGGTTCACACATATAATCCCAGCACTTTGGGAGGCTGAGGTGGGTGAATCACTTGAGGTCAGGGGTTTGAGACCAGCCTGGTCAACATGGTGAAACCCTGTTCTACTAAAAATACAAAAATTAGCTGGGTGTGGTGATGTGCACCTGTAATCCCACCTACTTGGGAGGCTGAGGCAGGAGAATCACCTGAACCTGGCAGGTGGAGGTTGCAATGAGCCGAGATTGTGCCACTGCACTCGAGCCTGGGTGCCAAGAGCGAAACTCCATTCCCCCACAAAAAGCATTTATTTTCTACCTGAAAGTGATGAAAAATAATTCTCCTGTTGTTTTCTTCTAAATGTTTTATTATTTGGCTTTTCATGGTTAGCTCTTTACCTGGTGTTCATTATGGAAAGCAGGAATCTAAGATTATCAGTTGTCCCAGCACCACTGATTGAATAATCCATTCCTCACTGGTTTGTAATTCCGTCTCTGTTGTGTACCACGTTTCCCTGTGTGCCTGGGTCGGTCAGGTCTTTCTATTTCTGTTCCATTGGTCTATTTAACTAACCTGGTGCCAATACTACAATATTTTAGTTACTATCACTTCATAAAAACCTTAACATCTGGTAAAACGAGTCCTCCACTTGCCCCTCTTTGAAATGTATTAATGTGATTTCCAGAGTTAGCTATTTTATATCCTGAAAGCACAATGACTAAAAAAAAGAAAAGAAAAAGAACCTTCAGAGTGTGTCGTTTGGTATAAAACATGGGTAGGCCATAAAAAGTAGCAAGAGAATCAACAACACTTTCTCCAATGGCTGGGTGGCTGCAGAGCTGAGAGCCAGAGGCAGGGATTCATATCAAATAAATCAGATACATTTGAATTAAAGCTCTGATCTCCACCCTATTAGAACAGGTTTCTCAAACTCCCAGTTTTCAGTGGCACTCTTCTCGTTTTCAATGACCACCGACTCCTCCATTTCTACCCATGGCAGGTAAACAGCGTGGCAACGTCAGGGCCCTGGAGCGGCATTCTGAACGTCCCTGGTTCTTATGTGTCTGTGAAATTAGTAAAAGTCAAGCTTAAAGCTACAATCCTCTACTTCTGCTCAAAAAGGCATTTTAAGTTCTTGCTTTGAGCAAATCTTCTAATCTCCTGCCTCAAACACATCACAATGAGAGGCAAAAGAGAAAATGAGGCAATCTAAAGGACAAAGCTGCACTCCACACCGAGATGAGCACCCTGTGCATGGAAGCCCAATCAACAGACTAGTGGGGCTGAAGCCACAAGCTTGCTTGGCTCTAGGTCTAGAAGCAGCAAAAGCAGAATTTAGCTCTTTTGTGGGAAAACAGACTAAAATAAAATGCCCCTCTGCAGGCTGAAGAGCAGGGTCAGGGGATGTTGCCTGTTTTGCCTCTTGAATCCAAGAACCAGGGTAGGGCTTCCAGCACTCCGCATGAGGCTAGAGCAGCTGCTGTCTGCTCCTACTTGGCCACAGCTCACAGGATGCTTTTTGACCAGGCAGGTGAGAGAACACAGCCACGGCCGCCCAACCAGGACTAAGCTAAACTGCTTGCTGGCCTGGAGACTGGATCTACAATAGTCCTAATATTCATGAAGTGCAATACCCAAGCCACCAGTATTAGACCTGGTTCAACCACTAAATGGGAAGAGATGCTCATCTGCACATACACACCCACACCCACACTCACCGAGAGCAAGAGAGAAAGAGAAAGGAAAAACCTTCCACTCAAGGTGAGCCCAGAATCCAAAATTCCAAAACATACAGAGAGAGCTTTTTTTTTTTTTTTTTTGAGACAGAGTCTCACTCTGTTGCCCAGGCTGGAGTGCAGTGGCACGATCTCAGCTCACTGCAACCTCTGCCTCCCAGGTTCAAGCGATTCTCCTGCCTCAGTCTCTCAAGTAGTTGGGACTACAAGCACTCACCACCACACCAGGCTAATTTTTGTGTGTTTAGTAGGTTGAGACAGGGTTCGCCATGTTGGCCAGGCTGGTCTCGAACTCCCGACATAGGTGATCCACCCACCTGGGCCTCCCAGAGTGCTAGGATTACAGACGTCTGACACCATGCCAGCTAATTTTTGTATGTTTAGAAGAGATAGGGTTTGGCCATGTTGGCCAGCTGGTCTCGAACTCCTGACCTTAAGTCATGGCACCATCTTAGCTCACTGAACCTCTGCCTCCCAGTTTCAGGTGATTCTCTTACCTCAGCCTTCTGAGTTGCTGAGATTATAGGCATGTGCCACCACGCCCAGCTAATTTTTGTATTTTTAGTAGAGATGGTGTTTCACCATGTTGACCAGGGTGGTCTTGAATTCCTGACCTCGTGATCTGCCCACCTCGGCTTCCTGAAGTGCTAGGATTACAGGAATGAACCACTGTTTAGGATTTAAAAATGTATGTTTAGAATCCTAAAGGTAAAAAACAACTAAATACATTTACTGAAAAAAAGGATTAAGAGACTTAGTTATCATAGGATGGATTAAATACTCAGGTTTACTTTAACTCCTTGCTAATATCTTACTGTCGAGACTATAAAAGGGTAATAAAGGTGCAAACCTATGAGGCCTATTGTATCATTGTTATATGAGTAAGGATGCCTTTCTTTGGTTGCAAATAATGCAACTCAAACTGGCTTAGTAAGGACACTTATGGGCTCCCACAATTGGGAGTGTAAAGGCAGGGCTTTGGGGATGGCAATGCCCAGGGGCTCCAAATCCATCCCTCTCATCTTCTGTGTCAGCTTCTTCTGCAGGTAGGTGACAGATGGCCAATCAGCTCCAGGTCTCACGCCTACGCAGAACAACCATTATAGGGGAGAGTGGCTTCTGACCCCAGCATTCCAAACCAAAAGCCTGGGATTCACTATATCTTGTGTCACATGCTCACCCCCAACCCCACTTGCCAGATACATGAACATTCTCAATTGCCTTAAATCAAGCAGGGCTCATCCCTGGAGCTTTGGCTGGGGTCAGCTGCCCTCGAGGCACCTGGGTGTTTGAGGGAATGAGCAGACACTAAATAAACCCAGGGTTCTATGAGGAAGGACGAAGATGGAAATGACTCCAGGTATTCAATGAAAAATATTCACTCAATGCTGTATGTGGAAATTATTTTTTAAATGTTGGCTAGGTATGGCGGTTCATGCCTATAATCACAGCACTTTCGGAGGCTGAGGTGGGAAGATCACTTGAGATCAAGAGTTTAAGACCAACCTGGATAACATAGCAAGACCCTGTCTCTAAAAAAAATAAAAAAATTAGCCAGGCTTGGTGGTGCATGCCTCTAGTCCCAGCTACTTGGGAAGCTGGGGTGGGAGGATTTCTTGAGCCCAGGAGTTTGAGCATGCAGTAAGCTATGATTGTGCCACTGTACTCTGGCCTGGTGACAGAGTGAGACCATCTCTAAAAGAGAAACAAGTATTTACCAATGTCACCACAAATATTATGATTTTAAATGTGCACTTTCTGCAAAAATTAGAAACGAAGCATAAAAAGTTAGGAAAGGGATATATTAATACTAGTTCACTTGTAAATTGTTATTTCATAAAACATCATAGTAGGTAAAACTCTCTGATACCCTGCTTCTGTGTTGCCTTACACTATGAGTGATTTTATTTCTTTTGTCAAATAGGACTTATGTAGATAGTGCTCAAAGTAAGTTCTTTGACTGGATATCACTTTTAATTTACAGTCTGCTCTAGCCTTATCAAAAAACCTGCACAGTGTTACAGAGACACTATTTTTCTTTATTCACATTTTTATCAGTAGCAAAAGGGCTTTAAAAATAATTCTGTCCTTATTCTTAGAAGCATGCTGCATACTTCAGTGCTGGGATGGATGGTTCTGGAAATGAAGGGATGTTTACACTTGCCGCAGTATTTCAGTACCATAAATGGTGACTGTGAATCATTACAAAAATGCAGCAACTTGCTTGTGTCTAAAAGGAGCAATTGGAACTAGAAAATGTGACTCCAAAGGGACCTCGTAGGTTTGTGAATTGATCTGTAGCTAAACCTTAAAGTGCTTCTGTTCATTGCCCTCAGCATTTCAAGACATCTAAATACTACCATACAACCAGCATTTTCCTGTGCACTGACTTCTTATGTGAAAACAGTTACTGAGTTGGTAAAAAATATAAATTTTAAAGTTTGGATGAAAGCATTTTTGGTTTGTTTACTGCTCTTCTCAGCTTTATTCAATAAACTGGCATTTTGAAGGTTGTATCGGCAACTTTAAATGTGCATCATGGTGGAAGGTGCTGACTTTATAGGAAGGGAATGGAAAGACAAAATTACCGTGAGGAGGACCCATAGACCACGTGCTAAAAAGAAATTGGCTCAGCCCTCCACGAATTGGGTTTGTTGGGTTAGTTAAAATAGAAGTAAATTTTTTTTATTCATTTTTTTTTTGAGACGAAGTCTGGCTCTGTCGCCCAGGCTAGAGTACAATGGCGCGATCTCGGCTCACCACAGCCTCTGTGTCCCATGTTCAAGTGATTCTCTTGATTCAGCCTCCCGAGTAGCTGGGACTACAGGCATGTGCCATCATACCCGGCTAATTTTTTTGTATTCTTAGTAGAGATGGAGTTTCACCGTGTTAACCAGGATGGTCTCAATTTCCTGACCTTGTGACCCACCCACCTCGACCTCCCAAAGTTCTGGGATTACAGGTGTGAGCCACTGCACCAGGTCCGAAGTAAACATTTTTTAAAAGTTAGGGAAATTAACAAGCCTCTCCAAATACCCACAGGTAGAGGAAATCTCACTATGTTTCTTAGACACATAATAAAGCAGCATATATCTCTCACTTAGAGGTGGAATATAACATTAATGATCTTGTGTTGAGGAGTTGCAGATTGGTCAATATAATGCCAAAAACTTGACAAGTTTGTCTTATTTCATACTTACACAACCTTGTGAAGTAGGTATTATTATTGTTCTTTTTACACATAAAGAAACAGAAGCTTATTCTGCAATTTTAGAGGAAGTTAAAAAAAAAAAAAAAGAAGAAGAAGAAAGAAAGAAACAGAGACCAGGCACGGTGGCCCATGCCTGTAATCCCAACACTTTGGGAGGCCAAGGCAGGTAGATCACCTGAGGTCAGGAGTTAGTGACCAGCCTAGCTAGCATGGTGAAACCCTGTCTCTATTAAATACAAAATATTAGCTAGGTGTGGTGGTGCATGCCTGTAATCCCAGCTACTCAGGAGGCTGAGGCAGGAGAATCCCTTGAACCCAGAAGGCAGAGGTTGCAGTGAGCCAAGATTGCACCATTGCACTCCAGCCTGGGCAACAAGAGTGAAACTCCATCTCAAAAAAAAAAATGATTAAGATGGTAAATTTTATGTTGTGTATATCTGACTACAATAAAAAGGGGGGAGAGAAAGCCATTTCCCTCCACCAAGGAGCTTAGTCAGTGAAGAACTGGTTGGTTAACAATTACCAAACAGCACAGCAGCTGTGTTAGATGCAAGTAGAATGCTACCAGAGCGTAAGTAGGAAATTTAATGTTTGTGATGTTGACTTTCTATTTAGCAGAAGTTTCTAAGAAGTACATCATGAAGATAGCAGATCCAAATGGCCGATTAGGAGCAGCTCAGGATTGCAGCTCCCAGTGAAAGCACAGAGGGTGAGTGGACGCTGCATTTCCAGATGGATTTTTATTTCCCACAGACCAGGAGATTCCCAGGCAGAGGAGCCCCATGGGTCGCCAGCGTGCCTGCTTTGGCTGGCGCTGCAGGTCTCCACACAAAATACACAGGTCTAGGCATCGTTTTAGCTGGTGATTGGAGCTCCTGGGAGAGAGTCACCCATTCAACTGATAAAAAAAGAGGACTGAAATAGAGCCAGGCCAGGGGATTCCCAGGCAAAAAAGCACCACTAATCTCAGCGCGGCTGTTTCAGCTGGCACAGTGGGTCATTGCACGGGAAATCACACAGATCCTGGCACCTTTTCAACAGGTGACTGGAACACCTGGGAGACAGAGTTGCCTGTTCAACTGGAAAAAAAAGGGGGAGGGGGTCTGAGGCAGGGAACCAGGTGATTGGGCTTGGCTGCTCCCACCCCCACAAAAAAGCAGCAATCTGAAATGCTCTGGATTAAGAGTTTCACAGCAACTACAGCTGAATCTGGGATGGTCCAGCTCTGTGGGGGAGGGTCGTCTGCCATTACTGAGGCAGTCCACCACTACGGAGGTAGTCCGCCATTGCTGAGGCAGCCTGCCATCGTGGAGGTAGCCCACCATTACAGAGAGAGTCTGCCATTACAGAGGTAGGCCGCCATTGCTGAGGCAGTTCTAACTATACCCCTATAAAAAGGATGCAGGGAAGTTCACACAGCAGCTGGGCAGAGCCCACAGCAGCTCAGCAAAGCCTCTGCAGGCAGACTGACTAGCTGCCTCCTCGCTGGGCAGAAAAGCCCTGAAAAAAGGCAGCAACACGACAGTAACTTATAAATAAAGCCCTAACTCCCCGGGACAGAGCACCTGGGGAAAAAAAGGTGTTTATGAGTTCTGCTGCAGCAGACTTAAACGTACCTGCTCAGCAGCTCTGAATGAACAACGGAGCTCACAGCCCAGCACTTGAGCTCCTATAAAGGGCAGACTGTCTCCTCAAGCAGCTCCATGAATGCTGTATATCCAAAGAGTCACCTCATAAAGAAGAGCTCAGACTGACATCTGGCGGGTATCCTTCTGAGACAAAGATAGCAGAAGAAGAAACTGGCAGCAACCCTTACTGTTCTGCAGCTGCTGCAGGTGATTCCCAGGCAAGCAGGGCCTGGAGTGGACCTCAGCAGTCCTACAGCAGAGGGGCCTGACAGTTAGAAGGAAAACTAAGAAACAGAAAGAAATAATTTCATAATCAACAAACTGGACGTTCACTCAGAGACCCAATCTGAAAGTCAACAACTACAAAGACAACAGGTGGATAAATCCACAGAGATCCGAAGAAACCAGCGCAGAAAGGATGAAAACACCCAAAACCAGAACGTCTCTCCTCTTACAAGGGATCACAACTCCTCACCAGCAAGGGAACGCAGCCGGATGGAGAGAATGGTGATCATTAAAAAATCTGGAGACAACAGATGCTGGAGAGGATGTGGAGAAATAGGAACACTTTTACACTGTTGGTGGGAGTGTACATTAGTTCAACCATTGTGGAAGACAGTGTGGCAATTCCTCAAGGACCTAGAAGTAGTAATTCCATTTGACCCAGCAATCTGATTACTGGGTATATAGCCAAAGGATTATAAATCATTCTACTATAAGGACACATGCACACGAATGTTCATTACAGCACTGTTTACAATAGCAAAGACCTGGAACCAACCCAAATGCCCATCGAGGATAGACTGGACAGGGAAAATGTCGCACATATACACCATGGAATACTACGCAGCCATAAAAAGTGATGAGTTTGTGGCCTTTGTAGGGACATAGGGACACAGATGAACCTGGAAACTATCATTCTCAGCAAACTGACACAAGAACAGAAAATCAAACACTGCATGTTCTCACTCATAGGTGGGTGTTGAACAATGAGAACACATGGACACAGGGATGGGAGCATCACACACTGGGGTCTGTTGGGGAGGAAATCGGGGAGGGACAGCGGGGGGTGGGGAGTTGGGTAGAGATAGCATGGGGAGAATTGCCCGATATAGGTGAAGGGGAGGAAGGCAGCAAATCACACTGCCATGTGTGTTCCTATGCAACAATCTTGCATGTTCTTCACATGTACCCCAAAACCTAAAATGCAATAAAAATAAAATAAAATAATAAAAAATTTTTAAAAAGCCTACATCCTTACACTGCCAAAAAAAAAAAAAAAAAAAGCAAGAAGTACATCATGAAGACATTAGATTTTAAAGTTGTTGTAATGAGTAGTATGTGTGATCTTTTCACAACATATTGGGTATATAGTTATTTAGCTAACGTGACTAGAAAAATTGTTGATAATTTAGTTTTATATATATTCATTTTTATATATTCACAGTTATATGGATATTTACATACTTACATATAGAATTAGGTATGACTGTATACTTAACTCATTGTTCAAGTGTAATTTGCATAAGTTTGGCATGTTACAGCAGAGCCAGAGGAAAGTGTGCAGAAACCAGGAAGAATGTGAAGAGATCACAGGATTCGATGACCCATGAAGAGATTATTGAAGTTGGAAAGAGGGATAGTTTTGAGGAATTTGGTCTACAGAAATCAGGCAATAAAAGTCGAGATTTTATCTTAAATTCTGGAAAAATCAACCACATCTGAAGGGCAGGGACTTGAACTTCCTTATCACAATGAATTCAAAGAAGACTCAGAGAACCCATTTGTGGCATTGATAAAAATCACTAAAAAAAATGTGTATTTTAGTTCCTGAGTCTCAGCCTCCAAAATCTGGTGAATAAATAAACTTCAGAAAAGTTTAAAATTTAAGTAGAGAGATAAATTAATCCCACAATATTAAAACTTTAATATATATGAATAAATTTTGAGTTATGAGATAATCTTGTATATTTATTATTTTTAAATATTAAATATTAAATATTAAAGAGATTTCAGTAAGTAAGAGAATGTGAGAGATTTCCTTTGGGCTTTCAACTTAAATTTGAGTAAACTGATTTTAGATTTGTGATTATTAAGCTTAAAAGTTTAAGATCGTTTGACTCAATTTAAATATATATATATATATATATATATATATATATATATATATATAAAATTGGAATATTTAAGTGAACTTGAGATTCCTCCAAATTTAATTTGTTTGCTTTTACAAGTTAAGAACTTGAGAATGTTTTGCTTGTTAGGGTTATAAATATTTAAAGAGGAAGAACTTAAAAGGGAACAAAATATATTCAAATTATAAATGCACTTTACAATATATAAAGGGAGCCAGGTGCAGTGGCTCACACCTATAACCCCAGCATTTTGAGAGGCTGAAGTGAGAGGACTGCTTGAGCCCAAGAGCTGGAGGCCAGGTTGGGTGTGGTGGCTCATGCCTGAAATCCCAGCACTTTGGGAGGCAGAGGCAGGCTGGTCACCTGAGGTCAAGACCGGCTGGCCAACATGGTGAAACCCTGTCTCCACTAAAAATACAAATATTAGCCAAGCCTGGTGGCAGGTAATCCCAGCTACTCAGGAGGCTGAGGCAGGAGAATCACTTCAGCCTAGGAGGCAGAGGTTGCTGTGAGCTGAGATTGCCCCACTGCATACAGCCCTGGGTGACAGAGTGAGACTCTGTTTCCCCAAAAAAAGAGTTGGTTGGAGACCAGCCTGGGCAACACAGTGAGACCCCATCTTCTACACACACACGCACACACCACAAATACAAATATATATATAAAGTGTTGTTATTCATTAAACCGTATGAGTCTAATTTTTATCGAAAGTTTAATCGGCTCAATTTGAGTTAAGCAAACATTTATCAAGGAAAAGGTAAAGACAATTGTTATCTTAGTAGAGTTTATAGATAGAATAAATAATTTTTTAAAATTTTTTTATTTTTATTTTTATTTTCGAGACAGTCTTGCTCTGTCGTCAGGCTGGACTGCTGTGGCGCAGTCTCAGCTCACTGCAATCCCCACCTCCCAGGTTCAAGTAATTCTCCTCCCTCAGCCTCCGAAGTAGCTGGGATTAGGGGCATGCACCACTAAACCCAGCTAATTTTTGTATTTTTAGTAGAGACAGGGTTGTACCATGTTGGCTAGGATAGTCTTGATCTCCTGACCTCATGATCTGCCCACCTCAGCCTCCTAAAGTGTTGGGATTACAGGTGTGAGCCAACGCACCCAACCTAATAGATTTTTAATGGCCTTGAAACTTAGTGAAGAGTGGATTTTTAATGGGTTTCTAATAAAATAAATTTTGCTTTTAAAACCAAAGCGATTACACTTTCTGTGCACAAAAATGTCTTTAACATTAAAAACCTGCACACTGGCACTGCACTTTTTAAAGCCTCTCCCTGTTACATGTTTACTGAATTGGTTAATTATAATCAAAGTAAATCATTGAGAGGCTTTCTTGTAATATTTTGTCAATTTAATAGAGTGAAATTGACAGAAAATTCCCCCTGTATTTCTAAAAAACACAATTTGCTATCAAAGAGAGACAATAAATTGAGGTAACAAGATGTGCAATTTTGCAGGTGTGACCACTATCTGTGAGAAATAAATCTTTAAATAATATAAAGGCAAAAGGAGAAAGAAGTTTTTCCCCCAAAATGATTAGTAATTGCACATATTAGGTCCAAAAAATTAATATATGAACCCCCCCAAATTCCTGAAACATGACTATCTCCCTCCACAGGTGCATGGGCCCTGTAGGCATTTTGTTTTTTGTTTTTGAGTTTGTGTAATTAACAGACTGAGGCAGAAAGCTAAAGAGGTAGCACTTATAAAAAGAGACATGAATAAAATAACAGAAAACAACTGCACTTTTTTTGTCTATACCACTTCAACAAATAAGAACTCATTATCAGATGATTTGGCAACATCCTTCAGTACTCTCTAGTTCATGTCTCTTCACATATATGCAAAATTTCATTTTTCACCTTTTTTTTGCGTGTGGTGGGGGGAAGCAGGGTCTCACTCCCTCAGGCTGGAGTGCAGTGGCACAGTCTTGGCTCACTCCAACTTTCACTGCCTGGGCTTAAGCAGTTCGCCCACCTCAGCCTCCCAAGTAATTGGAAGCACAGGTGCTGGCCACCACACCCACCTAATTTTTTTTCTTTTCCTGGTTGCAGTCTCACTATATTATCAGGCTGGTCTCAAACTCCTGAGCTAGAGTGATCTGCCAGCCTTGGCCTCCCAAAGTGCTGAGATTACATGTGTGAGTCACCGCACCCAGCTTCAGTTTTCACATTTGTTGCACAAAGTGTGTCTATGTGTCTAGTCTATGGATCTCTTCTACCTGGCCCTTCACTGAGTCTGCACTTTCCTGAAGTGTTTTTTAGTTTATTAACTTTTTGGAGGTATAATTTACACATAAATGACCACACCTTTTTTTTTTTTTTGGATGGAGTCTTGCACAGTCACCAGGCTGTAGTGCAATGGCACAATCTTGGCTCACTGCAACCTCCACCTCCTGGGTTTAAGCGATTCTCATGCCTCAGCCTCCCAAGTAGCTGGGACTACAGGCAGGTGCCACAATGCCCAACTAATTTTTTGTATTTTTAGCAGAGACAGTGTTTCACCATGTTGGCCAGGATGGTCTCGATCTCTTGATCTCATGATCCGCCTACATCAGCCTCCCAAAATGCTGGGATTATAGGCATGAGCCACCGTGCCAGGCCCAATGATCACACATTTTAAAGTGTGTCATTCAGGCCAGGCGTGGTGGCTCATGCCTGTAATCCCAACAGTTTGGGAGGCTGAGGCAGGAGGATGTTTGAGCCCAGGGGTTTGAGTCTGCGGTGAGCTATGATGGCATCACTGCATTCCTGCCTGGGTGACAGAGTGAGACCCCATCTCTAAATATAACAAAATAAAAAATAATACACTGTATCGTTTGGTAAAATATTGACCCCTTAAGGGTAAGCACCACATGATCAAGATTTAGAACCCTTCCATCAGCCTCTAAACTTTCCTCCTTCCCCTTTGCAAGAGCCTCCGCTTTGGCCCCAGAGTCCTTCCTAGAGTTTCAGATAACTGGAATCATACCATACATACTCATTCATGTCTGGCTTCTTTTGTTCAGCATGTTTTTGAAATGTATCTGTTTTTGTGTAGTGGTTTATTCCTTTTTATTGGTGCATGATATTCCATTGTATGCATGTATTTTGTGTATCCATTTACCAGCTGATGGATATTTGGATTGTTTCCAGTTTAGGGTATTATGAATAAAGCTGCTATCAACATTCACTTAGAAGTCTGAAAATAAGTGTCCAGCTTGAGTAAATAAATACGTAGGAGTGGAATTGCTGGGTCACATGGAATTGCTGGTAGGTGTAAGTTTAAGTTTATAAAGTGCCAGAATGTTCTCCTATTGCCATAACATGTTCTGTTCCCACCAGTAGCGCATGAAAGTGCCAGCTGTTTCACATCTTTGCCAACATTCGGTATTGCTAGTCTTTTACTTACAGCCATTCTAATTGAGGTAGTAGGTGATATCTCACTGTGGTTGTAATTTGCATTTCTCTCACGCTGAACACAAACCTTTTTTTGTGTGCTGTTGGTCATACCGTCTTTTGTGAAATATGTTCAAATCTTTTATGTATTTTATTTATTTATTTATTTATTTATTTATTTATTTATTTATTTTGAGACAGAGTCTCACTCTGTTGCCCAAGCTGGAGTGCAGTGGCACAATCTCAGCTCACTGCAACCTCTGACTCCTGGGTTCCAGCTATTCTCCTGCCTCAGCCTCCCGAGTAGCTGGGACTACAGGCACATGCCACCGTGCCCAGTTAATGTAGTAGTTTTAGTAGAGATGGGGTTTCACCATGTTGGCCAGGATGGTCTTGATCTCCTGACCTCGTGATATGCCTGCTTCAGCCTTCCAAAGTGCTGGGATTACAGGTGTGAGCCCCCACGCCCGGCCCTGTTGATTATCTTTTCATAGGCTTATTGGCTCCTTATTTGTCTTTGGGGGAATATCTATTCAGATCTTTTTCCCACTTGCAAAAATTGGGTTATCTTTTCATTGTTGAGTTGTAAGAGTTCTTTATATATTCTTGATACAGGTCCCTCAGTAGACATACGATTTACAAATACTTTCTCCCATTCTTTGGATTGTCTTTTCACTGTCTTAATTATATTGTTTACAACACAAATGTTTTAAAATTAAGTCTAATTGTTCTATTTTATCTTCCTGCCCTTGTGCTGTTGGTACTGTGTCTAAGAAGCCATTGCCGAATCCAAGAGTATACAGATTTATGCCTATGTTTTCTTCTTTTTCTTTGAGACAGGGACTCATTGTGTCACCCAGGCTAGAGTGCAGTGGTGCAATCATGGCTCATGGCAACCTCAACCTCCTGTCTTCAAGCAATCTTCTCATACCTTAGCTCCCCAAGTGGCTGGGACTACAGCCACATGCCCCTGTGCCCAGCTAAATTTTTATTTTTTGTAGAGATATTTTTTGTAGAGACATACATTGCCCAGGCTGATCTTGAACTCCTGAGCTCAAGGGATCCTCCCACCTCTGCCTCTAAAAGTGCTGAAGTCACAGGCATGAGCCTCCATGCATGGCCAGTTTTCGACTCATAAGTTGTCAAAAGAACTTGGCACTGTTAAACTGGTGGTCATTTTTTTAAAAGATAGTTAATATAAAACAATGTTTAGAAATGATACTCTTTTTGGCCGGCACGGTGGTTCACGCCTGTAATCCCAGCACTTTGGGAGGCCAAGTGGGGGGTGGATCACGAGGTCAGGAGTTCAAGACCAGCTTGCCCAACATGGTGAAACCCCGTCTCTACTAAAAATACAAAAAAATATTAGCCAGACACGGTGACAGGCAATTGTAATCCCAGCTACTTGGGAGGCTGAGACAAGGAGAATCACTTGAACCTGGGAGGCAGAGGTTGCAGTGAATCAAGATTGTACCATTGCACTCCAGCCTGGGTGACAGTGCAAGACTCCATCTCAAAAAACAAAACAAAACAAAACAGAAATGATACTCTTTTTAATGTTTATAATTGATACTCTTTTTAACGTTTATAAATTGATGATATATGCTTATAGTCACAGTTTCTCAGTGTGAGGAATTCGCTTCCTTTTCATATGTATGGCCTTTAGCTTTAAGGAAAGAAGTATCACAAAGGCCTTTTGATGTTCACAGAATGTTAAGTGTGGAGAAAAAAGCAGATGTCAAGGCAGAATGTACTATATGATTCCATATTGAGTCAAAGAGAAAATATTCTTATCTGTCTTTATATAGACTCGAAAATGTATAATTAATTTTTTATATTGAATACATTATATTTGAAATGAGAAAAGAAGATATTTGTGAAATGTGTAAGGAACTCACAAGTGTGAAAATGTTATAGGTAATATTAGCAGAGAAACCAAATCAGAAAACAACATTGTAATTATCAAAGGACTGCAGTTCTGAAGGTTTGAGTGCTGTAATTTCTACCCTTTTCGGCCATGAAATTTACGGTTTTCCAAAGACTTAGAATGCAGACACCCCTCTACATGCGTGGAAATCCTTCTTATGCTATTTTCATAATAAATATTGACAGATTTATCTCTCACATTCGCAAATGTGAGAGATAATGGTATGAAATAATCATCAGAGTCTGTTTTCGTAACTTCCATAAACAACTCCTACAATCTGTGATTTTCTCAGGCGTCCCATCTCTCAAAAATAAATGTTCAAGTTTGCATAGCAAGAATCAACTTCTCAACTGTGAAAATGTATTCTTTCTTCAAATCTTTTTGAAATATGGGTTATTTTTAGATATTTTATATTATCTTTGTACAATATTTCCAAAGGAGAATGTTAAGGCATGGCACTTTGAAGGTAGATTTTTTGTTTGTTTAATTTTCTCCCAGTAGTTTGAGCTTTCACATGAATGTCTGATGGGCTGGCTCCAGCATACCAAAACACCAACAATTGTAACAAGCATTCCACTGAGCTTTCTACTTTTGGGCCTCTACACATAATTCGCAGGTAGATGTCTGACACTTAGGAAACAATTTTTCATGCCAAACATTTCTTCCTTTTTTTTTTTTTTTTTTTTTTTTTTTGAGACGGAGTCTCGCTTCGTCACCCAGGCTGCAGTGCAATAGTGTGATCTCGGCTCACTGCAACCTCTGCCTGCCAGGTTCAAGTGATTCTTCTATCTCAGCCTCCTGAGTAGCTGGGATTACAGGCATGCGCCACTATGCCCAGCTAATTTTTGTATTTTTAGTGGATATGGGGTTTCACCATGTTGGCCAGGCTGGTCTGGAACTCCTGACCTCAGGTGATCTGCCTGCCTTGGCCTCCCAGAGTGTTAGGATTACAGGCGTGAGCCACTGCACGTGATCCAAACATTTCTTTCAGCCTGCTTTCTTTGCAGCCAATGTGAAAGGCAAGTTGCTTTTCAAGTTCATTACCTTTCACAGACCCCTCACTCTACCCAATACATGTGTAAATTAAGCCAGTCATGAAGTCAAGAAGGGAGTTGGGAAAGTATAGTAAAGATCAAATAAGCGATAAGAATTCAACTCAAAAAAGCCCAATGAAAAATGAAATGAAGGCCGGGTATGGTGCCCCATGCCTGTAATACCAACAGTTTGGGAGGCTGAGGTGGATGGATCGAGACCAGCCTAGGCAACATAGTGAGATCTCTAAAAATAATACAAAAAAAGAAGAAATTAGCCGGGTGTTGTGGTGTGTGCCTGCAGTCCCAGCTACTTGGAAGGCTGAGGCAGGTGGGAGGCTCGCTTGAGCCCAGGAAGTGGAGGCTGCAGTGAGCCAAGATTGTGCCACTATACTCTAGCCTGGGCAACAGAGTGAGATTCTGCTTCAAATAAATAAATAAAAGTAGAATCATGATGGCTATAGGCTGGAGGAAGGGGGAAATGGAGAGTTTGAGTTTAATAAATGGGCACAGAGTTTCAGTTTTGCAAGAGGAAAAAGTTCTAGAGATTGGTAGTAGTGATGGTTGCATGACAATGTGAATGTATGTAATACTGTTGAACTATACACTTAGAAATGGTTACAATGCTTAGTGGGGAAAAGTGAAATACCAAAAAAAAAAAAAAAAAAAAAAAAATCAAAACAAACAGAAGTCAGCCAATGCTCCTTCCAGTGAGTATACAAATGAGCCTACCTGTGTTCAATAGGTTGGCTCTTTGGCTCTCTAAAACAAACCCAGCTTACACTGGAAGAGAAGCCACCTCTAGGGTAACATGAAAACTAAAACCCTCCTTTGCCTGCAATTTCAAAATAGTTCACGCTTATGTCTGTGTTCTGTGTTGTGAATTCCAGTGCTTACACTCCATTTTGTAGGTCTTGATAACTCCCTGGCTTCTCCAGAGATGAAATTGATATTGGGGAATGACTGAGAGAGGGTGTAAGCTCTTCTCAGATGACATGGTTCATAAAAACCCAGAGGCAAGACAGCTTGACAGAAAGACGCTAATCATGGCAAAAACTATATAACTTAGTATATTCAAAATAACCATAGTAATTCTAAAGAGTGGCACAGCTTTGATGTCTGTCCCTAAAAATAAAAATCTCATGTGTTCATATTCTTTCTGTAATTTGTGTCACATTCACATAAATGCACTCAACATTTGTAAAAGTTTCAAAAGTTTGGCCAGGCATGCTGGCTCATGCCTGTTATCCCAGCACTTTAGAAGGCCAGTGCTGGCGGTTCACCCAAGGTCAGGAGTTCAAGACAAGCCTAGGTAACGTGGTGAAACCTCGTCTCTACTAAAAATACAAAAAAAAAATTTAGCTAGGCATGGTGGCTTGTGCTTGTGATTCCAGCTACTCGGAAGGCTGAGACAGGAGAATCGCCTGAACTCCGGAGGTGAAAGTTGCAGTGAGCTGAGATCATACCACTGCACTCCAGCCTAAGTTTCAAAAGTTTCATCAGAATCAATCAAGCTAACTCACTACTTATCTACATGAAAGTAGTGATACTCATGTTTATTGCCTTACCTCGTGACAAACAAAAGTTTTAGCCTAGAATTTCTCAACAGAAATTTAGTGAGTGTAAAATGATTATTTAGAGACATTATTTTGGACCACAATTTTAACAATGCTCTAACATCTCCATGGTTTTTTTTTTTTTTGGAATGTAACTAATGCCTTAAAAGAATAACTTTAAATTGACTTAATTTAATCAGACTTATAAAACAGTATATAAGCCCTATGCTGTTTCTATTTTTAAGAGATAATAGATTATATAAATGCAAACAATTCAACCAAGTAGCACAGAAGAAATTAATTCTCTCTTTTTAAAAAATATTACTAGCTAATGTTTATTAAGTTCTTGAGTTTTCTTGTTTTGTTTTGTTTTGGTTTTGAGACAGGGCCTCACTCTGTCACCCAGGCTGGAGTGCAGTGGTCCTATCACAACTCACTGCAGCCTCGACCTCCCCAGGCTCAGGTGATCCTCTCACTTCAGCCTCCCAAATAGCTGGAACTATAGGCATACCACCATGCTTGGTAATTTTTGTATTTTTGTATTTTTTTTTTTCTTTTTGAGACAGAGTCTGTCTGTTGCCCAGGCTGGAATGCATTGGTGTGATCTCGACTCACTGCAACCTCCACCTCCTGGATTCTGGATTCTCCTGCCTCAGTCTCCTGAGTAGCTGGGACTACAGGCATGTGCCACCACACCAGGCTAAATTATTTTTGGGTATTTTTAGCAGAGACAGGGTTTCACCATGTTGGCCAGGCTGGTCTCAAACTCCTGACCTCAGGTGATCCGTCCACCTTGGCCTCCTAAAGTTCTGGGATTAAAGGTGTGAGCCACCACGTCCGATCAATTATTGTATTTTTTGTAGGGATGGGGTTTTGCCATGTTGCCCAGTCTGGTCCGAAACTCCTGGACTCTAATAATCCACCCACCTCAGCCTTTGAAAGTGCTGGGATTACAGGCATGAGCCACCATGCCTGGCCAGAAGATTCCTAACCTTTCTCTAAAAGTTTAGGAATCACAGACTTAGAAGAAACTAGGTATTCATTTTTTCCCAATTTTTACCGTCTAACCTTTCCTCTTTCTAAACTAACTAAAAGTTACTTATTTCACAAGTAAGGTTCATAACAGCCACTGTAAGATTTCTAACTAGGAAAGATTCTAGAATCCTTATTGTAGAAATTGCCAGGTGATTTCTACCACCTTGGGTAGGTATGGAGGGAAAGGCTTGTGTTTTACAGGTGCCAAAGACAGCTTCACCCTTTGAAATGTCATTTGTAGACCAAGGTGATAGCAAAACTTCCAGAAATCTTCACAGTAATGAACCTATTCACCTGGGGGTAACAGAAAGGAGGCTCATTTCCTGCATGAAATGCTCATTCTTATAATTCAGATGAAAATCATGTATTTGCATGATGTGTGGACAGAAATTTGGGACTGATATTCACAGACAGCTGTAGTCTCTTGACTTAATTCTATTACATTTTTGAGTTTTGGGTTTGGGGCCACAATTTCCTGTGTTGTTGACTTGCAGAGGGAAAAAAGACAAGGAAAGAGTAACTATTTTGCAAGTAACGTAGTCGTGTCTTGTAAAGAAGATCAGGTCCATTTTAGATTGAAAAAAATGCTAGATACCTACAGGTACTTCTGAGCCCTAATTGTAGCCCCTGAGACATAGTCAGTTTCACCTGTAAAATATGGTTGACAACATCTGACTCCCTGGGTGTTGAGAAAAGTCAATGGCTGCCAAGTGCTTAGATGTTTTACAAGCCTTAATCTTCCTGTGAAACCCATTAAAGTTGGAGCGATTTTACAAAAGACAAGAATGGGAAAGAAACAATAAACGAACAACTTTGAACATCTGCAGATTTATAGAGCATATTTAAAAGGCTTCTGGTAAATAAAGCACCTGAAGTCAGCTGCTCTAAGCAGGCAAAGACTCTAGGTTTGGTTATAGTTACATTCCCTTGCTTCCTGAAGGCTACTAGCTAACGTAATCTGAACTAAGTACTTCATTGGTGATCCTGATTGTTTTTTAGATAATGGGTGAAGAAATTCTGACTTTAAAGTGTCAGGAAATTTACATCTAAAATCTTGCCTGGTACAGCTTCTTTACCTACTCCACTTCCCTAAGCCTCCAGAGTTCAATAGCACTTCTTTAAAAGTTACCATCTAAATAATCTATGCAGAGCATGTGGCTACCACAGATGATTTTGTAAGCTGTGTAGAACAGAGACCTAGGGATTATGCCCTATCCAATAGTCTATAATGGGGCTGTCCAGTAAAAATATAATGCGAGCCACAAATGTAAGCCAAGTGAGTAATTTTTAATTTTCTTTCTTCATTTTTTAAGAGACAACATACCTCTCAGGCAACATACTGAAAACTCATATCTATAAAAAAAAGAAACAAAAAACCTCAAAACTGTTTTTCACTCAAGTGTTGGATACCCCAAATACCCTGACTTGACTACTATGTATTATATACATGCAACAGATTTGTACATGTAATAACTTCGTACAAATAAAAAAATTTATAGACAGCAACCTGAGTAATTCAGTCCTCTCACTCTTGCCCAGGCAGGAGTGAAGTGGCACAATCATAGCACACTACAGCTTTGAACTCCTGGCCTAAATGATCCTCCCACTTCAGCCTCCCAAGTAGCTGGGATTACAGGTGCACACCACCATGCCAATCTCATTTCAAAGATTTTGTAGAGATGGAGTCTTGCTGCCGGGCGTGGTGGCTCAAGCCTGTAATCCCAGCACTTTGGGAGGCCGAGGCGGGTGGATCACGAGGTCGAGAGATCGAGACCATCCTCGTCAACATGGTGAAACCCTGTCTCTACTAAAAATACAAAAAAATCAGCTGGGTATGGTGGCGCGTGCCTGTAATCCCAGCTACTCAGGAGGCTGAGGCAGAAGAATTGCCTGAACCCAGGAGGCGGAGGATGCGGTGAGCTGAGATCGCGCCATTGCACTCCAGCCTGGGTAACAAGAGCGAAACTCCGTCTCAAAAAAAAAAAAAAAAAAAAAAAAAAAAGAGATGGAGTCTTGCTGTGTTTCCCAGGCTGATCTCAAACTACCACGCTCCAGTGCTTCTCCCACCTTGGCTTTCCAAGGCCCTGGAATTACAGGTGTGAGCCACCATGTCTGGCCTAATTTTAAATTTTCTAGTAGACATATTAGAATAAAAGGCAGGTGAAATGAATAACATTTTTATAACCAAATATCTCCAAGTATTAGCATTTCAACATGCACTACATATAAAAGTTATAAATATGATAGTTTATATTCTCTTTGTTTGGACTAAGTCTTCGACATCTGGTGTGTATTTCATCCTTACAGCATACTTCAGTGCTTCATAACCATGGATGGCTAGTGGCTGCCACATTGGATAACATAGCTCTCTAGAAATGGTGCCCTGAAGGTTGGTTGTGCAGTGAGGCACCTGCACATCCGTATACAGTGTCCCTGGACCAGTGCAGCCCATTTTGTGCACATACATGTGCAACTGTGCATGCACATGCAGGCACACACATGCACACACACGCACATGCACACACATATGCACACGCACGCACACACACATGCACACACACATGCACAGGCACACACACACACTTGAAGTAACTATATATGAGTGAGAAGATCTAGTGCAGAGCTTTCAGACTGGCAGCTCAGAAGTGTTTAAATTAATCCTGTTAAAGTTTGAATTAATTGTCAACAGTTCAATACCAGGATATTTCACATAAAAATCTGAATTTCTAACTGGGAAAAAAAACATAAAATGTAGTAACCCCAGGCCCTACATGTGGCAACAATCTTCTGTCCCGGAGTATAGGGTGTCCCCCGTAGGTGGGACACTTCCAGTTCACTGCAGTTCCTACTTGGCAGACTCGCTCTTATATTATCTCAATTTGGAATATTTGATCTTAAAGAATATACACCAAGCTATGAACAGGGTTAATTTCTGCAGAGTGAAACTGAGGGGGAGGAGACTTTCACTTTGAACACTATACTCTCCTATTTTAGAAATGTTCTTATAGTAGGCATGAAATGCTTTCCTAATAACAATTTTTTTAAATTGCTGTTTAAAGCAACTGCTCTTTAGCAAATATGAATCCATTAAGAAAGGTCCAAGTATAGTTTGCCAAAGTGAAATGAAGAACTGAAATAAAAATGTATCACATCCAGGAACTGGTTATTATCTGAAGTGAAATAAACTGGGCAGAAAAAGACAAATATCACATGTCCTCACTTATATGTGCGAGCTAAAAAAAATGTGATCACTTGGAGGTAAAGAGTGGGAAATAGAGAATGGAGACTGGGTGGGGTGAGGCAGGGGTAAGGGGAGGATGAGGAGAGGGAGGTTAAAGGGTAAAACACACAGTAAGACAGAAGGAATACAGAAAATGTTTGACAGCACAGTAGGATGACTATACTTAACAAAAATGTTTTGTACTTTGGCGGGGCATGGTGACTTAACGCCTGTAATCACAGCACTTTGGGAGACTGAGGTGAGAGGATTGTTTGAGCCTGGGAGTTTGAGGCCAGCCTGAGAAACATACTGAAAATTCATCTCTACAAAGAAAGAAAAAAAAAATCCCAAAACTGTTTTTTACTCGGGTGATGGACACCCCAAATATCCTGACTTGACAACTATGTATTAAATACATGTAACAAATTTGTACATATAATAACTTTGTACAAATAAAAAATTCATAGATAGCAAACTGAGTAATTCAGTCCTCTCAATCTTGTTTTCCCATAATAGTATGTTTTATTTTATTGTTTTTTTGAGATGGAGTCTTGCTCTGATGCCCAGGCTGGAATGCAGTGGCACAATCTCGGCTCACTGCCACCTTCACCTCCCAGGTTCAAGCGATCCTCCTGCCTCAGCCCCCCGAGTAGCTGGATTACAGGTGGGCACCACCATACCAGCTAATTTTTGTACTTTTAGTAGAGATGGGGCATCACCATATTGACTAGGCTGGTCTTGAACTCCTGACCTTAGATGATCCACCTACCTTGGGTCTCCCAAAATGCTGGGATCACAGGCGGGAGCTACCGTGCCTGGCCTCATAATAGTATATTTTAGATACCCAAAGTAAATTATTGTTGCAACATAAAAAATAACCATAAGAATGATAAATTGTAAAATAATACCCAAATTTCCGCTGGATCATCAAGTTTTCCCTTTGAAGGCCATGCTCATTCCCTTATGATGTTTCCTTCTGCTGATCACCAGATCTCCAAACTGATTGAACATCATTGCTGCTTTTTGTCTACAGAAAAGACAGAAATGTGACCCACTTATAACAAGAAAAATTCATGCACTTATTGATTTGGCTGAGGTGATGCAAGTCACCAAGATACAGCCTTTAAGAGCATAGGAATCTCCCATCACCTTCCTGGAGGTTAGTCACTCTTCTGCCTGAATATCTTTCCTTTCCGAAAGGAAGGTTGACACATACCTGCTCAGCTGATTAAGATGTCTCTTCTCTGAGACATGCCCTCTCCCTCCCCTTGCATCTATAGGGTCATAGGAATGCATCCTGCCAGCCACAATTAATCATACCACATGGGCCTGCTACCTTGGCTGTGCTGATTGAATCAGGGGTGGACATTTAACCCACAGCTGTGCTCCGAATGGATGTACCCATATGTGTAAAAGGCCTTCGGAGAGGAAGTAGGCATAGTGCATTCAAAGGACTGAAAGGAAGCCATATGACTAGAGTCAAGAGTGGTATAAATTAGATGGGAGTGATTGGCAGGCAGTGGTCAGATAGACAGGAATCCTTGAGCATAGCATAAATTTTATCTTGTGGGCAAAAAAGCAGGATGAGTGCAGTGGCTCATGCCTATAATCCCAGCACTTTGGGAGACCAAGATGGGAAGATCACTTGAAACCAGGAGGAGTTTAAGACCAGCCTGGGCAACAAAGCAAGACCTCGTCTCTATTTCAATAATAATAATGATGATAAAAAGAAAAAATGAGCAAAAATAATAGAAGGGTTTTAATAACTAAGCAAGGAGCCTACCTGATCAAATGGACTGGGAGGGACCACAGTAAATGGTGGGAGGGCAGTTAAGAGGTCATGACTAGCTGAGTGGCCCAGGGTAGATGGCAGCTTAGATGAGAGCACGGGTGAGAAAGGGGGAGACACATATATGGATTCAGGAACCATTTAGGATTTTGATGGATGGGATTTGGGTGGCGAATAAGAGGGAAGTGTTGATGTTATGTTCCCTATACTCTCTCGTTCTGTGAATACAGCCAAGCATTTTTTAGTTTCAGGATCAGTAGCATCACACTATGAGTCCTTGTCCAAATTATCTTTGAGCTTTCTCTCTTTTTTTTTTTGGCAGAGTATGTGGCACAGAGAAGGATCTTAAGGAAAGTCTGTTGAATCGCATTGACAAAATGGATTCAGTTAAGCCAATATATGTTGAATAATTATTAGATGCAGGACTCTGTTCTGGCACTCCAGGGATGCCCCGATTTCAGTTCTCTCTACACCCAGGACATTTTCTGTCTTGAGGTAATAATTATTTTGATAGACAACATGTATTGTTGTCTCCTGCTAGTCTTGGAGTGCTGTATGAGAACCTTAACTACATGTTTTTAGTAGGTAGTGTTGCTTAATGGTTCCAAACTCTGTAGAGCCAGACTGGTATGATATTGAATCTGGCTTGTCTCTGTGCTATTTATGTAGATTTGAACATATATTTTTCTTTTTTTTTTTCCTTTAGAGATAGCGTCTTGATCTGTTGCCCAGGCTGGAGTGCAGTGGAGTGATCACAACTCACTGCGGCCTTTACTTCCCAAGCTCAGGTGATCCTCCTGCCTCAGCCTCCTGCGTATCTGGGATACAGGCACACACCACCACTCCTGGCTAATTTTGTTTATTTTTTACAGAGATGAGGTCTTACTGTATGCCCAGGCTGGTCTTGAACTCCTGGGCTCAAGTGATTCTCCCCGCCTCAGCCTCCCAAAGTGCTGGGATTAGAGGCATGAGCCGCCATGCTCGGCTTGGCTTGGACATATTTCTCAACCTCTCTGTGGCTCAGTTTCCTTGCTTTAAAAGGGGTGATAACAATAGCACCTACCTCACAGGGCTGTTGTGAGAACAAGATGAGTTAATATGTGTAAAACACTTCAAACAGAGCCAGGCACCTTGTAAGTTCTATAAAAGTGTTGGCTTTTATGATTAAGTCCTCACAATTCCATTTATAGGTATTATGAGGCCCATTTCATAGATAAGAAAACAGAGGCTGAGAGATGTTAGCTAATAAACTACCTGCAGCCTAATGTAAAGTTTGATAGGCTCACCCTCTACCAGGATGAGAACAGTTCACGGTATAAAAGGAGCGCTTTGGGCTTAACCAAGGAGCCGGCCAGCTGGGCTGGAGGAGCAAAGTGACCTAGCCAGTGGAAAAAAAAAAAAGCAGAACCAGCAGTGCCAAGTCTTGGCCACCTGGAGCACATTCCTTTCTTGAACAGCGTACCCTTTCACTCACCCTGGGCTGTCTAGCCTTCAGCTGCTCTCATTCCTGCCAGAAACCTCAGGAAAGACCCTACTGTCCACAGTGCACTTTGGTAGCAGCTTTGGCTACAGCAGCTGTCTCCCTGTCCACACGCACGGTGTTTCCCTATCCACTGAATCCGGCAACAGGGGTCCCACTCCACGCCCCTCTTTTATCCCTTTTCCTACCTGCGTGGGCTGCTGAGCCTTCTCACCAAGACCCCCTTTGGTGGCAGGGCAGATGCCCACAAGGAGGATTTGTTTCAAAGATCATAACAGTGAATTACTGAAATCCCTTTAAAGGCAGCTTTCTTTTTGTTTTGTCTGTTTCTTTCAGCGCCCTCAGTTCTGCTGAAAGTAGACATGACCCTCTGCCAAGAAATGGGCCGTGAGGCCTAGGATAACATTACACAGTAGCAGGACTTAGCGGTAAGGCTTAGTGTTTTGGACTTGTGTGAAGTTCCCAAAATACCATCAGCAGATGGTGTTGCATTTATCTGCTTAGACGCTATTATCAAAGAAGACAGGGGAAGGATGAGGAAGGCAACCACTCCAGAGGGGCTCGTGGGGAGAATTTTGTCATCTCCTGTTTGTTTCATGGATCTAATTCTCATCGTGAGCATTTAATTTTATGTGTCAAATAAAGGGAATGATTTCCCAATGTAAATGTAACTGTTGGGAATTAAAGTCTGATCAGGGCACTGAACATTCTGGCTTCTGCCTAGAAAGTGAAGATTTGTGATATTTTTATTTCCATTTTAATGTTGATTTCTAATTCCCTGTAGATTAGTCATAAAGGAGATTCAAGAATCATGTTGCTCAACTCTTGCATCAACCACTACCTATTAGTTTTTTCATGTATAGCTTTTATTTATTCTTTCAAATTTCATAAAATTGGAGTGAACAAGAAATACCAAGTGTAGGTCCAATTTTCTTTTCTTTCTTTTTTTTTTTTTTTTTTTTTTTAAGATGGAGTTTCGCTCCTGTTACCCAGGCTGGAGTGCAATGGTGCAATCTCGGCTCACTGTAACCTCCACCTCCTGGGTTCAGGCAATTCTCCTGCCTCAGCCTCCTGAGTAGCTGGGGTTACAGGCATGTGCCACCATGCCCAGCTAATGTTTTGTATTTTTAGTAGAGACGGGGTTTCACCGTGTTGACCAGGATGGTCTTGATCTCTTGACCTCGTGGTCCACACGCCTTGGCCTCCCAAAGTGCTGGGATTACAGGCGTGAGCCACCACGCCCGGCCTCCAATTTTCTTATTAGGTGAAAGGGATATAATGACACCTACTTTATGCAATCCAAGATGGCAAATAATATATTAATTTATTAAGATGTGTCTCTCTTTTTTATTTTTGAAATACTATTTATTTATGTATTGAGTCGAAGTTTCACTCTTGTTGCCCAGACTGGAGTACAGTGACACAGTCTCAGCTCACTGCAACCTCCACTTCCCAGGTTCAGATGATTCTCCTGCCTCAGCCTCCTGGGTAGTTAGGATTCCAGGCATATGCCATCACAGCCATTGATTTTGTGTTTTTAGTAGAGTCAGGGTTTCATCATGATGGCCAGGCTGGTTTTGAACTCCTGACCTCAGGTGATCCTCCCACCTCGGCCTCCCAAAGTGCTGGGATTACAAGCATGAACAATTGCATGAAAAAGATACCTCCCTTTTTTATATAATAACTTTATCGAAATATAGTTCTCACATAATACTAGTCACCATTTAAAGTATAGAGTTCAGTGGCTTCTAGACTATTTACAGAGTTGTGCAACAATCGTGATAATCAGTTTTAGAACATTTTTCATCACCCCAAAAAGAAACCATGTGTCCAGTAGCAGTGACTCCGCATTGCTCCCTCTCCTTGGCCTCTTGGCAGCCACGGATCTACTTCCTTTCTGTATAGATTTGCCTAGTCTAGATATTTCAAGCAATGGAATCATACAAGATGTGGTCTTTTGTGACTATGCTTTCACTTAGCATAATGCATTCAAGATTAATCTATGTTGTAACATGTATCACACTTCATTCTGTTCAAATCTGAGTGAGAATTCCAAATTATGGGTAACAAGGCCTCTCTAATTTGACTAAAATTCCTTGCAGCTGCACAAAAAAAAAAGGAGAAAAAACCCCCACGTGTTTGGTTTCTGTATTTGCTTTCTGTCTTTAAAAAAAAAAAAAAACAAAAAAAAACGGCCGGGCACGGTGGCTCAAGCCTGTAATCCCAGCACTTTGGGAGGCCGAGGCGGGTGGATCACGAGGTCGAGAGATCGAGACCATCCCGGTCAACATAGTGAAACCCCGTCTCTACTAAAAATACAAAAAATTAGCTGGGCATGCTGGCACGTACCTGTAATCCCAGCTACTCGGGAGGCTGAGGCAGGAGAATTGCCTGAACCCAGGAGGCGGAGGTTGTGGTGAGCCGAGATCGCGCCATTGCACTCCAGCCTGGGTAACAAGAGCGAAACTCTGTCTCAAAAAAAAAAAAAAAAAACTTGTCCTTTCATTTATTTTTCTTCCACCTTATACCTCCTTCCCCCTTTTGCCATCTGAGATACCAAAAAATCTAGATAAGGTCTCTAATTACTTGAACGCCTTTTAAAGAATTCAGAACAAAGGTGCTACTAATCCTCTTTTTAGGGCGTTCTGTTTTATTTGTGGAGTTTCGAGAGTCATGGGCAGATGCTTTTTGGGTCTAACTCTCTGTTTTCCTGGGTTGCATGACCTGACCTTTTTGGCTTTGGGGTACCAGCGATGACTTTGCACTGTGAGAGGATTTGACCTTGGCATGTACAATGGCAGACGAGAGCTTCAAAGTTACGGGTGGTTGACCAGTTTACAGTAAGCGGTCTTGGTTGTTTAGTTTTCTTTTCCCTCGTAGGAAGTTGTTGTTTAAGGGTCCTAATTCTAGCTCAGAGATGCATTCTGAAGGGTCTTCTCTATTGCATTTTCTCTCAAATTTAATCTTAATTTGGTTTGTCTGTGCGCATTTGCTTAAGGAACTGAACTATTGTTTTCATATGTTAATGAGAGACTGAGTTTTCTGAACTTCAAAGAGAAAAGGCATTTGCTCCTCACAGTTGAAAGGTGCCCCTGGGTGACCAGGGGCCTCGTGGGAGTGTCTGGGAGGTTGACCCCCCCCTTAATGTGCAGTGGCCCTGCAGGGAAATCCCCAACAAAAAATAATTTTAAAAATGGCTTATCCAAGAAATGCACGTAAGGCTGATCACCCAGCGTTTGAGCCCTCTCAGTGTTCATAGACCTCTAGAGAGAGAAACTGAGACACATAAGAGGGTGGAAACAACTCAGTGGTAACACACTGTGGAATCCTGTTCGCAGGTGGCACATACTGAACCACCACACAAAACCCTAGGCCACAACTCAGTCCCTCTTTTTAAGAAAAAAAAAAAGAGGCCGGGCGCGGTGGCTCAAGCCTGTAATCCCAGCACTTTGGGAGGCCGAGGCGGGTGGATCACGAGGTCGAGAGTTCGAGACTATCCTGGTCGACATGGTGAAACCCCGTCTCTACTAAAAATACAAAAAACTAGCTGGGCATGGTGGCACATGCCTGTAATCCCAGCTACTCAGGAGGCTGAGGCAGGAGGATTGCCTGAACCCAGGAGGCGGAGGTTGTGGTGAGCCGAGATCGCGCCATTGCACTCCAGCCTGGGTAACAAGAGCAAAACTGTTTCTCAAAAAAAAAAAAAAAAAAAAAAAAAAAAAAAAAAAAAAAAGGAAAACAAATCATCTAAGAATGAAGAGAAAACAAGGAGAATGACCCCCTTTCTAGCACTCTGTAGATTTTCTGGCATATCTACTTGCCAAAGGTTATGTAAAATGGAAATAATATCATCTTTGTACGCATTTACATTAAGGAAAAAGAGCCCTAAGGTTGACCTGCAAACTATAGTGTTCCTAAGTCCTCTTTTTCTCTGTTTTTTCTTTTTTGCCTTCTCTAAATCTGCTGTTATTTTTGTATTAAGATAAATACCACTGTTTAGATCCAACAAGTTGTTTTTCTATGTCGGTGAATTTGTATTTACCTCATGGCTAAAAGTTCTGAAGTAAAAGCTATAGGATCTTTGAGTGTGTGTGTGTATAATTTTAAAAGTTCTTTATATTTTCTATAATTTGTTTAATTGGCAATTAAATACATTTTAATTTCCCTCTAGCACACCAAACTTTTCGTCTCTGCATCTTAAAATGTAAAATTTGCTGTTTGACTTTAAGCTCAGTTGCTTCCTTTAATATACAAAGTTAAGGCTATTTAGCTGACAACTACCCAGGGTTATGAAACAAGTTATCAAGAATCTAAAAGTCTAACATTGGAAAATATAAGGTTTTTATGAATCATATCGGCATGCCTAGTATGTCTATATATTTGTGTATTATGTACACAATGTTTCACTCCTAAAAATATAAAAGAGCACTAATTAATCAGCTTAAAAAATAAAATAAAAGCACTTAAGTCAGATACTAAAAAAGAAAAGATTAGTCAAATGCTTTTTCAAGTTTATGTAACTTAAGCAAAATCTTGAATAAATAAGCTAGCTTTAAAATTATTGGTAAGGTACTATTAGAAATATCTTAAGAATTACCAGTATACATATTTGTTTGCATTTATTATTCAAGCAATTTCAGTCTTTTCCCTGCCAAATACTATATCTTATGGAAGCTATATCTTATGGTCAAGGTTAAAATTTTATAAATTGTTTATAAAATTTTAGAAAACAAATTTAATTGGCTTCATGATGCTTTTGTTAGGGCTTATTGTTTGGAAAATTAAGTCTCCTCTCTCAAAGAATGAAAGTTTTCATCTTTAAAAAAAAAAATCTTGGGTTATCACTTTGGTTAACTGAATTACTTATTTTACAGTGAACTGTGATCCTATTTTGTGACATCAAGTGTTTTAAACCTTTTAGATTTGATGAACTTTCCAAAATCAAATTATAAATTATGTCTTTTTCTGACCTAATTAATCCTTTAAATATTAGATTCCCTAAAGTCCAAAAATGATATAATTTGGCTTATTTGGTACAAAAATCACATAGGAAGCATTGAAATGTGAAATGGTGTTTGATTGTTTTCTTTGGGTTGTATTTGTATAAATATGTTATTACTATGTATTCCAAAGTTATGAGAAACTCCTATAATTCTGATATAACTTAGTGTACATTATCAGTAATGATTATAATTGTTATATTAAATTATTGTATGTCACAGAGGTAACAAATTTCCTTATCAATTGTGTCTTTGACTCTGGCTACCCTAAAACTTTTATCCACGGACAACTATTGTCTTGTTTTGGCTTTCTTTAGAACAGGCATCCCCAGACTACGGCCCGAGGGCCACATACAGCCCCCTGAGGCCATTTATCCTGCCCCCACCCCCCACACTTCAGGAAGGGGCACCTCTTTCATTGGTGGTCAGTGAGAGGAGCACGGTACGTGGCGGCTCTCCAACAGTCTGAGGGACAGTGAACTGGCCCCCTGTGTAAAAAGTTTGGGAATGCCTGCTTTAGAAGGTGGTTCTTTAATCAGCTATAGAACTCTAACAGGTGTTCCTAAATGTAGGTTTCTGATTAACTTTGGAGATTATGACATTACAATAGAGGGGAAAAACACTTTCTGGACTCTCATGGAGAGCTGAAATGTTCATTAATATGAAGCAGAACAGGAGTTAACTGTATACACTAAACTGATAGAAGACTAAAGTAATCTTTTAAACTTTTGCTTTAAACATTGTTGATGCTTTGTTTTGTTTTTCAGAGTCTTGAAACTTCTTTTGAGCTATTGACAGCTTTTAACAATTTAGTATACTTCTATGAACAAAATTTGGAGCATATTTGTTTCTCTCTATCTGATTTCTCCAGAATTTGGAAACTATTTGTGAGTAATGTTAACTTATGGTAACATATTATTTGCATAAGTGCAATAAGAATCTGTTTTCATTTGTAACAGGACATGATTGGAGAAACTGGTTATTTCACTAAGGCTTCGACTGGAATGGTGTCCTTTCCTTTAAGGAATTAAACTTGACTTATGGAGCCAGTAAAAGTCCCTTGGGAAACTGGCCTCACACCTTTGTTCAACATACATGTAATAGGAGTACCAGAAGGATAGAAGAGAAATGGACAGAAAGAATATTTAAATAATTGCCTAAAACATCCCTGATTTGACTAAAAAAAGAAAGAAAGAAAAAAAAAAAACCAAAACATTAATCTATACATCCAAGGGCTCAGTGAACCCAAGTAGGATAAACACAAAAAAATCTACATGTATACACATTACAGTCAAATTGTTGAAAGCAAAAGAACAATTAGATAAAGAATGTAGATGCAAGTAAAAAAAAGAGCAGGTGCTCAATAAATGTTATCTATGAACTGATTCTTTAAGCTTGGAGGAGAATCAACCAGTATCCTTGTGTAAGGATATACACAAGAATGAAAATGTCAATCTAACTGCATGAGAACATGGGTTGTGAGCTGCTTTTCCAAGAGGATAACTGTGTGATGTTATTTTATGGTCTAGGCCAGGAATAGGCAAACTACAACTTGCCAGTTTGGCTCATTGCTTGTTTTTGTAAATAAAGTTTTACATTTATGCCCATTTGTATTGGCTGTGGCTGCTTTCAAGCTATAATGGCAGAGCTGAGTAGCTGCAACAGAGATTGTCTAAAATATTTACTATCTGGCCTTTAACAGAAAAAGGCTGCCAGTTCCTGGTCTAGGTGCCTCTCCCTGACTCCCTCCATGGAACATCCCTGTGGCTATGGAAATCCTGCTGCCAGGCCCCTCCCAGCAGGTCAGACCCTTAGAGGTTGCTGCTGACCTGAATCAACTTCTAACTGCTCCACAATTGGTTGCCTGCCCAGCATCCATTCTCTAGACCTTCCTTTCTAACAAATTCCTGTTCATTCAGTTCTTCACCCCTCACTGGGCCCTTCCCCATTTATAACAGAAGGTTCTGAGTAGTCTAAGCCCATGAGTACAACAGGAATGGTCCTGTGACTAAGGTGCCTGGATTAGTCCATCTCACATTGCTATAAGGAAATACTCAAGACTGGGTAATTTATAAAGGAAAGAGGTTTAATGGATTCATAGCTCTGCATGGCTGGGAAGGCCTCAGAAAACTTACAGTCATGGCGGAAGGTGAGGGGATAGCAAGGCACCTTCTTCACAAGGTGGCAGGAGAGAGAATGAGAGCCCAGTGAAGGGGATGCCCCTTATAAAACCATCATATCTCAGGAGAACTTACTATCAGGAGAATAGCATAGGGGAACCCACCTCTATGATTCAATTACCTCCCGCTGGGTCCCTACTGCCACATGTGGGAATTGTGGGAACTATAATGCAAGGTGAGATTTGGGTGGTATCACAGCCAAACCATATCAGTGGCCTAAAAAGACTGAGGGGAAGGACATATAATTTATTCTTTAAAAAGTTTTGTGACTGGGTATGGCAGCTCATGCTATAATTCTAGTGCTTTCGGAGGCCAAGGCAGGAAGATTGCTTGAGCCCAAGAATTTGAGACCAGCCTAGGCAACACAAAGAGCCCATCACAATTTTAAAAAAAAGTGTTGGCATGGTGGCTTGTGCCTGTAATTGCAGCTACTTGGAATGCTAAGGTAGAAGGACTGCTTGAACCCAAGAGGCAGAGGCTGCAGTGAGCTATGATCATGCCACTGCACTCCAGCCTGGGCACCAGAGGGAGACCTTGTCTAAAAAAAAAAAAAGTTTGTTTATTTTTTTCTGCTAGACATTAAAGGGAGCATGTGGATAGTAAGTATGACTGGTAGTCATATTACAACCACTAGGGAAACCACCTTGGTAGGAAGGATGCCAAGAATAAGCAGTTAGGAGAGGAAAAGACTCTGGGTCCTTAGTGGCATCACTGAGCCATAAGTTACTGTTCCTAGAACCCATCCTATATCTAGTTTGAAATGAGATTTTTCTGTTATTTGCTAGAGCAAAGCATCATAACTCTACTTTTAACAACAACAACAAAAAATATTCTAACTGCTACAGCCTCTTTGATTACAATTTTTTATGACTGACTTTCTTAGAATCCTGTCTGTTCCAGCCTTTCAATCCTCACCACCACCCATTCCCAATAGCTGGACACAAATATTCCCAAAGTTTTGTTCACCCACTATCCAATCATTCAACAAATATTTATGGAGCACTTACTGTGTACGAGGCATGTACTAAGTGCCAGGATACAGCAGTGAGCAAGACACACACATGGTCCTTCCCACAACACAGCTCACATTCTAGTTGCACAAACTAAACTCAATAAATGAAAATTTAATTTCAGATTGTGAATAGTGCTGAGGAGATAAATAAAGTGATAGGCAAGAGTAAAGGAAAGGAAAGCACAGGGCTTGTGAAGATGATCAGAAAATTCTCTTTTGAGAAACGGTCTGAAAGTTGCTCAAAAGGTTAAAAATAGAGTTATCATGTGACCCAGCAATTCCTGTCTTAGAAATGGAAATGGAAACATAAATCAAGACAAAACGTATACAAGAATGTTCGTAGTAGTACTATTCACAGTTGCCAAAAAGTAGAAACACAAATGTTCATCAGCTGATGAATAGAAAAACGAAGTGAGATATATTCATATGATGGAATATTATTTGGCCATAAGAAGAAATGAATTACTGACACATGCTGCAATAAGGATATACCTTTTCTTTTTTTTCTGAGACATAGTTTTGCTGTATCACTTTGGCTGGAGTACAGTGTTACAATCATGGCTCACCCTAGCCTTGAACTCCTGGACTCAAGCTATCCTTCTGCCTCAACCTTCCAAGTAGCTGGGACTACAGGCACATACCACCTTGCCTGGCCTTTTTTTTTTTTTTTTTGTAGAGACAGGGTCTTCTGTGTTGCCCAGGCTGGTCTTGACCTCCTGGGGTCAAGTGATCCTCCTGACTTGGCCTCCCAAAGTGCTGGGATTATAGGCATGAGCCACTGTGCCCAGCCTGGATGCACCTTGAAAGTGTTTTGCTAAGTGAAAGAAGCCAGTCACAAAAGACCCTTTGCTGTATATGATTCTATTTGTATGAAATGTTCAGAAGAAGCAAATTTCTAGAGGCAGAAAGTAGGTTAGTGGCTGTCTAAGGTTGGAGGTGGGATAGGGAATGATGAGTGACAGCTAATTTGTACAAGTTTTCTTTTTAGGATAATGAAAATGTTCTAAAATTAGATGACAATGATGGCTGCAGAACTCTGTAAACATAGTAAAAGCCATTGAGTTTATGCTTTAAATGAGTGAATTTAATGGAATGTAAATTATGTCTCAATAAGCTGCTTAAAACACAAAGAAGAAAAGGTTTCTCCAAGAAGGTGATATTTAAACTGGGACCTGAAAGATAAGAAGAAACCAGTTATGCAAAGAGTAGGGGACAAGAGCTTTCAGGCACAGGGCACAATGTGTGCAATGGTCATAAAAAGAGAAACAACGGCTGGGCACAGTGACTCACACCTGTAATCCTAGCACTTTGGGAGACCGAGGTGGAAGGATCACTTGAGGTCAGGAGTTCCAGACCAGCCTGGCCAACATGGCAAAACCCATCTCTACTAAAAATACAAAAATTAGCCACGTGTGGCAGCACACACCTGTAATCCCAGCTACTTGGGAGGCTGAAACAGGAGAATCACTTGAACCCAGGTAGCGGAGTTTGCACTGAACCGAGATTGTGCCACTGTGCTCCAGCCTGGGTAACAGAGTAGTCAGACTCTATGTTAAAAAAAAAAAAAAGAGAGAGAGAGAGAGAGAGAGAGAATGAGAGAAAGAAGGCTCATAAACAAGGGGAAGATCATAGACGAGGTTGAAAAGGGGCCAGAGTAGGCTGCGTCTCCTGAAACTTTCCAGGTCACCATGTGCCATTTAGACACAAACTATGATCAGGTACTATCATTCATATGGAAATCAACATGAATTCCTAACAAAAAACCCATGGGTGAGATAGAAGTGAAGAGCTATTAACCCTAAATTTTACAGCTGCAAAACACCAGACTGTGGAGAAAAGAGGTATCATCAAGTTTTTAAAGGGAAAAGTATTTAAAACAACACTTAGCCTATAACCAGGGAAGTTCATTAAATTACTTCCATCATTGTCGTAAAGATCAGTTTCTGTAGCCAGCTCATGAAGAAGTCACACCTGTAGAAGGTTGTCAATGCGTGGGGTCCTATAAACACCAAACAGGAATGAAAGTCACAAAAGCAATGTAAATACAGACTTCACAGTGTCTGAACTTTGTGAGTAGCTGTAGGTGACAGATCTGAGACCTGAGATGAAAGGGGGAGATCAATCCAGATTGCACCAGTATGGGATGTTGAAAAAGATCAGACCATGTCGCAGAATTCCAAGTGAGACTATAAGAATATCCAGGAAAGAGAAAATAACCAATCCTTACCAAGTCATCAACATCGTTGGTAAACACACTAATATTCATCTATCTTATATGTATTCACACTTCTCAAATTCCCCTGTGCATGATTCATCCATCCCTCTAATAGTATTAGAGATGGGAAAAGGCAGTGAGGTAGACAGAATAATTTAGATTCAAATATTTGCCTTCCGGTTGATTACCAATAATTACTGCAATATTTTACTGCTTTCCCAAGAAAAGCAGGAGTCTATTTCTCCACTTCCCGATCTAGGTCTGGCCGTGTGACTTGTTTTAATTGATGGGGCATTAGCAGACATGATGCTAGAGAAGGCTCGAAAAATGCTCATGCACTGGACTTCATCTTCTCTCTTGCTGCTTTTGGAACCCAGCCACCATGTGAGAAGAGAAAGCCTGAGCTAGCCTGCCAGACTCTGGAGACACATGGCCCAGCTATCCTGTTGCTCTAGCCAAGAGCCAGATACATGAGCAAGTTGTCTAACCCCAAAGCCCAAGCTCATAATCACATTATTGTTACTATCAGAGGACTCTTTTTTTTTTTTTTTTTTTTAGACAGAGTCTTGCTCTGTTGCTCAGCCTAAAGTAAAGTGGCATGAACATGGCTCAATGCATCATCCTTGAACTCCTGGGCTCAAGTGGTCCTCCCACCACAGCCTCCCAAGAAGCTGGGAACACAGGTGAGTGCCATCATGCCTAGCTATATTTAAAAAAACTCACTATGTTGCCCAGGCTGGTCTCAAACACCCCGCCTTAAGTGATCCTGCTGCCTTAGCCTCCCAAAGTGCTAGGATTACAGGTGTTAGCCACTGCGCCTGATCAAGGAATCACTTATTATTGCTCATGTGGTATGTACTCAGCTTCAGGCCTCTCTTTCTCTCAACATGTTTAGTGTTGAAAAGGTAAAAGAATGTTGGAGTTAAAGTCTGAAAACTGACTTCATTGCTCATCTCTGAGCTTTGGAAAAGGTATCCATTTTCTCTGAGCCTCAGTTTCCTCCTCTGGGAATTATACCTAATCGTAGCGTCCTCGGGAAAATTAGATAACGTGTGAAAGTGCTCTCTAGGCCGGGCGTGGTGGCTCAAGCCTGTAATCCCAGCACTTTGGGAGGCCGAGGCAGGTGGATCACGAGGTCAAGAGATCAAGACCATCCTGGTCAACATGGTGAAACCCCATCTCTACTAAAAATACAAAACATTAGCTGGGCATGGTGGCACGTGCCTGTAATTCCAGCTACTCAGGAGGCTGAGGCAGGAGAATTGCCTGAACCCAGGAGGCGGAGGTTGCGGTGAGCCGAGATCGCGCCATTGCACTCCAGCCTGGGTAACAAGAGCGAAACTCTGTCTCAAAAAAAAAAAAAGAAAGTGCTCTCTAACTTAAGGTGATACATATCAGCAATTAACAAGGGGGAAATATGAATCAAGCACACCAGAAGCAGTGTCAAAAGAACCTAACTTTAACAACCCCTGGAATACCAAGTGAAATCCTTTTCTTCCTCGTGAAAGCAGTGATTACTTTTCCATCTTGTCTATAGTGTCACAGAATAAGTTCAATTAAAATGCCATAAAATTACATCATGTTTGCGAATCTGTCTTTCGAAACTGTTGAACGACTAGGGCTGGGAGATGAAAAGACTTTTTGAAAGTCAATACTTTCTCAACTTTTGAAATGCTTCCAGATTCTGTCACCTTCTTTTCATCTCAACATCAAAGCTGGGAAAGGCTCTCCCACACTAAGGACAGGTGTTGACATGTAGCTCACCTCACCCAGGTACTTTGGGACCCTATTAATCTGTCTCTTTATATATATTTGCATCTTCAGAATCAGGCGTTAGTCTTTTATTTCTTTTAGCTTTTTGCTGACCTGTACTCTTTGCTGGCAGGCTGCTGATGCATTTTGACAGGTGACTTGGCTCATAAAAACTGTCAGGGAAGGGAAGCAGTGAGAAGGGGCTTCACCAGGAGCATGGTCAGCACATGTGAAATGCTGAACGTGGTAAAAGCACACAAAGGCATATTTATGAACTGGTTTAAAAAAAAAAAGGTCTTGCTCTCTGGATGACCTGATTCTCAACTTTCTTCATCTTAAAGACGTAAGTCAAAATATAGGGATTGGGAAAGTATGTGACTGGGTCTCATTCCAAAAATTCAAATTCCTGGCCAGGTGCAGTGGCTCATGCCTGTAATCCCAGCACTTTGAGAGGCAGGTGGATCACCAGTGGTCAGGAGTTCAAAACCAGCTTGACCAACATGGAGAAACCCTGTCTCTACTAAAAATACAAAATTAGCCGGGTATGGTGGCGAATGCCTGTAGTCCCAGCTACTCGGGAGGCTGAGGCAGGAGAATTGCTTGAACCCAGGAGGCAGAGGTTGCAGTGAACCGAGATCACACCATTGCACTCCAGCCTGGGCAACAAGAACAAAAATCCATCTAAAAAGAAAAAAAAAATTCAAATTCAGCAAATCTGGAGGATGAATTTATCGTCATGGTGCTTAGTTCACTGAGAGGCTGCCATGTCAATAAATTATAATGTCAATCTCTTCCTAAAGCTCTAAGGACCAGACCATGTTTTTCTAAACCTATATTTTACGCTTTTTTTCATTTGCTGCATTTATATGCTTGAGGTGTCTTTGTTTTACATTTTTCACCTAAGAAGCTTTAAATATGAATCATCAGCTAAATTGAAGTGAGTGCATGTTCTTTTGTGTCCCTATCCTTTGTGACCTGTCCAAAAAAAGAAAAAAACAAAGTGAGCGCATGGAGGATTAGGCAGAGGTATTAGGATAAGTAATATCTTAAGGAAATGTAAACACAGAGAAATAGTAATCACAGTGAGTTGAATACTGGACCCCCCGCCCCCATGCATGTCCATCCTAAACAGAACATGATCGTATTTGAAAATAGGTGCCTGTAGTCCCAGCACTTTGGGAGATTGAGGTCAGAGGATTGCCTGAGCCCAGGAGTTTGAGACCAGCCTGGGCAACATGGTGAGACCCCATCTCTAAAAATAAAGTTAAAAAGAAAAGAAAATAAGGCCCTTGTAGATAGTTAGTTCAAGATCTTGAGATGAAATCATCCTGGATTTAGGGTGAGTCCTAAATCCAATGACTGGAATGCTTAAGATATGACAGGAGCAGAGATCGCACAGAGGAAGTGGCAACGTGAATGAAGAGAGAAGCAAGATGGGAGTGAGGCCTCTACAAACGAAGAAACGTCAAGGACTGCTGGCGACCAACAGAAGCTAGGAGAGAGGCCTGGGAGGGTCTCTCTCTAAAACCCTCCAGAAGAAACCAACCCTGTCAACACCTTGATTTCTCACTTCTAGCCTCCTGAATTGTAAGAGAATTTATTTCTGGGTTTTTGTTTTTTGTTTTTTTTTGAGATGGAGTTTTGCTCTTTTGCCCAGGCTGGAGTGCAGTGACGCCATCTCAGCTCACCGTGACCTCCGCCTCCTGGGTTCAAGCAATTCTCCTGCCTCAGCCTCCTGAGTAGCTGGGATTACAGGCACGTGCCCTGCTAATTTTGTATTTTTAGTAGAGCTGGAGTTTCTCGATGTTGGTCAGGCTGGTGTCGAACTCCCAACCTCAGGTGATCCGCCCACCTCAGCCTCCCAAATTGTTGGGATTACAGGTGTGAGCCACCACACCCAGCTTATTTCTGTTGTTTTAAGCCACCCAGTTTATGATAATTTGTCATGTCAACCCTGCAAAACAAATACAGTAAATTAACACCTGGTGCAGGTAGTCTTGAAGATCCCGGCGGCCTCTGCCACCTACACTTGGTTGTCTGTGGACACTTTGACAGTCTGACCTGACTCCTTCAGCCCACCTGTGATCTTATCTTGATCCTCACTAACATGAGATGCTATATCTTATCCTCCTCTTCCTGAGCCTCTGTAGTAAGACATGGGGAGGGATCGGAGCCAGGGAGGCTGTGGGATAGTGTGTGTGTTAGGAGGAACTTTGGATTAGGCATGGGTTAGAGTCAAGGCTGGCACTGGTTAAAGGATCAAGGTCAAGCATCGGTGAGCCTGTCTGAGCACACAATGATTGATAATTTTTTTTCTTTTATTTGAGACAGGGTCTTGCTCTGTCACCCAGCCTGGAGTGTAGGAGTGTAATCATGGCTCACTGCAGCCTCGACGTCCCAGGCTCAGCCAACTCTTCCCACCTCCCTCCCTCTCCTCCAAGTAGCTGGGACCACGGGTGTGTGCCGAAATGTTGGGCTTTTTTTTTTTTTTTTTTTTAATATTTGGTGGAACCGCAATGTTGGGCTAGTTTTAAAAAATGTTTTGTTTTTATGTTGCCTAGGCTGGTCTTGAACTCCTGAACTCAAGTGATCCTCCCACCTTGGCCTCCCAAAGGGCTGGGATTACAGGTGTGAGCTACTGTGGTGCAGACAGACTGGTAGTATTTTTAAAAGCCAAAAGTCTAATGGTCAAAAGGGCAGGCTTTACAACACAAACATCTAATAGCCCTCGCTTGATGTGGTAAGTAGAATAATGTCCCCTCAAATATGTCCACTAATCCCCAGAACCTGTGAATATGTCTTTCCATGGCAAAAGGGACTTTGCAAATGCCTCTCAAGCTAAAGATTTTGAGATGGGGAAATTATCCTGGACTACCTGAATGGGCCCAATGTAATCACAAGGGTGCTTCTGAAAAGGAGATGGGAGAGTCAGCCAGAAAAGGCGACGTGGTCGGGTGTGATGGCTCATGCCTGTAATCCCAGGGCTTTGGGAGGCTGAGGTGGGAGGATTGCTTGAGCCCAGGAGTTGGAGACATCCTGGCAACATAGTGAGACCCTTTCACTCAAAAGAAAAAAAAAAAGAATAATTATCTGGGTGTGGTGGCACATGCCTGTCGTCCCAGCTACTTGGGAGGCTGAGGCAGGAGAATCACTTGAGCCCAGGAGTCTGAGGCTGGAATGAGCTATGATCAGGCCACTGGACCCCAGCCTGGGTACAGAATGAGACCCTGTCAAAAACAAACAAATAAATAAACTGACTAACTAACTACAACACTACAAAGTATTATTGGCTGGCTGTGGTGGCTCACACCTATAATCCCAATACTTTGGGAGGTTGAGGAGAGAGGACTGCTTGAGCTCAGGAGTTCAAGACAAGCCTGGGTGACAGGTCTCCCTAGAGACTTCATCTCTACAAAAAAATTTATAAATTACCAGGTGTGGTGGTGCACGCCTGTAGCCCCAGCTACTCAGGAGGCTGAGGCAGGAGGATCCCTTGAACCCAGGAGGTCAAGTCTGCAGGTGAGCTGTGATCACGATACTGCACTCCAGCCTGAGCAACAGAACAAGACCTTATCTAAAAATGAAAAAGAAAAGAAAAGAAAAGAAAGGAAATGTGGTAACAGAAGCGAGAGAAGAATTTGAAGATTCTATGCTGCTGTTTTGAAGGCAGAGGAAGGGGCCAGGAACCCAGCAATATAGGCAATCTCTAGACTTGCTCCCTCTAAAAAGGCAAGGGAGTGTCCCCTTAGTGCCTCCCAGGGAATATGCCTGGCCGATGCCTTGACCTTGCCCAGTGAGGCTCGGTTTGGGCCTCTAACATCCAGAACCATACAAGAATAAATCTTTGTTAAGTCACTAAATTTGTGGTAATCTGTTACAGCAATCATAGAAAATGAATATACTGTCCTCTCCTCCTGGGCCACTGACATGCTCCTGCTGTGGGGGAGCTGCCCACTGCTTCCCAGCCTCTGCCTCCAGAAACGGCCTCATGAGCAATCCCCAAAGAGGCAGAAAACGCCCTGGTATGATAGAGAACAGGGGAGGTCTCCCTGGTCAGTCCCTGCTCTTGGGCAGTGTATGTCTCTACACCCAGCCATCTCTGGTTTCACAAAGAAACACATGCTGTGGCACATTTGCTAAAGCATTATAAAGCTGTAGTACCTTGAAACACCAACTTTTTTTTTTTTGAGATGGTGTTTTTCTCTTGTTGCCCAGGGTGGAGTGCAATGACATGATCCCAGCTCGCTGCAACCATTGCCTCCCAGGTTCAAGCAATTCTCCAGCCTCAGCCTCTTGAGTAGCTGGGATGACAGGCGCATATCACCACACCCAGCTAATTTTTGTATTTTTAGTAGAGACGGGGTTTCTCCATGTTGGTTGAAACACTAACTTTCATGCTTCTATAACAGTCTCCCTTAATCTTGTTCCTGTCTGTGCACTGTCACACGCACGTTCTCAGCCTTGGTGTTTCCCATTACACTCGGGGATTCTCAAACCTCCCATTCCACACACCCTCTGCCTTCTCTCTCTCTCTCTCTCTGTTTTGAAATGAGGGTCTCACTATATTGACCAGGCTGGTTTGAATTCCTGGCCTCAAGCAATCTTCCTGTCTTGGTCTTCCAAAATGTTGGGATTACAGGTGTGAGCTACTGCACCCAGCCACCCTCTGCCTTCTCCTTCTGCCATTCAGAATCACTGCTTCATTGACTTTTCAGGTCTTTACCTACCTGTCTATTTCCACATCTGTCTGCCTATGTAGTTATGCATGTATGTATGTATCTATCTGTCTATCCATCATCTATCTATCTACCTATCTCCCTTTCATCTATTATCTATCATCTACCTATTATGTATTTTTTTAAAAAACTACTTTATTGAGGTATAAGCAACATACAAAAAGCTGTAGTTATATAATGTCTACAACTTGATGAATTTAGAGATAAGTACATACCCATAAAACCATCACCACAATCTATGTTATGAACATATCTATCATCTCCAAAAGTTATCTATCTCTGTTTTATCTTGTCTACCTACCTACCTATCTTAGAACACACTAAAACTTCCATGGTAATTTGTCTGGTTTAGAGCTCACAATCATACTACGGGGTAGGTACAATGTATAATATGAATTTTTAAAATAATATTTAGGTTTGTCTGATTGTAAATGCAGTGAAACCTATGTACTCCTTGTTAACTGACTATAAACACTATGTATAGACTGTTACATGTTCTTTATTGTAACATATTCATAAAATATTAAATTTATTTTAGAGATACATATGTATATTTATATACATATATGTGTATATTCCAAGTATTAACACTTGGGATTGGTGGGCATGCTCTGTAATGTAGTGGGAGAAATTTGCAACGTTCTCTCCTTCCCAGTGTTTCCCTTTTACCCATGACCTTCTCCTCCTCAATTAAGATCTTGGACATCAGCTAAGGCTTCTGGAAAGGGTTATGAGAACAGAAGTGTCAAATTCCTGGCTTTTGAGTTAGAGCAGTTGAGCTCTAGACACACAGCAAAGGGGCTATGGAAGAATATGTAATGTCAGGAGCAGGTTTTTCCACCCCGCAGGAAGAGGGGATGCGAAGCAGCGTGGGAGGATGAGATCCAGGTGTGAGGCGCTCCCTGAGAAACAGCCCTGTGCTGTCCTCCTGAGGCCAAGTTGTGGAACGGGAGGAACTCAACAGAGGCGCTAGATCAGAAAGCCTGGGAGTGACCTCCGGCCCAACGTAACTGAAAAGAAGGAGAACAGATGGTTGTCAGTCTCCGTTTCCCCATGTTCTGCTCAGGACAGGAGCAAACAAGTGTTTCTGTGCCAAGAAGGACATGGAAGCAGCCGAGAGAGAGCTTGCCCCAGGCAGCTGGGGTCCAGGGGACACAGTCCTGAGCTTCAGGGACCAATCACTGCAGAACATTTGGAGTGAAGGTGCCTGAGTATCAGATGTCAATCCCCCAACCACCAATGCCTTGTCATTTCATCAGCCCCCTGGAGCTGAGATGAGCTCGTAGAGAAAGAATTCCAGGGCTGCTAGTGTCTGCTACCCAATGGTATGGCCTTACCTAGAAATTAAATTGAGTGACAGAATTTTTTTTTTTTTTTGAGACCGAGTTTTGCTTTTGTTGCCCAGTCTGGAGTGCAATGGTGCGAGGCAACCTCTGCCTCCCAGGTTCAAGCGATTCTCTTGCCTCAGCCTCCTGCGTAGCTGGGATTACAGGCATGTGCCACCACGCTGGCCAATTTTGTATTTTTAGTAGAGATGGGGTTTCTCCATGTTGGTCAGGCTGGTCTCGAACTCCTGACCTCACGTGTTCCGCTGCCTTTGCCTCCCAAAGTGCTGGGATTCCAGGTTTGAGCCACTTCACCTGTTTTTTTTTTTTTTTAAGTTGCTTTTGGCCAGGCATAGTGGCTCACACCTGTAATACCACCACTTTGGGAGGCAGGAAGATTATTTGAGCTCAGGAGTTTGCGACCAGCCTGGGTAACATAGCGGAAACCCTGAAACCCCATCTCTACAAAAAATACAAAATTTAGCCATGTGTAGTGTGGCCTGCACTCCAGCCTGGGCAACAGAGTGAGACCCTGTCTCAATTAAAAATAAATAAATAAATAAATAAATAAATAAATAAATAAATAAATAAAAAAGGTTGTTTTTCCTGTTCCTCTGGATGTGTGGACAGAGATTGGTATCCATGACAACAGTACCTTATAGCTTACCCAACCATTTCTTAGCTGGTAGATAGTTAGGTTGTCCTCCTCCCTCACCAGAAGCTACCAATACCAAGACCACAGCAAGGTAGTGCTCTCCCTCCCCTTGGTATAAATAAACTCACCTTGGTATTGTCAACAGGTTGATATTTGTGTGAGATTTTCCAGGAGCCAGGATTCTAGAGGTCATGGTTTTGTTTGGCTATGTCAAGCATGCTCTTACCTGAAGGCTTTGTTCTGACATTTCCTTCTGCCTGGAACACTTTGCCTATAACAGCCTGTCTGACCGTCACTTCCACAGGTTCTGCTCAAATGTCCCCATATCAAATAGGCTTTCCTTGGACATCCCTCCCAAAATAGCATCTCCCCATCCCCACAATCCTCTAGTCCCTCTTACCGGCTTTATTTTTCTTTACAGCACTTTTCTCCACCTGATACAGGATATGGTTTATTTACTTAGCCTCCCTTTACTAAAATGTAAGCTCTACAAGGGCAGAGACTTGATCTCATTCCCTGCTAACTCCCCAGAGCTTAAACAGTACCCACACTATTAGGTACTTTGCAAATATTTGTTGAATCAATGGATATAAATATCTTCTACAGTTAGCTTCTTGTTTCAATTTTCTGTATTTTTTTCTTTTTATTTATTTATTTATTTTTGGAGACAGAGTCTCACCCTGTCACCTAGGCTGGAGTACTATGGCACCATTTCGCCTCACTGCAACCTCTGCCTCCGGAGTTCAAGTGATTCTCCTGCCTCAGCATCCCGAGTAGCTGGGACTACAGATGGGTGCCACTATACCCAGCTAATTTCTGTATTTTTTGGTAGAGAAAGGGATTCTCCATGTTGGCCAGCCTGCTCTTGAACTCCTGACCTCAAGTGACCCACCTGTCGGCCTCCCAGAGTGCTGGGATTACAGGTGTGAGCCACCATGCCTGGCCTTTTATTCTTTTTAAATATTGCCTTTAGGTTCCTGATAAGACAGCTCTTGACAAACAGGAACTGCATCTTATACTACTCTCTGAGTGTCTGGAATGTAATAGATGCTCAGTAAATATTTACTACAGGAAGGAAAGAAAGAAGAAATATGTAAGCACATGAATAAAGCATATAGGAATGTTAGGGCTGAGTGCAGGGTAAGATGGGAAAGTAACTCACCCCTCCCTCTTCCTTCATTTCTCACTGCTGCCCCCACCCCAGGGTGGCTGTTCCAAATTGTTCACCAAGTAAAAGTTAGCTGATTTGGGTGTACAGCTGTCATGCGTTGAATATATCTTCCATAAGAAAATGGAAAAGTTTGGAGAGGAGGGTTGGCATGAGAGGGGAAAAAAACAGAAAAGAAGAGGAAAAAAGAGGACCCAGGAGAGGAAAACATGAAATATTGGGCAACATTGTAAGACAAAATGAACACTTCAGTACATTATACACACCAAGAAAGTGACTTGTATTACTGTACTGTAAAGGCCCTGTGACCCAAACCATCAAGATATTTAGTTACCCTCATAGGCCTTGAGTGAACGATTTTTATGTGTGAAATTAAGAGAAGGAGCAAATTCCCCAATTGGCTCAAATCAAAGGGGAGCCAAAATAAACCTACAGATACAAGGCACAGAGGAGAGAAACAGAATCCAAGGAGGTGGGATGTCAAAGCCAGAGGAGACCGTGAGATTACAGTCCCTAAGAACTTTGGAGAAATCTGTTTATCTATAATCTATCTATCTATCTATCTATCTATCTATCTATCTATCTATCATCTATTTATATCATCTATCTGTCATCTATCCATATCTATCATCTATCTATATCATCTATCTAGCTGTCATCTATCTATATCTATCTATCATCTATCATCTATCTATATCTATCATCTATCTAGCTATCTGTCATCTATCTATATCTATCATCTATCATCTATATCTATCTATCATCTATCTATCTATATCATCTATCTGTCATCTATCACCTATCTATCATCTATCTATATATATCACCTATCTATCTATCTATCTGTCATCTATCTATATCTATCTATCATCTGTCATCTATCTATCTATCTATCTATCTATCTATTTATTTTTACTTGAGACAGGGTCTTTGTCACCCAGAGTGGAGTAAAATGGTGCAGTTCACAGCTCACTGCAACCCCTAACTCCTGGGCTCAAGCAATCCTCCCACCTTAGTCTCCTGAGTAGCTACTGCTTTGTTGAATCAATGGATATAAATATCTTCTACAGATACTTTTATTTTTATTTGTAGCTAATACTACAGGTATGCACCACCATGCCCAGCTAAACTTTTTAATTTTTTTGTGGAGATGGGCATCTCACTATTTTGCCCAGGCTAGTCTCGAGCTCTTGGGCTCAAGCAGACCTCCCACCTCAGTCTGCCAAAGTGCTGAGATTATGGGCATGAGCACCACACCCAGCACAAAATTCTCGAGAAGGATGTGAGACAGTCCCTAGAGCAGGGAATGGGTGTCCCGCCAGTGTTATCTAGTTCTTAAGGGGGAGGGAGGCCCAGCTGAGAGCTGGCTCACTGAAATGACAGTCTCCCTGTTTCTGCACCCAGTCTATCTTTTCCTGGGGTCTTGCCTTTGTGCAGATCCCTCTGCTCTAGAGAGCCACAAATTCCCACACAGGTGGTGTAACTGGATTGAGACCCGCGGTCTTCCCACCTAAGCTAATTTCCAAGTCTATACAAGGAACAGCCTTGGACATGGGCGTACATTTCCTTTTCCTTACCTGCTTTCCCAATTAGATTAAGGATTAGAAAGATTGCTTCCCTTTTGTCAGGAGTTAGCTCTTCTGCCACCCCTCACCGCCCCCCCAACCCACTTACCTTGCCCCAAAGTTCTAGTTTGTCTGGAATCCCATATGCCTCTTAGGAAAAAAAATGCTGCCACATCCAAAAGGCATAGAGGTTCGAAGGATAACTGGATCTGGCAAGTCACTGAGTATGTTGGTGCACATGCCACCCCAAGGGAGGTCAGAATAGCTTAGACAGACAGCTAGGTGCCCAGAGGGATAGACAAAATCCAGGATAAGGAATTGATATTCATTAACAATAGTGATTCTTATAGAGAAAGATGTTAGCTGTCATGCACACGGTTTTTGTTTTGTTTTGTTTTTTTGAGACAAAGTCTTGCTCTGTCACCCAGGCTGGAGTACAGTGGTGTGATCTCGGCTCACTGCAACCTCCACCTCCCCGGTTCAAGCAATTCTCCTGTCCCAGCCTCCCAAGTAGCTGGGATTACAGGCCTATGCCACCACACCCAGCTAATTTTTTTGGTATTTTTAGTAGAGATGGGGTTTCACCATGTTGGCTGGGCTGGTCTTGAACTCCTGACCTCAGGCAATCCACCTGCCTTGGCTTCCCAAAGTGCTGGGATTACAGGCATGAGCCATCATGCCCAGCTTGTTTTATTTTTTAATCAGCAATTTACAGGCTGGGAGCAGTGGCTCATGCCTGTAATCCCAGCACTTTGGGAGACCAAGGCGTTCAGTTCACTTGAGGTTAAGAGTTCGAGACCAGCCTGGCCAACATGATGAAACCACATCTCTACTAAAAATACAAAATTAGCTGGGTGTGGTGGTGCGTGCCTGTAATCCCAACTACTCAGGAGGCTGAGGTAGGAGAAAGCCTTGAACCTGGGAGGCAGAGGTTGCGGTGAGTTGAGATTGCACCATTGCACTCTGGCCTGGGTGACAGCGAGACTCTGTCTCAAAAAATAAAATAAAATAAAATAAGTAATTTACAGATAAGGCAATGGAAGGGCCAAAGAGGGTGCCTCCCATTCCCATAGTCACTGAGCGTGAAAACGTAGTACCGGACCAGCACACAGGCTTCACGACTTTCAGCAGCATGTTCTTTTCTGCACATTCATTTAATCCTAAATCCTTTGAAGCCAATCTGTGAATAATAACAAGGAAGTCTGGTTAGACTGGTCCTGTTAATGGACAGAGTGCTGGGAACCAAGGCTGTGCATTTCAACCTAGTATTTCTCAATGAGCTCATTCTGGCATACAACAGGAGGATCAGGTGTCCTGGTGACATCTGTGGATAGGTAGGGGCAGAGGGGCTGAGGACGATTACGGATATGCGAACAATTTCACAAAACCTACCCTTACCAACCTCTCCAAAACTGTCTGTGGTGGACTCTTGAGGCCGTTTTCATTTTGGATTTGTAGGAGCTGATTATGAAAGTTCTCTTCTTTCTTAGCTAGATTCTCTAGTTGCTAAATCTCAATGGCATTCTCTCTAACCAGGAAAATAAACCAACGACAACTCATTTTCTCAGAGCCACTTGAGCCCTCAGGCACTTAACACAGATATCAGCTACATGGCTGGGTGCAGTGGCTCACACCTGTAATCCCAACATTGAGGGAGGTGGAGGCAGAAGGATCACTTGAGGCCAGCAGTTTGAGACCAGCCTGAGCAATATAGAGACGCTGTCGCTATTTTAATGTAATATTTTTTAAAAATTAGAATGAAAAAAAACCCCAAAAACATGCAAATATATATGTATGTATGTATGTATGTATGTATGTATATGTGTATACACTACAACCAGAGCTTCCCTTAAAAAGAAGGAATGTTGGCTCATGCCTTTAATCCCAGCACTTTGGGAAGCTGAGGCAGGAGAATGGCTTGAGCCCAGGGAGGTCGAGGCTGCAGTGAGCCAAGATCGTGCCACTGCACCAGCCTAGACAACAGAGGGGGATCCTGTATCAAAAAAAAACAAAAAAGGAAGGTTGTAAAGCGAGAAACTTGCCCCAACTTCTTTTCTGGGTTGATTTCTCCTGCCCCGAGAATGTGAGGATGTGAACCATTGGGAAAAAGGGATTAACAAATGCAGGGTCTGAGACCTCCTTTCCCATTCGTTCCCGGGTTTTTTCTGCTGAAATGGAATCCCCCAGCTATCAGCCCCTTCCATCACGAACTACCCGCTTCAGCCTCCTTCCTGCTTGGGATTTTCACAAGGATATTCAGTCAGAGGGGAGCCGTCCACCAGAGCACGATACATTTTTTCATGTTGGGGTCAGCCTTTCTGACAATTGGCATCTGAGGCCTCTTCTCCAGCAGCTCCAGCCAGAAACTGCGAGGACTGCTGATCCCTGTTCTCTTCCACGCCTTCCGGGTCCTCATAGTGGCGCAGGGTAAGTTATTTGCTGACGCCTTCGTGTTTGTTTTGTTTTGTTTTGTTTTGTTTTGTTTTAAGCTTAGCTTCTTCTGTTTTTCTGTTCACAAAAAGGGAATTCAAGACACGGTTTGTTTCTTGGTCTTATCAAGGTTTGCAGGAGGGCCAGGGTCTCTGCTTGAGGCCCCGGCACCCTCACCTTTACATGGATGTATTAAGCTTCCTTTAAGTCAAAAGAGCTGGATTTCAAAATAGACTCACCTGAGTCCCTAGCCAAGCATTTGTTGAGTGCTTCCTATTTTTAAGCAGTTACTGAGCACCTCCTGTGTGTGCAGCACTGTACCAGAGGCTGTAGGAAATATAAGGAATTGTCCCTGTGCTCACAAGTGCAGTGCGGTGCAGCACAGGCTCTGATTAAGAATTAAGTGTGAGGCTGGGCGTGGTGACTCATACCTGTAATCCCAGCATTTGGAAGACTGAGGCAGGTGGATCACTTGAAGCCAGAAGTTTGAGACCAGCCTGGCCAATATGGCAAAACCCTCTCTCTACTAAAAATACAAAAAAAAAAAAAAAAAAAAAAATTACCTGGGTGTGGTGGCAGGCACCTGTAATCCCAGCTACTCAGGAGGCTGAGGCACAAGAATTGCCTGAACTTTGGGAGGCAGAGGATGTAGTGAGCCAAGATCATGCCGCTGCACTCCAGCCTGGGCAACAGAGCAAGACTCTGTTTCAAACAAACAAACAAACGAAGAACGAAGTGTGAATCCTGACTCTGCCACTTGGCACTGTAGGAATGAGACAGACTACTAAACTCCTCTGAGTCTTGGTTTCTTCATCCATGTTGGAAACAGATGCTTGGTGCCATAAAGAAAAATTAGCAATGAGACAAAGGATCTCTCAGCAAAGCAATTTTTACTTCCTGTAGGAAGGGTACCCTCGCTAGCCATCTTGCCATGAGAGTACAACGAACAAAGGAAAAGTAGATATATTTATCCTTTACGCATTTGGGGTCATCCTTACTGCTGTATCTGACCTCTGCTGGTTGGAGCTGGATCTTGAAATTTAAACTAAAACTCAATTGGCTAATAACTTAAAATTTCTAAACAGGTAAAAGCAATGGAGAAGTTCAAATAAGGAAGGGGCATAGGCCGCGAGCTGAGACATGCCTGTGAGCACGTCCAGCACAGATACTTGGTTAAAGTACAAGGACATAGAATGTATTATGTGTCTATAAGCATGTCTGACAGCTACATAAGATAGGGCTTAACAAAGAGTTATTAGCACACTTATGATTTATTCTTTAACAAGAAAAGAAACTTTGAAGAGGAACTTTTACTTCCCACAGTCTGCAAAATGGGGATGCCAATACTTGCCAGAAATGTAAGAATTCTCTGATTAATGAATACAAACCTCTGAGCATAGCCTTCAGTATGCATTCTACAAATCCTAGTTGTAATGGTTACAATTTAGTGAGGAACATACACATTTGTTAATAATAACGTGGTAAAGGAAAAAATACCTGTGACTTCTAGGTTTTACACTGAGACCCTGATATGAAAGTAGCCTCTTAGAATATTCATGTATCATTCACAAGTATTCATTAAGTGTCTTCCACAGGCAAGACTCATAACAAAAGAAGTGCCTGAGTTATACAGCCACGTGGCTACGTGGTGAAGCCAGGATTCAATGTCATGCATACTACAATGTCAAACTCATTACCAGGCCTCCAGGGCTCTGTATCTGAGACTAAATCTAATGAAACAGACATTCCTAGTTCTTGCCCAGCCCAGCTTTTCAATCCCAACACACACGCACACACACTCATGTACCCAAGTATGCCAAGCAGTAGCTATGGGCAACATCCCATTAGAAGCCTTGGCCAGGTGCAGTGGCTCACACCTATAATCCCAACATTCTGGGAGGTCGAGGCAGGAGGACTGCTTGAGGTCAGGAGTTGGAGACCAGCCTGAGCAGCATGGCAAGGCTCCATCTCTAAAAATAATAGTAATAATAAAACTTAAAAAAAGAAGCCTCCAAGAGCCAAGCTGGCAAAGCAGAGGTCATATGCTGGAGAAACATGCTTAGCTCTCCTGGACACCAGCACCATCTGTTTGATATCTGCATGGACTGGCTGACTTGCCTCCACTCCTTGGCCCCCGCAACCAAAGGTGGGCTGCTGGGCTTCTCACTCATTGAAACGGATGTGAGGTCTGGGTGCGGTAGCTCACGCCTGTAATCTCAACATTTTGGGAGGCTAAGGCAGGCAGATGACTTGGGGCCAGGAGTTCAAGATCAGCCTGGCCAACATGGTGAAACCCTGTCTCTACTAAAAATACAAAAATTAGCCAGGCGTGATGGTACATACCTATAATCCCAGCTACTTGGGAGGCTGAGACAGGAGACTCTCTGGAACCGGGGAGGCAGAGATTGCAGTGAGCCAAGATTGTACCACTGCCCTCCAGCCTGGGTGACAGAGGGAGAGACTCCATCTCCAAAGAAGACAATGTGGGGATGTAACTGGGTAGATCAAAAACCAACCCTCGAGAAGACTCCAGTCAGGAGACGTTAGGAGACGTGGGAGCCGTCGTCTCAAAGAAGTCAGCAGTTTGTGCGTTTCCAATGTGGACATAGAGTAAAACTCAAAACAAACAACTAGATCTCAGCAACAGCATGAAATCAAACGTCTGAAGCCAACCTTGGAGAGTTCTTTCGGACTCAGCGCAGATTCCACTGGGAATCCCCAGTAGTTTTCATTTTTAAGGTGCACTTGAAATTTCCTAAAATTGAGCTGGCATAGGTCAAGGAGGCTTTGGAGTGTTTAGGAGAATTGGTCTCCGTGTTGTGTGTGTGTGTGTGTGTGTGTGTGTGTGTGTGTGTGTGTACATGTGGCACATTTATTGGATGGGTGTGGGGCTTGGGGAGTGGGAAGAGCTATGCTGAAAGGAAGCCTTTTAAAGAATTAAGAATAAGTTCTTTGAAATAATATAGCCAGTTAAGAACGGAGGGAGAGGTATAACAGCCACACCGTTTTTGGGGCGGGAACTGGAGCCAGGAGGGTGGCTAAGGGCCAGATCTGCCACTCACTCAGTAGCTGGAAAATGGAAACGCTTGGCTAAAACATCTGTCCTCTCTCCCTTCTTTTTTGTCTCTTCTCTTGCTTTCCTCCTCCTGACTCTCCTTCCTTTCTTTCCCATATTCTCATGAAAATGTATCCCACTGTCAAAAATGAGGTGAGTGGGCAGAATTTTTGAATGTGACAAAAGCAAAGCACTTATAGATTGCCACTCTTCCCCACCGAAGAACACACACATGCCACTCCATTGAAAAGCCCCAAAGGCTGGCAGAATGTCAGCCTAACAACATGTATTATAAGCCCAAGCCTAATGACCACTTTCCAAGCCCACACCTCAGCGTTTTCATTCAATGCCTATACAGGATTCTATTTTTCTGACTTTCTACAAATGGACCTTTTGGATTATTCTTCAAAGAAAGCTAAGTACTCTAAAGTGTGAATATCTATAATCATTGGGAGAAAAAAGGCACACTTCCCCTCCTTACTAACAAGGCCAAAAATTCAGATACAAAAAAGCCCTTGTGCAAAAAAAATTCCCAGGCAAAGTCTCTCATATTCTATAAATGCCACATGAATCAAACACATTGAGTAGGCAGCTGTAATTTGGGAACGTTCCCCATTACCTTTTTAAAAGCAGTGCTTCCTTTTCGAATCCCTTTAACATGCCCTAGACAAAGAGTCTTTTAGTCATGTGTCAAGTCCAATCAGCCTGGCATGCTAACAAAGATGGCCTTTCTCTGCCTTTTCTCAAGGTTGGCAGTGGCCGGTGTCCTGCCCTCCTCTTGCATGAGGGCCAGAAGTTGACTCCTGAATTCTCCAACAGGTAACAATTATCACCGAGTTTATTTGTTTGTCAAAGGAACCCTAATACTTGCGCAAAATGGTTTCTTGGAAGTTTCAGGGAGCTGGTCATTCCCAGGGCAAGTCATTATCAGGTCTTACGCAACAGTCATTCTCTAACTCACAAGTTATCCAATTTTTCTAGACCTCTAAAACAGAGGCTGGAATAAAAGGGAACTATGGCCAGGTGCAGTGGCTCATGCCTGTAATCCCAGCACTTTGGGAGGCTGAGGAGGGCGGATCACAAGGTCAGGAGTTTGAGACCCGCCTGGTCAATATGATGAAACCCCATCTCTACTAAAAATATAAAAATTAGCCAGGTGTGGTGGTACGTGCCTGTAGTCCCAGCTACTTGGGAGGCTGAGGCAGTAGAATTGCTTGAACCTGGGAGGCAGAGGTTGCAGTGAGCTGAGATCACACCACTGTACTCGAGCTTGGGTAACAGAGCAAGACTTAGTCTCAAAAAAAAAAAAAAAAAAAGAAAAGAAAGAAAGAAAGGAACTACATCTAAAAAGGGAACTATATCTCAAATCTCAAACTACATCTCAAAGCCAATCTTTATCTCAGTCACCTCTAATCTAATTGTAAGCTAAATTCAATATGGTAGGGGCATTCATTGAATGTAAGAGCTGGAGAATGCTTGGAGAATATTTAATCCCAGTTTATGGATGAGGGAGCTAAATACAGAAAAGGGAACAATAATCACAACATAATAGTTACTGCTTATCAAATATTTGCTATACTCCAGAGATTGTGCTAAGGTGTTCAGCTTATGATTTCATTTAATGCTTTCAGTAACCCTATGAGGTAGATTCTATTAGGATTTCCACTTTACATGAGGAAAGTAAAGCTTTGAGAACCTAAATGTCTCAAATCCCATGATTGGCAAATGAGAGTCACGTGGACTCCAGAGCCTGGGTTCTAAACCTTTACGCCATATTGATTCTTATACCTTTGGCCACACAGCTAAAAAATAGGATCAGGGTTAGACGCAAACCCAGAATTCCCTTGTTTTGCACCACCATGCTGGAACAGTGAATATGACTGAAATCAGAGAACTAGGGAGTCATCAACTACAGACCAAAGATCTGATTCAGGACGAGACAAAAGGTCCACATAGACCCTACCTGCGGAATGAGCTCTGCTTTCAGAACTACCTTGGGAACTGGTCTGGGATAGTTTCACTATGTTTGTCAGACCAATCTTCTTCTTGTGATAAATCCACAGAGTCTATCCCAGGGTAGACTTTCCCCTGGAGTTAGAGAAGCTTCTCTTTTTTCCTGCCTTTAACTTGCCTGGGTTTGACTTAATAGTCAAGTTCTATAATGCTCCATGTTGAGCAAACAGAAATTTGGTAGGGTAACTAGGCTGAAAGTTCTGATTTGCCTAAAATTGCAATTCACCCAGCAAGCATTCATTTACTCTCCATGGTATTTCTAATGCCAGTAACCTGGAGATGTTGAGATTTTGCTGCTTTTCTTACAGAAATGTTTCATAATACACATGAAATTACATCTGCTGTTTTGTTTTTAAAGCTTGGAGTCTACATACAACAGATCCCTTGGGAATGAATTCTAGTAAGTTTAGTAATTCTCATTGTTAAAAAACCACTGCCATGGCAGAGTTTATTATTATGGGTCATGTATACGGGCCTCTCACTCATTCCTGCTGCTGTGTGCCAGCTAAATTCTCCTCCTTCATCATCTCTGTCAAACCATCTTTTCTTGGTTTTAAACCCACTTGTTTCAAGAAAGCACCCCTGGGCCAGGCACAGCGGCTCATGCCTGTAATCCCAGAACTTTGGGAGGCAGAGGGGGGTGGATCACTTGAGGTCAGGAGTTCAAGACCAGCCTGGCCAACATGGAGAAACCCTGTCTCTACTAAAAATACAAAAATTAGCTGGGCATGGTGGTGCACACCTATAATCCCAGCTACTCAGGATGCTGAAGCAGGAGAATGGCTTGAACCCGGGAGTAAGAGGTTGCAGTGAGCCAAGATCATACCACCGCACTCCAGCCTGGGTGACAGCATGAGATTCCGTCTCAAAAAAAAAAAAAAAAACCTCTGGTGGCATTATTATTTAAAAATACCCTTTACTCGTTTGGTGCTTTAGTGTCTACAAAACATTTTTATGTATACTGTGTTGATTTCCGCTTTTAACCTGAAGTAGTAAACAGAGACATGTTATTTTTCCTAAGTGACTGAAGACATTGAGGTTCAGGGATTCCAAGTAACTTCCACAAGATCCCACACCCATTGACTAAGGAACCTGAGTGTTCTGACCTCAACTGGGATTTTATATTCTTGCAAATTAAAAAAAAGCTTCATTACTGAGAACAGTTTTCGGTTCATAGAAAAATTAAGAAGAAAACACATACACTTCCCATACACTCCCTGCAAGTTTGGTTTTCTTTCCATGAAAATACGCTCCCTACTCCTAAAGTGCTAGGATTACAGGCATGAGCCACTGTGCCCAGACAGAAATTTCTTAGAAGATCAATAAATATCAAGTTAAATCTCTCTAATTATTAAAGAAATAGACACTTAGAGAGTATTTTTTGCCTATCAATTTTGCAAAGTTGAACAAGCATATTAATTCTGTTCAGTGCTAAGAATGCTGTGATGGAGCTGCATGCAGTGGCTTATGCCTGTCACCTCAGCACTATGGGAGGCTGAGGCAGGAGGATGCTTAAGGCCAGGAGTTCAAGACCCGTGGGCAACATAGCAAGACCCCATTTCTTAAAAAAAAAAAAAATGCTGCAATGGGATCTTTCATACTTTGCTGTGAAAGGCTAGCTGGGATTTTTTTTTTTTTTTTTGAAAAGCAATTTTGCATTACATCTTTAGAGCCTTAAAAATGTTCATATTCTTTAACGAAATTTCACTTCGAGGAATCTAGCTTTAGGAAGGACCCAAAGAAACAAAAATGTAAGACAATTGTACAAACATCAATGTTCAATAATAGGAGAATGATTGAAAAACTCATAGACCATCCATGCAATGGAATTCAAAGCGGCTCTTCAAAATCTTGTTTCTGAAGAACTTAATATCACAGGAAAATGCTAATGATCAAGTGAAAGGGAAAAAAAAGCAGGACAAAAATGGTATTCAAAAAATAGTTTATGTTAAAAGTGTATTATATTTGTACACACACACAAATACGTAGTATATATTCACTATATGTATGTGGGGTGGGTGTGTATGTATACTGAAGAAAAGTTTGGAAGAAAATAGGCCAAATGTTGAAATGGTATTCTCTTGGTGAAAATACTGTGTGATTTCAATTTCTTTCTTACACTTTTCTAAATTTTTGAAAAATGTAAATACTAAGCATGTATTACATTTAAAATATACCCTCAAAAGTAGTAAATAGTGATTTTCACACCAGACAGTAGGTGAAGAACTGGAGTAGAAACAATCTGTGGTGAAAGATGGGCCAGGCAAAGTGGCTGACACCTATAATCCCAACACTCTGGGAGGCCAAGGCAGGAAGATCGCTTCAGCCCAGGAATTTGAGACCAGCCTGGGCAACATAGCACGATCCTATCTCTATAAAAATTTTTAAAAATTAACTGGGTGTAATGGCACACACCTGTAGTTCCAGCTACCTGGGAGGCTGAGGCAGGAGGATGAATAGAGCACAGTAGTTTTAGGTTACAGTAAGCCATGCTGTGCCACTGCACTCTGGTCTGGGCAACAGAGCAGGAGTCTGTTTCTAAAAGTAATCATAATAAATACAAAAGAATAAATAAATAAATAAATGGACTTAGGGGCCACACAGAGCTGGATTTTACCCCGGCTCTGCCTTTTTCTACCTGTATCACTGTGAACAAATTGCCACACTTTATGGTACACTGGCGCCATCAGGAAAGGGGAGATTACTGATTATTGTACCTCTCTCATGGAATTTTTGTGAGGAGTATCAGTGACATATGTAAAGCATCAGGTCTGCTGTCTGGCACAGACTAGATACTTTGCCAGTGCTTCTATTGTGACTAACACCTCCTAACTGTTTGATTTGTCCTCTGTTGATTGTTAGCTTGCTGAAATGCCTACTTTACCATTCTAGGTGACAAGTTCCTTAAATATAGGGACTGGATTTATGTTTTCTTAGAATGGTGCTTTGCCTACAGCTGCCTTTTCTCTCCCTGACTTCCTCTTTTTTCCCTTTCCTCCTCCCTACGCCCCACTATTTTCACATGTAATCCTGTACCAGTCACCTGACAAGACTGATGGACTGATAAGTTCATGTGCCATGTAGTGAATTTCCCATGAGTTACCAGGAAGAGAGGAGTCTGTGTGTCCAGGTGTCTATATATGTTTTCACATTACAGATACAATTGGCAGGTATTGTGATAAGGTGACTGTCTGGGGGGCCACACGCTCTGCATTTCTTCTTGCCCATCAAACCATATGCTTTATAAAAGACTATGATTATAAAGACCACGGAGGGCTTCCTACATCTGAATTATGGCTACTCGTAGTCTCTTCACAACAATACTGAGGACTGTCTTCACTTCAAAATTTCCCATTTTGAGTAAGGATGTTGAAAGATCCAACCTTAAAAAAGAAGACACGCATATTAAATACAAAAAGAATAAAAATAAGTAAATAAACAAACACAAAAGGGATATTTCAAAATGTATACCAGTTCAACACTCACTGAGTAAATCCTGCCCAGCCATCAGTCTACCAAAACCTACTTGTAAGAGGAACCAAAATCCATTTATATCAAAGTATACAAATCATCAGCCTAAGAATAACCTCTCTCAAGGGGACTTGCACTGAAATGGGATTGAAGCTTTTAAATTAAATTAAAGTAATTAAATCTCTATGATGGTGGGCTGACCCCGGTGGCTCATGCCTGTAGTCTTAACACTTTAGGAGGCCAAAGTGTGCAGATTGCTTGAGCCCAGGACTTCAAGCCTGGGCAACAGAGTGAGATCCCATCTCTTAAAACAAAAACAAAATTATCCGATGGTGTCTCAAGTATTTGTGGCTGTTCAAGAATCCCTACATACTGTGTGGACCTACAGATAAAACTCTTCAGCATCTTCCAGTTTAAGACAGATTCCCATCTACCAGAGAGAACACTTTCTCAGCAGTCAATAGACTTGGGTTCTGTTTTGTTTTTTTTTTTTGAGATGGAATTTCGCTCTTGTTACTCAGGCTGGAGTGCAATGGCGCGATCTCGGCTCACCGCAACCTCCGCCTCCTGGGTTCAAGCAATTCTCCTGCCTCAGCCTCCTGAGTAGCTGGGATTACAGGCACGCGCCACCATACCCAGCTAATTTTTTGTATCGTTTAGTAGAGACGGGGTTTCACCATGTTGACCAGGATGGTCTCGATCTCTTGACCTCGTGATCCACCCGCCTCAGCCTCCCAAAGTGCTGGGATTACAGGCTTGAGCCACCGTGCCCGGCCTGGGTTCTGTTTTTGACCTCTCATTAACCAGCCTGAGTACTCAACATCTCTGAGGCCAGGCACAGTGGCTCATGCCTGTGATCTCAGCACTACAGGCTGAGGCAGGCAGATCACCTGAGGTCAGGAGTTCAAGACCAGCCTGGCCAACATGGTGAAACCCTGTCTCTATAAAAATACAAAAATTAGCCAGGCACGATGGTACACACCTGTAGTCCCAGCTACTTAGGAGGCTGAGGTGGGAGGATCGTACATGGGAGGCAGAGGCTGCAGTGAGCCAAGATCATGCCACTGCACTCTAGCCTGGGTGACAAAGGGAGACCCTATTGCAAAAAAAAAAAAAAAAAAAAAAAAAAAAAAAAAAAAATCTCTCAGCTTCAGTTTTCTCATCTGTAAAATTAGAGAACTAAACGAGATATATAAAGCCCTCTCAGCTCTCACACCCTTCTCTTGTAAAAATCCTACCTTATAGCAAACATATGGAAAGATTCACAGACAGCTTTCAGGAATTTAGGAGAGGAGGAAAGCCTGCTATTTCTTTATTTCATCCCATCTAATCTAGCCTATTAAATAAACCAGTAAGTTACGTATACAAGAAAATTTGGAAGATAATGAAATGAAAGAAAAAAGGCCATGAATCCTACCACACAAACACTGTTAACATTTTGGTGTATCTCCTTCTGGAATTTTTGCCTTATGTGCGGGGCAAATATAAGTTGTAATTAGAAAGAGTGACCAGTATTCTGTGTCTGGGTTCTTTGCTTTTGCCGTAAGCTCTTCATTTTAGCCACAGCTCCAGGTGAAGCTTGGGTTCTGTTTTTAACTCTTGCATTAACCAGCCTGAGTACTCAACATCTCTGAAGCCGGGCATGGTGGCTTACGCTTGTAATCCTAGCACTGTGGAATTACAGGGCACTGTGGCTCCTAGTTTTTTCTTACCTCTATTTTTCTAGAGAAAATAGGAAATCTCAGCCCTAGATTAAGAACAGGCTTTGGCTGGGTGTGGTGGCTCACACCTGTAATCTCAGCACTTTGGGGGGCCAAAGTAGACGGATCACTGAGGCTCACGAATTTGAGACCAGCCTGAGCAAGATGGTGAAACCCCATCTTTACAAAACATAGAAAAATTAAACAGGTGTGGTGGTGTACATCTGTAGTTCCAGCTACCCAGCCACTTGCAGAAGGAGGCAGGAGAACTGCTTGAGCATAAGAGGTTGAGGCTGCAGTCAACTGTGTCCACATGCCACTGCACTCCAGCCTGGGCAACAAAGTAAGACCTTGTCTCAAAAAAAAAAAAAAAAAAAAAAGGAACAGGCTTTATCTTCACTTCTGAAACTATGGAACTATTTGACTTCCCTTCCTTTGGGGCATTATCACACCCCATTCTGTGTGGCTCACCTTGAGCTCATAATTACACTCCCTTGCACCCATGAGCCAATGGCCCAGGTTTTACTAATACTACCTATCACCCACCTTCCAGGCAACCATGATCGGCCCATGCAGTGGGTACTTATGTTTGTTGTTGTTGCTGTTGTTTTGAGACAGGACCGTGCTTTGTCACCCAGGCTGGAGTGCAGTGGCATGATCACAGCTCACTACAAGCTTGACCTCCCCAAGTTCAGATGATCCTCCCACCTCAGCCTCCCAGGTAGCTGGGACTGCAGGCACATGACACCACGCTGGCTAATTTTGATATTTTTTTGTAGAGACAGGGTTTTACCATGTTGCCCAGGCTGGTCTCAAACTCCTGGCCTCAAATGATACACCCACCTGGGCCTCCCAAAGTGCTGAGATTACAGGCAGGAGCCACTGCACCCAGCCTAGAGTAGGTACTTAATTCAAGTAAAGTGAATCATAATCAGTCATTAGCTGGGTTGATGCATAACTTTGGGAGAAAATAATCGCTTTCCTTTTAAGAAGGGAGCACACAAATCTGGGGATGGTAGTGGCCATGTCTTCAACATGTGGAGAGAGCCTGTCTGCAGAGCACGGCCATGTGGAGATGGACAGAGAAGAGACCCTGCAGTCTTGAATCCCCACATCCCGCCCTGGGCCCTGTACTTGCAGTTCTTCTTTTAATCTTTAATCCATCCCACAGGACACAAACAAATAATTATCTTGTCACTTAGGCTAACGTGAGTTGAGTTCTTATTACTTACCACCAAGAGAATCCTGGCTAACATAATCTAGTCTCATTCAGGTTTACTCCCACTGGATCATGAGAACCATCCTAGACTTAGACTGGAAGATTGAATAAGCTCCATCCTGGTTTCATTGGGGCTGGATAATGTCCTCATTGTTCCCAGCCTCCCAGCCTGGGATTAAGTCCTGCTTTTCAGTGACCAAGGCCTGCCTCATTGCTCACAGACTACCTGGTGGGCCAACCACCTGCTTGCCACTTGACTGGTTGCTGAGAGACTTCCTGTCCCTGAACCACCTATTTAAGTTCCCAGGCATTTTCATGCTGGGTATTCTAGATACTTCCTGGTTTACTTCACTCCTACCTGCTATTTTGCCATATCGGCAGGGCTTGTTCTTACCATATGCACCTGGGTCTCTTTCCTCAATATCTGGCCCGCCCCAGTGAGACAGTTCCTATCCTGAATTCTCATCCCTCATTACATCAAGTCCAGAAGTATATGTCGGGGAGGGGGAGGTATGGAAGGAACACTTGACACCTAAGCACATTCTCTAAAAGCAAGAGCCTTTCAACAGTTCTTAAGGTGTTAGATCTATGATGAAAAGTTCATGAAAAGCGAGACCCACAGCAGTCAGCCCGACCTGCCCCTCATTCCCTGAGCCATGCAGCAGTTAGCTATCTTATGCCTGTGCTCCAAGGGAGGACAAGGCTCCCTTTTTCTAACAGTCCAGATATTATTTCCTTTGTAGCCTCATTCAGGGATAGACAATATTCTTTCTAGATTTGTGCAACTGTAATCTTCCCTAGGAAGTCTCCTTTATAACATTTTAAAAATATAAGAACATATTTTTGCCTTGTAACATGGAAACCTTGGTTCCAATCCACAGTGGGTTGTTTTTGTGATAGAAGGGCCCGAGCCACTCTTCCAAGCATACGAATGTCATTATCACCAAAGCCATGGTCCTGGCTTCTGAAGAACTTGAAGAAAATATCCCTAGGGTATACAGTGTAGAAATCAGGGAGGGCTGGGTCGGAGGGGGATGCCTTTGAAAAATATGACTTGGAATCCATGAGCTTGAATGTCTGTCTTTGATTGAGGTTACAAGAGGATGGCTGGAGGAAGATTCCAAATTCAGGGAAGGAAAGTGACTCTCACTCTGGTTACGCATAAGAATGGTGCCTGATTTGGGTAGGTAAAGGATCTTACTATTTTCTGTTCTTTTGAGACGGGGTCTCACTCTGTAGCCAGGCTGGAGTACAGTGGTGCCATCTCAGCTCACTGCAACCTCCACCTCCCTGGTCCAAGCAATTCTCCTGCCTCAGCCTCCCAAGTAGCTGGGACTACAGGCGCTTACCACCACAGGCTTGTATTTTTAGTAGAGAAGGGGTTTCACCATATTGGCCAGGCTGGTCTTGATCGCTTGACCTCGTGATCCATCCACCTCGGCCTCCCAAAGTGCTGGGATTACAGGTGTGAGTCACCATGCCCAGTGGGATCTTACCATTTTCTAAACAGATCTTGGATGACAGTGAAAAGTGGATGGCAACGGGTAAACTGCTCTCCTGGGAGGTTCGGGAACCATGGTTGTGGTTGACAAGAGCTAGGAAAAAAGGAGGAACATGAACAAAGAGAGAAAAAGAGCATCATCAACAGAAACTCCAATTGCCAGTACTTTACTATTCTTATCAAGGCATGAGCAAAGTTTTTCACAAATATCAACAATAACTCATGAAATATGTGTATTCTTTGCTCTGGAAATGAATCTGCCTTCTAAACTGAAAACTTGTTGCATAATTTCTTGATTTATTAAAACACTGTTTTGTTTATGCTTTTGTTCTAAGAACTGCCCTTCTACATGAGGCTATTCATAAAGGATTTGTGTTTTATTTTCATTCCTTCTTTTAGCAATTGGATAACAGTAAAAGCACACGCACACACAAACACACACAAACACAGAAAGCCTTCCCGGACACAATGCCCCTCTGTGTCATTATTTTGTGTTAAAATATAAATCTAAAACAAGACACTTTATTAAATCTATGAAGTGAAATAAATTCATCCTGTGGAGAAAAAATATTTTATAAACTATATAAAAGACAAAAGGAGACACATTTGAAAAGAAAGCAAAGCTCATGAGAGGTTCTTAAAGTTTAGAAATGAATTAGGTCTGTAAGTCCAGATTCCCATAACAAATAGATTACATCCAAAGAAATAATACAAGAAAATTAAAATGATAAAGTGAAATAAGACTGCAGACAAGAATTTTTACAATAACCACCTGGGTGCAGTGGCTCACCCCTATAATCCCAGCACTTTGGGAGGCTGAGGCAGGTAGATCACTTGAGCTCAGGAGTTTGAGACCAGCCTGAGCAACACGGTGAGACCCCCTGTCTCTACAAAAATTAGCCAGGTATGATGGCATCAACCTCCCAGCTACTTGGGAGGTTGAGCTGGGAGGATCGCTTGAGGCTGAGAAGTAGAGGTTGCAGTGAGCCATGATCATGCCACTGCACTCCAGCCTGGGTGACAGAGCAAGACCCTCTCTCAAAAAAATAAAATAAAAAAAGGGAAAAGAAAAGAATTTTTACAATAACCATGACTTATCTTTATTAAACACTATATTTTGGGCACTAAACACTTTATATGCAGGACATTGTTTAATTCTCCCAACAACATTCTACCCTTAGTCATCCTCACTGTACAGATGATACAGATGAGGAAATCAAGATTTAGATTTCCCCGGATTCACGGAGCTGGTTGGTGGTAGAGCTGAGATTTAAAATCTTTCAGAGTCTTTCTAGCTCCAATAATGTGGTTCTACCCACATGCCCTCCATATCGGTTGTTATAAAAATTAAAAATATACCCAGAGACAATATTCAGTGCTTCTTTAGCCCCCTGGTGCTCATAACTACCAAGTTTATCATTGCCAAGAAGAAAGCGACCAGTTGGCCGGGTGTGGTGGCTCACAGCTGTAATCCCAGCACTTTGGGAGGCCGAGGCAGGCGGATTACTTGAGGTCAGGAGTTTGAGACCAGCTTGGTCAACATGGTGGAACCCCATCTTTACAAAAATATAAGTTATCCAGGCATGGTGGCAGGTGCCTGTAATTCCAGCCACTTGGGAGGCTGAGGCAGGAGAATCGCTTGAACCTGGGAGTCGGAGGTTGCAGTGAGCTGAGATGGCGCCACTGCATTCCAACCTGGGAAACAGAGTGAGACTCTGTCTCTCACAAACAAACAAAATAGAGAGAGACAGAGAGAGAGAAAAAAAATAGCATGGATCTGTAAGTGGAAAACACTACATTAGAAATTTAAGAAAGCACCAACCAACCAATTAAACACACCAACAAAAACGTCTAAATTTCCTGTTCCTGGGATTTTTTATGTGCTGCTGAACCTGTTTTTAGCCACTGATAGAATGCCAAGAAGCCAGGTCCTGAGAGATCACGAGGACAAAAATAAACTTCTCTCCCAACTCACAGTCACAGTATTGTTGCCGGGGCAGAGCTGGCCACAGAAAACTCACAGGCGGGGTAAGACTATTTCACCAGGAAGGCTATTTTTCTCTTCTCTCCCTCCCTTTTACAGAAAACTAAACCACTCTCAGCTGTTTTAATCACACATACTGGACAAAGGGAAGCAAAAGAATGGAGTATATTTAGCCTAGGGTTTAGAGTCTGAAAGCCCATGTTCCATTCAAACTCTGTGAGAATCACTAAGGTTCTTGGTGTAAGCAACAGCCACACCCTTATATAGCTCGCTATAGATTACAAAACACCTCCAGAGCCTGGAGTTTTAGAGATTATGAATTCTGTCTCTTGTCTAAAAAAGTTTTTATTATAAATGCTGTCTGTTTGAATTGGAATACTACAGTTTATTTTGTTTTCATAGGCTTTTCTTTTTCTTTTTTTCTCACACTTTAAAAATTAGGTTATAAGGCCGGGCGCAGTGGCTCAAGCCTGTAATCCCAGCACTTTGGGAGGCTGAGGCGGGTGGATCACGAGGTCAAGAGATCGAGACCATCCTGGTCAACATGGTGAAACCCCGTCTCTACTAAAAATACAAAAAAGTAGCTGGGCCTGGTGGCACGTGCCTGTAATCCCAGCTACTCAGGAGGCTGAGGCAGGAGAATTGCCTGAACCCGGGAGGTGGAGGTTGCAGTGAGCCAAGATCGCGCCATTGCACTCCAGCCGGGTAACAAGAGCGAAACTCCGTCTCAAAAAAAATAAATAAATAAAAATAAAATAATTAGGTTATAATTCACATACTGTAACCTCACCACTTTACTTATTTATTTATTTATTTTAAGGATTACGGAACTCCCCCCGACACCCTTTTTTAATTAAAAAAAATTTTTTTAAATAAAGACAGAGGTCTCAGTATGTTGCCCAGGCTGGTCTCGAACTCCTGGGCTTAAGTGATCCTCCCACCTTGACCTCCCCAAACTGCTGGGATTATATGTGTGAGCCACAGCATTCATTACTTATTTATTTTTATTGGCTTATTTATAGAGACAGGGTCTCACCATGTTGCCCAGGCTGGTCTCAAACTTCTGGACTCAAGCAGTCCTCCCATCTCTGCTTTCCACAGTATTGAATTAACAGGCATGAGCTCCTATGCCTGCCTGCCAGTCACCCTTTTAAAGTGTACGGTTCAGAGGTTTTTAGTACATTCACAAAGTTGTATAACTATCACCACTGTCTAATTCCAGAATATTTCCATTACCCCCAGAAGAAACCCCATACCTATTAGCAGGAACTCCTCAACGCTCCCTCACCCCAAATCCTGGCTACCACTAATCCACATTCTCTTTCTGTGGATTTGCCTTTTTTGGAAATTTCATGGAAATGCAATCATACAATATGTGCCCTTTTGTGACTAGCTTCTTCCACTTTGCATAATGTTTTCAATGTTCATCTATGTTGTAGCATATATCAGTATTTCATTTATTCCTTTTCCTTTTTTGAGAAAGGGTCTCACTTTGTGACCAATGCTGGAGTACGGTTGCATGATCATGGCTCATTGGAGCCTCAAACTCCTGGGCTCAATTGATCCTTCCACTTCAGCCTCCTGAGAATCTGAGTCTACAAGCAATGCCACCACACCTAGCTTTCGGTTTTTTTTTTAGAGACTGGGTCTTACCATGTTTCCCATGTTAGTCCTGAATTCCTCGTCTCAACCAATCTTGGCCTCCCAAAGTGCTGGAATTATAGGTGTGAGCCACTGTGCCTGGGCTCATTAATGTCCTTTTATGACCAAATAATATTCTATTGTATGCGTATACCGCATTTTGTTTACCCATTTTTGAATTCACGGACATTTTGGTTATTTCCACATTTTGGTTACCATGAATGATGCTGTTATAAACATTTGTTTATAAGATTTCATGTGGCTGGGCATGGTGGCTCATGCCTATCATCCCAGCACTTTTGGAGGCTAAGGCAGGCTGATCATCTGGGGTCAGGAGTGCAAGACCAGCCTGACCAACATAGAGAAACCCTGTCTCTACTAAAAATACAAAAATTAGCTGAGTGTGGTGGTATATGCCTGTAATCCCAGCTACTCAGGAGGCTGAGGCAGGAAAATTGCTTGAACCTGGTGGGTGGGTGTTGCAGTGAGCCAAGATCACACTATTCATTGCACTCCAGCCTGGGCAACAAGAACGAAACTCCATCTCAAAAAAAAAAAAAAAAAAAAAAAAAAAAAAAAAAAATTCATGTGGACATGTTTTTAGCGTTCTTGGATATGAACCTAGAAGCAGAATCACTAGATCATATGCTCTCTCTGTTTAATTTAATTTTAATTTTTTTTTAGAAATGGGGTTTCACCATGTTGGCCAGGCTGGTCTTGAACTCCTGACCTCAGGTGATCCACCTGCCTCAGCCTCCCAAAGAGCTGGGATTACAGGCGTGAGCCACTGTGTCTGGCCTCTATGTTTCATTTTCTGAGGAACTGCCAAACTGTTACCCAAAACAGTGGCACTATTTTACATCCCTATCAGCAATGTATGAGGGCCCCAGTTTCTCCATTCCTTGTCTAACACTTTTTTTATTGCCTATCTTTTCAGTTATAGCCATTCTAGTAAATGTGGGTCTTAATTTTTAAGCTTAATTTATTTACTAGCTATTTGATGGTGGACCTAACTGTTTTACAAACATGTTACCTCCTAAAACTTTCTGTGATGGTAAAAATGTTTTATTGTTTTTATTTTTATTTTTTGAGACAGAGTCTCTCTCTGTCACCCAGGCTGGAGTGCAGTGACACAATTATAGTTCACTGTAGCCTCAATTTTCTGGACTCAAGTGATCCTCTTGCCTCAACCTCCTGAGTAGCTGGGACTACAGGTGCACATCGCCACACCCAGCTAATTTTTGTATTTTTTGTAGATACAAGGTTTCACCATGTTGCCCAGGCTGGTTTCAAATGCCTGACCTCAAGCAATCAACCCTCCTCAACCTCCCAAAGTGTTGGGATTACAGGTGTGTGCCACCATACCTGGCCTGCTTGTTCTTTTAAAGTAAAAAAATGTATTGCTGGAATTATTTTATTAAAGCAAATGTATTGGGCCTCATGACTCATCAGGAATCCATATTAATATCTATTTAACCAAGGGTAACAATGAGGGTTATATGAGACAATGGGGATAATAGTAACAATAAATACATGTAATATCCACTATGTCCAGATACTTTTCCAAATGCCTTAGTGTTAATTGATTTTCATAACAACCCTGGAGGAAGTATCATTTATAGCACCATGTCACAGATAATGACACTGGGACAAAGAAAGGCTAAGTCACATGTTCAAAGTTTTATCACTAGCAAGTGCCAGAGCCAGGATGTGAGTCCAGGACTCCTGAAAGCAAAGGCTTGCAGCTGATGGGGTTACTTCGCTATCACAGAGGGATTGTGGTAGGGAAAACGACAACTACCATTTATTATCGATAATATCATTTTTATTATATGCAAGTAGAATGGGAATTCGGGATAAAGTTACAGAAAGAACATTATACCAGGAGTTAGGAGACCAGAGTTGGGGTCATGGCTCTAGCAGCAATCATATGACTCTGGGAAAATTTTTCAACCCCATGGAATCTCAGTTTTTCTTCGCAATAAAATGGAAATCCAGCCTAGGTGACATGGCAAGACCCTGTTTCTATAAAAAAATTAAAAATTAGCCAGGCATGGTGGCATATATCTGTGATCCCAGCTCCTTGGGAGGCTGAGGTGGGAGGATTACTTGAGCCCAGGAGTTTGAGGCTGCAGTGAGCCAAGATCGTGCCACTGCACTCCAACCCCTCTAAAGAAAGAAAGAAAGAAAGAATTTTTTTTTAAAAAAGAGTCAGGCACAGTGGCTCACACCTGTAATCCCAGCTACTTGGGAGGCTGAGGCACAAGAATCACTTGAACTTGGGAGGCAAAGTTTGCAGTGAGCCAGGGTTGCACCACTGCACTACAGCTTGGACAACAGAGCAAGACTCTGTCTCAAAAAAAAAAAAAAAAAAAAGAAAAAAGAAAAAAAAATTTCTATTATCCCACAGTGATATCAGGATGACTAAATTAGACAATAGCTAGAAATAATTTTATTACTTAAAATGTCAGTTGTTTTTGCTACATCTAACTTTGCTTGTATATATTCAACATGATAGAAGCTAATCTTCAAGTCCTGAATATAAAGTTTCATTCCTGGGAGAAAAGCTGGGTCTCCCAGGGCTCCTCACTGCATAGTGCTAATCTCAGATGAGTTTCCTCATCCTTCTTTAATTACACAGAGCTGCTTCAGTTACTCATTTTTCCTGGAAACTATCAAGCTTTCTGAAGTTGGCATCAGCAAAGATTTGAGACCGCTAAGCCTTTACTTATATTCCTGGATTTGGTATTTGCAGATGTTTCTAGCATCTTAGAATGGCATCGATTTTTGGAGAAAAAAATAGTAAACATCATTTTAACTGTAAAAAACCTAGAGGCAGCCATGTGCAGTGGCTCACTCCTATAATCCCAGTACTTTGGGAGGCTGAGGCAGGTGGATCACTTGAACTCAGGAGTTCAAGACCAGCCTGGCCAACATGGTGAAATCCCATCACTACTTAAAAAAAAATTACAAAAATTAGTCAGCTGTGGCAGCAGGCACCTGTAATCCCAGCTACTTGGGAGGCTGAGGCAGGAGAATCGCTTGAACCCAGGAGGCAGAGGCTGCAGTGAGCTCAGATCATGCCACTGCACTCCAGCCTGGGTGACGGAGCAAGACTCTGTCGCAAAACAACTACAACAACAAAACAACAAATAACAACATCGAACAAATACCTGGAGTCCAAGATCAGGCAAAGAGCAGGTGAAGAGGATGGAACAACATTTTGAGAGAAAAGAACAGATATTAGAGGCAAGGGAAGAAGACAACAGGGCTGACTTCTCCATTAGGCACAGTGTGTAGGGTGTGCGACACTTCCAGGGGCCAAGGAAAATGTTTCTTTCAAAAAATTTGTTTTTGAGATAGGGTCTTGCTCTGTTGCCTAGGTGTATCTTGAACTCCTGGGCTCAAGTAATCTTCCTCCTTGGTCTCCCAAAGTACTGGAATTACAGGTGTGAGCCACCATACACAGACAGTATTTTTTATTATGGTTAAATATTTGTAACAAAATTTAGCTTTTCAATTATTATTATTATTTTGAGACAGAGTCTTGCTCTGTCGCCAGGCTGGAGTGCAGTGGCGCTATCTCGGCTCATGCAACCTCCGTCTCCCAGGTTCAAGCAATTTTCCTCAGCCTCCCAAGTAGCTGGGACTACAGGCACATGCCACCACGCCCAGCTAATTTTTTTTTTTTGTGTGTATTTTTAGTAGAGATGGGGTTTCACCATGTTGGCCAGGATGGTCTTGATCTCTTGATCTCATGATCCACCCGCCTCGGGCTCCCAAAGTGCTGGCATTACAGGCTTGAGCACCACGCCAGGCCCCATTTCAATTATTTTTAAGTGTACAGTTCTGTAGCATTAAGTTCACGCATGTTGTACAAACACCACCGCAATTGCCAAACTTTTTCATTTTCCCCAATTGAACCCCTGTGCCCATTTAACACTAACTCCTTATTCCCCCTTCCCCAGCCCCTGTAAACCACCATTCTGTCAGTGGAATTAGATAAGTGGAGTCCTCAGTGTAATGTTTGTCTTTTTGTGTCTGGCTTATTTCATTTAGAATAACGTCTTCACGGTTTATCTGTGTTGTAGCATGTGTCAAAACAGCAATCCTTTTTAGGGCTGAATAGTATTCCATTGTATGTATACACCACATTTTGACAAGAAATGAGGCTGAGCTCAGTGGCTTATGCCTATAATAATCCCAGTACTTTGGGAGGCCAAGGGAAGAGGATCACTTGAGCCCAGGAGTTTGAGACCAGCCTGGGCAACATAGCAAGACCCCATCTCTACAAAAGAAAGAAGAGGAGGAGGAGGAGGAGGAGGAGAAAAGAGAAACCTCTACCTGAATGTTTTAGCAACTTTCATAATAGCCAAACATTGAAACAAAACATAACAACAAAAAACCCAAATGACTTTCAAAAGGCGAGTAAACTGTGGTATGTCCATACCATGGAACACTACTTAACAACAAAAAGGAACAAACTACTAATACAAACAACAGTCTGGATGAGTCTGCAGAGAATGAAACTGACTGAAAAAGGTAATCATCAAAAGTTACATGTTATATGATTCCATTTACACAAAATTCTTGAAATGATAGAAATATAGAAATGGAGAACACATTGGTGGTTGCCAGGGTTAAAGAGAAGGTTGGGGCAGGAAGGAAGTGGGTCCGGCTCTAGAAGGATACCACGAGGGATCTCTGTGGTGGTGGGTGGAAGTGTTTGGAATCTTGACTGTATCAGTGTCAGTATCCTGGTTGTGATGTTACACTACAGTTTTGTGAGATATGATTTTGCCATATAGAGAAAATGGGTAAAATGTACGTTTGTTTTCTCTGTGCTACTTCTTACAACTTCACATGGACCTACAGTTATTTTAAAATTAAAAAGCTTAATTTAAAATCTATATAGAAACCAGGCATGGTGGTGCATGCCTGTAATCCCAGCACTTTAGGAGGCTGAAGTAGGAAGATTGCTTGAGTCCAGGAGTTTGAGAACAGCCTGGGCAACACAGTGAAATCATGTCTCTACTTAAAATACAAAAATTAGCCAGGTGTGGTGACATACACTTGTGATTGCAGCTACTTAGGGGGCTGAGGTAGGAAGATCACTTAAGCCCAGGGGGCTGAGGCTGCAGTAAGCTGTGATCAGCTCACTTCACTCCAGCCTGGGCAACAGAGCAAGACCCTGCCCCCCCTAAAAAAAAATCATATATGTAGCCAGCATTGTATTTCTGTTGGACCATACTACTGTAAAAGAAGCTGAAGGATACCCTGAGGCAGACACTTCATATCAAATGGAATCTAGTAAAACCCTAATTGATGCTTCATCTAACTGAAAGCACTATGAATTCTAATATCTTTCTTCTAATGTTCACTAATGACTTATTAAAGTCATCAACACAAGCCAAATAGCACTAAAATAATGTTTCATCAGTAGCTCACTTACTTGCTGCTTTTTTTCATTCATCTGAAGCATTATTTATAAATCTAACCAGTAACTTCTACTTACATATATTTCTTCCCTAGGTTTAGTTGGTGCAACATGGTGGTCTTCTGCTTTAACTAAATGATCTTGCTAATGACGTTCTTCTCTCGAACCCCTGCTCATTTTGTGTGCTAGTAAGTTAACTATGGTCACGGAGCTGCAACCTCCTTGCAAGGCATGGTCTTGCATCCACATTGAATTTTTGGATGCACACATATAAGCATCTTCAGTAAGATCTTTCCAGCTGTAATTTATGAGATTTACAATTCCCTCAGGGAAAATAATGTCAAGCTCAGCGTATTGCTGCAACATCTCCCCAAGTTCACATAGTATTTCAAGAGCAATGAGTTTGTATTCTTCAGATAGGTTATTTTGCAGGCATCTTTTGGAGAATCTAAGTTTTGAAGGAAGCTTGGACACACTAGAAGGTTGTGAGATGCTTGGTGAGTGGAATTCATCTTCTTTCATAGATGCAGCTACTGTAGTTAGTCTTGCTTTCTTTAGTTCTTTTAACTTTTTCTTTTTATTACTGTAAAACAAAATGTGAGCTTTAAAGATATTTTATACTCTTTAACTTACTAATCTAACTTCTAGGAATTCATCTTAAAATATTAAAAAAAGATTTATAACATCTATGTGCAAAATTGCTTACTATAACATTATATTTCGATATGAGAAAAAATTGAAAAGAACCTTATAGTGCATAGGGATATAGCTAAGTAAATAATACCATACCCATAGGGTAGTCATAAAAATTATTTTAAAAATTGCTTTTAATAATTTGAGAACATTTTAATGTTATATAAAAAGTATACATGATTACAGCTGTGTGTGGTGGTTCATGCCTGTAATCCAGGCACTTTGGGAGACTGAGGTGGGTGGATCACTTGATGTCAGGAGTTTGAGACCAGCTTGGCCAATGTGATGAAACCCCATCTCTACTAAAACTACAAAAATTAACCAGGTATGATGGCATGTGCCTGTAATCCTAGCTGCTCTGGAGGCTAAGGCGGGAGAATGACTTGAACCTGGGAAGCAGAGGTTGCAGAGAGCCAAGATTATGCCACTGCACTTCAGTGTGGGCAACAGAATGAGATTCCATCTCAACAAAAAAAAGTAGACACAACTGTATGGAATGATCTCAAATGATATACATGTATACCTGGTGGTACAAACACTAAGCAAATGTCTACCAGAAAGCTAACTTGGCTAGGAGGTGAAGAAAGATGCCCAAATAGAAATCTCCACTGACCGCCTTCCCCACAAGAACACCAAATTTAACAACTATCTGAATTAAAAAGTGCCTTCATAAGAATTAAAAATTAGGTGAATAATCATAGTACCTGGTTTTTTTAACTTCATCTCACTGAAAGAGACACTGAAGAGTATCAGACAAATAGTCAGATCACCAATGCTGCCCCCGCCCCATCCCCCAGCAGTGGCCATGTGGTGCGGAGAAGCTGTATGTTTGGGGGAGGCAGAGTGCGATGACTGTGGCACACTGCCTTGGAAGTCAGTGCTGCCCTGTCATAGCTGAATACAACATTGGGCAAAATTCAGCCAACACTCATGGAGGGAGCATTTTGACCAGCCCTAGCCAGAGGAGAATTGTCCACCCCAGCAGGTGGAATCTGAATTCTGGCAAGCCTCACTACTACAGGCTAGAGTGCTCTGGGGTACAAAATAAATTTGAAATGTAGTCTAGGCCACAAGGACTGCAACTCCTAGGCAAATCCTAGCGCTGTGCTGGGCTCAGAGCCAGTGGACTTGCAGGCGGCACTAGATCTAGTGAGATGACAGCCAGCGGGGCCAGGGAAGTACTTGTACTACCCCGACCCCAAACCCAGGCAGCACGACTTGCAGCTCCAGGAGAGACTCCCTTCCTCCACCTGAGAGGAAAGAGAAGAGTAAAGAGGACTTTACTATGCAGCTCGAATACCATCTCAGCCACAGTAGGACAGGGCACCAGACAGGGTCACAAGAGCCCCATTCCAGATTCTGGCTACTGGATGACATTTCTAGACACATCCTGGGCCAGAAGAGAACCTGCTGCCTTGAAGGGAAGGACCCATTCCTGGCAGAATTCATCACCCGCTGACTAAAGAGCCCTTTAGTTCCTGAATAATGAATATTAGTAGCCAGATAGTACACACCATGGGCCTTGGGTGGGATTCTGAGAAATGCTGGCTTCAGCTGTGACCCAGCACATTCCCAGCTATGGTGGCTATGAGAACAGACTCTTTCTACTTGAGAAAAGCAGAGGGAAGAGGAAAGCGAACTTTGTGCGTTGCAGCTCAGGTACCAGCTTGGCCACAGTAGGGTAGGGCACCAACTGGACTCTCGGGGTCCTTGATTCTAGGCCTCAGCTCTTAGACAGCCTTTCTGAACCTGCTGTGGGCCAGAGGAAAGCCCACTGCCTTGAAGGGTGAGTCCCAGGCCTGGCAGCATTCATCATAAGCTAACTGAAGAGCCTTTGGGCCTTACGCAAATACTAGTGATAATCTGGCACTACTCCCCACAGCCTGTTACAGTGGTGGCCACAGAGACAGACTCTTTTGCCCATGGAAAGAGGAGAGTAGAGTGGGAAGGACTTTGTCTTGTGGTTTTGGTACCAGCTCAGCTGCAGCAGACCTGAGCACCAGGTAGATTTCTAAGGTTTCCAACTCCAGGCACTGGCTACTAGATGGCATTTCTGGAGCCAGCTGGGGGCCAGGGAAACTTACTGCTCTGAAAGGAAGGGCACAAGCTTAGCTGGCTTTGCCACCTGCTGATTATAGAGCCCTATGGCCTTGAGTGAACATAAGTAATAGCAGGTGGTGGTTACAGTGGGCCTTAGTCAAGACCTAGTGCTGTGCTGACTTCAGGTCTGACCCAGCGCAGCCTCAGCGGTGGTGCCACAGGAATGATTGTGTTACCCCACCCCAGCTCTAGGAAGCTCAGCACAGAGAGAGACTCCATTTGTTTGGGAGAAAGTAAGGCAAGAGAACAAGAGTCTCTGCCTGGTAACCCAGATGATTCTTCCAGATCTTATCCAACATCACCAATGCACCTCTACAAGTCTGCAAGAGCCACAGTGTTAGTGGGCGTGGAGTGCCCTCTAATGCAGATGTGGCTGCGGTGACCAAAACCTTAGATCACAATGCCCAAGTCCCTTTGAATACCTGGAAAGCCTGTCCAAGAAGGAGGATGGGTAAAAATAAGCCCAGACTGAGAAGACTGAAATAAATACCTAACTCTTCAGTGCCCAGACAACAAACATCCATAAGTATCAAGGCCATCCAGGAAAACCTGACCTCACTACATGAACTAAAGAAGGCACCAGGGACCAATTCCAGAGAGAAAGAGATACATGACCTTTCAGACAGAGAAATCAAAATAGCTGTTTTTGCCTGGTGTGGTGGCTCACACTTGAAATTTCAGCACTTTGGGAGGCCAAAATGGGAGGATCACTTGAGTCCAGGAGTTTGAGATCAGCCTGGGCAATATAGTGAGACCCCGTCTTTTTTTTTTTTTTTTTTGAGACAGAGTTTCGCTCTTGTTACCCAGTCTGGAGTGCAATGGCACGATCTCGGCTCACCGCAACCTCCGCCTCCTGGGTTCAGGCAATTCTCCTGCCTCAGCCTCCTGAGGCACGTGCCACCATGCCCAGCTAATTTTTTGTATTTTTAGTAGAGACGGGGTTTCACTATGTTGACCGGGATGGTCTCGATCTCTTGACCTCGTGATCCACCCGCCTCGGCCTCCCAAAGTGCTGGGATTACAGGCTTGAGCCACCGTGCCCGGCCGAGACCCTGTCTTTACGGAAAAAAAAAAAAAAAATTGGCCAGGCCCAGTGGTTCATGCTTGTAATCCCAGCACTTTGGGAGGGTGAGACAGGTGGATTACCTGAGGTCAGGAGTTCCAGAACAGCCTAACCAACATGGTAAAACCCAGTCTTTGCTAAAAATACAAATAATAATAATAATAATAAAAGAAAGATTAGCCAGGCATGGTGGCAGGCACCTGTAATCCCAGCTACTTGGGAGGCCGAGGCAGGATCACTTGAACATGGAAGGCAGAGGTTGTGGTGAGCTGAGATCATGACATTGCACCACAGCCTGGGCAACAGAGCAAGAATCCGTCTTAAAAAAAAAAAATTATCCAGGTGTGGTGGCATACATGTGGTTCCAGGTTCTTGGGGGGAGGGGTACATTGCTTGAGCTCAGAGTTTAAGACTGCAGTAAGTTGTGATTATACTATTGTACTCCAGCCTGGGTGATAGTGTAAGACTGTTTTAAAAAAAATAGATCAATAAAATTTAAATTTAAAAAAATAGCTGTTTTGACAAAATTCAATGAAATTCAAGATAACACAGAGAAGGAATTTAGAGTCCTATCAGATAAATTTAACAAATAAATTGAAATAATTTAAAATAATCAAGCAGAAATTCTGGAGTTGAAAAATGCAGTTGATTTCCTGGGTGTGGTGGCTCATGCCTGTAATTCAGCACTTTGGGAAGCTGAAGTGGGAGAATTTTTAGTCTAGGAGTTCAAGACTAGCCTGGGACACATAGACAGACCCTGTCTCAAAAGAAACATGTAATTGACGTACTGAAGAATGCATCAGTCTCTTAATAGCAGAATTGATCAAGCAGAAGAAAGAATTAGTGAGCTTGAAGAAAGGCTATTTGAAAATATACAGCCATAAGAAAAAAAAGGATCGAAAAAGAACAAAGCACACTTACACAATCTAGAAAATAGCTCCAAAATGGCAAATCTAAGAGTTAGTGTCTTTAAAGAGGAGGTAGAAAAAGAAAAAGAAATAGAAATTCATTTATTTATTTATTTTGAGATGAAGTTTTGCTCTTGTTGTCCAGGCTGGAGTGCAATGGCGCCATCTTGGCTCACCGCAACCTCCGCCTCCCAGGTTCAAGTGATTCTCCTGCCCCAGCCTCCTGAGTAGCCGGGATTACAGGCAGGTGCCACCACTTCCAGCTAATTTTGTATGTTTATTAGAGATGGGGTTTCTCCATGTTGATCAGGCTGAGAAATAGAAAATTTATTTAAAGGATAATAGCAGAAAACTTCCTAACCCTCAAGAAAGATATCAGTATTCAAGTATAAGAAGGTTATAGAACACCAAGTAGATTTAACACACAGAAGCCTACCAAGGAATTTAATAATCAGACTCCCAAAGGTCAAGGACAAATAAAAGATCCTGAAAGTCACAAGAGAAAAGAAGTAGTTATATATGAAAAATGGAGTCAGGTTGTCAAAGGAATTTAGAAAAATACCAGCCTAAGCACTAGGGTCTTGTGAGAGTGGACAGGTTTCTGTCTATCCTAGAAACTGGGTAGCTCTAGACCAGGATTTAGCAACAGGGAACCCCAGGGCAGGACCCATTCCTGAGATTTTATAGATATATAATTGGATGTATTTGAAACAGGATCTGGCTCTGTCACCCAGGCTGGAGTGCAGTAGTGAGATCATGATTCATTATAGCCTCAAACTCCTGTGCTCAAATGATCCTCCCACCTCTGCCTATTGAGTAGCTGGGACTAAACGCACAGGCCAAGATGCCCAGCTAATTTTTTTTTTTTTTTAAATAGAGACAGGGTCTCACTGTGTTGCACTGGCTGATCTTGAGCTCCTGGACTCAAGAAATCTTCCTGCCTCAGCCTCCCAAAGTACTGGGATTACGGGTGTAAGCTACTACACCTGGCACCTGAGAGATATTTTGTTTGGCCTGTCTAGTAAAGTGTACATAATATTTTTTAAAATTGGATTTACTGCCAGCATCTGAAGTCTAGGACTATGCTCTAAACATCTACATTCCAGATTTCTCTTTTAAAAATGGGGCTGGATGTGGCAGCTCATACCTGTCATTCCACACTTTGGGAGGCTGAAGTGGGAAGACTGCTAGAGCCTAAGAGTTCAAGCCCAGCTTGGACAATGTAGCAAGACCTCATCTCTTAAAAAAAAAAAAAAAAAAAAAAAGCTTTTAATTAGCTGGGCATGGTGGTGTGCGCCTGTAGTCTCAGCTACTGGGGAAGCTAAGGTGGGAGGGTTGCTTGAGCCCATGAGTTCTAGGTTACAGTGAGCTATGATCATGCCACTGTACTCCAGCTTGGGTGACAGAGCACTACCTTGTCTCAAAAAAATATATTTTTAAAGATTTTAGTTTTTAGAAGCATGGGCTGCATTCCTGTAAAGTAAAAATAGCATTTAAGTTGGTCCCTCCTGTGGTTATGTTAAGGCTGCGACAGGGCAATGGTATTAACACGTCTAGAGAGATAAAGAGCTGTGCTGTGTCTATACCAGTACTTCATACTAGTATTTATACAAATGTGAAATTTCCATAAAAGGGAACAGAGCTACAGCTCCGTGGCCACTGCCGTCCTGAGAGTCTCAGCCCTCTGAATTCTGAATGCTTAACTCTACTACTAAGGTGACTGTGATGAAGATCTGGTCAACCCCGGGACAGAGACTGTGCTATTGACCCAGTGGTGTGTAAGTACTATGCCTCCTGAGAGATTTTTTTCAAAACAATTAGAAATTAATTCATGACTTGGCACCATAGGCCCTTCACAGTCCCACAAATATTTTGGTTGGCTCGAGTTCATATCCCAGGTCCTGATTATCTTTATCTTTGACAAGAGCCATCTCTGGGCCTTTAGATGCACAGGGTCTGAATCTGGAATGTAGAGGCTAAAGTGAGGTGAGACTTCAGCCGACCCTCCCTTAGATGCATTACTAGCAATCTCCTTCTACAAATTTCTTCAGTTCTTTCCTCCATAACCTTTTAGGAACTTTTTTTTTTGATACGGAGTATTGCTCTATTGCTCAGGCTAGAGTGCAGTGGCGCAATCGCAGCTCAGAGCAACCTCCACCTCCTGGGTTCAAGTGATTCTCATGCCTCAGCCTCCCGAGTAACTGGAATTATAGGCAAGTTCCACTACACCCAGCTAATTTTTGTACTTCTGGTAGAGATGGGGTTTCACCATGTTGGCCAGGCCATTTGGTCTCTCTTTTTAAAAACTCCTTGTTTTAAAAAACTGTGTGGTCAAATATACACAACAGTCAGTTTACCATATTAATCATTTTGAACATTTTTATATTTTATTTTATTTTATTTTATTTTTTTATTATTATTTTTTTTTTTTAGTTGTAAAGTCTGCCTCATTCTCTTCCCAATAACTGCGGGCCTTGGCCTCTGTAAATACAGCTGCTAGTTTACTTTGCAAAATGCAAAAGGTAAAGCCACTTATCAATAACTGCCAGAGTTGCTAGTCTTTGCTTACCAGTAATAACCAGAATAAGCATCCCCATCTAATTCCATCCTGGCTTCTGCAGCTTGTAATAAGTGACTAAGATCTGTTATTTCTACCTTAACTCAGACAATGTGCAAACTAATGCTTATCTTGACTTCTGAAAGCCACTTACGTAACAATCGAAGTGGACAAGTCTCCCAGCCCTTGGAATGTCCCGCACCCTCCTCCCTGCCCGGGAAATGATTTACGGAATCCCCTGTCCTTCAGAATGTCTGAATCCCTTCACCTCCAATCCTGCCCTCCTTTCTTACCACCAAAGGTGGGCATAAAAAGGTCTTGTCACCCTCCTTTCGTCACCACGGGTTGGAGAGACGGAGTCCTCCGTGAGTCCTCCGTGGTCACCGGCATAATAAACCCTGTAATTTGGCATACTTTTGTCTTGGTGTTGACTTTCTATGCTCGGTCCAGTACAACACTTCCACTTAACAAATGAAAAAAAAGTAGGACAATTGCCTGTTGAGAAGTTGAGTAACTTCCCAGGTCCCCTTATAGGCAGTGACTGGGAAGCTACCATTCCTGCTCTGAGCTCCTTTCACTGCATTGTGCTAATGGCCAAGTATGAATGAAATGTAAATATCACATCTCTTCCATGACTCATAAAATGCCCAGTGTCTGAATAGGTTGATTTATTGTGTGTGGCCAAAAAAGAATCTACAGCATAATAGACTATTTAAAAATGCAACTATTAAAAATGACTATATATTCTCATTTTACAGATGAAGAAATGGAAAAAGAGAGGAGAAATAACTGTCAATTTATCATTAATAGAATTTAATGAATTCAGTTCTGGTTATATCACTCTCCTTAATTGCTTCCCACTGAACTTAAAATAAATTCCAAACTCCTCACCTTTTGAGATACTTTTCTTCCTTTTTTTTTTTTTTTCCTACGCAACAGGTAGTTATCTTTTATTTACCCTGATAAATTGTTTTATTTTCCTCAGTTTAAAATTGTTAAACATCTGTGCTTCATGATGAAAGTTATTTTCCTCTATCCTTCCTTGCACACACAGTTCTATACCAACACCTATTTATACTTTATTTTTATTTTTATTTTTATTTTTATTTTTATTTTTATTTTTTTTTTTTTTTAGAGGAAGAAAGAGAAAGAGGAAGAGGGAGAGAGGATGGGGGTATTGCTTTATTGCCCAGGCTAGAATGCAGTCTAAATATGGGTATGCCTACAATTGTCCTCAATAATGGTGACATGAAAGAAAATGAGGGAAGAGAATAACAAACAAGGAGCCAACCAAGATTTCATTTAAACCTCTAAATTGATATGATGTGGTACTGATGAGAGTGTATATTTTGTATATTTAAAGTGGAGAGTTCTATAAATGTTAATTACATTTACTTGTTCCAGATCTGAGTTCAAGACCTGAATATCGTTGTTAATTTTCTGTCTCATTGATCTGTCTAATATTAATGTTGAAGTCTCCCACTATTATTATGTGGGAGTCTAAGTCTCTTTATAAGTCCTGTATGTCTAGGTATTCCTGTATTGGGTGCATATATATTTAGGATCTTTAGTTCTTCTTGTTGTTGCATTGATCCTTTTATCATTATGTAATGTCCTTCTTTGCTTCTTTTGATCTTTGTTGCTTAATTGTAACTTCTATTTTTTATTTATTTATTTTAGCTCTCTGTTTGGTTGGTAAATCTTTCTCCATCCCTTGTTTAGAGTCTTTGTGTATCCTTGAATGTGAGATGGATCTGGATGCAGCATACTGATGGGTTTTAGTTTTTTATTCAAATTGCCTGTCTTTGGATTGGGGGACTTAGTCAATTTAAATTTGGAATTAATAATAATATATGTGAGTTTAATACTGTCATTAGCTGGCTATTTTGTCCATTAGTTGATATAAATTCTTCATTATATTGATGCTCTTTTTGATAATTTTTTTAGAAAGGCTGATACTGTTTGTTCCTTTCATATGTGTAGTGGTTCTTTCAGAAGCTCTTGCAAAGCAGGCCTGGTGGTGATGAAATCTCTGAGTGCTTGCTTATTCACAAAAAACTTTATTTTTCCTTCGCATGTGAAGCTTAGCTTGGCTGGATGTGATATTCTGGGTTGAAAGTTCTTTTCTTTAAGGATGTTGAATATTGGCCCCCACTCTCTTCTGGCTTGTAGGGTATCCGCCGAGAGATCTGCTGTGAGTCTGATAGGCTTCCCTTTGTGGGTAACCTGACCTTTCTCTCTGGCTGCCCTTAGTATTTTCTCCTTCATTTCAACCCTGGTGAATCTGACGATTATGTGCCTTGGAGTTGCTCTTCTTAAGGAATATCTCTGTGGTGTTCTCTGTATTACCTGGAGTTGAATATTATCCTGCCTTACTAGGCTGGGAAAATTCTCCTGAATAATGTCCTGAAGCGTATTTTCCAGCTTGGATTCATTCTCTTCGTCACATTCAGGTACACCTATCAAGCGTAGATTAGGTCTTTTCACATAGTCCCATATTTCTTGGAGACTTTGCTCGTTCCTTTTTATCCTTTTTTCTCTCGTCTTGTCTTCTTGTTTTATTTCAATGAGTTGATCTTCGACCTCTGATATCCTTTCTTCTGCTTGATCAATTCGGCTGTTAAAACTTGTGCATACTTCACGTAGTTCTCGTATTGTGTTTTTCAGCTCCATCAATTCACTTATTTTCCTCTCTAAATTTTGTATTCTTGTTGACATTTCGTCAAACCTTTTTTCAAAGTTCTTAGTTTCTTTAGATTGTGTTATAACAAGTTCTTTTAATTCACTGAAGTTTCTTATTATCCACGTTTTGAAGCCTGCTTCTGTAATTGGAACCCACTCGTTCTCCATCAAGCCTTGTTTCGTTGCTGATGAGGAATTGGGATCCCCTGCTGAGGAAGAGGTGTTCTGATCTTGGGTATTCTCAGCCTTTTTTGACCGTTTTCTTCCCTTCGTTGTAGATTCATCCATCTGTAGTCTTTATAATCACCGTCTTTGTAATTGGGTTTCTGAGTGGACGTCCGACTTACTGATTCTCAGCGCCGAAATCTGAGCAACCCACTGCACCGACTAAATCAGCGGCGTTAAGATTGAGGGTGCTTTTCCAACTCTGCACCGAGAACCGACGCTCCGAGGCGCCGGCAAAACCGCCTCGCCGGTCACAAGAGTCGCGCTGGCGACCCGTGGGGCTCCGTGGGGCTCCTCCGCTGGGAATCTCCTGGTGCGTAAGCAACAAGAATTCATGTGAAGGTGTGGCGTCCTCTCCTTCTTTGCGCTTTCAGTGGGAGCTACAATCCCGAGCTGCTAGTTATCAGCCATCTTGGATCTCTCTCTATATTTTATTTATTAATTTATTTTTGAAATGGAATTTTGCTCTTGTTGCCCAGGCTGGAGTGCAATGGCATGATGTCAGCTCACTGCACTCTCCCAGGTTCAAGCCATTCTTCTGTATCAGCCTCCTGAGTAGCTGGGACTACAAGTGGCTAATTTTATATTTTTAGTAGAGACAGGGTTTCTCCATGTTGTTCAGGCTGGTCTTGAACATCCGACCTCAAGTGACCCACCTGACTCAGCCTCCCAAAGTGCTAGGATTACAAATGTGAGCCAGCATGCCTGGCTCATGTTAACCCTTTTAAAATATACAGTTCTATAGCATTAGGTCTGTCCATATTGTTGAACAACGATCACCGCCATTCACCCCCAGAACTTTTTCGTCTGGCAACATGTAAACTCTGCACCCATTAAATACTAACTCCATTCCCCATTTCCTCCAGCCTCTGGCAATCACCATTCTACTTCCTGTCTCTATGAATTTAACTACTCTATGGACTTCATATAAGAGGAATCAGCCGGGTGCGGTGGCTCAAGCCTGTAATCCCAGCACTTTGGGAGGCCGAGGCGGGTGGATCACTAGGTCGAGAGATCGAGACCATCCCGGTCAATATAGTGAAACCCCGTCTCTACTAAAAATACAAAAAATTAGCTGGGCATGGTGGCTCGTGCCTGTAATCCCAGCTACTCAGGAGGCTGAGGCAGGAGAATTGCCTGAACCCAGGAGGCGGAGGTTGCGGTGAGCCGAGATCGTGCCATTGCACTCCAGCCTGGGTGACAAGAGCGAAACTCCGTCTCAAAAAAAAAAAAAAAAAAAAAAAGGAATCATATAATATTTGTCTATTTGCGACCAGCTTATTTTGCTTAGCATGTCTTCAAGGTTCATTTATGTTGCAGCATATTGCAAAATTTCATTCTTTTTTAAAAGTGAGTAATAATGCATTGTATGGACATACCACATTTTGTTTATCTATTCAACTGTCAGTGGTCCCTGGGTTGCTTCCACGTCTTGGCTATTGTGAATAATGCTGCTGTGAACATGGGTGTACAAAACCTGTTTTGAATCTTCACTTTCACTGCTTTTGAGTTTATACCTAGAAGTGAAATTGTTAGATCATATGGTAATTCTGTGTTTATTTATTTTTTTCTTTTTGAGATGGTGTCTCTGTCACCCAGGCTGGAGTGCAGTGGCATGATCTTGGCTCACTGCAACCTCTGCTTCCCAGGTTCAAGTGATTCTCATGTCTCAGCCTCCCGAGTAGCTGGGATTATGGATGATCACCACCACACCTGGATAATTTTTATATTTTTAATAGAGACAGGGTTTTGCCATGTTGTCCAGGCTGATTTCGATCTCCTGACCTCAAGTGATGCTTGCCTCAGTCTTCCAAAGTGCTAGGATTACAGGCGTCAGTTACTGCTCCAGGCCTCCATGTTTAATTTTTTGAGGGACTGCCATATCATTTTCCCTAGCAGCTGTACCATTTTAAATTCCCACCAGCAATGGTCAAGGGTTCCAATATCTCCATATCCTTACCAATACTTGTTTTGTTTTGTTTTAAAATAGTAGCCATCCTACTGGGTGTGAAGTGGTATACGAGAAAACTCTGAAAGTTGCTTTTATTCTCTATTCAACCCACTGTATTCTTTTCTACCACTTCACAGATAAAACTCTTTTAAGGTCACTAAAGTCCTTTATAGTGCACTGTCCAATGGTCGCTATTCAGCCCCCAACTCATAACACAATCCCCATACAGCATTTTACACAATCAAAATTATTTCTCATGTGGTTTCCTGGACACCACTTTCTCTTGGTTTTCTTCCCTCACTGGTTATTCCTTCTCCAGCTCTTTGCTGTTTTCACCCATGGGTCAACTTTTCCCTGTTACACCTCTTTTCTTTTTGGATGATCTTCTCCAATTCACTGGCTTTTTTGTGTGTATGTGAGATGGAGTCTCACTCTGTCACCCAGGCTTGAGCGCCGTGGCGCGATCTTGGCTCACTGCTACCTTCACCTCCCAGGTTCAAGTGATTCTCCTGCCTCAGCCTCCCAACTAGCGGGGATAACAGATACGTACCACCATGCCTGGCTAATTTTTGTATTTTTAGTAGACAGGGTTTCACCATGTTGGCCAGACTGGTTTTGGACTCCTGGTCTCAAGCCATCCACCCGCCTCGACCTCCCAAAGTGCTTGGATTACAGGCATGAGCCACTGCACCCAGCCAATTCACTGGTTTTAAAAACCATCTTGACCTTGACAACTCACAAATGTGTATTTCCAACTTTGACATCTCATCTGCGCTCCAGACTTAAATAATCTACTTCCTATATAATGTGTCTTACAGGCATCTCATATTTAACTAATCCAACATATTCAAAACTGAACTCTTGGTTTTTCTACCAAAATGAGTTTTCCTTTAGTTCTTATTTATTTCAGTAAATGGAATCTCCATTCTTCCAATGGCTCAGGCCAAAAGCTCTGGAGTTTTCTTTGACTCCTCTCTTTCTTCGTACCCTATATCCATCCCATAGTCAAATCAGTAAACTATATCTGAAATGCAACCTCATTACCTTCGTTCACTATTGGCTGACCTACCATCATCCCTCAAGGATCATCACTATAGATAGCATCATATCTTGTCTTTATTCTGACCGTTCCTCCACTCTTTACAACGGAATCTCAACACAGGAGCCAGATCTTTACTCAGATTATGTCATGACCCTCTCTGCTCAGACTCTAATCTCACTTAGTATAAAAGCTTGTATCACAGTGGCCTGGCTGGGCATGGTGGCTCATGCCTGTAATCCCTGCACTTTGGGAGGCCAAGGTGAGCAGATCACAAGGTCAAGAGATTGAGACCATCCTGGCCAACATGGTGAAACCCTGTCTCTATTAAAAATACAAAAATTAGCTGGGTGTGGTAGCATGTGCCTGTAGTCCCAGCTACTCAGGAGACTGAGGCATGAGAATTGCTTGAACTGGGGTGGGGAGGTGGCAGTGAGCCAAGATTGGGCCACTGCACTCCAGCCTGGGCAACAGAGCGAGACTCCATCTCAAAAAAAAGAAAGAAAGAAAGAAAGAAAAAGAAAACCCCACAAAAACAAACAAACAAAAAACAGTGGCTTCCGAGGTCTTTCATAATCTGATCCTCTCCCCTTCCTCTGATTTTTTCTTTTTTTTTTTTCTGATTTTTAATATATCCTACTATCCTCTCTCAATACATTATGCTTCAGCCACACTGGCCTCCTTGCTTTCTTCAAAAATACCAAGGATATGTCTTTCCTACACATCCCATATGTTCTCATATCCACCAAGTTTTGTTCAAATATTACTGTAGGAATAAGGCCATTTTGAACACTGTATATAAAAAAGCATCAGTCCAATTTCCTTAATCCTGCTTTATTTCACTGCACATATCACTATCTGTTATCCTATATTTACTTTGTTTCCCTTTCTCGAATGAAGTCTCCATGAAGCAGAGACTTCATCTTTTTCAGTGTTGTCTCTCTAGCACATATTTGCTCATCAACTAGTAGAATGGTCTCATATTTTCAAGTGTTGGCAGAAAAAAATGTATTAGGAAGAATCATTTAGGAGCAGATAGCTGAATTTAGTGAATTGAAGCCTTGCTCTGATACAATTCTCCTTCAAGACAAGAGTCGTGAGGTGAATACAGAACATTTACATCTCAAGCATATATTTTACTGAACAGCATCAAAGGTATCTCCGAGCCTCTAGATAGCTGGCACAATAAAATCTAGGAAGGTGCCAGGCACAGTGGCTCACACCTGTAATCCCCACACTTAGGGAGGTCGAGGAGGACAGATCGCTTGAGGTCAAGAGTTTGAGACCAGCTGGCCAACATGGCAAAACCCTGTCTCTACAAAAAACACAAAAATTATCCAGGCATGGTGGCAGACACCTGTAATCCCAGCTACATGGGAGGCTGAGGCAGGAGAATTGCTTGAACCCAGGAGGCAGAGGTTGCAGTGAGCTAACACTACTGCACTCTAGCCTGGGTGACAGAGTGTCTCTGTCTCAATAAATAAATAAAAATCTAGGAAGGTAATTATCTTAGTTCACTTTGTGTTGCTATAAAAGAATACCTGAGGCTGGGTAATTTATAAAGAATAAAGATTTATTTGCTCATGATTCTGATGGCCGGAAAGTTTAAAATTGGGCACTTGCATCTGGTGAGAACCTAAGGCTGCTTCCTCTCCTGGCAGAAGGCAAAGAGAAGCCTGTGTGTGCAGAGATCACATGATGAGAGAGGAAGCAAGAGAGAGTGGGGAGGTGTCAGGCGGTTTTTAACAGCCAGCTCTCATGATAACTAACTGAGAACACATTCACCTCCGAGGGAGGGCATTAATCTATTCATGAAGGATCTGCCCCCATGACCCAAACACCTCTCATTAGGTCCCATCTCTGACACTGGAGATCAAATTTTAACATGAAATTTGGAGACACAAGCATCTAAACAATAGCAGTTATCAAGATAGGGGGCACTGTGCTACATGGATTACAAGGAGAGGACAACACAGTCCTCAATTTTTTTTTTTGTTTTTTGTTTTTTGTTTTTTGTTTTTTGAGATGGAATCTAGCTCTGTCACCCAAGCTGGCATGCAGTGGCACAGTCTTAGCTCACTGCAACCTCCACCTCCCAGGCTCAAGGGCTTCTCCTGCCTCAGCCTCCCAAGTAGCTGGGACTATGGGCATGTGCCACCATGCCCAGATAATTTTTGTATTTTTAGTAGAGATGAGGTTTCACCATATTGGCCAGACTGTTCTCAAACTCCTGACCTCAAGTGATCTGACTGCCTTGGCCTCCCAAAATACTGGGATTATACGCATGTGCCACCACACCTGGCCAGTCTTTCTCTTTTCTGGAGCTTAAAATCCATAATCTGATCATTGTCATCATTCATTCATTCAACAAATATCTATTGCACAAGAAACCAAAACTGATTTCATTGCACTGCCTGAGGCATGAACAAGAGAACTTTAAATGAACTTTCCTCTGAAACGTTCTCTGAAACAGTAGTTCAAAGAATTCTAAGTAAGGCAGCTGCCCCAGTCATCACTATTTCAAAGTGTTTTCTTTCACAAGCCACCAGTGTGTTGAAATATATTGACATTTGGTGGAGTTTCACCTGAATAAAATTTTTATAAATTGGTGCATACCACTAAAGAGCTGCTTGTCTTTTTTGTCTAAATGATGGTTCCATTAGCATATTTTGAAAAATAACACTGGTTTTCCAACTAAGTGTTTAATGTGAAATAAAAGAGAATTTTTTTTTGAGATGGAGTTTCACTCTTGTTGCCTAGGCTGGAGTGCAATGGCACGATCTCGGCTCCCTGCAACCTCCGCCTCCTGGGTTCAAGCGATTCTCCTGCCTCAGTCTCCTGAGTAGCTGGGATTACAGGAATGCGCCAATGTGCCTGGCTAATTTTTTATATTTTTAGTGGAGGCGGGGTTTCTCCATGTTGGTCAGGCTGGTCTTGAACTCCTGACCTCAGGTGATCCGCCCCCCTCGGCCTGCCAAAGTGCTGGGATTACAGGTGTAAACCACTGTGCCTGGCCCTAAAAGAGAAAATTTTTAAAGATCAAAAAGTATTTGAGGTGGTGTAAGAATTCTAATTGACAGCTGGATGCATTAACATGTGCCTGTAGTCCCAATTATTCAGGAGGCTGAGGCAGGAGGGTTGCTTGAGCCCAAGAGTTTAAATTCAGCCTGGGCAACATAGCAAGACCCCATCTCTAAAAAAAAAAAAAAAAAAAAGGAATTCTAAATGTAGATCTTAAATCTTTGATAATTAGGCATTGGTTATATATTCATGCTAACATTTAAAAGACAGAAAGCCCATTTAAGAAATATTTATTTATTTGTACTTTTTGTGTTTTTTTAGAGACAGGGTCTTGCTCTGCTGCCCAGACTAAAGTTCAGTGATGCAATGATAACTCACTGTAACCTCAGACTCCAAGACTCAAGTGATCCTCCCATCTCAGCCCTCAGAGTAGTTGGGACTACAGGTGTATGCCACCACACCTGGCTAAGTTTTAAAAGTTTTTATAGAGATGAAAAATTTATAGAGATAAAAAATTCCTACTGTCTTTCTCTTTATTTTTATTTATTTTTTTGAGACAGCGTCTAGCTTTCTTGTGCAGGCTGGTGTGCTGTGGCATGACCATGGCTCATTGCAACCTCCGCCTCCTGGGTTCAAGTGATTCTTGTGCTTCAGCCACTTGAGTAGCTAGGATTACAGGCATATTTTTGTATTTTTAATAGAGATGAGGTTTTCCCATGTTGGCCAGGCTGGTCTTGGACTCCTGGTCACATGTGATCTACCCACCTCAACCTCCTAAAGTGCTGGGATTACAGGCGAGAGCCACTGCACCCAGCCTGAATATCTCTTTATAGCTTTGAAAGCTGCCCTCATGAACACCATTTCACCAAACGCTAATACTAATACCATGTGGCATTTATTGTGTTATCTCCGTTTCATGGTATATTCTTTGTAACATCCTATAATAGGCATGTGTAACTGCTACTCAAATACAATGACAAAGGCTGTGCTTTTTACAATAATAAAAGTAACACATACCATTTATTAATTGTTTCTGTCTTTTTTTTTGAGACAGGGTCGAACTGTCACCCTGGCTGGAGAGCAGTGATGTGATCTCAGATTATTGCAGCCTCGACCTCACAGGCTCAAGTGATCCTCTCAAGTAGCTGGGACCACAGGCAGGCACCATTATGCCTGGATAATTTGTTTTTTATTTTTTATTTTTATTTTTGGTAGAGATAAAGTCTCACTGTGTTGCCCAGGCTGGTCTTGAACTCCTGGGCTCAAGCAGTCCTCCCTCTTTGGCTTCCCAAAGTGCTGGAAATTCCAGGCATGAGCCACTGTGTCTGGCCAATTGCCTCACTTTTATCATCTGTAAAATGGGGCCAATACATATACCTCCTTCAGAGAGTTTTAAGGTTAAGAAATTTAATGTGCATTTAAAAAAATAAAATTCACATGCTGGCTTATTTTTTAGTTAGAGTGCTCAAATAATGGACTATCCAGTTCAAAAGCAGACTTAACAATCTTAACAAGAGATAATCACCAACAAAGGTCTTGGTACTGGCCAAGTCTTAAGTAGTCTCACTTCTCTAGGCATAGCACGTGTAGAAGAATGATTTGTTCATTCCACAAATACTCATCAGGCACAGTTCTAGGTGCTGGGGAGACAGAGTGAAGGGTGCAGATCTCTGCCTACATGGACCAGTTAGGGAAAGACAGGAAGAAAAGCATGGAGGGGGAGAGAGGGAAAGAAAAGAAAGGGAATAAAAAATTACAGCTAGTGATAACTGCCATGATGAAAATAAAACAGGCCACTGTAATAGAGTGACGGCGATATGAATGTCTGGCTTCTTTGGACTGGGAGTCAGGGACATCCTTTCTGCGGAGGCCAAATTTGAGCTGAGACCCAAATGAAGATGATCAGGAGAAGCCAACTATAAAACGGTGGAAAACATCCAAAGCAGAGTGCACAGCAAGCGTAAAGAACGTGGAGCAGGCCGGGCATGGTGGCTCACACCTGCAATCCCAGCACTTTGGGAGGCTGAGGCAGGAGGATCATTAGAGCCCAGGAGTTCGAGACCAACTTGGGCAACATAGTGAGACCCTGTCTTGGAGGAGGAGGAGGAGGAGGAGGAGAAGGAGGAGTAGGAGGAGGAGGAGGAGGAGGCGGCGGCGGAGGCGGCGGCGGAGGCGGCGGCGGAGGCGGAGGCGGAGGCGGAGGCGGAGGCGGAAGAAGAACAACAACAGCAAAATATCAATCTGAGGCAGCAATGGGCTTGGTTGGTAAAAATTAAAAAAAAAAAAAAAAAAAAAAAAAAAAGAAAAAACGAAAACAGAGAGGTCAGAACAGTTGGGGAGCAGGGAGTGAAAGGGAAAACTGCCCGCAAGGAAGTCAGAAGGCGGGCAAGGAGAGGAAATCTCGGAAGGGCTTGCAGGTCAAGGTAAGAGGTGTGGATTTTTTCTCAGCACATTGGTAACGACAGGACAATCAGTGTGAGAAATGGGGTGTCTCCAAGCAGAGCAGCCAGAAGCAATGCTCAAGGCCTAAGGAGGGCATCAAATGAGAAATATGGGCAGCCAGCAGGCCCCTGGAGATCTAGGATACACAGACCTCCTTACTGCTCATATGATAAGCTAACTGCATTGATGGAGGGCCAATGATAAGCCAAGCAATGCAAATGCAAAATGATCAAGTTGTGCTAAATTGTTTTTAAAAAAGAAAATGGGGCCGGGCGTGGTGGCTCAAGCCTGTAATCCCAGCACTTTGGGAGGCTGAGGCGGGTGGATCACAAGGTCAAGAGATCGAGACCATCCTGGTCAACATGGTGAAACCCTGTCTCTACTAAAAATACAAAAATTAGCTGGGCATGGTGGTGCGTGCCTGTAATCCCAGCTACTCAGGAGGCTGAGGCAGGAGAATTGCCTGAACCCAGGAGGCGGAGGTTGCGGTGAGCCGAGATGGCGCCATTGCACTCCAGCCTGGGTAACAAGAGCGAAACTCCGTCTCAAAAAAAAAAAAAAAAAAAAAAAAAAAAAAAAAAGAAAATGGGGGCTGGGCACAGCGGCTCACGCCTGTAATCCCAGCACTTTGAGAGGCCAAGCTGGGCGGATCACTTGAGGTCAGGAGTTCTTGACCAGCCTGGTAAACATGACAAAACCCTGTCTCTACTAAAAATACAAAAATTAGCTGAGTGTGGTGGCAAGTGCCTGTAATCCCAGCTATTCGAGAGCCTGAGGCAGGAGAATCACTTGACCCAGGAGGCAGAGGTTGCAGTGAGCCGAGATGAGATCGTGCCATTGCATTGCAGCCTGGATGACAGAGTGTGACTCCATCTCAAAAACAAACAAACAAACAAAAAAAACAAGAAAAATAAAGTGGGAAATGAGATAGTGGAGTTTTAAAAACAGAAGCAGGGCAGGCGAGGTGGCTCATGCCTGTAATCCTCCCACTCTGGGAAGCCCAGGGGAGTGGATCACCTGAGGTCAGGAGTTAGAGACCAGCTTAGCCAACAAGGCAAAACTCTGTCTTTACTAAAAATATAAAAATCAGCCCAGCATGGTGGCGGCACCTGTAATCCCAGCTACTCAGGAGGTTGAGGCAGGAGAATTGCTTGAACCTGGAAGGCAGAGGTTGCAGTGAGCTGAGATCATGCCACTTCAGTCTGGCCTGGGCAAAAAAGGGAGACTCTGTCTCAAAACAAACAAACAAAAAAAAACAAAAAAAAAACATAAAAACAGAAGCAAAATGCAGTGGTTTTTGTTTTTAATTTTTTAAATAGTGATGGGGTCTTGCTATGTTACTCAGGCTGGTCTCAAGCAATCCTCCTGCCTAGCTTCCCGAAGCACTGGGAATACAGATGCAAGCCATCATGCCCACCCTTACACTGATTTTGAGGAAAGGTATGGCAGCTTCCAAAAAACCCAAATACAGATGAGTGTAAAGCACGGTTTGTCCACCTGGCACTGCTGACATTTTGACCGCATAATTCTCTGTCGTGGGGTGCTGTCCTGTGCACTGTAGGATATGTAGCAGCGTTCCTGAGCTCTACCTATGATGACAATAGCAACCAGCAGTTGTGACTACCAAAAATGTCTGCAGACATCGACAAATGTCCCTGTGGGGCAAAATCGCCCCTGTTGGATAATTCACTGACACAATTGACAATACTTATATATGTTTGTGATATATGTTCTAAGACAAGTTTGGGTGTTTGAATTTTCCCTTCGAAAGTAAAGAAATTGTATGAGTGAGTGCAAAAGTAATTGGGGTTTTGTTTTGTTGGAATTTCCCATTTGAAATTGGAATACAGGACAGGTGTGATGTGGCTCACACCTGTAATCCCAGCACTTTGGGAGGCTGAGGCGGGCAGATCATCTGAGGTCAGGAGTTCGAGACCAGCCTGACCAACATGGAGAAACCCCGTCTCTACTAAAAATACAAAAATTGGCCAGGCATGGTGGCACATGCCTGTAATGCCAGCTACTTGGGAGACTGAGGCAGGAGAATCGCTTGAATCTGGGAGGCAGAGGTTGCAGTGAGCCCAGATGGTACCATTGCACTCCAGCCTGGGCAACAAGAGCGAGACTCTGTCTCAAAAAAAAAAAAAAAAAAAAACAATTGGAATACGTTCTTAAATAAATGTGGTTATGTTATACATCACTTGAATTGGTATTTCTTACTTTATGCTTTTTCACTAATGACTTATTACTTGCTGTTTATTTTATGTGTATTTTAGACTATGGAAATGAGATTACACAAAAAGCAAATTTGAGTGATTTTAGTATTTGAGTTCAAAATGGCTCATAAAGCAGCAGAGACAATTCCTAATATCAACAATGCATTTAGCCCAGGAACTCTAACGAATATATAGTGCAGTGAGGATTCAAGAAGTTTTGCAAAGGAGATGACAGCCTTGAAGATGAGGAGCGTAGTGGCCGGGCATTGGAAGTAGACAACGACCGATTAGGAACAATCATTGAAGCTGGTCCTCTTGCAAGTACACGAGAAATTGCCAAAGAACTCAATGTCCACAATACTACAGTTGTTTGGCATTTGAAGCAGATTGGAAAGGTGAAAAATTTCAATAAGTAGGTGTCCCATTAGCTGAGTGAAAATTTAAAAATCATCATTTTGAAGTATCGCCTTCTCTTATTCTACACAATAACAACAACAAACCATTTCTAGATCGGATTGTGATGTGCGATGAAAAGTGGATTGTATATGGCAACCAGTAATGACAAGCTCAGTGGCTGGACCAAGAAGAAGCTCCAAAGCACTTCCCAAAGCCAAATTTGCACCAAGAAAAGTCATGGTCAGGGTTTGGTGGTCTGCTGCCAGTCTGATCCACTACAGCTGTCTGAATCCTGGCGAAACCATTACATCTGAGTAGTCTCAGCATTCGATGAGATGCACAGAAAACCGTAGTGCCTGCAGTCAGCACTGATCAACAGAAAGGGCCCAACTCTTCCTCACGGCAGCACCGACCACATGTTGCACAACCAACGCTTCAAAAGTTGAATGAATCTGCCATACTCACCTGATCTCTAGCCAACCGACTTCTTCAAGCATCTCGACAACTTTTTGCAGGAAAAATGCTTTCACAACCAGCAGGATGCAGAAGATGCTTTCCAAGAGTTCATCAAAAGAAAAAAAAAAAAAAAGAGTTCATCACATTCCGAAGCACAGATTTTTACACTAACGGAATAAAGACATTTATTTCTCATTGGCAAAAATGTGTTAATTGTAATGGTTACTATTTTGATTAATAAAGATGTGTTTGAGCCTAGTTATAATGATTTAAAATTCAGGGTCAAAAACCACAATTACTTTTGCACCAACCTAATAGTAACTAGAGGGTTAAAAAATGTGGAATGACTCATTATTTCATTCATTTTTCATGGGCTTGACACAATTCTCTGGTGGTTAATCAAAAATATTTATTAAGTGCATTCTATATGCCAAGCACTGTTTTGGGGGACCGGGGATAGAGAAGTGATCAAGCACATTGAAAAATATATCCTGCCCTTGAGGAACTTGTACTCTCATAAGAGGAGAGAGGGTGAACAAATAAATAGGTATATCATTTACAGTGCTACGAAGTGGTAAGTGCAACAGAAAAATTAAGTTGGGAAGAGAGATGGCAGTGCCATGATGGAGCAGGACAGAGATTTAAAATAGATACTGGGTGCAATGACTCACGCCTGTAATCCTTGCACTTTAGGAGGTCAAGGTGGGTAGATCATTTGAGGTCAGGAGTTTGAGACCAGCCTGGCCAACATGGTGAAACCCCATCTCTACTAAAAATATAAAAAATTAGGCCAGGCATGGTGGCTCTTGCTTGTAATCCTAGCACTTTGGGAGGCCAAGGTCGGTGGATCACCTGAGGTCAGTATTTCAAGACCAGCCTGGCCATTATGGTGAAACCCCATCTTTAAAATATATATATATATATATATATGTATAATTAGATGGGCGTGGTGGTGTGCACCTGTAATCCCAGCTACTGGGAGGCTGAGGCAGAAGAATTGCTTGAACCCAGGAGGCAGAGGTTACGGTGAGCTGAGATCATGCCACAGCACTGTAGTTAGAGCAACAGAACAAGACTGCTTCAAGAAAAAGAAATCTAAAATAGAGTCTTCCTGCAAATATAATATTTAAGAGAAGAGTTAAAGGTAATAGGGAGGAAGCTATGCAGAAAGCAGAAGAAAAACAGTGTGAACTCCCTAAGGCAGGAGCTAAGCTGGGTTTATTGCAAAATAGCTGGGAAACCAGTATGGCTGGTTAATATGACCAATTACGTTGAAATTAACTAGTGGCCTGACTTAAAGAAAGCTCTCTGAACAACTGCATGGTCAAATCTGAAATGGCAACTCCTTGGTATAGTTATTCGGGGGACGAGGGAATGGGAAACCTTTGTTCTTGAGGATCTTACAAGCCTCTGAAGATGTAAAGTAACACCGACAATTAAAGAGCAATTCCAAATGTTTTACCTATACTTAGCTCTTGAGGTGCCTTTTGGGTGGGAGAACTGTTCTTCACAGGTGATCTTTTCCCATCTTTTTCATTCAGGTTTCAACGAAAATAAAACAAAACGTTGGCCGGGCGCGGTGGCTCAAGCCTGTAATCCCAGTACTTTGGGAGGCCGAGGCGGGTGGATCACGAGGTCGAGAGATCGAGACCATCCCGGTCAACATGGTGAAACCCCGTCTCTACTAAAAATACAAAAAACTAGCTGGGCATGGTGGTGCGTGCCTGTAAACCCAGCTACTTAAGAGGCTGAGGCAGGAGAATTGCCTGAGCCCAGGAGGCGGAGGTTGCAGTGAGCCGAGATCGCGCCATTGCACTCCAACCTGGGCAACAAGAGCGAAACTCCGTCTCAAAAAAAAAAAAAAAAGGGGAAACACTGATCAAAAGTGAATTTTTTTAAAAAAGCAAATTATAATTTCATGAGAAGGAGAAATATTATTACCTGACCAAAGAAATCGATGGGCCCAGTGTCCAAGGGCTTGGCTTTAGCAAATTCCTCCATTCTGCCATGAGACCTGAGAAAGAGCAATTGAGAATCTGAAGACAAATGATCATCTTCATAGATGATATTTCAAAGTACTTGATGGTTTTAAAGTTCAGCTGTTTTCTTCTTTTTTAATGGACATGAGGTCTCAGCTGGGTGCCAAGAATCATGCCTATAATCTCAGCATTTTGGGAGGCTGAGGCAGGTGGATTGATTGAGCCCAGGAGTTCAAGACCAGCCTGGGCAACAGAGTGAGACCCTGTCTCCAAAAAAAAAAAAAAAAAAAAAAATACAAAAATACAAAAATTAGCCAGGCATGGTGGTGCACACCTGTATTCCCAGCTACTCATGAGGCTGAGGCAGAGGATCATTTGCGCCTGGGAGGTCCTCAAGGCTTCAGTGAGTTGTGATTGTGCCACTGCACTCCAACCTGGGTGACAGAGTGAGACCCTGTCTCCAAAAAAAAAAAAAAAAAGGTCTCATTATGTTGCCCAGGCTGATTCCTAGCCTCAAACAATCCTCCCACCTCAGCCTCCCAAACACTGGGATTCCAGGCATGGGCCACTGTGTCCAGCCAGATGTTTTATTTTCACTGAAGTATAAAAACATTGAGGGGAGAGGAATGCCACTGTTCCTTTATCTCCATCTTTATTTCATATGCTATTTACTTGACATAGATACAATCACAACTGAATGCTATTGGCAAACAAAGCAATAATGGCATATTAATACAATTTCTCAACCTCAGCACTCCTGCCATTTGGACCAGATAATTCTCTGTGGCAGAAAGCTACCTTGTGCATTGTAGAATGTTTAGCAGCAACCCTGACTTTTACCTTGCCAGATGCCATAACATAACCTCTCACCCAGCTGTGACAACGAAAAATGTCTCCTGATATTGCTGATGGTACCCTGGGGGTCAAAATCGCCCCTGGTTGAGAACACCGTGTAATGGACAAAACAAAACACAAACAAAAAAAGAGATTTGTTAAGAAAGGAACTGGTGTCTGTGAGGATGGGTGACACCGATGATGGCAGGGTCATTAAAGCAGTGACACTCAAAATGTGGTCCCTGGATCGGCAGTGTTAGCATCACCTGGGAGCTTGTTAGAGATGCAGATCCTCAGGCCTTACCCAGACCTAATGTTAGAATCTCTGCAGGTGGCACCCGGAGTCTATGTGTGGGCCAGCCCTCTGGGGGATTCTGAGGAACACTCAAGTTTGCAAAGTACTAACTAAAGGGACACACTTTACTAAGCACTTCATACCTACTAGCATAGTTATAATGAAAAAGACAGACAATAAAAAAAGGACACATTTTAGACCGGGCGTGGTGACTCACGGCTGTAATCCCAGCACTTTGGGAGACCAAGGCAGGTGGATCATGAGGTCAGGAGTTCAAGACCAGCCTGGCCAAGATGGTGACACCCCATCTCTACTAAAAATACAAAATTAGCCAGGCGTGGTGGTGGGTGCCTGTAATCCCAGTTGCTTGGGAGGCTGAGGCAGAGAATTACTTGAACCCGGGAGGCAGAGGTAACAGTGAGCCAAGATTGCATCACTGCTCCAGCCTGGACAACAGTATGAGACTCGGTCTCCAAGAAAAAAAAAAAAAAAAAAAAGGACACATTTTACTAAGCAGGTTGTGAAAAACATATGACTGTAATTGGAGAGGAACTCTGGGGTAAACCAGAGCTAAATGGCCTGAGGGATTTGCCGTGAACACACAATGGAGGACAGGCAGCAGCAACAACATGAGGACTGGGACACGTAGCGGACAGAGGCTCATTCACTACTGTGATTATTGGCCTGGTTCGGTGGCTCACATCTGTAATCCTAGCACTTTGGGAGGCTGAGGCGGGCGGATTGCCTAAGCTCGGGAGTATGAGACCAGCCTGGACAATATGGCGAAACCTCATCTCTACTAAAAATACAAAAAATTAGCCAGGTGTGGTGCTGCATGCCTATAAGCTACTTGGGAGGCTGAGGCAGGAGACTCCTCCTCAGCCTCCTGAGTAGCTGGGACTGCAGACACGCACCACCACGCCGGCTAATTTTTCTATGTTTTGTAAAGATAGGGTGTCGCCATGCTGCCTAGGCTGGTCTTGAACTTCTAGACTCAAACAGTATGCCCCTCCTTGGCCTCCCAAAGTGCTGGGATCGCAGGTGTGTGCCACTATCCCCGGCCTTGTCAGGGTTTTTAACACAAGTGACTCCATTATGATTCTGACAACTTTCACACTTTGTCCCTTGAGTTGGTGTCCAGGAAACTGCATGGCAATCTCTCTTATATAGCCTGTTTCGATGCCCCTAACAAAATTGCTCTATCTGAAGTCAACAGTCTATCCTGAGACTTTGTACTACTTGATCTTTCTACAACAGTTGATATAGCTGACCAAACTATTTCATGAAACATTTTCTCTCCTTACCTTCATGTGATTATTCTCTGCAGCATTTTCTTCTTCTTGTCTTACCATCTGTTTGTAGTGTCCTTAACGGAATTTCCCACTCTCCCCACAAACAAACAAAATCTCCAAAACATTAGTGTCCTTGTGGGTTGTGTTTTGTTTTTTGGTCCCTTTCTCTTCTCCCTGAATGATCTTGATCCTAGTCCTCTGCCTCATGGAAGGCCTAGTTACTCTCCTGACTATATCACTAGATCCATATTTCTAACTGACTACCAGATATCTTTGCCTGCATGTCCTGCAGGCATCTCAAATTTAGAATGCCCAAAGCTTATCTGCCATTCCACTTCTTCCAAAACCTCCCCCCACTTCATTCTCTATCTCAGGGAGTGGTACCCCTCTCCACCCAGGAACCCAAGCCAGAAACCTGGGTCTCATTCTCCACTCCTCTCTCTCTGTGCTCAGTGCACAGTAAGTTCACTTAATACTACTTTAGAAATGTTTCTGTGGAGGCCTGGTGCAAAGGCTCATGCCTGTAATCCCAGCACTTTGGGAAGCCAAGGCAAATGGATCACTTGAAGTCAGGAATTCGAGACCAGCTGGCCAACGTGGTGAAACCCTGTCTCCACTAAAAATACAAAAATTAGCTAGGCATGGTGGTGGGCACCTGTAATCCCAGCTACTCAGGAGGCTGAGGCAGGAGAGTTGCTTAAACCAGGGAGGCAGAGGTTGCATTGAGCTGAGATCACATCACTGTACTCCAGCCTGGGTGACAGAGCGAGACTCTGTCTCAGAAAAAAAAAATTCTGTGATCCAGCCTCTCTTGATAGGCTCCCCCAACCACCGCAGCCTTTGTATAAGTTCCCATCAATATTGTTAGCAGCAATAATTTGGCAGTTCTCCCATAACACTAAGCTCTCCCATCTCTACTTCTTTTTTTAGAATAGAGACCATCAGACTTAGGGATGTCACTATTCAGAAATGTTTAAAAAGTGGGTTTGGGAACTAACAGAGTGTTGCCTTTTAAAAAACTTTGTCAAGGCACTGAAAAACGATATCTGGTCTTACTGTTGTTTTATAATAATAATATAAAATGACTGTTTAACTTCAAAAAATAGAAACTATCACATGCTCAGAAGGCAGTTCTTTAAATATATTTGGCTTTTTATTTTATTTTTGAGACAGGGTCACCTAGGCTGGAGTACAGTGGCAGTGATCAGAGCTCATTGCAACCTCTATCTCCTAAGCTTAAACCATTCCCCTGGCTCAGCCTCCAGAGTAGCTGGGACTACAGGCACCCACCACTATGTCTACAATGCCTAGTTAATTTCTTCTTCTTCTTGGTTTTTTTTTTTTTTTTTTTTTGTAAAGATGAGGTCTCGCTATGTTGCCAAGAGGGGTTTGGAACTCCTGAGCTCAAGCAATCCTCCTGTGTCCACCCTCCAAAGGTTTGAGATTCGTCCCGAGGCTGACCAGCTACATCTTTGCCCTGAGTCTGAAGATCTTTTAGATTCCTTGAAAAATCCCTCAGCTGGCTGGGCACAAAGGCTCACATCTGTAATCCCAGCTACTTGGGAGGCTGAGGCATAAGAATCGCTTGAACCTGGAAGGCAGAGGTTGCAGTGAGCTAAGATCGCACCACTGCACTTCAGCCTAGGTGACAAAGCTAGACGCTGTCTCAAAAAAAGAAAAAAGAAGAATCCCTCAGCTTTGTGATAGACTACCTTAGAATAGAAAATAATTATTAATTAAGGAAAGTGTTAGCATCTTATTTTATTTATTTACACATTTGTCTCATTGAATTCTGAACTTTCTTGAGGGTACGGATTTCTGTCCTATTCAGTTTTGCATTTTTCATTAAGCATAATTACTCCCAGTCTGCAATCAATAAATGTTTACTGAATTGATTTGAAATCTCAGTTGGGAAGGTAGAATTCAGAATTATTAAACTTTTGGTATCTGATAACCTGGCTTTGGATTCTAACTCCACTATTCACTTGCTGTATGACCTGGGGCAAGTTGCCTAAACTCTTTCTGTAATTTCCTCAACTCAAAAATGGATTAAATGAGCTAATGAATGTAATATGCTGGGTGCTTAAATGCTATTTATATCATATTTACTGAGCTTTTACTATGCCTTAGTTTTGAGGCAGGTGCAGGTGATAGAGTAGAAAATATGCAGGGGCCAGGTGCAGTGGCTCACACTTGTAATCGCAGTACTTGGAGATCGAGGTGGGCACATTGCTTGAGTTCAGCGTTTCAATACCAGCCTGGGCAATGCGTTGAACCATCATCTCAAATACAAAAAAAAAAAAAAAAAAAAAATTAGCTGGGCGTGGTGGTATACACCTGTAGTCCTGGTACTCAGGAAGCTGAGGTGGAAATCACTTGAGCCTAGGAGGTCAAGGCTGCAGTGAGCTGCGATTGTACCACTGCACTCCAGCCTGGGTGGCAGAGCGAGACCCTGTCTCAAAAAGAAGAAAAAGGAAAGAAAAGAAAGGGAAAACGTAATATGCAGGGCTCCTGGGGAGACAACCATAAAACAAATAACTGCATAAGTAAATTCATTACGCATTGTGATAAGTAACATGAAAAAGAGTTAAGAATTCTAGGAAAAGTTATGAGAGGAGGACCTGATTTAGAAAATTATGGAAGGATTCTCTGAAAAAGAGGCACTTAAGCTGAGACTCGAAGGATGGGAAGTTCTCTATTTACCACCCCCAAACTTATCCCTCAATACTGTTTAGTCTGGTTTCCATCTCTCTACTTAAATAACTCTTGCTAAGGTCACCAATGGCATCCAAATTATTCTGTGCATCAGTCCTCTTCCGTGACCTCCTAGCTGCTCTCAACACAGTTGATCATGCCCTCCTTGAGAGATATTCCCTTGGCTTCTGTAATAATAAATGCCTCTTGATCTTTTCCTCCCTCTCTGGTTACCTCATCAGTCCTCTTTGAAAGTTCATCTGCCCCAATTCATTCATTAAATGTTCCCCAAGTCTTAGTCACAGGTTTACTTTTTTTTCCTATCATCCTAAAGAAAAGAGAGAAAGGCTCTGTAAAAGAAAGAGATATGTAGTAAATTATGTGCATATCTAGGGAGGTTAAAAAAAAAGATAAAGATGGCCGGGTACAGTGGCTCACATCTGTACTCCCAGCACTTTGGAAGGCCAAAGTAGGTGGATCACAGGGTCAGGAGTTCAAGACCAGCCTGGCCAATATGGTGAAACCCTGTCTCTACTAAAAATATATATATAAAATTAGCCAGGTGTGGTGGCACGTGCCTGTTGTCCCAGCTACTCAGGAAGCTGAGGCAGAAGAATCGCTTAAAGCCTGAAGGTGGAGGTTGCAATGAATTGAGATCATGTGACTGCACTCCAGCCTGGGCGACAGAGCAAAACTCTGTCTAAAATAAATAAATAAATAAAGATATTTAAAGGAAAAATGAGAATGATAATTGTTTTGAGATAATTATCCTTGGTTACAAAGATCAATAGCAAAAGTTACGCCAATCCAAAGTCAGACAGGCAGTTGCTGGGTAGATGTCCTTGTAGTAGATGTATTTTTTGTGTACCGTTGGGATGGCCTTCGCGTGACGTTTTGGGTTTTGCAGAGTAATAGTTTTTGTTATTAGGCGTACAAATGTGAGAATCCTCTTTTTATAGTCTTCCCCAGCTCTTTCTGAGGTTTTTTTTTTCAGACAGAGTCTTGCTCTGTTGTTGGCTCACTGCAACCTCCGCCTCCCGGGTTCAAGCAATTTTCCTGCCTCAGCCTCCCGAGTAGCTGGGACTACAGGTGCACACCACCACATCCAGCTAATTTTTGTATTTTTAGTAGAGACAGGGGTTTCACCATGGTCTGGAATCTCTTGACCTTGTGATCTGCCCGCCTCGGCCTCCCAAAGTGCTGGGATTACAGGCATGAGCCACCGTGCCCGGCCCATGCCTGAGTTTTTTTTAAAACACTAGTGACTCCATTTTGATTTTGACAACTTCCATACTTCTTAATCTAGACTTTGTGAAGGTTGCAGATGCCAAAATGAAATCACTTTTGTCAGATGCAGACAAAATGGGGCCAGGAAGGTTGAAAGGAGAGGAGGCCTATGCTTACATGTCTAAGAATTGTTGCCAAGGACATTCAAAAAGCTCTTTTGCGTCTTTCAAGCATCTCCTGATTTGATAAGGTTTGTCACTAGACATTTTTTAGGACTGTGAGAATTCAGGTAAGATGTTCTCGGAACACTTATCCAGTAAGGCATCACCACCAATGAACTGACAACTCTGGCTTTAAGCCTCTAGAAACAATGATCTGTTTCTAAACAGTTTATGTAAATGTCTTTTTTGTTAATAAAAGCTCCCTTTCCTCACTGAGTGCACTGGAGACTTGCCATTACATGCATTCTGGATTATAATCCTTATATCTATTCCCAAGTAAACCCAACATGTTTAAAGATAATTTTTTCTTTTTTTTCTTTTTTTTTTTTTTTTTTTTTTTTGACAAGGTCTCATTCTGTCATCAAGGCTGGAGTGCAGTGGTGATGAGACAGGATAGTTCCCTTGACTCCCTTAGAGGATGGGAACTGGAGTGGCTGGTTTCACTCAGCCCACCGCTGGCCACTCCTCACGGGAGGGATCGAGTGCAGGAACGGGGGTTAGCCACCGCCGGCCAGTCGCTCCACTCTGTCGGGAGCAGGCTCTATGTGGGCCCCGCAGCAGCGTCCAAGAATATTGCAACCAATGTTCTTTCCACTTTTCTGTCCAGGGATGGCCAAGTGTCAGCCAGCTCAGTGGAGGGTCAGGGTGACAGCCCCTGTACTCTCAGGGGCTTCCTAGTTCTTGTCTGGCGTCCAGGAAGAATCAGGTCACAGGAACGGTTTGAAAGGTGATGAATGCAGAAGACTTTATTGAGTGGTGATGGCTCTCAGCGGAAAGGGAGGCTGAAAAGGAGAGGGGAAGGTGATATTTCCCTGAAGCCCACCTGCCTCTGGCTGGGCGCCTCTCTGAACCTGCACGTCCAAAGTTAGCCGCATCTATCGGTATTCTCCGACACTCAGTTGTTTCTCTGCTTGCCACTCAGCCGATTGTGTTGCTTTGCCAGCTGAAGTCTTTATGGGCACAGGATAGGGGTGCCCATCCTATCCTGTTGTGACGCTCAGCCGCTTGCGTTGCTTTGCCAGCTGAAGTCATTATGGGCACAGGATAGGGTGGGGCAGGCCAAAGATGAAACGTTTGGGCAGAAAAATGGGGTCAGCTGTTTTCACGTAGAGCCGTGGTTTCAGGCTTAAGGGTGGGGTTTAGCTGGAAGCCCAGCCCTTCTGTAACAGTGTGATCCTAGTTCACGGCAGCCTTGACTTCCTCAGGATCAAGGGATCCTTCCACCTGGGCCTCGAGTAGCTGGGACTACAGGCACACTCCACCACGCCCAATTAATTTTTTAATTCCTTGTAGAGAGGGGATCTTGCTTGGCAGCCAGGCTGGTCTCTGATTCCTGGCTTCAAGTGATCTTCCTGCTTTGGCCCCCTAGAGTCCTGGGATTACAGGTATGAGAAACCAAGCCTAGCCTTTAGTGTCTTTTTTTTTTTTTTTTTTTTTTTTTTTAGGTTGGCAATTTACATTGTCCAATAGTCACTCATGTAATTTTAAATTTTCTAGTAGCCACATTTTATTTTTATTTTTATTTTTTATTTTTTAGCAGGATGTTTAGACATATTGTAGCCACATTTTAAAAAGTAAAAAGAAACATCATTAACAATCAATCTTAATGATTTTACTTAACTCTATATAAAAATTATCATTTTAATAAGTAATAAATATAACATTAACATTATTGAGAGACTTTAATATTTTTGTATTAAGTTTTTGTAATTCAGTGTGTATTCTAAATTACGGCATGACTCAATTTGGACTAGCAGCATTTTAAGTGCTCAGTAGCAACGTGGTAGGTGGTCATCATTTTGTGCAGTACAGCTATAGACTCTCACGTCTAGATCCCCTTGCTGGACGGTCTTACCTGTGTCAGAGTTCCAATTCTCATCTATTAGCTGATGACTCACATTTTTATATCTGCTCCAACTATTCTTTTGATCTCCAGTTCCTTACAGTTATTCACTTTCTTCACATCTCCACTTTAATGCCCCAAGACACCTCAGACTCAGCATGTCTCACATCTAGCTCATAATCTTCCCTTTCAAATCTGAAATGTTTTTCTATCACTGTTATTTACATTACCAGTCAATCCAATTTCACCAGCACACAACTAAGGTGCTTCCTCGATATCTTCTTCTCCCTCAAATCCCTTATACAACTCATCACCAAGTCTTGCCTATTTTATCTCCCACGTATTTCTTAAATTTATTCATTTTTTGGTCACGTGCATCGTCACTCCCTTTCAAGCCATTGTAATCTATTGACTTTAATGGCCTCTAAGCTGATCTCCCTGCTTTCATTCTGGCCACCCTCAGCTCTACTCTGTACACTGCAGCCATGGCAATATTTTCAAAATCTAATCATGTTAATTGCAAATCTCATCAGTTTAGCTGTCTCCTCACCATTAAAATTCTTAAGAGACCTGGGCACAGCGGCTCACACCTATAATCCCAGGACTTTGGGAGGCTGAGGTGGGTGGATCACCTGAGTCAGGAGTTTGAGATCAACATAGTGAAACCCTGTCTCTACTAAAAATACAAAATTTAGCTGGGTGTGGTGGCATGTGCCTGTAGTCCTAGCTGCTTGGGAGACTGAGGCAGGAGAATCGCTTGAACCTGGGAGGCGGAGGTTGTAGTGAGCTGAAATCGTGCCACTGCACTCCAACCTGGGTGATAGAGCGAGACTCCATCTCAAAACAAACAAAACAAAACAAAACAAAACAAAACTCTTTTTAAACCTTTCCCCTCCCCTTTCCCTATTTATTCTTCAGATCTCAGCCTAATTGCTGCTTCGTTAGGGAAACTCTACCAGACCGTCCTACCTAGGCAAGTTCCCTTGTAATATGCTTTCATAGCAACACTTGTAAATTTGCTTTTATTAGCATTATTGCTTGACGTCCATTTTTGTTAACTGGCTCTATGATGAGAAGGATTATCTTTGTTTTTGCTCTCCAAATGTTGCCAAATCTAGGTTTATAGTAGGCATTGAACACATGGATGAATGAGTGAATGAGTGACTATGCCTGCCAAGCAAACAGCAGCCCAGACAAAAGTGAGTTTGAAATGCTCCAAGGTCAGAAAGAGCTCCGAGAGCTGGAGCTATCATAGTGAGAGAGTGGAGACACTTGAGAAGTAGCTATGGCTGGATCTTGCTGGGCATTTTAAAGGACTTGGACACATGGAAGCTACCTCTATTTTTTCGGTATTATGTTTGCTTTACCAACTTTTTTATTGCTAGCCATCAACTAGGGAAAACAATTTAAAATCTAAATAGGGCTAGATTTAGAGAGATAAATAAAGATATGTAAAGGAATAAGAGAAGCAGTTTTTAGTACTATTGAACAGGTGCTGCCTGAATCTTTAAGACAGAGGATGTACATTTATGCAGCTACAGTCAGAGCCTGTGTGAGGTTTACTATAAATCCACTGGCAAGAAGGCCATTAAAGACATTTTGATGGCCATGAAGCTTGGTGCCTAGTTTAAAACTAGTGAAAACACCTAAACTTTCTAGGTGGACAAAGCCACATTCAGGAGAAATTGAGGAGTTGGTGCAGGCAGCCAATCACAATCCACTTACTCCACAAACCAAATCTCAAACTGCGGTTTGAACCTGAGGCTCAAAACATAAGGGGTGAAGAAACGGGCAAAATTTAATTCGTTTCTTGTGAAACGTCCTAAATCCAAAAGAACGGTGACCGGAAATAGAGAAAACGGGGTGTGATCTTTTTCATTAATGAGAGACACCGTGTCTCCGTGTGTCAGAACCTGTCATTCTCGTTCTGAGTTGGAAAGTGAGCGGAGTGTGAGGGGATCCCATCCTGAACTGTCCGGGGATGAGTAGTTCAAGAAACTAACAACGGAACTCCGGCTTCCAAAATTCTCTCCAGTGCCTAGACAGCCTCGCAGAGAGCTGTGATTGTGACTATCACGCAGATTTGATTAAATCTTTTAGATTTAAAAGGTATGCGGAGTCATGACAGTAGAAATGTGTGCAAGTGAACATATTTCTTAGCCCGTTTCCCCGCTGCCTGTGCGATTTATAAAAACGCAAATATAAAACATTTCCGTTCCAGCAGAGACGCCGCTTGCTATCGCGGGTTGCCCCTCTCCACAGGCATCTCTAGCTGACTCTAGAGCTCAAGCTGCCCTTTAGACCTCACCCTGCGCGGGCGGATTTCCACCAGAAACGCCTGAGGCTCGAGACGAAGCACCAGTCGGTTCTGGCCCCAGCCGACCGCAGTCAGGAGGGGCTTCAATCCGACACCTTCAGCCAAGTCCTCCGCCGTCCCAGCATTCCCTGCGTTCCTACCATCGAGAGCAGCTTCCGGCGTGGCTGGTGTAGGCGGGTGAAGAAGGAGCGGGCGGTCTCCACTCTCTCTCATTCCCTCGCGCTCTCTCGGGCAACATGGCGGGTGTGGAGGAGGCAGCGGCCTCCGGGAGCCACCTGAATGGCGACCTGGATCCAGACGACAGGGAAGAGGGAGCTGCCTCTATGGCTGAGGAAGCAGCCAAGAAAAAAAGACGGAAGAAGAAGAAGAGCAAAGGGGCTGGTGCAGGTAAAGGGAGTTTTGTTTTTCCAGTGCCCGCCAGGAATGGCTGAACGGTTTGGCTCAGGCCGGGAGAAGGGGGCCAGGACCGCGGCTCCGGAGCCCCAGACTAGACTGGTTCTTAGGCCCGACAGGTTGGCAAAGCCAGGCTGCAGATTCCTAGTCCCGAGACGAGGCGTCATCTTCTCCCATGGGACTAGAGTGCTTGTGGGGGAGAAGAGTGCCTGAGGTTGGTGTGTGGCACCTCTGGGGTCGCTGGGCCGGAGACCCTGTGTTACCAGAACTCGGCTCCCACGCACATCGTGGCACGGCCTTGAGCTCGTGCACAGAGCACACCCTTACCGTCTTCTGCGCGGTTTGGCAGCCGTCTCAAAAATCCGATTCTGACCTGTACTGCCGCGTCTTTGCTGGTTTGCTGGAGCAAGCTAGGACATATTTTCTTTGAGGGTGGGGGTGGGGTGGTCAGGTGTTTTGGAGAGCACATCTCCCCTCACCATCCCGGTTCACGTTGGGGTTGTTATTGCAGCCTGCAGTTTTGGGGTGTGTGTACATGTGTGTATGCCCGCGCGCTCACGTCATTAATTGCAGAATTTGTGGTGGTGATACGAATTTTCACCTGCCTAATCCCACAGCATCGCCAAGCTTTAGAGCCTTTAGACCTAAATTATAATGCCACTCGCAGGCAGTGCATATAGGATATTCTGTGGCTCAGAACGGAACTTCTCAGGCCTTAAGCGCTGAATCCACTGGTAAGGCAAGGAAAACTGCCGAAAGTTGGATATTATGAGAGGGGAACTTAAGCATTTTGAGAAGTCTGTGGTTTTGCTGCCCAAGCTCCTTCACCTTGAGAAAAATTATTTCTACTTGTTTCTAATTAAAATCGCCAGAGAAACAGAAAAACGGAGAAGTCAAAAGCGATTAAGATGGAATTGAGAGAGGTCGAAGAGAGCTAATATTTATCTTTCTGAAATTTTGATTAGATGGGAATGGAAGGAGAGTTGTAGCGTTGCTGGAACTCTTCCAGAGCAAAATTTAATCCCAGAAAATACTCTGGTGGCTGTTCCTGGATTTCGAGTGAAATCGAAACACTGCTGTTTGTCTTGTAAGGTGTTCAGCTGACTGATCCTAATGTATTTTTAACAGTTGTATTTCTTAATATGAATTCTCTCCAGTAGCCAGAATGTCACTTCATTTCATGCTACCTGATACTATTAATACATGTAACATTATTGCTCCTATAGGTAGGTTATAATCACTTCCAGAGTAGGGGCCTGGTCTTGTGCTTAGATATTCGAGCATTTTGCTTTTTTAGTAATGGTCTATCTTTGTCTATTTGTTTTGACTTTACCCACCCCATCATATCTTCATGAAACCAGGCTGCCCCGGGGTGTGGCACATGATTCTGCTTCCTAAGGCCTTCAGCATTTATTACCTATCTGGTAATTTTAAGTAGTTGTTGAGTCTAGTTGCTGACTACTATTGAAAGTTAAACTACTTGAGGATAGAGACCAGTTTACACTTTTAGCCGCTAGTGTGTGTAATGGATATTTTGTTGAGTAAATTAGTGAATGCGCAGTACTGTGTAGGTATGGAAGATTTTTCTGTCATTAAACAAATTTTGTTATGTTGATAATAATGTTTCTGTTTTTGTTTCCTGAGGAAAGGATTTGTAAGTTTTCCAGGATCATTAGAGCATATTCTAGTGGGAAAATGTCTGTATTAGATTTAATTTCTGCTATTTTATTTTGGTCAGCAGGGCAACAGGAACCTGATAAAGAATCAGGAGCCTCAGTGGATGAAGTAGCAAGACAGTTGGAAAGACAAGCATTGGAGGATAAAGAAAGAGATGAAGATGATGAAGGTAAATGGTTAATTTGATCTTTGTCATTAGAAAACCTAGAAAATGTGACAGTCCTTAATCAAAATTTATTTATCCATATAGTCTTTTTTTCTGACATTTCGCTTGTTAGAGCCTTAGTGTCACAGGTTAAAAAGGGAAAGGTATTTATTAGCTAGTCTTGAAAAAGTTCAGTAATGTTCATTAGCTGTTCAAATAGTATACATCTCATTTTAAAAATATACTTGGTAGAAGGCAAAGTAGTGAGTATTAATAAGATTGAGGGGTTGTTTATTTAATACTTTCACATGCATTCACATTTAAACCTCACAAAAACCAAAGTAACCTACTTGTGCTTAGATACTCAAGAATTTTGCTTTTTAGTAATGGACTGTCCTTTTCTATTTGTTTTGACTATACCGAGCCCCTCATGGCTTTACCTAGCCATCTCATTTTATAGGTAGGGAAGTGGTAGTTATGTGATTTACCCAAAGTGACACAGCTGATATGGGTAGACTAGAGCCAGAATTTCGAACCTAGTGCTTGATTGAAAGTTTGTTCCTTTTATTCGCTCTCTTTTTTTTTTTTTTTTTTTTTTTTTTTGAGACCGAGTCTCACTCTATCACACAGGCTGGAATGCAGTGGTGTGATCTTGGCTCACTGTCACCTCTGTCTCCTGGGCTCGAGCGATTTTCCTGCATCAGCCTCCCAAGTAGCTGGGATTACAGGCGTCTGCCACATGCCCAGCTGATTTTTTTGTATCTTTAGTAGAAACAGAATGTCACCATGTTGGCCAGGTTGGTTTTGAACTCCTAACCTCAAGTCATCTGCCCGCCTCAGCCTCCCAAAAGTGCTAGGATTACAGGCTTGAACAACTGTATCCGGCCTGTTCCTTTTACTCTCTGTTCTAAAACTACCTCTTTTCATTCTCGAAGGATCATATAGGAGTGCACTAAATTTTACTATAAATTCTTTGACCCTAGCTCCTTATGGGTGTTTGGGTACAATAAGATTTTTTTTTTTTTTTTTTTTTTTTTTTTTAAAGACAGTAATTGCTAATTGATATTATCAGTAAAACAGTAGAGGAAGAGACAGGTAAGAAAACTTACTATTCCCCAGCCTCTTTTGGCAGGGGGAAAATGGGGCTTTCCCATTCTTTTTATTTGTAGTTGCCTGCTGCCATGAATAACTGCTCTACCTCAAGTACCACCAGCCTGGGGTTATGTCTTTAACCATTAGTTGGGGCTGTACTTTAATTGTTGTGTTAGGGTAATGTAGAGTAATTGTTTTCCTTTAGAATGATATGTTCTCTGCCTTCAAGAAGCTTATAGTGAACATTTGGTGGAAAAAAGTGCCAAGATTCAAGGGAATTATTAGCTTTTCTCTTCCTTAAATCTTTTCCATTCTACGTTGGCTTACGCTTTAGATTATGAACATATTTTGCGCTCTTAAGAAAATGTTTTGTAAAATTCAAGGCAATATGATAGGTTGCTATAGACCCACTATATGTCCAATATCATAATGCTTCCTGAGCTTGTCGGGCTAGTATTTACTGGCTGGGTGTGGTGGCTTATGCCTGTAGTCGAGACCAACCTGGGCAGCATAGTGATAACCAATTTCTATCCCCCCTCCCCCCAAGAAATCACAATGCTAATCTTGAAGTGTATCTTGTTCTGTTACACCTCTACAAAGTTGCCCGTCAGTTTGGAAATCTTTAATGTATTAAAGAAGATTTTAGGAATGTTTGTAGTTTTTTATTTCAGTAATCAGGGTCAGTCAGTACTACCTATCTGTTGTTACAATAGGTCTTTGAGGGAATGGAAAGCTAGTGTTTCAAGAGCTTTCTCCTAATGGAACACTAGGCCGGGTGTGGTGGCTTACGCCTTTAATCCCAGCACTTTGGGATGCCGAGGTGGTGGGTGGATCACCTGAGGTCAGGAGTTCAAGACCAGCCTGGCCAACATGGTAAAACCCCTTCTCTACTAAAAATACAAAAAATTAGCTGGGCATGGTGGCAGGTGTGTGTAACCCCAGGTACTTGGGAGTCTCAGGCAGGAGAATCACTTGAACCTGGGAGGTGGAGGTTGCAGTGATGAGGTTGTGCCATTGCACTCCAGCCTGGGCAACAAGAATGAAAATCGGTCTCAAAAAATAAGAAAAAATTAAAAAAGAAAACTATGTGGTAGACAGACAAAATAGAGAGGTGAAAAGGTATTTGGGTACCTGTAATAAAATTTATTGAAATTTGGTGATACAATTGTGGGCTGAATGCTCAAGGAATGCTCATTGGAAGGAATAGAACTTGAGTAAAACCAAACAGAAGAAACCACCATTTTGGATTGGGGTAATGCTGAGAAAGTATTTGAAGCATGGTGATAATTCAAGCTTGCCATGCAAGGTATTGATTTATGGGGTCTTTGAGGATTTTTAAGAAATGTTATGAGCCAAGCAGTGACTAGTGCCTGTATTTCCAGCTACTTGGGAGGCTGGGGCAGGAGGATCTTTGAGTTCAGGGAGCTTCAGTATGCTATGAAAACACCTGTGACTAGCCACTGCACTCCAACCTGGGTAACATAGTGAGACCCTGTCTCTTAAACAACAAAAAAAGGAATGTTATGAAAGAATAATTTAGATTTTATCTATATACAGGGTTGTTTAGAGAGGTGTATAGGAAAGGAAAAGAGATAATTTTGGAGTCCTCTTAGAAATAGCCTAGGCATATTGTAATGAAGATGTAAACTGATAGTCATAAATAGGAATGGAAAGGAAGGATCCAGTGAAGAGTAGTGTGGAAGCAGAATTCAAAAGACTTGGAGACTTGCATTCTGGGGAGCAGGAGTAAGGCGTTAGTGGACTCTGGGAGTTTGAACTTGTATGACAGAATGTTGGTGCTATTGACTGAAATAATGAAGTTGGGAAAGAGCCAGTCAGTCATTGAGGGAGAGGTTTGCAGGCAGAGAAGAGGCTACTAAGTTTAATTTTAGATGTGCTGAATTGGAAACTGGGGTATTCATATAAAAAGTTGATCCTGTGGACATCTAACAGTGTGCTGGAGATAATTCATTCAATACATTTTGAGTCAGGCTCATTAATTTTTAATATTGGATATATACATACATTATATATGTGTATATATGTATCTCCAACATATATCATATATATGTATGTGTGTGTATATATATATGTATCTCCAACATATAATTTCCCTAAAATAATAGGCACCCCTTTTTTTTTTTTTTTTTTTTCCCTTTGAGGCAGAGTCTCACTCTGTTGCCTAGGCTGCAGTACAGTGGCACCGTCTCAGCTTACTGCAACCTCTGCCTCCAGGGTTCTGGCGGTTCTGTCAGTTCTGCCTCAGCCTTCCGAGTAGCTGGGATTACAGGTGCCCACTACCACTCCTGGCTAATTTTTGTATTTTTATTAGGGACAGGGTTTCACCATGATGGCCAGGCTGGTCTCAACCTCCTGGCCTCAAGTGATCTGCCCACCTCATACTCCCAAAGTGCTGGGATTACAGGCATTAGCCACCATACCTGGCCCCAGTAGTCACCCTTTTTAAGTGTATAGTTTGGTGAGTTTTGATGAGGTATGCAATTGTGTAACTACTACCACAACCTAAGATACAGACTATTTCCATTTAATATTTCCATCTTCACAAAAAAGTTCTGTGTCCCTTGTAGTCAGTTCTCTTGTACCATACCTAACCCTTGCCAATCACTGATAGGTGTTCCGACCCTATAGTTTTGGCCTTTTCTAGAGGATCCTGTAAAAGCAGTTATTCAGCATGCAGCTGTTTGTGTTTGGCTTGTTTTACTTAGCATAGTACTTTTGACAGTCATCCAGTTGTTGCGCATATATCAATAGCACATTTCTTTTTATTGCTGAGTAGTATTTCTAATATGTTTACTCTTACATCGAACAATATTTGGAGTGTTTACGGTTTTGGTCTACTGTGAATGAAGTTACTGTGAATATTTGCATATGGGTCTATGTGTAGATACGTTTTCATTTTCTTGGGTAAATAGGAGTAGGTTGCCTGTCATATGGTAAATATGTGTTTAAACTCATAAGAAGTTATCTGTTTCCAAAGTGGCTGTGCTATTTTGCACTCCCCTCAGTAAGGTTGAGAGTTTCAGGTTGTTCATATCCTTGTAAGGACTTGGTATTTGTCGGTTTTAAAATTTTAGTCTTTGACATAGGTATGTAGTGCTTTGCCATTGTAGCTTTAATTTGCATTTCCCTAATGATGCTGAGGATATTGTAATATTTTTATTTGCTTTTTCCTTTATCTTTGGTAAAGTGTTCACATGTCCATGTTTTATTGGGTTATTTGTCATCCTATTGAGTTGTAATAGTTCATTGTATATTCTGGATGCAAATTTTTATCATGTAATATGTTTCTGGGCTGGGTGCGGTGGCTCAAGCCTATAATCCCAGCACTTTGGGAGGCCGAGGTGGGCGGATCACGAGGTCAAGAGATCCAGACGATCTGGTCAACATGATGAAACCCCGTCTCTATTAAAAATACAAAACATTAGCTGGGCATGGTGGCGCATGCCTGTAATCCCAGCTACTCAGGAGGCTGAGGCAGGAGAATTGCCTGAACCTAGGAGACAGAGGTTGCGGTGAGCTGAGATTGCGCCATTGCACTCCAGCCTGGGTAACAAGAGTGAAACTCCGTCTCAAAAAAAAAAAAAATGTTTCATAGATATTTCTATGTGGTGGCTATTCACTTGGTTAATAGTATTGCTTATAGGACAGTTTTAATTTAATTTTTTAATTTTTTTTTTTTTTTGAGATGGAGTCTCATTCTGTCACCCAGGCTGGAGTGCAGTGGCATTATCTCGGCTCACTGCAGCCTCCGCCTACCTGGTTCAAGCAATTCTCCTGACTCAGCCTCCTGAGTAGCTGGGCTTACAGATGGGTGCTACCACGTCCAGCTAATTTTTGTGTTTTAGTAGAGACAGCGTTTCACCATGTTGGTCAGGCTGGTCTTGAGCTCCTGACCTTGTGATCTGCCCGCTTTGGCCTCCCAAAGTGCTGGGATTACAGGCGTGAGCCACCGCACCCGGCTGATGACAGCTTCAATTTTGGTTAAGTCCTATCTATTTTTTAAGTTTATGGATAGTGCTTTTTGTATCCTGTCTAAAACGTTAAGTCATTACTGTCTCTAAGATCACAAAGATGTTCTGTATTCTTTCTAGGAACTTTTATGTATTTTTAGCTGTTACGTTTAGGTCTATGGCTCATTTAGAATTAATATTTCTAGGTGATGCAAGGCAAAGTTTGAAAGCTTGAGGTTTTTTTTTTTTTTTTTTTTTTTTTTTTTTAATGTGGATTTCCAGTTGTCATTCAACAGATACCAATTGATTTGGGCCTAGTATTAATACAAACAAACATAAACAGCTTCTGTTGGTGGGGCCCGGTTGTTCATGCCTGTAATCCCAGCACTTGGGAGGCTGAGATGCGGTTCAAGACCAGTCTGGGCAACTTATTGAGACCTTGTCTCTGCAAAAGATTGAAAATATTAGCTGGGTGTAGTGGTGGGTGCCTGTAATTTCAGCTATTCAGGAGGCTGAGTTGGGAGGATTTCCTGAGTCTGGCAGATTGAGGCTGCAGTGAGCTGTGATCCTGCTACTGCACTCCAGCTTGGGCAACAGAGCGAGACCCTTTTACAGGAAAAGAAAGAAACAAAAAACAACCATTTCTGCCTATGAAGAATATGCTGGGATGCTATGAAAAACAGACATGTAAAAACACAGATTACAATGTGGTATAATGGTTGGAACCATAAACATAAATAGTTTAATATTCAGATTCCAGCTCTGCTGCCATCCTGGCACAAAGTTAGTTCAATAAATTTTGGCTGTTATTCTGTACTGAATACAGATATTGGATATTGAATAAGGTAATTAACCTCAAAAGGATGAAAGTTTCAAAGAAGGACGTTTTTGTTCCATTTTAAAGATGAGGAAACCAGGGTAGAGAGAGGCTATATAACTTGCCCCAGGTCACACAGATGAAAAGATTTTTAGGATATGTTTAAAGTTGGTTGTGTATCTTGGAAGTATTTGTTTTAGGTTGTGACTAGTTTATGTAGCACTACACTAGTATGTAGCACTAGTCACATACACTAGTCACAACCTAAAACAAGTACTTCAAGATACATAACCAATTTTAGCCTGGAAAAAACTGTTGTTTTTCCAGAACAGAAACTATCTTGTTTATTGTTCTGTCCCTATTGCCTGGCACTAAAGAACTCAGCAAACATTTAATGGAGTGAAGGTTACTATTAATGTTATAGTGGAGGATACATGAATTAGATTATAATTTTTCATGTGCTTTTGATTAGGCTTTTGAATCTAAAAATCCATAATAATTCAGCAATGTTTGTATTTTGGGTTTGTTATTGCTGTGTTTTGATACAGGATCACCCTTCTGTCACCCAGGCCGGTGTGCAGTGGCTCGATCTCAGCTCACTGCAGCCTTGACTTCCCTGGCTCAGGTGATCCTCGCACACCTCAGCTTGCCAAGTAGCTGGGACTGTAGGCACGTGCCACCACACCTGGCAGCTGCTTCGGATTTCTTGTTTCAGTGAAAGAATAAATGTAAACAAGATAAGATAAACTAACATTTATTCATTTATTGAATAGACCAAATATTTGTCTCTTTGTACTTGCTTTGTCCCTCTGCATACAAGGTTTCAATGAACATGTGTTTGAAATTTCTTTTCTTAGATGGAGATGGTGATGGAGATGGAGCAACTGGAAAGAAGAAGAAGAAGAAGAAGAAGAAGAGAGGACGTTAGTGACTTAAGTTAATCTTACTTGGTATATTAGAAGTGGTAATTTGGCCGGGCGGTGGCTTATGCCTGTAATCCCAGCACTTTGGGAGGCCAAGGCAGTTGGATCACCGTAGGTCAGGAGTTCAAGACCAGCCTGGCCAAGATGGTGAAATACTGTTTCTACTAAAAATGCAATAATTAGCCGAGCGTGGTGGCTCACACCTGTTATCCCAGCTACTTGGGAGGCTGAGGCAGGAGAATCACTGGAACACAGGAGGTGGAGGTTGAGTGGCCAAGGTCATGTCACTGTAGTCCAGCCTGGGTGACAGAGTGAGGCTCTGTCTCAAAAAAAAAAGAAGTGGTTATTCACCCACAGGTTTGAAGTTTCTTAAGGTCCTGATATATGTCAGGGAAATAAACTTAGGCTTAATAGAAGCAGGTTTTAGTGAAACTAATAATTATTTAGAAAACAACTTTGGCTTAACAATCCTGTGTTTTCTTTAGCTGTTAGCTAAGGGATATCAATATGAATTGGTTGCATTTTACTGTAAGTTAGGGATAAGTTTCTAAAAATTTTATTATTTAAAACTTGCATAATTTAAAAAATAATTCTGTCAGGAATGGCTAAAGTGGTGCCACTGTGGTGGTAGGGTAAACGTTGTTTGTAATTTACCTTCCAGCTTTTAAATTATGATATTCTTCATGAATATTTAAAGAGGAGTCCCATTATTTAAAATGTGTGCATATGGTGAGACTTTATTATTGATAATAACTTTTATATTGTACTATCAGATTTGTATAAAATGTCCTACTTGTTTTGAGTTTCTGTAAATGGCACAACCAAACATCATCAGGGACCTGAAAATATATTAGTGAGACTAATGGGAGATTTCTTAGTATTGAGGAAGAAAGGTTGGGTTGAGAATCACAACGTGTAAGTTTTCATCTTAGATGCCTTTTGGGCTGTTGGAGACCACTGAATGTCTGGTTATGCCTTCCTTTAACATTTTTCAGGCTAAAATTTTATGAATCAGAATTTTGGGGGTTTGATAGTCATTCACCTGTTCTCTAAGTGGAGGTAGGATAGCCTTCTTTGTGTTCAGACATCCATCCTTACTAGATCCTTCTACTCTTAGATGAGGATGTCAACTATTCTTGTAGCCTGTGAGAGCACATGAGTCCGTATTTGATGAGTGCAGGATACTTGCATTCCAGGAATCTTCTAGGGGCTATAATGTCCTATTTTTTCCACTAAAAAAAAAATCATTAACAGTTTGGCTATGAGAAATAATATTACCTGAGAATTACTTAAGAGACACCAATTTCTAAAAAAAAAGTCATACCTGTTTCTCCAAGTACTCTACAATTGCTCCCGTATGAAGGCAGACCAGCAGGGAGGAGTGTTGTTAGAGGACTGTTTTATATTTGCCCTTGATAGAATTCTTCTGACAGGTGTTTAAGTATGATGCCATTAACCTTTGTTGTGCTTCCTCTGAGGATGTTGTTAAATGTACTGTTTATTATATTTATTTATGAGCATTCGCTAGAGCTACTCCTTTTTTTTCTTCTTAGTATCAAGGATAATTGTGTTTTCTCTGAGTATCAGTCTACTTTATCAGAAACATTGTGACCTGTGTAAATAACTTTTTTTTTTTTAATGTTGGCTACTAAAGGGCTTAGAGCCAAATGTGTGGTTTTGTGTTGGCCTTATTTCAAACACTATTTTATGTTGTTCTTGTTTTGGTTTTTACTAGTTTATCCTGAATGTCTGACTTGTTTATTTTTTATATCCTGGTAGACTTCTTGAATCATTTCTGGAACAAGCCAAATAATACAGTCATGGGCAGTTCACTGTCCTCGTTTTCCTTATCTGTACAGTGGAAAAATCATAAATGATAGTTAATGATAACTATAGTACAGATTATTATAGATAATTCATAGTTTTATATAATAACTTGGATGTAGTACATTATAATTTCAAAGATTATCCAAGATTTCATCTGATCGTTCATTTTATAGATGAGGAAACTGAGGCTTGGTGCTATTTAGTCATTTGTTCAAGTTACAGCTAGTAAGTGGTAAAGACTAGATTTCAACTTTGATATTCTGATTACAAATTCTGTGATTTTTCTCTAATCTTTTTGAGTCCCTTATGTAATTTATGTATAAAAGGCATCTTTATCAGGTTTGTAGATGAGATAAAGTTGGGGTAATAAAATACTTTGACAAAAATCAAGATTTCGGAAGACCAGAATTGATTATGTGTGCTCTTAACTTTTATACCTAATATGCCTTTGAAATAATAGTTGTGCTTATTTTATTAATATATATTAGGTTTATATTTTTATTTCATTGCTATAGGACAACTTACTACTTTGGTTTGTATTTGTGAAACCCAGTGTCTCTATGCTATTCCATTTCTAGTATAGTGAATGAAGATGAAAACATTAGAAGTGTACTTTTTGTGAAGGCATATACCGTTTAAATACATAGTGGCTTTCTGAGGAGTTAGAAATTTCTTTTCCCAAGCAGCAATAAATCAGTGAGGAGGTGGCCAGCGTGTTGAAGTGTCTTCTGTTTTTAACTGTGACAGCAAGGAGGAGGTTCCTTAAAATCAGAACATATAACAACCATCAGGAACTGAGAAAACTCGAATAACTGCTTAATTTTATTTATAACTACAGAAGTTAATGCTTTATTTGTATCTCACAGCAAAAGTTCAAACAGACCCTCCCTCAGTTCCAATATGTGACCTGTATCCTAATGGTGTATTTCCCAAAGGACAAGAATGCGAATACCCACCCACACAAGATGGGTAAGGATCATCAAATCACTTCCAGTTAACTTTTGGCAATTGCAGCTTAGCAATAAAGCAAACTTGACATTTCTCAGAGCTTTGCTACACTGCTTTATAAATGCTTGTAAATTTCTTGTGAGAAGATGCAGTAGAAGCCCTCTTAACCCAAAATGATTGGGACCAATAACAGGTTGGTTAATTTAAAAATTATCTTAAACTGAGGATCACAAAATAAAAATTCTTATAGATAAAGGTTAATGTAAACAAATTCGTTTTTCACCTCTCTTCAAATTTGGATACAGATTAGCACTTGCCTGCCCTTCCCCACATATGTATTCATAATGCATTATCTACAGTTCCCTTTGGGTTTCTGAGCGATGTAAGGGTTGATACCTGCTATATCTTTACTTTTTTTCCCTGAAACCTTTTGATAGTTCTTACCTACACTTAATTTGACAGAAGTATTTTTTGATGACTTAACCTTATTGAGATTGATCAGGACAGTTTTCATGGAAAGTTTTTTTGATGTAACATTATTAAATCAGGTAATTATCGTAACAAGTACTGATGACTTAAACAGCCTTGAGAACAAATTCACCTGATTCTTTAAGGTGTTCTGTAAGGATACATTTCAGATGGTTAGCAGAAGTGGCATTATGTAGACATATTGAAAGCATGGAAGCTGGGACCAAACTATCTGCATTTGAATCCCAGTTCTAACACTTACTAGCTTTGTGACTTGGGCAAGTAATGCTTTCATTTCCTCATCCATAAAATGGACACTCTGCAGGGTTGTGAAGAATGATGTATGAAAAACACTTAGAAGAGTAGATGCATAGTGAACATAAAGCAAGCTAGTTGCTGTTATTCAGAATAGGAACCTGTCAGCCACCATATTTATAATACCATGAACATTGATCAGTATGTTTTACAGAGGGAGTTAAGAGTTTTGCTTAATCCAGTGGTTGCAATCATTGGTTAAGAAAGCTTCTGCTGTAGCTCTTGTTTTGTTGGCCTGTAAAGACACCACTGTTTTTCTTTAAACATAAAAAAGAAAAAAGAAAAGAAAAAAGAATATACTATTAACATTGTCACCTGCTCCCTTGTTTCCAATTATGAATGTTCTTAGGGAATAAGTCTGTAAAATTCTGGCATTTGATGGCATGGGCTTCTTTTCTTTGAATTTGATTCATCAATTGTCCCTATCTTAAAACACCTATTTTTAAAATGTCACAGATACAGATAATTTTACATTAATAAATTCTTATAGTACGTATGATGTGATCACATTTATTTTTAAATATAATCTCTTAATTTTTTTTTTTTTTTTTTTTTTTTCTGTTCCCTCTTTTCCTTCCTTCCAGACCCATGTTAACCACCTAGCAGGTAGCCTTCCATATTTTTTCTATGCTCATATATGTATACATCTGTCTATGTAAGGGAATGTTTGATCATTGTTTGTTTTACAAAAATGGAAACATAGGCACATATTCTTTGGCCTTCCCTTTCTCTTTCAGTGCTGACTAATGGAAGTTCCTCCAGGTCAATTAGAATACTTCTATTATTATCTTGAATGGCTTCATAATATTCCGTGGTGTGAGTGTACCACACTTTATTCCACCGTTCTCTAGTTGATGGCCACTTGCTTTGTCTGCAATAATTTTTGCCACTGTAAACCATTCTGTAGTAAACCTCCTTAGGTAAATAGGTAGCTAGATACGTAGTGTATTTCTGTGTCTGTCTGTCTGTCTCTCTCTCTCTCTCTCTCTCTCTCTCTCTCTCTCTCCTTTCTCATATACTGGTAGTTATATTCTGAAATAATTTTTTAGGTGTGAGATTGATTAATCAAAGAATAGATTAATAATTTCTGATTCTTAAAACTACTAGTGATTTGGAGCAACTTTTGATTGTAGGCTTTGTTTATGGTATCTTTTGTGTGTCCCAGCTTTATTTTTTTAATATTTAAAATTAAAAAAAAATTTTTTTTTTTTTGAAGTGGAGTCTTGCTCTCTTGCCAGGCTGCAGTCCAGTGGTGTGATCTTGGCTCACTGCAATCTGCGACTCCCTGATTTGAGCGATTCTGCTGCCTCAGCCTCTGGAGTAGCTGGGATTACAGGCACATGCCACCACGCCCAGCTAATTTTTGTGGAGACAGGGTTTCACCATGTTGGCCAGGATAGTCTCAATCTCCTGACCTCGTGATCTGCCCGCCTCAGTCTTCCAAAGTGTTGGGATTACAGGCGTGAGCCACCACACCCAGTGTCTTAAGATTTTAAATGCGTTATGTGTCCATGTTTAATATTTCTGAATTCCCAGTAATCTCAGATTTTCTTGAACATCTATTTTGTGTTTTATTACATCTTTTTTTTTTCTTTTTTTTCTGAGTTAGAGTTTTGCTCTTGTTTCCTTGGCTGGAATGCAATGGCACCATCTCTGCTCATTGCAGAAACTCCACCTCCTGAGTTCAAGCGATTCTCCTGCCTCCGCCTCCTGAATAGCTGGGATTACAGGCATGTGCCATCATACCCAGCTAATTTTTGTATTTTTAGTAGAGATGGGGTTTTACCATGTTGGTCAGACTGGTCTGGGAACTCCTGACCTCAAGTGATCCATCTGCCTCGGCCTCCCAGAGCGCTGGGATTCCAAGCGTGAGCCACCATGCCTGGCTAGTTTATTGTTTATTAATTAGTCCCTCCTACTGAATTGAATGACCATATTTGTCACATGCTATATTCCCATGTGTGTAATGGAATCAGTTTCTAGATTATTGACTCTGCTTCACTGATCTGTTTGTTCTTATGCTAACACTATTTTGATTTGATATCCCAAACAATTCTTTTTGACACTTTTCTTAGCTACTTTCAGTCACGTAGCCTTACACACACACATACACATACACATTCACACACAAATGTCCTTGTTAAATTCTCATCAGAATTGCATTTATATTTATGTGTTATTTTCTGAAAATTAACAGTTTTATCACCTTGTCTTATCCAATGTCATGGGATGTTTCTGGTACTTTTTTTTTTTTTCCACGTATTCAATTTTTTTTTTTTTTCCAGTTAGGTCCTAGCCCTTTTTAGTTAAATTTACTCTTAAGTGTTTCATGGTTTTTGTTAGTGATGTGAATGAAGTATTTTAATCTCATTTCTGTTTCTCTATACTTAACTTCTAGAGTGAAGGAAAGCCATTGAGTTCTTATACTAGTTAACAAATTGTTAATACTTTTAATACTTTTAATAATGTGAATATTGTGGCACACTTGAAGTGGTATTTAATATGTGAAAAAATGAGATTTTGTAAACCTAAAAAACCTCATTTTCCTTAGTTTCAGCTTCTATTGAAATTAAGTAGAATAACTTCTGTTTTTGAAATAATGAAGGAAGATATTAATTACAATTTATAATACTTCTCAAAATAATTTTCTTAAATTTTGCAGTATTGTATATTATACTGGAGAAATTAAGATAGTGTGATATGTTTGCTTTTTAATAAATCTCAATACTTTTTACATTAATATAACCAGTTTTGACTGTTTGCAAATAGATCAGATTCAGTATTCTTACAGATTTGGTATACTTTATATCTTTCCTTTATTGTTTTATTAATAAACTTCTATTGGAAATTGAATGAATTATCACAAATAACTCACCTGTGAAGCTTTTCTAGGTTAAGTGTATTTTTAAAAACGTCTTTTGAAATAATTTCATACTTCCAGAAAAGCTACAAGCATAGTAACAAAGAATTTCTACATACCTTTCACTTAGATTTCCTTTGTTTTGCCACATTTGTTTTATTCTTCTCTATCTCAATGGAATTTAACAAGTATGCATATTGTCATATACCAATAACATTCCATTTTCTCCTTGGAAGACAGATATAAGGCAAATGTGAAAAATGTTAAATCATTGAGTCTGTATACATATAATTTTTTTTTTCTTTTTTTGTTTTGTTTTGAGACAAGGTCTCACTCTGTTAGCTGGGCTGGAATACAGTGGCGTGATCATAGTCCACTGTAGCCTGGAACTTCTGAGCTTAAGCAGTCCTCCTGCATTGGCCTCCCAAAGTGTTGAGATTACAGGTGTGTGCCATCACACCCAGCATAGTATTTTTTTTCTGAGCTAGACTGTGCATTTTTGGCAGGGATACTAGATAATATATATGCAGTATCCTTTTCAGGGTGTTATATCTGGAGACATACAATGTCAATTTGCTCCTTATTGGTGGTGGTTAATTTTTTTTTTTTTCTTTTTTTTGAGACGGAGTTTCGCTCGTTACCCAGGCTGGAGTGCAATGGCACGATCTCGGCTCACCGCAACCTCCGCCTCCTGGGTTCAGGCAATTCTCCTGCCTCAGCCTCCTGAGTAGCTGGGATTATAGGCACACGCCACCATGCCCAGCTAATTTTTTGTATTTTTAGTAGAGATGGGGTTTCACCATGTTGACCAGGATGGTCTCGATCTCTTGACCTCGTGATCCACCCGCCTCGGCCTCCCAAAGTGCTGGGATTACAGGCTTGAGCCACCGCGCCCGGCCGGCGGTGTTTAATTTTTATCGTTTGCTTAAATTAGTAGCCAGTTTCTCCAGTGTATTGATAGCATTTTTTTCCTCTTGTAATTATTAATTTGTGGGAAGTTGTTTTGAGTATATCCAGATAACTGTTGTGAACAACACTTCTCACACATAGCTTGAAACCTGGGCTCAGGTGATCCTCCCACCTTATCCTTTCAAGTAGCTTTGAAACTAATTTTTAATAGTTGTAGTAATGTTTGTTTGCTTTCTAAAACCAGGATCCACTTGAGGTTTCCATTGTATATGGTTAGAGTCCTCACCTTTTTCTGTTTCTCTTCAGTGTCCCATCTCTTTGAAGAAAACAGGCAGTTGTAGAAAGTCTCATGTTCTGGAATTTCTCCGATTGTTCCTTTGTAGGATGTTAAACTTTTTTCTCTACATCTGTGTTTTCTGTAAACTGGAATTAGGTATTAATGGACTTAGATTAGATTTAGATCAAACATTTTTGAGAGAGATAAAATAAGTGATTGTGACCTTCATATTTTACCATATTCTGTTAGGTTAGATGTAACATCAGGCTATCCTACTGTTGTATTGTGTTTGACCTCTTGATTAATGTGACAGCCAAATCTTTTTTTTTTTTTTTTTCCTTTAAAGGTACTTTCTTCTTTTTGCAGTTTCCAAGTAATCTGTGGGGCTACTTTGGTATCATTTGGAATATCTGTCTATCTTTCTTTTCTTCCTTTCTATTTATTTAGTTTATACAAACTTGAGAAGAAAGGAATATCCTTTTCTTAACTTTTCACTGATGATCCTTGCTTTTATGGGTTATTTCATTGGGAACTGCAAAATGGTAGATTTCTAATTATTATTACTGTTTTTTTGTTTTGTTTTGTTTTGTTTTGTTTTGTTTTGTTTTGTTTTGTTTTTTGAGACAGGGTCTCATTCTGTTGCCCAGGCTGGAGTGCAGTGGTGCAATCTTGGCTCACTACAACCTCTGCCTTCCAGGCTCCAGCAGTTCTTATGCGTCAGCCTCGCAGGTAGCTGGGACTACAGGTGTGTACTGTCATGCCCAGCTAATTTTCTGTCACCCAGACTGGAGTGCAATGGAGAGATCATAACTCAGTTCAGCCTTGACCTCTGGGTTCTCCCACCCGTCTCCTGAATAGCTGGGACCACAGACTTGTGCCACCTTGCCTAGCCAAAGTTTTTTTTCTTTTTTTCTTTTTATAGAGATGGAGTCTTTCTATGTTACCTAGGCTGATCTTGAACTTCTGGGCTCAAACAGTCCTTCTGCCTCAGCCTACCAAATGACTGGGATTATAGGCATGAGCCACTGCACCTGGAGTATCATGTATATACATATACACATACATATATTTATTTATTTTTGGTAGAGACAGGGCCTCCCTGTGTCACCCTGGATTTTCTCAAACTGTTGGCATCACGCAATCCTCCCACCTTGGCCTCCCAAACTGTTGGGATTATTGGAGTAAGCCACTCTTCCTGGCTTTAATTTCTATGCTTTTGTTTAACTGACTGAGCAAAATAAGATCAAATATGAGAAAATAATATTCTTTGTTTTTAGGGGGTCTGGAATTAATAGACCCTGACACTGAGTTTCTCATGCTGTTAATAACTTTCAGTTTGAACTCAAGACTTTGAGCAAAGGATTTATTTAATCCCATTTCCTTTTACTGTATTAATTTATTTTTATTTTTTATTTTATTTATTTATTTTTTTGAGACAGAGTCTCACTTTGTTGCCCAGGCTGGAGTGTAGTGGCGCGATTTCGGCTCACTGCAACCTCTGTCTCCCCAGTTCAAGAGATTCTTCTGCCTTAGCCTCCTGAGTAGCTGGGATTACAGGGGCACACCACTGTGCCCAGCTAATTTTTTTTGTATTTTTAGTAGAGATGGGGTTTCACCATGCTAGCCAAGATGATCTCGATCTCCTAACCTTGTGATCTGCCCACCTTGGCCTCGCAAAGTACTGGGATTACAGGCGTGAGCCACCATGCCTGACCAATTGTATGTTTTTAGAGACAGGGACTTGGTCTCTTGCCCAGGCTGGGGTTTAGTGGTATGATCATAGCTCACTGTGTCCTTGAACTTCTGGGCTCAAGTGATCCTCTTGCCTCAGATTCCTGAGTAGCTGGGATTACAAGGCATGAGCCATAATGCCCAGCTAATTTTTTTTTTTTTTGGTTTGAGACAGAGTCTCACTCTGTTTGTTGCCCAGGCTGGAGTGCAGTGGCGTGATCTCGGCTCACTGCAACCTCCGCCTCCCAGGTTTAATTGATCCTCCTGCGTCAGCTTCCTAAGTAGCTATGACTACAAGCATGCACCATCATGCCCAGCTAATTTTTGTATTTTTAGTGAAGATGGGGTTTCACCATCTTGGTCAGGCTGGTCTTGAACTCTTGACCTCGTGATCTGCCCCCCTTGGCCTCCCAAAGTGCTAGGATTACAGGCAGGAGCCACTGTGCCTGGCCATGCCCAGCTAATTTTTTTTTGGTAGAGACAGAGTCTTCCTGTGTTGCCCAGATTAGTCTTGAACTATTAGCCTCAAGTGATCCTTCCACCCTGGCCATGGTCTGTAGTTTAGGGCAGAGTTGAGTGAACTTTTTCTTCAAGGGGCATATATTAAATAATTTAGGCCTTGAGTGTTATTTAGCTTTGCCATTGTAGCATGAAAATAGCTATAGAGTGGGTCCGGCCCGGCGGCCGCCCTCGCATTCCCCTTCTTCTTCTTTTTTTTTTTTATAAAAAAAAAAATAGCTATAGACAGTACATAAATGAGTGGGCACATGTTGCAATAAAATTGTGTTTACAAAACAGACAGGAAGGGAGGCAAATAGGAGTAATTCCTGGAAGGTATCACTTTCATTCTTGTGTAATTTATACTCAGTGATCACTAAGTTGCAAACTGTGTATTCTGTATTTAAGAATGTGAGAAAATTGTAACAGATTAAAAAAAAATCATTTTAAAGCAGTTAATGTTTTTCCTACTTGCAGGGAGTCATGGATCTCATTCCTAGATACTGAATAAAAAATTCTCAGTGACTCACACCTGTAATCCCAACACTTTGAGAGGCCAAGGCAGGTGGGTCATGAGGTCAGGAGTTCAAGACCAGCTTGGCCAGCATGGTGAAACCCCGTATCTACTAAAAATACAAAAATTAGCCAGGCATGCACCAGCACGCCTGTAATCTCAGCTACTCAGGAGGCTGAGACAGGAGAATCGCTTGAACCCAGGAGGCAGAGGTTGCAAAATGCCAGAATTGTGCCACTGCACTCCAGCCTGGATGACAGAGTGAGATTCCAGCTCAAAAAAAAAACACAACAAAAACAAAAACCACAAATCTGTCAGGTGGGGTGGCTAATGCCTATAATCTCAGCCACTTGGGAGGCTGAGGCAGGAGGATCACTTAAGGCCAGGAGTTCGAGATCAGCCTGGACAACATAGCAAGACCTCATCTCTTGAAAAAAATTTTTTTTTAAAGTTAGCTAGGTGTGGTGGTATGCATCTGTTTATTCCCAGCTGCTTGAGAAGCTGAGGCAGAAGGAACCTAGGAGTTTGAGGATGCAGTGAGTTATGATCCCATCAGTGCATCTGCCTGGGTGACAGAGTGAGACCCTGTTTTTTTGTCTCTTCTCTCCCCCGCCCCGAGACAGAGTTTCACTCTTATGCCCAGGCTGGAGTGAAGTGATGCGATGTCAGCTCACTGCAGCCCTTACCCCCCAGGTTCAAGCAATTCTCCTGCCTCAGCCTCCGGAGTAGCTGGAACCGCAGGTGCTTGCCACCATGCCCAGCTAATATTTGTATTTTTAGTAGAGATGGGGTTTCACCACGTTGGCCCGGCTGGTCTCAAACTCCTGACCTCAGGTGATCCACTTGCCTCAGCCTCCCAAAGTGCTGGGATTACAGGCCTGAGCCACTGTCCCCAGCTGAGACCCTATCTTTTAAAACAAAAAGAAATTTGTTAGCACTGGCAGTTTTAAAATTTGAACCATGTCTCAAGGAAGAACACCTCTTATATATTATACACACAAACAATTAGAAAAACCCTACAAAAGCATGTAATATGTTTTGAGGAAGTATATGCAGATTTTTAGGTCAGTTTCTTGGATGAGTATTTACGCTGTTGGCAAAGCTCCTTTGAAGTCTAAAGCATTTATGACCTCAAGTGGAAGGATGACTTTTCCTACCTACTCTGATTCTAGGACTCTTTTCAGACTGTTCTGATTATTTTCTTTGTTATCTTTTTGTGTTGTCAGGGGATTAGTTCCTCTGACTATGAATGAAATATCACAGGATATTTTTCCTACCTTATGAGTCTTAAAAAGGTTTTAACTTCATTTGGGTTGGTTGCAAGTGTTTGACTTTTTGTATTTCAAAAACTTTGTTGACATAAACTGAGTATGTAATATATTTTTATTTGAACTGTCTCATTACTTAGTATAGTTTTATCTCCCTCAGCTTTTATGCTTGTTCTGCTGTCTTAATGACTAATAGTACGCTATGCCCACTCTAAAGGCGAACAGCTGCCTGGAGAACTACAAGTGAAGAAAAGAAAGCATTAGATCAGGCTAGTGAAGAGATTTGGAATGATTTTCGAGAAGCTGCAGAAGCACATCGACAAGTTAGAAAATACGTAATGAGCTGGATCAAGCCTGGGATGACAATGATAGAAATCTGGTAAAAGGAATACTTTTTTGTAAGAACATGATTTTAAAACAATTTTATAAGTACTAACTCACCAATTGTAATGTTTGGCTTTCCTTACCACTTTGCTAAATCTTTAAGTAAAGGTTATAGAAATGTCTTCTACATTATTGTAGTGTCACTATGAGAAAACCATGGAGAGGAGTACCCACCGGCACTCCAGCCACCTGGTTTTGTGCACACGTAGTCATTACTGATTCTTATTTTCCATCTGGAAATCTGTTATTTTGCTATCTAATAAATTCATACTAAGAAATACAAAATTACTGGAACAATTGCTTAAATACAAAATATGATGATAATGCAGTAAGACAAAGTAATTATTTCTCTAGTTTTTCCTTTTGAGAAATGATTAGTGTAACATGTAATTCTCTGATTCTTACAATTTAAAAAATATTCAACATGAACAAATAAGATCAGCATTTAAATTGGTCTAAATTAGACTGTTATTTTCTAGTAAATTTAGTTAAAAGTGGATTGTGTTTTATCTGAGTTTCTGGCGGAATCAAATTCCTTGTCTTCTAAAGATGAGCTGTTTTCATAGCATCAGAGAACTATTATTTATTTATATTCAGAAAGTGCTCAGATCATTCCCAGAAAGTATTTAAGGTTTTTCGTTAACTTTCAGGATGTGATGAGCTATATATGGTATTAATGTATAAGAATAAGAATATAAAATTAAACAAACTCCCCCTTTTTTTTTGTTTTAGTGAAAAGTTGGAAGACTGTTCGCGCAAGCTAATAAAAGAGAACGGATTAAATGCAGGCCTGGCATTTCCTACTGGGTGTTCTCTCAATAATTGTGCTGCCCATTATACTCCCAATGCCGGTGACACAACAGTATTACAGTATGATGACATCTGTAAAATAGACTTTGGAACACATATAAGTGGTAAATTCTTGCAGAAAATTACTACCCCAGCCTCCTCCTGAAAACTCTAGTTTTTGTTTCTGTTAAATGGAGTGGTAAATAAATACTGAACTCCCAAATTTTGTTCTTGCTTCCTCACTTCATTAGTAAAGGTGTGTTAAGGCAGATTTTAAAGAAAAATGTAGTGCAGTTACAAGGAGAGAGAAGCAGTTGTGAGATTTACTTGAAACCATACTACTAAAGTGGAATGAAATGAAAACCCTTGGGTAGTTGAGGTTTATTACCCTTTGTATCAAGGCCTGAAAGACATTATCTTCCCTTTCTTCATTCAGGTCATTGTTTCATACCTCTTTTATTCAAATAATAACATTTATTTAGTATATTTAAGTTTATCAGCCTTTATATACATGTTTGCTTTCCAAATTGTCTCCAAAACCCGATCATGTAAGCACCTCGTTATCTCACTTACAAGCGAGAAAGCAAGCTTAGATTAAATACTTAGCTAAGGTTTCACTACATTAGAAAGTGCTATATTCAGTACCCTGTATACTTTCTCTGCCCTGCGTTGCTTTTCCTCATTTCCCTAGTCTTTTCTTGCATTCATTTTGTTTCTGTTTATATGTTTGTGTAACTGCCAGGGTGAGCACTGAATTGATGCTGTCTTGGAGTAATACATACTAACTCTGTAGTTATTCCTTTTTGTTCTGAATTATTTGTATACTTCTACTTTTTGTCTCTTTGATTATGAATAATTTCTGGGTATTTGGAGTACAGCCTTTATTTGAGCCTTCATTCTGTTTTTCTGTTAAACTTGCAAGATTAATAGAATAAATGCTATAAAGTAGATAAATTGACTAGCTATTAAGTAAAATTAAAAGAGGAATTTTCTCTTTCAGGTAGGATTATTGACTGTGCTTTTACCGTCACTTTTAATCCCAAATATGATGCATTATTAAAAGCTGTAAAAGATGCTACTAACACTGGAATAAAGGTATGTAATCTGTAAGCACCATTTCATTCATGTATTTTGAGCACTTTAAGGTCTTTTAAACACTTACAGCATTTAAGTACTTTTTTTTTTTTTTTTTTTTTTGGAGACGGAGTTTCGCTCTTGTTACCCAGCTGGAGTGCAATGGCACGATCTTTGCTCACTGCAGCCTCTGCCTCCTGGGTTCAAACAATTCTCCTGCCTCAGCCTCCCGAGTAGCTGGGACTACAGGCGCACGCCACCGTGCTCTGCTAATTTTTTGTATATTTAGTAGAGACGGGGTTTCACCATGTTGACCAGGATGGTCTCGATCTCTTGACCTCGTGATCCACTCGCCTCGGCCTCCCAAAGTGCTGGGATAATAGGCGTGAGCCACCGCGCCCGGCCCATTTAAGTATTTTTAAGGCCTGTTTAAGGTCTTTGAGTAATTAAGACGAACAGAACTGATCCATTGCTCTATGGTTTTAAGCGAATAATTGTATTACAGTGTACCAAAGGTGTTTTGTTTTGTTTTGTTTTGTTTTCCCTCTGCTAAAATTTATTACAACAGTTTGGATCTGTATTTGCCTGTCAGTTGGCAATGATTATTTGTGTGTGTGTGTGTGTGTGTGTGTGTGTGTGTGTGTGTGTGTGTGTTTAGAACAATTTTAAGTTTGCAGGAAAATTGAGCAGAAAGTGCAGAGATTTCCCATATACCCTCCCCTCCCCAACTTCCTCTATTGTCAGCATCCCTACCACATAAGTATAGTTGTTAAAATCACTTGAACCAACATTGACCACATCACAATTGTTCAAAGTTCATAGTTTACATTAGGGTTCATTCTCAGTATTATGCATTCTAAGGGGTTTGAAATATATAATGACATGCATCTACCATTATAGTATCATATAGAGTATTTTCACTGCCACCAAAATCATCTGTGCTCACCTGATTCAAATGGATTCATTCCTCTTTTTCCACCAAGCCCTGGTACAGCCCAGCTTTTCTCCACGCAGTCTTTTTTTTTTGGAGGGGGGTGCAATTAAAATAGACATTACATAAAATTTACCATATTAACTTTTTTTTGAGATGGAGTCTGTCTTTGCCCAGGCTGGAGTGCAGTGGTGCAATCTTGGCTCACTGCAACCTCCGCCTCCTGGGTTCAAGCAATTCTCCTGCCTCAGCCTCCTGAGTAGCTGGGACTACAGGTGCCTGCCACCGTGTCTGGCTAATTTTTGTATTTGTAAAGATGGGATTTCACCATATTGGCCAGGCTGGTCTCAAACTCCTGACCTTGTGATCTGCCTGCCTCAGCGTCTCAAAGTGCTGGGATTACAGGTGTGAGCCACCCGCAACCATCTATTTTTCAGTACGTTGTTCATTGGTATTAAGTAAACTTATAATATTGTGAAACCATCATTACCATTCATCTCTGTTTACTCTTTTTATGTTGTAAAACTGAAAACTCAGTACTCATTAAACAGTAACTCCCAATTTCCTCTTCTCTCCCTACCCTGGCAACCACCATTCTACTATATATGATTTTAAATATGTCATGTAGTATTTGTGATTTTGTGACTGGTTTATTTAACTTCGCACAGTGTACTCAAGGTTCACCTATGTTGTAGCATATGTCAGAATAAAGGAATTAAATTCTGACATATGCTACAAACAACACATTTTTATATACAACATTTTCGCTTATCCATTCATCCATTGACAGACACTTGGATTGCTCCCATGTGTCAGCATTGTGAGTATTGCTGCTATGAATATGGGTATACAGATGTCTCTTCAAGATCTGTTTTTCAGTTGTTTTGGGTATATTCAGCAGTGGATTTGTTGAATCAGCTGGTAATTAGATTTTTAAAAACTTTTTGAGTATCTTCTATACTGCTTTCCACGATGGCTGTACCATTTTACATTCCCACCAACAGTACAAAAGGAAGGGTTCCAGTTTTTCCATTTCTTCACTAACACTATTTTCTGGGTAGTTTTTTATATCTTTGGAGAAATTTCCATTCAAGGTTTTTTTTTTTTAAGACGGAGTTTCGCTCTTGTTACCCAGGCTGGAGTGCAATGGCGCGATCTCGGCTCACCGCAACCTCCGCCTCCTGGGCTCAGGCAATTCTCCTGCCTCAGCCTCCTGAGTAGCTGGGATTACAGGCACGCACCACCATGCCCAGCTAACTTTTTGTATTTTTAGTAGAGACAGGGTTTCACCTTGTTGACCAGGATGGTCTCGATCTCTCGACCTCGTGATCCACCCGCCTCGGCCTCCCAAGGTGCTGGGATTACAGGCTTGAGCCACCGCGCCCGGCCTCCATTCAAGTTTTTTGCCCATTTTCTTTCTTTCTTTTTTTTTTTAATTAAAAAAGTAGAGATTGGGAGGGTCATGCTGTGTTACTCAGGTAGGTCTTGAATTCCTGGGCTCAAGCATCCCCTCACCTCAGCCTCTCACAGTGCTGGGATTACAGGCATGAGCCACTGTACCCAGCTCTTTGCCTATTTTTGAATTGAGTCATTTGTTGTTGAGTTTTAGGAATTCTGTATAGATTCTGTATATTACTCCTGTATCAGATATATTATTTGAAAAATTTTCTGTCATTTTGTGGGTTGCCTTTTTACTCCAGATATTGTGTTTTAAAGGATAAAATGTTTAAATTTTTATGACGTCCAGTTTGTCTATTTTTTCTTTTCTTGCCTGTGCCTTTGGTGTCATATTCAATAAATCATTGCTAAATCTAATGTCATAAAGCTTTTACTCTGTTTCCTTTTAAGGTATTTATAGTTTCAGGTCTTAAACTTAGGTCTTTGATCCATTTTGAGTTAATTTTTTATATGGTGTTAAGGGAAGGTCCATATTCAGTATTTTGTGTGTGCATGTCCAGTTTTCCCAGCACCATTTGTTAAGACGGTTCTTTTGCGACTGAGTGGTCTTGACGCCCTTGTTAAAGCTCGTCTGGGCCAGGTGCAGTGGCCCATGCATGTAATCTCAGCACTTTTGGAGGCCGAGGTAGGAGAATCACTAGCTCAGGAGTTAAAGACCAGCCTGGGCAAGATAGCAAGACCCCATCTCTACAAAAAATTAAACAAATTAGCCAGGTGTAATGGTGCACCCTTGTGGTCCCAGCTACTCAGGAGGCTCTGATAGGAGGGTCATGTGAGCCCAGGGCGATTGAGGTTGCAGTGAGCCAAGATTATGCCACTGTATTCCATCCTGGGTGACAAAGCAAGACCCTGTCCCCCCCGCCCCCCGCCCCAAAAAAAGGAATCATTTGTCTTTGTAAGTGAGGGTTTATTTCAGAGCTCTTCATTTTATATTATGGGTTTACATGTCTGTCTTTATGCTAGTACCACACTGGGTTTGGGTTTTTTTGGTTTGGTTTGGTTTGGTTTGGTTTGGTTTTGGTTTTGAGACAGGGTCTTGCTCTGTTACCCAGGCTAGATCACAGTGGCATGATCTTGACTCACTGCAGCCTATACCTCCTGAGCTTAAGCAATTCTCCTACCTCATCCTCCTGAGTAGTTGGGACTACAGGCTTGTGCCACCATACCCAGCAATTTTATTTTTTTATAGAGACAAGTCTCACTGTGTTACCCAGGTTGGCCTTGAATTGATCTCAAGCAATCCTACTGCCTCAGCCTCCCAAAGTGCTGGGATTATAAGCATTAACTACTGTGCCTGATGTCCATACTGTTTCGATTACGATAGCTTTATAGTAAGTTTTGAAATTGAAAAGTGTAAATTCTCTATCTTTGTTCTTTTTCACAATTGTTTGGCTATCTAGGATGTCTTGGGATTCCATATACATTTAGGATCTTTTTTTTTTTTTTTCTGCAAAAACCACCAAGTGGATTTTGATAGGGACTGTGTTGAATGTGTAAATGGCTTCAGATGGTATTGATATTTTAACAATAAGTCTTCTAATCCATAGACATGAGATGTTGTATTAGTCCATTTTCATACTGCTATATAGAAATACCTGAGACTGGGTAATTCATAAAGGAAAGAAGTTTAGTTATTCTCAGTTCCACATGGCTGTGGAGGCCTTAGGAAACTTAGAATCAAGGTGAAAGGCAAAGAGGAAACAAGGACCTTCTTCACATGGCAGCAGGAGAGAGAACTGCAAGAGAGGAAATGTCAGGTGCTTATAAAACTATCAGGTCTTGTAAGAACCTCTATTATGAGACCAACATGGGGGAACCATCGTGATCCTGTCACCTCCCTCCCTTGGCACGTGGTGATTACAATTTGAAATGAGATTTGGGGAAGACACAAAGTCAAACCATATCGGATATGTTACCGTTTATGTCTTTAATTTATTTCAACAACGTTTTGTAGTTTTCATTGTACGCCTTCTGCCTTCTTGGTTAATTCCTAATTTTTTTTTTTTTTTTGAGCTGTTGTTAATGGAATTATTTTTGTAATTTCCTTTTCAGAATGCCCATTGTTAGTATGCAGAAATGCAACGGATTTTTATGTTTTGATTTTGTATCTTGTACTTGGTTGAATTCATTTATTCTGACATTTCTTTTGTGTGGAATCTTTAGGGTTTTCCACAGGTAAGATCATGTAATCTGTGAACAAAGATAGTTTTACTTCCTTCCCAATTTAGATGCCTTTTTATTTTTTTCTTGCCTGATTGTTGTGACCTATGTTGAGTAAAACCGGCAAAAGTGGATAGTCTTCCTTGCTTTGTTTGTGATCTTAGAGGAAAGCTTTCAGTCTTTCATCATGTTAGCTGTAGGTTTTTCGTAGATGGCTTTTCTTATTATATTGAGGTGTTTTACTTCTGTTCTTAGTTTGTTGATTCTTTTCATCATGAAAGGGTGTTGAATTTTGTCACATGCTTTTTTTGCACCTATTCAGATGGTCATGTGGTTATTTTTCTTCATTCTGTTAATCTGTTTTTCATATGTTGAGCCATCTTTGAATTTTGCGAATAAATCCCACTAAGTCATGGTATATTTCTTTTAATGTGCAATTGAATTTGATTTGCTTTTTTTTTCTGTTTTTTGAAACAGAGTCTTGCTCTGTCACCCAGGCTGGAGTGTAGTGGTGCAATCTCAGCTCACTGCAACCTCTGCCTTCCGGGTTCAAGTGATTCTTCTGCCTCAGCCTCCTGAGTAGCTGGGATTACAGGCATGGGCCACCACACCTGGCTAATTTTTTTGTAATTTTAGTCAAGACAGGATTTAACCCTATTAGCTGGGATGGTTTCAGTACCCTGACCTTGTGATCCACCTGCCTTGGCCTCCCAGAGCACTAGGATTATAGGTGTGAGCCCCCGTGCCAGCCAGGTTTACTAATATTTTATGAAGGATTTTGCATCAGTGTTCATAAGAATATTGGCCTGCAGTTTTCTTATGGTGTCTTTGTCTGGCTTTGATATCAGAGTAGTGCTCATTTCATATAAACACTTAGAAAGTATTCTCTTCAGGTTTTTAGAATTGAGGATTGGTATTACTTCTTTAAATGTTTGGTAGAATTAACCACTGGAAGCCATCAGGTTCAAAGGTTTCCGTTGTCAGGTTTCAGGGGTTTTTTTTTTTTTTTTTTTTGAGACAGGATCTCACTTGTTACCCAGGCTGGAGTACTGTGATATGAACACAGTTCACTGCAGCCTTGACCTCCTGGGCTCAAGCAGTCCTCCTGCCTTAGCTCCCAAGTAGCCAGCACCACAGGCGTGTACCACTACATCCAGCTAATTTTTAAAATAAGATTTAAAATTTTTTTGTGGATACAGGATCTTACTGTCTTGCCCAGGCTGATCTGGAACTCCTGGTCACAAACCATCCTGCCACCTTGGCTTCCCAAAGTGTTGAGATTACAGGCGTGAGCCACTATGCCTGGCCTGATAATTCTTTTAAATACATAAGTCTCTTGAATTATGTAGAAAATTGAATACGGAGTTACAAACCAAAGTTATAATAATACATAATACTAGCTCTTAGAATAAAAGTAATTTTAAAATATATTTGTTCCTTAAGTCATGTGGAAAACAAATAGTGTTTGCAGACCATTGTTATAATAGTACTAGTTGTTACCATTGCCCATTTATTTACTTTTTAAAAAACATTCATATGGCTTCAAATTACTATATAGTATCCTTTGCAGAGCATTTCTTTTTTTTGGAGATAGAGTCTTGGTTTATTGCCCAGGCTGGAGTGCAATGGTGTGATCTCAGCTCACTGCCACCTCTGCCTCCTGGGTTGAAGTGATTTTCCTGCCTCAGCCTCTGGAGTAGCTGGGATTACAGGCACATGCCACCATGCCCAGCTAATTTTTGTGTTTTTAGTAGTGACAGCGTTTCACCGTGATAGCCAGGATGGTCTTAAACTCCTGACCTCATGATTCACCTGCTTTGGCCTCCCAAAGTTATGGGATTACAGGCATGAGCCACCTCGAAATCCTCCCACCTCAGTTCCCCAAGTAGCTGAAACTATAGGCATGTGCCACAATGCCTTGCGAATTTTTAAAAACTTTTTTGTAGAGATGGGGGTCTCACTTTGTTGGCCAGGCTGGTCTTGAATTCCTGGGTTCAAGTGATTCCCACCTTGGCCTTCCAATGTGCTGGGATTGCAGACATGAGCCACTACACCCAGCCTGATTTCTTTCTCACTTGTGAAGGACAGTTTTCCCAGATAGGATTCGTGGGTGACAACTTTTTTTTCTTTTAGTTAGCACTTTGAATATGTTGCACTTGGCCAGGCGCGGTGGCTCAAGCCTGTAATCCCAGCACTTTGGGAGGCCGAGGCGGGTGGATCACGAGGTCAAGAGATCGAGACCGTCCTGGTCAATATGGTGAAACCCCGTCTCTACTAAAAATACAAAAAAAAGTAGCTGGGCATGGTGGCACATGCCTGTAATCCGAGCTACTCAGGAGGCTGAGGCAGGAGAATTAACTAAACCCAGGAGGCGGAGGTTGCGGTGAGCCGAGATCACGCCATCGCACTCCAGCCTGGGTAACGAGCGAAACTCCGTCTCAAAAAAAAAAAAAAATATGTTGCACTACTGCCTTCTAGCCTCCAAAGTTTCTAGTGTGAAATGTGCTTAAGTCTAATTGAACATTCCTTGTATATAGTGAATCACTCTTTCTTGTTGCTTTCATGCTTCCCTCTTTGTCCTTTAGAAAGTTTTTTTTTTTTTTTTTCCTACTTTAGGTTCTGGGGTATTTGTGTAGATGATGCATGATTGTTGCATAGGTACATACATGGCAAGGTGGTTTGCTGCCTTCATCCCCCCGTCACCTATATCTGGCATTTCTCCCCATGTTATCTCTCCCCAACCTTCCCACCCGCTGCTGTCCCTCTCCTAGCCACTCCTAACAGACCCCAGTGTGTGATACTCCCCTCCCTGTGTCCATGTGTTCTCATTGTTCAACACCTGCCTATGAGTGAGAACATGTGGTGTTTGATTTTCTCTTCTTGTGTCAGTTAGCCAAGATGGTGGTTTCCAGATTTGTCCATGTCCCTACAAAGAACTCGAACTCATTATTTTTTTATGGCTACATAGTATTCCATGATGTATACGTGCCACATTTTTGTTGTCCAGTCTATCATTGATGGGCATTTGGGTCTTTGCTGTTATACACAGGGCTGCAATGAACATATGTGTGCATATGTCTTTATAGTAGAATGATTTATAGTTCTTTGGGTATTTACCCAGTAATGAGATTGCTGGGTCAAATGGAATTTCTATTTCTAGATCCTTGAGGAATCGCCACACTGTCTTCTACAATGGTTGAACTGATTTACACTCCCACCAACAGTGTAAAAGTGTTCCTATTTCTCCACATCCTCTCCAGCATCTGTCTCCAGATTTTTTAATGATCGTCATTCTTACTGGCATGAGGTGGTATCTCAGTGTGGTTTTGATTTGCATTTCTCTAATGACCAGTGGTGATGAGCATTTTTTCATATGTTTGTTGGCCTCATATATGTCTTCTTTTGAAAAGGGTCTATTCATATCCTTAGCCCACTTTTGAATGAGTTTGTTTTTTTCTTATAAATCTGTTTTTTTTTTTTTTTTGAGACAGAGTTTCGCTCTTGTTACCGAGGCTGGAGTGCAATGGCGCGATCTCGGCTCACCGCAACCTCCGCCTCCTGGGTTCAGGCAATTCTCCTGTCTCAGCCTCCTGAGTAGCTGGGATTATAGGCACGCACCACCACGCCCAGCTAATTTTTTGTATTTTTAGTAGAGATGGGGTTTCACCATGTTGACCAGGTTGGTCTTGATCTCTCGACCTCGTGATCCATCCACCTCAGCCTCCCAAAGTGCTGGGATTACAGGCTTGAGCCACCGCGCCCGGCCTATAAATCTGTTTTTGTTTTTTTGTAGATTCTGGATATTAGCGCTTTGTCAGACGGGTAGATTGCAAAAAATTTTTTCCCATTCTGTTGGTTGCCGGTTCACTCTAATGATTGTTTCTTTTGCTGTGCAGAAGCTCTGGAGTTTGATTAGATCCCATTTGTCTATTTTGGCTTTTGTTGCCAATGCTTTTGGTGTTTTGGTCATGAAGTCCTTGCCCATGCCTATGTCCTGAATGGTTTTGCCTAGGTTTTTTAGGGTGTTTATGGTGTTAGGTCTTATGTTTAAGTCTTTAATCTATCTGGAGTTAATTTTAGTGGAAGCTGTCAGGAAGGGGTCCAGTTTCAGCTTTCTGCACATGGCTAGCCAGTTTTCCCAACACCATTTATTAAACAGGGAATCCTTTTCCCATTTCTTGTTTTTGTCAGGTTTGTTAAAGATTAGATAGTTGTAGATACGTGGCATTACGTCTGAGGCCTCTGTTCTGTTCCGTTGGTCTATATCTCTGTTTTGGTACCAGTACCATGCTCTTTTGATTCCTGTAGCCTTATAGTATAGTTTGAAGTCAGGATGCCTGTGGCTTTGTTCTTTTTGCTTAGGATTGTCTTGGCTATGTGGGCTCTCTTTGGTTCCATATGAAGTTTAAGGTGTTTTTTTCCAGTTCTGTGAAGAAGGTCATTGGTAGCTTGATGGAGATAGCATTGAATCTATAAATTACTTTGGGCAGAATGGCCATTTTCACAATATTGATTCTTCCTAACCAAGAGCATGGAATGTTTTTCCATCTGTTTGTGTCCTCTCTTACTTCCTTGAGCAGTGGTTTGTAGTTCTCCTTGAAGAGGTCCTTTATATCCTCTGTTAGTTGTATTCCTAGGTATTTTATTCTCTTTGTAGCAATTGTGAATAGCAGTTCTTTCTTGATTTGGCTCTCTGTTAGTCTGTTATTGGGTGTATAGGAATGCATGTGATTTCTGCACATCGATTTTGTATCTTGAGACTTTGATGAAGCTGCTTATCAGTTTGAGGAGATTTTGGGCTGAGACAATGGGGTCTTCTAAATATACAATCATGTCGTCTGCAAATAGAGACAATTTGACTTCCTCCTTTCCTAATTGAATACCCTTTATTTCTTTTTCCTGCCTGATTGCTCTGACGAGAACTTTCAATACTATATTGAATAGGAGTGGTGAGAGAGGGCATCCTTGTGTAGTGCCAGCTTTCAAAGGGAATTTTGTGTGGAGAGTTTTCTTTGAGTTCATCTTTTTTGGAGTTCTTTGAACTTCTTGGATGTTTATATATATTCTTGTATTTCATCAAATTTGGGGAGTTTTCAGCCATTATTTTTTCAAATATTCTGCTTCCCTTTCTCCTTCTGAAAATGTCTATAATGCACGTATAGGTCTCTTTTGATATACAGGCCCCTGAGGTTCTGTTCACGTTAGTCTTTTATTTTAATCTTAGACTTGATAATTTCCCGTGTCCTTTCCTTCAAGTTTGCTGGTTCTTTTTTTTTGCCTGCTCAAATACTTTTTAATTCTTCTTGTGAATTTTTCATTTTAGTTACTGTACTTATCAACTCCAGAAATTTTTTTTGTTTTAGGTTTTCTATTTCTTTGTTGCTATAATCATTTTGTTCATATAGTTTTTTTTAACTCTTTCATTGTCTTCCTTTAATTTTTTAAGCATCTTTAGAAGAATTGTTTTGAAGTGTTTGTCTAGTAGTAGATCTGCCATCAGGTTTTTTTTTTTCAGGGATAGTTTCTGTTGATTTATTTTCCATTTCCAATAAGGAAATGGTTCTTATTTCCTTGTATGCCTTGTTTTTGTTGAACGCTGCATGTTTGAATGTAATATGGTAATTCTGGAAATCAGATATTTCCCCTTCCTCGACAGTTCTTTTAGATTTTTTGTTTTGTTTTGTTTTTGATTCTTGTCAGCAGTCTCTACCAAGGATCCACCTGAGGTGTACACTTTAGGTTTTCTCAGGTCTTTCCCTGGGCGTGCATGCTCACTTGAAAATTTTCTCGTACATGTAGTTGTTTTCGAATGACCTAGTCTTTAATATCTGACCCTCAAAGGGCGACAAAAAGAAAAATGAGTGTGGGCTGGAGGCCATGCCAAGTGTGAGGGAGTGGAGGGGAAAGAGTGCTCACCACTTGGAAATCCCCTAGAGGTCACTTCGGCCAGAGGGTTAGGGACAGAGGTTTGCAACTACGAGGGCAGATGCAACAACAATGGCCACTTCTGTATCTGAACCTTTGTGACTAGGAGCAGCAACCAGGGTTCGCTAGCATTTAGGACAAAGTTTGTTTTGCCTACCCAGATACCCACAAGCTATGTGCGTGTTGTTCCAGGAACACAAGCCAACCATGAGCTTATGGAAGGGTATGTAGTGGCACTGCTACTGTGCTAAGAGTTAAAATGGATGAAAATTAACCACATTTGACCATCCCATTATTCCCCTGGAAATTGCAAGGCTTCAGTAGACTCCAGAGTTCTCAAGTAGTTACATCAGACAGATTTTCTCAGTGCAGTTGTTGTCTATGTAGGGAGACAGATTCCTGGTGCTTAATACTTTACCATCCTCTCATAATCCTCTGCAAATTATTTTAAATGGGAAGTTATGTACAAAGCAGTTTTTCTGATTGTTCCTTATTTTTAAATGTTATAAAAAAAAGTTGCTATGAAAATTTTGTACTTTGAATAATAAAGGATACATTATTCTTTTTTTAGTGTGCTGGAATTGATGTTCGTCTGTGTGATGTTGGTGAGGCCATCCAAGAAGTTATGGAGTCCTATGAAGTTGAAATAGATGGGAAGACATATCAAGGTATGCTCTTTTAAAATGTATCTTATTTTGCAATTGATTTTTACAAACTATTGCTGAGTGCTTTCTTTGGGTTAGCTGCTTCATGTTTATATCTTGGAAATACAAGGAAAGAAAATGGGGAAATGACCTGTTTAGAGCGTGGTAGGAGTACTGCTGTAACTAACTGGAAGCTATTGCCAAGCCACTCTGTTAGTGATAAACACCTGAGGAATTATCCTAGGGCAGCCAAGATTTGGAGCAGATTTTCTGTGACTAGTAAAATCAAGACTGAGAGAAGACAGGACTCTTGCCATTGATGACTCCTCACTGTGATTTTTTAATGTTGTTTTTCGTTTTTTTTTTTTTTTTTTGAGACGGAGTTTCGCTCTTGTTACCCAGGCTGGAGTGCAATGGCGCGACCTCGGCTCACCGCAACCTCCGCCTCCTGGGCTCAGGCAATTCTCCTGCCTCAGCCTCCTAAGTAGCTGGGATTACAGGCACGCGCCACCACGCCCAGCTAGTTTTTTGTATTTTTAGTAGAGACAGGGTTTCACCATGTTGACCAGGATGGTCTCGATCTCTCGACCTCTGTGATCCACCCGCCTCGGCCTCCCAAAGTGCTGGGATTACAGGCTTGAGCCACCGTGCCCGGCTGTTTGTTTGTTTTTTAAAGACAGGGTCTCACTCTGTCATCCACGCTGGAGCTCAGTGGTGCAATCATGGCTCACTGTAGCTTCAACCTCTCAGGCTTAAGCAATCCTCCTACCTTAGCCCTCCCAGGTATCTGGGACTACAGGTGCCCAGCCCTTTTCTTTCTTTTTAAGACAGAGTCTGCTGGGCATGGTGGTTCATGCCTATAATCCCAGCACTTTGGGAAGCCGAGGCAGGTGGGTCATCTGAGGTCAGGAGTTCAAGACCAGCCTGACCAACATGGTGAAACTCCATCTCTACTAAATCCAAAAAAAAACTAGCTGGTCGTGATGGCACACAACTATAATCCCAGCATACTTGGGAGGTTGAGGCAGAAGAATCACTTGAACCTGGGAGGCAGAGGTTGCAGTGAGACGAGATTGTGCTATTGCACTCCAGCCTGGGTGACTGAGCGAGACTTCATCTGAAAAAAAGAGTCTTCCTCTGTTGTTCAGGCAGGAGTACAGTGGCATGGTCAGAGAGCTCAACCCCCTTGGTCAAGCACTCCACCTCTCAGCCTCCAGAGTAGCTGGGACTACAGATGTGCAGTATCACTCCTGGCTAATTTCTGTATTTCTTTTAAAATCGAGACAGGTTTCACCATATTGCCCAGGCTGATCTCGACTTGCACTCCAGGTTCAGGTGATCGTCTGCCTGCCTTGACCTCCCAAAGTGCTGGGATTACAGGCATTAACCACTGCTCCCAGCCCAGTCTTAGACTCTTAAAGTCTTTCTTTGCAGCTCTTTCATTTCCTTACTTTTTTATTTCTATTTCTCTTTATTTCTAATATACATTTTTTTAAATATAAGATATTCTGACATTTCAATGTTCTTCATGGTTTCATTTCCTTTCCTCCGGCCTAGACCGTGTGTCAGCAGCTTTAATTCTTCTCTCTCATCTGTATCTTTAACTTCCTTATTACTTTGATTTTCAGATATTCTCTTAAAGATCTCTAATCCTGTGAACACACAAGGGCAAAGCAGTTTGTTTGTTTGTTTGTTTGTTTATTGAGACAGAGTCTCACTCTGTTGCCCAGACTGGAATACAGTGGTTCATTTTTGGCTCACTACAAGCTCAGCCTCCCAGAGTAGTTGGGATTACAGGTGTGTGTCACTATGCCAGTTAATTTTTGGATTTTTTTTTCCCATGTTGGTCAGGCTGGTCTTGAACTCCTGACCTCAGATGATCTGCCCAACTTGGCCTCCTAAAGTGTTGGGGTTACAGGCATGAGCCACTATGCCCAGCCCAGAATTCTCTTGATGTTGCTCACACTTAGGTAGGAGGTGTTGGGATAGTGAAGAAAACACACTTTGGGTTCAGGCAGTTTTTACTTGGAGTCCTAGGTAAACCTTACAATCTGAATACCCAAGTTTGTTGACTGTAATAGGATTAATGGCATCTAGTTTATTTTGAGAAATGTAAATTACATGATAGTGCAGGAATTTATTAAGTATTCAACAGTTATTTGTTATTCTTTCCCTTTCTCACCCCAGTTCTGGGATTAGTGCCACAAATACAGTGCTTATTCAGGTTCTACTGAAATCGTTCTTCATATCTTAGGAAATTACTTACCTGATAAGAAAAATAGCCAAACAAGCCTAACACTCTAACTTTTTTGCCATGTTGCATAAAGAAAACCCCAGCTTCTCCCTATTCTTATGTTTTTTTCTCTCTTCTTTAAGGAAGAAATATTCTTTCTTTTATATAGCATTTTCTTTTTTAAATTGTTAGTTCAAACACTGCTTTAAGGATCTTCTTTTCAGTGTAAAACCTCCCACCTCCTTTGAGATACCATCTTATGTCTCTACATACTCAGCCTTTCCCTAGTGGCTCCTCTCAGAGTGAAAGCATGTGAGGAGGAGAATAAAAATCCTAGCACTAGATATTCTTCAGTGACTCACATATTTTGCTTTTGGCTTTTACTTAGTGTTATGTGAAATTTTAAAAATTCATTTCTGCATTAAGACATGGCTTAAATTTACTATGTTTAAGGGTGAACATACTTTTGTTTGTGTCCTAGTCAAAGCCATAAGGAGAGCCAAAAGATTTTTAAAGGCTAGAATTTAGAATATCCCATTTCCAGTGTGCTTTTCTTTGGAAAATGTTTTGTCTAGTTCTTTAAACAGCTTATAACCAGTTTTAGGAGTTGCTGCTTCTGTTAACACTTTATGAGCTCCCCAGAAGCAAGATTCTTATCCCAAAGGAAGCTGAGACTAAGAGCATAAATGCCAAGTTAATTTGAGGAATTTATGGGTCTGGAACATGGGCCTTCTGATTTCTAGATTCACTGTTACAAATGAATAGAATCGATTAGTTCCAAATTCGTGACTCTTAGGTCAACTTGGAGTACAAACTGTAGTAGTCTGCTTGAAGACTACTTCTAGAATGAGTTATTTCTCTTTTTTGAGAATTTGTGAAATTTTTGTAAATTCTGACACCAGCCAACACGTATGCCAGTGTCCTCTCTTTCTCCTTTCATTTTCTCCTAATTCTACAACTTGTTTGGTATGTGGTCTGCCTTTCAAGGTAGGTGACAATTTGACTTGATGTTTATAGTCACTGCATAATAATTCAGCCTGCAACATTGGGATTTTTTTTTTTTTTTTTTTTTTTGACGGAGTTTCGCTCTTGTTGCCCAGGCTGGAGTGCAGTGGCATGATTTTGGCTCACTGCAACCTCTGCCTCCTGGGTTCAAGCGATTCTCCTACCTCAGCCTCCCGAGTAGCTGGGATTACAGGCATGGGCCACCCCACCCGGCTAATTTTGTATTTTTAGTAGAGACTGAGTTTCTCCTTGTTCGTCAGGCTGGTCTTGAACTCCCAACTTCAGGTGATCTGTCTGCCTCAGCCTCCCAAAGTGCTGGGATTACAGGCATGAGCCACCGTGCCCAGCCGCAACATTGGTATTTTTCATATCTACCCTCTTACCTCTTCTACTAAGCAAATGTAACATTTTAGATTCCATTATTTCAGTGCCCCTCTTTTGATGTCTGTTATTGTATTGATCAGCGTTCTTAGTTTCAGGCAAAATCCATTTTTAATAGTTTAAGCAGAGAGGATGTGAAAAAATCATGATACTAGGAAGATGAAGAAATGAACTCTGCTGAACATTCAGAAACAAATAAAAAACCACATAGCACAACTGGGCCATCAAAGGAGTGCTTAATCTCCTTTCATCAGGAAGCTGTAGAATTAAAAAGTGATTGTTACAAATTACTGGCCCCAGAATCAGCCTGTGCTCTTACAGTCTGCATAAGTAAAAAATGAATTCCCCTGTACCCTCATTCTTCTGTGTAACTAACATGTTAGGTTGGTATGGCTAAGAAACTTTCTTAAAAAATGATTGGCTTGTAAGGGTGAGTTTGCAAGATTTGAATTTTACTATAAGCTAGTTACTTGTCAACCTAAATAGCAGAGAGAGGCTCTCTAAAAGAAAATGACGTTTGTTTGAGAATAGAGCATTGCAGTGGGAATGCCATAGGAAACTTGTGCATATTGAAGGAGGTAAGAAAGGCAGAGGTTTTTAAAGACAGAAATGAGGGTGACATAATTGTTTTGAAATAATTATCCTTGGCTCCAAAGAATGATAACAAGAGTGACGCCAGTCTGAGGTTGGGTGAGCAGTTGTTGGGCAGATGTCCTTGAAGAAGTTTTTTTTTTTTTTTTTTTCCAGAGGTATTTTTTTGTGGAAGGTTGCAGTGGTCTTTGTGCAAGATTATGGTTTTTGTAGTCATCTTCATTATCAGGCATACAAACACGAGAACTCTCTGTTCATGGCTTTCCCTAGCTCTGTTTGTCAGAGTTTTCTTAACATTACTGCCTCCATTTTGAGTCTGACAACTTTCACACATTTATATAAGAAGGTTTTTGTAAAGAGCAAATTGAGTTTTCTTGCTACCCCACTAAGTTTGTAACATACTTGTTCATTGCTTCAGACTACTTAATTCCTCTCTAGAAGAAAGGTAGCTCATACTGGGGATTCTAGCCCTATAGACCTAGATTATTTTTCTTTTGCCTGAACATAGCAGTAAACTGTTCCGAGATAGACCTATATTTTTTAAGCCCCTCCCCCACCTTGTTTTTGAGACTGGCCTCCCTCTGTCACCCAGGCTGGAGTACAGTGGTGCCATCCCAGTTCACTGCAGCCACCACACATTGCCATTTTAAGCCCTTTTTAAAATTTTGAAATAGTAACACAAAATATACAAGGCATAAAAACTCAACTTCTCAATTGCAAAAGCTATGTAACTTCACTCATCAAGAAACAGAGTATCACCAGCATTCCAGAAGACGTTCAGTCTCATTTTCTTAGTCCGTTTTGTGCTGCTACAGCAGAATACCTGAGACTAGCTAATTTATAAAGAACAGAAATTGATTTCTCACAGTTCTGGAGGCTGGGAAGATTGAGGGACTGGCATCTGGTGAGGGTCTTCTTGCTGCATCATCCCATGGCATAAGGCAGAGGAGCAATGAAAAGTGTGAGAGAGAGTGATCAAGCTCAGGCTGGGTGTGGTGGCTCATGCCTGTAATCCCAACACTTGGGGAGGCTGAGGTGGTCAGATCACGAGGTCAGGAAATTGAGACCATCCTGGACAACAGGGTGAAACTCCATCTCTACTGTAGTCCCAGCTACTCAGGAGGCTGATGCAGGAGAATCGCTTGAACCCAGGAGGCAGAGGTTGCAGTGAGCTGAGATCGTGCCGCTGCAGTCCAGCCTGGGCGACAGATTGAGACTCTGTCTCAAAAAAAAAAGAGGTGGTAACTTGTCCTTTATAAACAACCTACTCCTGAGATAATGGCATGAATTTATTGATGAGAGTGGTGCCTCCATGGCCCAAACTCCTCCCATTAGGTCCCACCTCCCAATACCATCACATTGGGTATGAGGTTCCCAGTACATGAACTTTGGGGGATACATTCAAACCATAGCACCAGTACGCTGCTTTCCAATTATAGCAGCTTGCCTCTAGTGAGCCACTGTCTTGGCTTGTGGGGTCAGTTTGCCAGATCTTAGAGAAATAGTGATGATGTCTGAATTTTAAAATGTATTTAGCTTATCAGCACTGCAAGTATGGAAGGATTTGCATTTGCTTTTCTTTATGTCTTTGCTACCTGATGATGCATCTCTAAACAGTAGTTTTATTATGCTTAATTTTGAACTATTATAAATATGGAATTGTATAGTATGCATGTAATTTTGCCTTTTTCTGCTCATTTTGTCTTATTCCAGTTGTTTTAACTGGAAAATGAAACTTCTAGCAGTTTGATTCCAGTTGTTAAATGTATTCCTAGCTTTTTGTTTTTGTTGTTGAATGTTATTCCATTGTGTGAATATGCCACAATCTGTATTTCTGTCATTGCTGTCCAGACAGTGGGGTTGTTTAGATTTTCTTTCTTAATTATTGTGTCTAAGGCACATAGATTTTCTTTTTGAGCATTTGAAATGTTGATATAAAGTTTTATAATACTGTCATCTTAATAGTATCTTTCACATTACTTTTTGGTCTATAACAATACAAATGTGTATTTTTTATGTTTCTAATCATTTGTGTACATGGCATTTTTTGTTGTTGTTGTTAACAGTACCTCCTTAGATGACCTGCCTTATACCCTTAATCCTGTAATTCTTTCTTCCATCCTCCTAGTATTTTTGTTTTGTTTTCTTTTGTTTTTGAGATGGATTGTCACTCTGTTGCCCAGGCTGGAGTACAGTGGCATGATCTTGGCTCACTGCAACCTCCATTTCCCTGGTTCAAGTGATTCTCCTGCCATAGTCTCCTGAGTAGCTGGAATTTATAGGCACCCACCACTACACCCAGCTAGTTTTTGTATTTTTAGTAGAGACAGGGTTTCACCATGTTGGCCAGGCTGTTCTCAAACTCTCAGGTGATCTGCCTGCCTCAGCCTTCCAAAGTGCTGATATTACAGGCGTGAGCCGCTGCACCCAGCCTACTTCTAGTGTTAATAACATTGCAGCTAACTACTTTTTATATTCCACTAGATTCCAGTTTATATTTAAGTACCTTAATGTAAGGTTATTTAGTAGAGCCATATCTGATTTTTGAATAAATGCTTGAACTCTGTACCAAAATGTAAGAGATCTGTTTTTGCTTCTTGAGATCCTGAATAACTTCTATTTCCCTATTTTTTTTTATAACAGTGAAACCAATCCGTAATCTAAATGGACATTCAATTGGACAATATAGAATACACGCTGGGAAAACCGTGCCGATTGTGAAAGGAGGGGAGGCAACAAGAATGGAGGTATGTGTGGCACTTTTTACTCCCATGGAGGACATTTTCCCTTCCAAGCAAAAGGTCATGATAGTTAAGTGTATAGTTACAATGACCAGAATTAGCTTATCATCCATATTCACCCTGCCAGGAACTGGGCCATTTGAATAAATGTGGAAATCGTGTATAGTCAGCCCTAAATCAGTTGTGGAAATTGGGTTTGTCAAAGGATTGTTTATTCAACATTTAATGAGTATTTATTGAGCATTCCCAGGTGCCAGTCTGTTTATAGTAAGCTCTATGGGTAGAGATGTGAACAAAATTCATAGAGGGAGGCAGAAAGACCAAAAAGTGCTAAGGAGATAAAGCAGGGCAAGGCTAGGTAAGGACTGCCAGAGGCTATTTCATCTTGCTGCTTACGTCAGGTAGGGCCTTCAAGAGATGGTGATTGTTGGGCAGGCTCGGTGACTCAGGCCTATTAATCCCAGCACTTTGGGAGGCCAAGTTGGGCAGATCACCTGACATCAGGAGTTCAAGGCCAGCCTGGCCAACATGGTGAAGCCCCGTCTCTACTAAAAATACAAAAAATTAGCTGAGCATGGTGGCACATGCCTATAGTCCCATCTACTCGGGAGGCTGAGGCCAGAGAATCACTTGAACACAGGAAGCGGAGGTTGCAGTGAGCTCAGATCACGCCACTGCACTCCAGCCTGGGCAACAGTGCTAGACTCCATCTCAAAAAGAGAGAGAGAGAGAGAGAGAGAGAGACGGTAATTATGGTTCGTTCTGAATTTTTCTTCTTTCCCCTTGACCCTTATTTATTTTTAAGGAAGGAGAAGTATATGCAATTGAAACCTTTGGTAGTACAGGAAAAGGTGTTGTTCATGATGATATGGAATGTTCACATTACATGAAAAATTTTGATGTTGGACATGTGCCAATAAGGTGAGAGACAATTAATTTTATGTGGCTAACAAGCATCTCTTCCGAGTTAACAGCATTTTTAAAAAATGTGGCATACATTTTTAAAACATATATTCATGAATGTAAAGTTCTATAGCCCAACAATAAGAAAAAAATAATTAGCATGTTAAACATTTCAGCTGAGATAAAAACTACATATACACACACACAAAATGCTCTCTTCAAGTCTGGTTTCTGATAATCACAAATGTCAGAGATTATTTTGGTAGCATTCCTAGGTTTTTTTCTTAATATTTTCCCTTTGGTAAACTTCCATTTACAATGTCTTTCAATTTACATTGAATTTTTTTAACATTTGGAGAAGGTGATTGAAGTCCGGATTTACATCTTTTAAATGCAAGTCTTTGAGCTTGTTGCACACAAAAGGAAATTCCCATGATAATACCACGGAGCTAGGTCTGTACTGGGAATGTAACACACCATGCATAGACGCATAAACACAATGAGATGGCCACCAGCTGGTTTCCTATTCAGCTGCCATCTATAATTAGGTATGGGCTATTATACATTCTGGCTTTTGATTATTGAAAGAGCAACAACAAACATTTTTGGACTTCAACTACTAAGACACAGCTAAAGTTTGGGCTTTTCTTAATGAGGGAAATGAGTTTGTAATTTTCTTGCCAACAGTTAATCTTGGATTTTCTCCTCTTAGGCTTCCAAGAACAAAACACTTGTTAAATGTCATCAATGAAAACTTTGGCACCCTTGCCTTCTGCCGCAGATGGCTGGATCGCTTGGGAGAAAGTAAATACTTGATGGCTCTGAAGAATCTGTGTGACTTGGGCATTGTCGATCCATATCCACCATTATGTGACATTAAAGGATCGTATACAGCTCAATTTGAACATACCATACTGTTGCGTCCAACATGCAAAGAAGTTGTCAGCAGAGGAGATGACTATTAAACTTGGTCCAAAGCCACCTCAACACGTTTATTTTCTAAGCTTTGTTGGAAAACATTATACCAGAATTAATTTGCAACATATCTGTTTTAACAGTGGACCCATGTAATACTTTTATCCATGTTTAAAAAAAAAAAGAAGGAATTTGATCAAAGGCAAACTGTCTAATGTAATTAACCAAGGAAAAAGCTTTCAGGACTTTCAAATGTTAACTGTTTTCCCCTTCCTGTCTAGGAAAATGCTATAAAGCTCAAATTAGTTAGGAATGACTTATACGTTTTGTTTTGAACACCTAAGAGATACTTTTTGAATATTTATATTGCCATATTCTTACTTGAATGCTTTGAATGACTACATCCAGTTCTGCACCCATACCCTCTGGTGTTGCTTTTTAACCTTCCTGGAATCCATTTTCTAAAAAATAAAGACATTTTCAGATTGGAGAGCTACATCTCAATGTCTGTGGTTATAATTCTGGACAGGATAAATAGCTAAACTTAATGTAGAGAAATGCAGAGAGATTTATCTGAAATGTAGGCCTCTACACTGAGACTCTTCTGGCATAGTGGCTAAAACAAGATCTACACATGCATAAAGAGGGACAATCATCTTTTCTTCATAAATATACAGCTTTAGGAATATTTCGCCATTCTCTATAGGACGGATTAGTCCTTGTCTTTTTTTTCCCTGACATTGGAAAGACATACTAACTGAAACATGACTTAGTAGGAACATTTCCACCTTGAAACCTTGATTTAGTAAAAATCTCAATGTTTAGATCAGGCGTCCCCAAACTAGGGCCCGCGGGCTGCATGCGGCCCCCTGAGGCCATTTATCTGGCCCCCCGCTGCACTTCAGGAAGGGCCACCTCTTTCATTGGTGGTCAGTGAGAGGAGCACAGTATGTGGCGGCCCTCCAACGGTCTGAGGGACAGTGAACGGGCCCCCTGTGTAAACAGTTTGGGGACGCCTGGTTAGATCCTTTGTCCAGTGGCAGTATTTATCAGGGAATGTACACTCAGCTTGCTCAGAAAACCAAAAGGGCATTAAAGCCATGAAAGCAAAGAAGAAAAAAGTTTCCCATGTTCTGATCTTGTTCTGGTTAGAAAAATTAAATTGAATTATTGCGCTTTTTCATTCATGAGGCAAATGCTGTAGTACCTTGCCCTTTGACAGGTTTGTATTCTTAACATTACTAGTGGCATTTCAGGAAGTGAGGTTACAGTTACTTTCCTTTTAGCGGCTAAGTGTATTAAGTTGAATGTAACGATAATATTAACTTGTTTGAACTGAGGCCTGCTACTGATTCTTTAAGAAATTGCTTGAATTCTTATATGTAAATAATTTTATGGGAATGTTCCATCATAATTTCTAAATTGTTTATATACCAAGGTAGCCTTAATTTGTGTATGTTTCAGTACAATGAGATTTTATTGCCTCTGGGATGCTGTTTAGTTTGTATCTTATTGAACGTTTTTATCATAGGAAGAGAAACCTATGACTTTTGTACCTAGATCATTTGTTACATTAAAAAGCTGCTCTTTCAGCATTAGATCTATAAATGAATGTTACCTTGTGGGGAAACAATCTAGTTTTTAGCTGTATGAGCTGTTTATTATGGTGCTAATGTTCGATAGCCACATTTTACTAATTTCTCCATTTTCTGTGATGCTGTGGCTAGCAGCAGAGCTCACCAGTTCATGCCTGGACATACTGTCAGGGCTGCGCCCTCCAGCTAGCTCCTTTGGGGTTGAGTCCATATCTTTTTGATGTGGAAGTATAAAGTAAGTATCTTGATTTCTAAACCCAGGAATTTTAGAATTGGCCTTTATGAGTGAAGAGACTTTTGGAGCTTTTAAAGATCTTGGCAGTCATGATCTCAAACCAATTATGAGCTCCAAGCTCCCTTCCCAGGTAACTTTGGGAGCAATGGCATCACTGTATGCCCTTGTAATGGCTGGAAGAGACATGATCTTGTAAGTAGGAAAGCTGTCACTTAAAATTGTATTGTTTGCATATTAGCCATGTATCTCTTCAAATTTTGTTATGTTTACAATGATGTACCTTATTGGCAACATATTATTAGTTTGATGTTTAACAATAGTGCCTTTAGTAAATAATTTTACAACCAAAACATGTTGTTTTTTGTTAGATCAACTTAGCAGAATGTAGACGTCCATGTTGAGCTTTAAGATACATAGTAAGAAATCTAAGTTTCTGTTTATTGTTTAGGTTTTAATTTTATCTTTGGTATTTTGAGATGTTTTTAGAGCCAGTTTAGGTTCATACTAAAATTGAATGGAAAGTACTACAGATTTCCCGTATGCCCCAATAACACCCCCTCCTCCAGGCCTCCCCCATAGGTGTTACAATGGATCACAAAGTAAAGGGCTAAGTCACTTTCTCATACATTTTTGTATTGAAATATTTACAAGCAGCTATACCATGACAAATAACATAGTTGATGAGTTTTTTAGAATTCCATTAAAATTACATGCTAAAATGTAAAAAGGACATTTTAAAAATAGTCCTTGAAATTAGAAAAGGCTAGACTCTGGTAACTTGAACACATAAATTTTTAATGAGGTATTAAGTGTTTATCAGTTGAGGTAACAATTTGTTTAGGTATTATGAACAATTTTGAACATAGCCGATCATTTTTGGCACAAATGATTTGTCTGTTTAGTGATAAAGCCTTATTGCACTTCACTATCATTGGCTAACAACTTATTTTGTGAAACTTAAGAAAAATTTACTGGTAGAGATCTCTTTCAAGTCTGTACTTAAAAAGATGAACTAGTGGTGAACAGCATTCTACAGGATATTATCTTTCACTAAGACTTCAACCTGCAAATAAATCCACTTTAAAAAAAGGATAGGCCTGTCGCAGTGGCTCATGCCTGTAGTCCCAGCACTTTGGGAGGCTGAGGCAGGCGGATCATGAAGTCAGGATTTCCAGACCAGCCTAGCCAACATAGTGAAACCCCGCCTCTACTAAAAATACAAAAAATATAGCCCGGCATGATGGCGGGTGCCTGTAATCCTAGTTACTCAGGAGGCTGAGGCAGGAGAATCGCCCAAGAGGCGGAGGTTGCAGCGAGCTGAGTTCGTGCCACTGTGTGACAGCGGGACTCCATCTCAAAAAATAAATAATAAATGATCTTTCTGTGGTTACCACTGAGCTTAGATATTATATAGCTGGTCTACAGAGATTAGTTAATTTCTACCCTCTCCCAATAAGTTAGCAGCAACAGGACTTTAAAGAGTGACTCACACTGTATTTTTTTTTAATGCAAGTTTAAATAGCTTTTAATTTCTTTTTTTAAAATTCTCAGGGCCAGTGTTGAAGAGGCTCCTACCTAGTAGACACACAATCCTAACAAGAGTAAGTAATCAAGCTTTAGTTATTTAGGAGAATGAGATGCTAGACACATAGTCCAGTAGCCAGTTTTCAACAGGTGCCTTTTCTGCCCTATAATTTCTCTTTAAGGCTCTTACTCCTTTGAACTAAAAAATAGATATGAAGTTTTAATATCATTAGACATTACAAAATGAACTCATGCCCAAGGTAAACTATTTGAATAACATCATACGCTGGTTTGCTGAATTCAGACATTTTATGATTGCTTTATTAGACTACTGGACAACTGTTTGCTGCCAGACAAAAATCATAAATCCCAGCCATCATTTTTTCATGTCCATAGTTCCAAAGTTCACTAATATACTATTTGTAAAGCTGCTATTTTTATGTATAGTTTGACTATGCCAAGTAAAGAGCAATTACTAAAACAATTATGGGGTTACATTAACCAAAATCATGTCTATTACAAGGCCTGTTAACACACAAAGCCTCAGAAATAGCAGTGAGTGTGACTGATGAATATTTAGGTGATACCTTGTTATGTCACTTCAGTAACTCCAAGGGGCAAGGTAATTTCAATATACAAATAGCCTGAAAGAAAGGCTATTAGTGACCAAAGCAGAGTCTAATTTTCCATCTACTAAGAATTTGTATACAAAATAGCTGAAAAAGATAGTATATATATACAAAATGATGCCTCCTGAACTTTGTTGGTGTAAGACTGCACAAATTCATGATCTGAGCCTGTTAAGACAAAAATTTTTATAAAAGAGGTAACAGTCTGAGGTAAATACCAAAAGTTTAAGACTCCAAATTTTAAACAGTGTATATATAACTCCAGTGTATATACAACTGTGTATACCTTCAGTTGATATACACATATTTGTACTTAGGGGGGAAAAAAAGTTTTGTTGTAGTTAGATACAAAATATATAAATGTAGTGTGCACTGATTCATAAGAAAAATAATGAAGCTTAAAATGGTACATCAGCCCTTTTTAAAAGAATATATATATATATATCACAGGAAGAAAGCCCCATTGTCTTTGGATCAGCTAAGGATTTCATTAGAAGAGGTATCAGCTTCTTCATTGGGATGTTGGCTCCCAGACAGGAGCTCTGGAGGCAAAAGTATAGAATGTCCATTCTCAGTAACTCGTTGGGTATAAAACAAGATATAAGCTTGGGCCTTGCATACTTCATCCATAGTGCACATGCTTAGCTTGGAATCATTGCAGTGTACCCAGAACCCTAGAGCAAAGCACAGAAATACGTTTATATAGGGACTTTAGGAAATTCTAGTATGAAAGGCATTAAGTTTGAGTGAGAATTAAACTTTTTCTGAAGGGAAAATAATTTTCTAGCGAATTTATTTTTCTTTTATTTAATGAGAAATATAAATTGGGCAGTATTACCCTGGAATTATCTACCTTTATTTTAGAAGTAGCTTGAAGTTTACAGCAAGCATCTGACTGATTAGAGTACCTGACACTATTCCTTGTATAAACCTTTTGCCGCTAATCATACAGGCTGATCATCCCCAATTCCAAAATCTGGCCGGGCATGGTGGCTCACACCTGTAATCCCAGCACTTTGGGAGGCTGAAATGGGCAGATCACCTGAGGTCAGGAGTTGGGAGACCAGCCTGGCCAACATGGTGAAACCGTGTCTCTACTAAAAATGCAAAAATTCGGGTGTGGTGGTGCACATGTGCAATCCCAACTACTCGGGAAGTGGAGGTTGCGGTGAGCCAAGATCATGCTGCTGCTCTCCAGCCTGGGTGACAGAGTAAAACTCTGTCTCAAAAAAAAAAAAGCAAATAGTATACAACTAACTTGGCAGTTTAGTGTTGAGTTGCCTTGGTGGATTAGCTGGGCTTCTTATCCTCACTTCTCTTTTTCTGTTTGGGGTGTGTGGGGTTGAAGATGAGAGATGGAGTTTCATCCCTTGTTCAACAGTAAGTATCAAAAGGGGAAGAAAGGCTGGGCATAGTGGCTCATGCCTATAATCACAGCACTTTGAGGTGGGCATATCAGGAGGTCAGGAGATCAAGCTCAACCTGGCTATCACAATGAAACCCCATCTCTACTAAAAATACAAAAAATTAGCTGGGCGTTGTGGCATGAGGGTGTAGTCCCAGTTACTCAGGAGGCTAAGGAAGGAAAATCACTTGAACCCAGGAGGTGGAGGTTGCAGTGAACCGAGATCACACCACTGCACTCCAGCCTGGTGACAGAAAAAGGTTGGGGAGGGGAGGAAAAAAAAAATAAAAAGAAATCTCAATCTAATCACTTTTGCTAGAACTACACTAGAAGGCAGAAAATAAAAGTGAGTTTTGTATGTTAAACTTGAACACGGTGTTTGTTCTAACTATCTGTGATCCCCCAGTTCATTAGGTGCCCTATTCCTTTAACAAAATTAACAGGTAAGCCAGTAAACAGGACCTGCTCTTCAAAGTGTGTCTTTAACACTCACTTTTAGTTAGCAACAAGACTATCCCCGTTACTATGTCCCTCCAGCCCTTAGTCAAAAGTACTGCAAAACCAGAAAATACTTGATGCATAAACTCTGATTTTTAAAATACCTCCAGAGGTATTCTCCCTAAGAAAATAAGCAGTCAAGTAGCTTTGTTTATGATTTAGTAGTCAGTTTAGAAATCATTAAAGGCTGAACTCCAGCTTCCAAGTCCAACCCAAGATAAAATACTTTTTCTTATCTATACCTCCTTCAGAATTATAGCAGTAGGCAGTGTAGTGCCCTGAGCCAAATCCTTTCCCATGGTGCATCACCACCGCAGATAAGTCATAGATAAAGCATTCCGGTCTGAGAGATTTCAGGGTCTCCCTGCAGCAATAGGGCTCCATGTTTAAGATTTCCTCAAAGACAACATGAACACCAATCTTCTCTCTGTTATTGCGTCCTGACCACCTGTGAACAAACCGGAGTCAAATTATCAACACAATTAAGGGAAAATAGCCATGTACTAGGTCTAGACAGTTGTAACAGGTGACCCCAGGAAATATGGAATACAAATTATATATAAAATTCTTTCAATGCTGAAGTTGGCTATATATGGAGGAATTTTGGCTTATTTTGCCTTGTCTTTAGATGATGATAGGAAAAAAATACTAACTTTTTGGAAAAGTATTGCCTTATGGGGGCAGTTACCCGCTAACAAAAGTCAAGGCCATGAAAGAGTTGGGTTTTGTTTTGTTTTAAGAAGGAGTCTTACTCTGTTACCCAGGCTGGAGTGCACTGGTGAAATCTTGGCTTACTGCAACCTCTGCCTCTTAGGTTCAAGCCGTTCTCCTGCCTCAGCCTCCCAAGTAGCTGGGACTACAGGTGTGTGCCACCACACCCAGCTAATTTTTGTATTTTTAATAGAGAGGGCTTCACCATGTTGGCCAGGCTGGTCTTGAACTTCTGACCTCAAGTGATCTGCCTACCTTGGCCTTCCAAAGTGCTGAGATTACAGTTGTGAGCCACTGTGCCCAGCCCACCAGAGGGTATTTAATTCCTTATTGTCTTGCCATGGTATGAAGAGGGTTATCCCAGATGGGAGACACAGTCTGGATCCTTCTTGGCCAGGTATGGAGGAAAACAAAACAGGGCACTTCTAATTCCTCAGAACACTTCAGAGATTTTCAGACTAAAAAAATAGGAACTGTGTCCCCTCACTGTGTGTACATCAGCACAACCGCCCATTAGTGACAGAACTCAAAGAATGCCCTTATCCTGTCATTTCTCAGTCTGTTGGTCATATTTCCCATGACTGGATTTCAGCATGGCCAGCAGTGTGTTTATCAATAGGCATAATGAGTTGGTGCTATGAGGAGTAAATACTGTATGTAACGTGGTAGTTCAAGAGATTATTATAGTCCAGTTTGGGGTAGTATGGTACAGAGACAAGGCAGACAGATTAAAATACAGTAGTCAAGTACTAAAACATGAGCTTCAGACAAATAACAACAGGTAGAGAAGGGAGAGACAGGAACATAATTTTATGATAGAAAAAAATAAATGTGAAAATGCTTGGTACAGTGTAAAATGATACGGAACTAAAGATGAACCATGCAAATTATGTTGTCTGCTGGACTGTAAGTCATAATCCAATCTCTCTGTATAGTTGTGAAATACATATTTGGTCTTCCTCTCAGTTTCCTGAGATATATCTCCTAAAATTCTTGGAATCTCTGGAGTGATAAGAGTATCTTTTGTATGCTAATGAGACTAGTAGCTGGCAACCCCTAGATAGCTTCAGGTTGTGGGCTAGACCTGGGAATGACTAGAGAGGGTTGGTACTTTCAGCTTCCTCCCCAACACTGCCCTCCACACCCAGAGGGAACGGGGGTGGGCGGGGGGTGGGGTGGGGAAATGATGTAATCAATCATGCCTGTGTACTGAAGCCTCCATAAAATCCCAAAAGGAGGGGGTTCTGGAGCTTCCCGATAGCTAAACATGTTGAGGTTCCTGGAGGGTGGCACCCCCAGGGAGGATGTGGAACCTACACACCCCTTCCCACAAGCCATGCCCTACACATCTCTCTCATGTGGCTGTTCATATGTATCCTTGAAACTCTCCTTTGTAATAAATGGGTAAACACAAAGGTTTTCCCGAATTCCGTGGGCCCCTCAAGCAAATTAATCAAACCAGGGGAGTGGCTGGTGGGAATCCCATTAAGTTTACAGCCAGCAGGTTGGTCAGAACTTCCACAAACCTGGAGTTATGACTGGTGTCTGAGGTGAGGATCAGTCTTGTGGGACTGAGCTCTCAATTTGTAGGAATGGATGCTACCTCCAGGTAGACAATGTCAGAACTGAATTGGAGGACACCCAGCTGGTGTTCACTGCAGAAGTGACTGCTTGCTTGGTGGGGAGAAATCTCCGATACATTTTGGTAAGCAGAAGCCACATTCATATTCTCTGTTGTAAGAGTATAGTAGGAGAAACTGAGTTTGGTTTTTCCAGTATCTCTCAGCCAGGTGCAGTGGCTCATGCCTATAATCCCAGCACACTGGGAGGCTGAGGCAGGCAGATTGTCTGAGTTTAGGAGTTTCCAGATTAGCTTGGGCAACATGGCAAAACCCTGTCTCTACCAAAAAAAAAAAAAAAAGAAAGAAATACAACAAAATGATGAAGAACAGTAAGATAATACTATACCCAAAATTCATAATGGTTTCCTTCTGAGGAGAGGGGAAAGGAGTAAGACTGACAGGCACACAGGGGACATCTAAGGCATTAGAAATATTCTGCGGGGTGCAGTGATTCACACCTGTAATTTCAACACTTTTTTTTCTTTTTCTTTTCTTCTTCTTTTTTTTTTGAGACAGAGCCTCACTCTGTCACTCAGGCTGGAATGCAATGGCATGATCTTGGCTCACTTGCAACCTCTGCCTCCCAGGTTCAAGCAAATCTCCTGCCTCAGCCTCCCAAGTAGCTGGGATTACAGGCACGTGCCACCGTGCATGGTTAATTCTTGTATTTTCATTTTTGTGTTTGTTTTTTATTTATTTGTTTTTGAGATGGAGTCTCACTCTGTTGCCCAGGCTGGAGTGCTATGGCAAGATCTCTGCTCACTGCAACCTCCAACCCCTGGATTCAAGCAATTTTCCTGCCTCAGCTGTCCGAAAAGCTAGGATTACAAATATGCACCACCATGCTAAGCTATATTTTAGTATTTTTAGTAGCGACGGTGTTTCACCATGTTGGCCAGGCTGGTCTCAAACTCCTGACCTCAGGTGATCCGCCCGCCTTGGCTTCCCAAAGTGCTGGGATTATAGGCATGAGCTACCGCACCCGGCCAGCACTTTGGGAGGCTAGGATGGGTAGACTGCTTGAGCATAGGAGTTTGAGACCAGCCTGGGCAACATGGTGAAACCCCATCTCCACCCTGGGAAACAGAGTGAGACTCCATCTCTAAATAAATAAATAAGTAAATGTAAGTCATTCACTAGCCAAGCATACGGTACTAAAAGTTAATTCATTTGCCAGAAGGTGATTAGGAGGAGCATTCTTTAAGTTTTGAAGCATAAGCACAAGGAATAATCACTTTGCAACTGGTGTTAATACAGACCTGAATCGTTTGAGGTGCAGCCTGAGAACCTGAGGTAGGTGGCATATCATGAGTTGTTTCTGGGCTTCTGTGAGTACAACTGGTTTGGAGGAAAACCTTCTACGCTTTGCTGTAACATCAAAGAATAAAAATCAAATTTAATTTAAAGATGCAGGGAAAAGCTGAGTAAATCTTCATTTTAATTAAGTCAGAAAGGAGAAATACCTACTGTGTTCCAGGCATTGTACTGTGCTAGAGATACAGACATAAGCTTTGCTCTTGAGAAACTCATGATCCGCAATTAAACAAAAAACTTAAGAGCTAGTCAAGTTAGCTAGATCTGTAAACAAGCACATCATTTAATAATAATCTTGCATATCATGTAATAGAAGAAAGTATACTGCTTTATTTATTTATTTATTTAGAGACAGAGTCTTGCTCTGTTGCCCAGGCTGGAGTGCAGTGGCATGATCTCAGCTCACCACAAACTCCGCCTCCCAGGTTCAAGCAATTCTCCTGCCTCAGCCTCAAGACTACAGGCATGCACCACCATGCCCAGCTAGTTTTTGTAATTTTAGTGGAGACGAGGGTTTCACTATGTTGGCCAGGCTGGTCTCGAACTCCTGACCTCGCGATCTGCCACCTTGGCCTCCAAAGTGCTGGGATTACAGGCGTGAGCCACCATGTCCAGCCATAATATTTTCAAATGGAACTGTCTATACCAATTAATAGGAAAAGTTAAAACATTCCCTAAACATTTTAATATACATTCCCAAACTCTTAATTTAAACGTTTGTGGTCAAAAGATTTAAAAAAGAAATAAGAAAAAAAAAATGTGTGGTCAGTTCATTTTCTGAGGCTAGTCAGGACCCCAGAGGAAGGTCCTGACTGCCTAGAACACCCCTCCACTTTTCCTGGGGACCACCCCAGCCCTGGCCAATGGCTTAGGAAAGCAGGCCTTCACCAGCACTGCATCTGAGGCCTCCCTCACTCAAGCATTTTGCTTTTGCTCTTTTTGCACCATATTTTAAACAGCTGGAACTCAGGATTCTTCTTGTCCCTTCTGCTTCTCTAGAGGTCCACCTATGGACTGTCCTGCAGCTGGGCCATCGGCTGCAGTTTGTTCCTGATGTCCAGGAGCTATCCTTCAACTTGTACACCAGCTCCGACTCCGGCCATGGCAGCAGCTGCTTCTCATGTGAAAAGTAGGCTCAGTCCACTGTGAAGCTGACCTCTAAGCCACCTTTGCTGGCCATCAGCAGCCTTTCTTCCAGGTGTCTAACCCTGCGATTCAGGTATCTGGCTGCTGCTGAAGCTCCTGGAACTGCTTCTGGATTGTCTCCCAGCACATCTGGTCCATTCGTAGCCAGATAGGGGATGTCAGCTCCCTGGTGTATAATTGTAAACCTTTGCCCTGCTGTGTTAAAGCAGCTTTTTTAGGCCTGTATTTGGTAGCCTTAGTAAACACATAGAAATCTGCTATAAAACCATATTCTGCATTCATAATATTACCCCCGAATTTGGTGATGAAAGCATTTAGGACTCTTCACATTTATATCCAAGAAAAAATAATACTTTATCATAAAAGCTTTGACAAAGGTTTATTTTTTAAAAAACTTATAAATTTTATGAGCTCACATTAGACAGCACTCAGAAAAAAGTGTTAAAGTTTTCCTAGGAAACCATCAATTGATATAACATTTCTTCAATGTGGGAATATCCTGTTTCTTTTTTTTTTTAACATTACCTTGAAAGTTTACTCTCTAAAGCCCTAGAATCTATTTCTGAGATAAGGAAATTAGGGAGAATACATATATATATATACATGTATAAAATATATATACAAACATAGTATAGTATAAACTATAGTATAGCATCTATATAGTATACTACATGTTTATACTATATATATATAATATCAATACTAAGATGCTATGTAAGTAGATCTTATTCTTTATATTTCAATAGGTTTTTGGTAAACAGGTGGCGTTTGGTTACATGAGTAAGTTCTTTAGTGATAATTTCTGAGATTTTGGTGCACCCATCACCCAAGCAACGTACACTGTAGTCAATGTGTGATGTTTTATCCTTCCTTCCCCTTCTACTCTCTCCCCTGAATCTCTGAAGTCCACTGGATCATTCTTATTTTCTTTTTTTTTTGAGATGGAGTCTTTCTCTGTCACCCAGGCAAGAGTGCAATGGCACCATCTCAGCTCACTACAACCTCCACCTCTTGTGTTAAGCAATTCTGCCTCAACCTCTTGAGTAGCTGGGATTTCAGGCATGCACCACCACACTCAGGTAATTTTTGTATGTTTAGTAGAGATGGGGTTTCACTATGTTGGCCAGGCTGGTCTTGAACTCCTAATCTTGTGATCTGCCTACCTTGGCCTCCCAAAGTGCTGGGATTACAGGCATGAACCACTGTGCCAGGCCCACACTAGATCATTCTTATGCCTTTGCATCCTCATAGCTTAACTCCTGCTATGTATACATCAAAAGAGGAGATAAAGACACATCAGATTTTTTTTTTTTTTTGAGACAGAGTCTTGTTCTGTCACTGAGGCTGGAGTGCAGTGGCGCCATCTCGGCTCACTGCAACCTCTGCCTCCTGGTTCAAGCAATTCTCCTGCCTCCGCCTCCCAATTAGCTGGGATTACAGATGCGCTCCACCACACCTGGCTAATTTGTGTATTTTTAGTAGGGATGGGGTTTTGCTGTTGACCAGGCTGGTCTTGAACTCCTGACCTCAAGCCATCCACCCGCCTTGGCCTCCGAAAGTGTTAGGATTACAGGTGTGAGCCACTGTGCCTAGCCAGCACTGCAAATCTGATGCGGTTTTACACACCGTTACCTTGGAGAAAGATGCTTCTCTTAAGTGGCTGTTTTGCCCCCAGGGTCAGTTTCCTGTGCTCTCTTCTATTAGAGCACTTATCATAGCAGATCCCGTCTATTCGTCTATTCGCTTCCTCCACTAGAAATGTGAGCACCTTGAAAGTATCTTACCTCTATCTGTAGACACTGGAAATAACTAACACAGAAGAGACAGTGTATGGTTTTGGAGAAATCTTTGTTTTGATGAAGCCAATCTCTACAGCAGCAGTCCAGCATATATTATTTCCTATTTTATGTATATAGACACACACACACACATTTATCTACATATCATTTTGATATATAGCAAAAAAAAAAGCTCATAGAGCAAATGTTTCATTCACCCTACATGACATGCTTTCATCATTCCTCTTTGATACTTTATTTTGCTCTACATATCACATTTAAACTTCTTATGATCTTCTCCCTCCAAAATTGTCTACAGGATCAGAAACAATTTGAATTCCAACAATACAGCACAACAAACACATAGTTCATAAATGCCAATTATAAAGTGAAAATCTGTTTATTTCAATGAACTAAAGTTCATTTTCATAACTGCTAAAGATTTTCTGCTTCCTCTCATCTGCATTTCTCTTTATTATTCCTAGGAGAGCACAGAGAACACACCGTCTTTACTCACAGTTACACTGGTCACATACGTAGATTTTTCCTTCTAAAGCTTCAGTTTCTGTAAATTTGGCCAACATTTCAGTAACCAGACATGGCTGGGAAGCAGTATCTTTTCCACTGCATTGATACCGTTCTGGAAACTCCAATGACAAGTCCCAGAAAGGTTCTATGGTATTTGATTTGTTGTCACATGCAAGACATGTAACCTGCAAATAAGAATATTCATTCCTAAAATTATAATCTTTCCGTCAAAACATTAACTCTTTTCACTAGAGGTCACTGCCAATAAATAAGCTTTTCTCATGAAAATGCACCATTAGCCGGGCGCGGTGGCTCAAGCCTGTAATCCCAGCACTTTGGGAGGCCAAGGCGGGTGGATCACGAGGTCAAGAGATCGAGACCATCCTGGTCAACATGGTGAAACCCCGTCTCTACTAAAAATACAAAAAATTAGCTGGGCATGGTGGCGCATGCCTGTAATCCCAGCTACTTAGGAGGCTGAGGCAGGAGAATTGCCTGAACCCAGGAGGTGGAGGTTGCGGTGAGCCGAGATTGCGCCATTGCACTCCAGCCTGGGTAACAAGAGTGAAACTCTGTCCCCCCAAAAAAAAGAAAATGCACCATTAGAATTCTGAATAATCTGCTTTACATTCTTGTCAGGAAGTCTTTCATTATAATTTTTCCTTCCAAAGGACTGTTATTAGTACCATCATGAATTAGGTGCTTTAACTACTGGGCATTCAAAAAGCTCTAAGGGCATTACATTTAGATAAAAATCCAAATTGTAGACACACTGAATAGAAACGTATTTCTATATGTATATATAGATATATACATATGATGTTTATTCACATGCATTAAATTTAATGTATTTATGTCAGTCGAGGTTCCTCACTGTTTCTCCTTCATCTTTTTTTTTTCTGAGGTAGAGCCTTGCTCTGTCCCCTGTACTAGGGTGCAATGGCACAATCTCGGGTCACTGCAACTTCTGTCTCCTAGGTTCAAGTGATTCTCCTGCCTCAGCCTCCTGAGTAGCTGGACTACAGGTACCAGCTACCATACCCAGCTAATTTTTATATTTTTAGTAAAGACGGGGCTTTGCCATGTTGGCCAGGATGGTCTCAAATTCCTGACTTTAGGTGATCTGCTCACCTCAGCCTCCCAAAGTGCTAGGATTACAGGTATGAGCCACTATACTCAGCCTCTCCTGCATCTTTTGCTGTTGTTTTTTTTTTTTCTTAACTCCAAATGCTATAACCTCTTAGCTCAATCCAATCTTAACCATATTAGAAGTAAAATACTATCTTTTCTTTTCTTTTTATTTATTTTTTGAGACGGAGCTTCACTCTGTCGCCCAGGCTGGAGTGCAGTGGTGTGATCTTGGCTCACTTTGACCTCTGGCCCCTTAGGTTCAAGCAATTCTCCTGCCTCAGCCTCCCCAGTAGATAGGATTATAGATGCGTGCACCACACCTGGCTAACTTTTTTGTATTTTTAGTAGAGACAGGGTTTCACCATGTTGTCCAGGCTGGTCTCGAACTCCTGACTTCAGGTGATCCACCCGCCTTGGCTTCCCAAAGTGCCAGGATTACAGGTGTGAGCCACTACGCCTGGCAATACTGTCTTTTCATTACACAGTTAGGCCCTGACAACTGATTATTTCAAAAGACATGATATATGACATAAATAATTATGTTATACTCTTTATATTGTCTTTTTTTTGTTTTCATTTTCTAATGATGTTATACTCTTAAACATCACAATAAAATCCCCTTCCTAACAGAAAACGAAAAACATGGAGCTGTTTTAACAACTTACATAGGCAACGTAGCAACTGGAAAGGACCTGAATAGTAACTTCAGTGAGACATTCAGCAGGATTTAATGCCAACAAACACTTCACATAATTGAAGACAGACTCCATAAACTAGCAAGTCAGACATGATATAAAATATTATAAAGAACCTCTTTCGTACAAGCTATGGTCCTGTCATAGGCAATGAAATAAATAAACCAGTTCTAATACAGATTTTAGATTTAACAAATGGACACAAAGAACACTCCTGGTGTTTATAGTCTAGGGACTCAGTAGTGCCAGGGCCTGACATTGTGAGAATTTTCTTGAATTAAAAAAAAAAAGACAAAAGAAAAAACACACAAAAAACCATTCTAGGCTGGGTGTAGTGGCTCATGCCTGTAATCTCAGCACTTTGAGAGGCCAAAGCAGAGGACTACTTGAGCCTGGGAGTTCGCGACCAGCCTAGGCAACACAGTGAGACCTCGTCTCCATTAAAAAAAAAAAGGAAAACACATTCCAGCAACCAACTGTCTTAAATCTCCTGAGAACCAGTTCCCTAAGAGTGTATTAAAGAAAGAAAAGCAAAAAATTGATATAATAATTTGTATTAATTTCAAAATTCATTTATAAAGGAAAAAACAAACATATAGCCACTCTTCATATTACTGGAAATATATTTTAAAAAGAAAAAAGAAAAACACTTCACGGAAAGAACTTTGTCACCAAGTAACAGAAGTCTTTACTCTGACAAAGTCAGTGTCCAGAACTCTGTCAAAAGGAAATTGGAAAAATTAATTCATAAAAATGGAAAAAATTAAAAACAGTCAACAATAGGGGAATGGTTAACTAAGTTATACTATAAACATGATGTTAAACAACAAAAATATACAAAAAAATGATGAACATTGAAATGTTTTGAAAAGAATGATTAAATATTTTTAATGACTGGAAAATCATCACAACATTAAATGGGAAAAGTAGGTAAGAGCAAAATGACCAATTATGGGAAAATATGTAGATATGTGCAGGAGAAAAAGAGACTAGAAGAAAATATACCAAAATATTAATAGTTTTACCCATGGATTGTGGGGTTACAGGATTAGAAAATGATTTTTCACTTTTTCTACATAGATTTCTTATATAGGTTTCCTACAACTATAATAGCGTATTTAAAAACTTTTGCATAAAAAGAAAATGACGGAGAAAGATGGAGAAGTAAAATTGCATGTAACACAAGTACAACTCTTTTTGCTAACTGACACAGAGTAAAGTCTTTGCATTTTTGAAACACTGAAAAATAAACTTCATAGATATTCCTTAAGGAGAAATACATCTGAAATACTTAAACAACAATATCTAGGAAAGTATGCTATAAAAACAAAAGATGACCTTATTACAGTGAAAGTTAAACTGAAGCCGAGTGTGGTGGCATTGTGGCTCACAAGGTCAGGAGTTCAAGACCAGCCTGAACAAGATGATGAAATTACAATTGTTTACTTGTTAAAGCTCTTAGACCATGACGCTTTGGTTTTATAGGAAGTCCTCCAGGGCTATTCCTTGGTACCTGAAATTGGTCAAATGTGCACCATTTTCTTTCTTTTTTTTTTTTTGAGGCGGAGTCTTGCTTTGTCATCCAGGCTGGAGTGTGGTGGCATGAACTTGGCTCACTGCAAACCTCCACCTCCTGGGTTCAAGCAATTCTCCTGACTTAGCCTCCCAAATAGCTGAGATTATAGGCATCTGCCACCACACTCAGCTAATTTTTGTATTTTTAGTAGAGATGGGGTTTCACCATGTTGGTCAGGCTGGTCTTGAACTCCTGACCACAGGTGATCCACCCACCTCAGCCTTCCAAAGTGCTCGGATTATAGGCATGAGCCACAGTGCCCAGCCATGTGCACTATTTTCATCCCCAGTATAGCAGTATCTTCAAATCTGTTCCTTCTGGGATTTAAACCCTCCTCTTCTATCCCTCAGACAATGAATGTTATATTGGTAACCTAGAGAGCTCTGTTTCCTGATTTCTCCCTCCCTCTAAAAGCTTTTGATACCATGGACGTAAAACTACTTCCAATGATTCATAAAAGAGGGAATTGTAAATGTGTGAGCTGATTTCTTTACACATATTTATAAAAATAATCTATTTTGACCTGCAAATGGTACCAGCTCAACATACTAGATGTACATAGAATATGCCCACTTATAGGCTTCACTCTATAAACTCCCCATGATAAAAATAAGATTTAAAAAAATCCATACCTGACTAAGAAGTTGTCCATGAAAAATGTTATTTACAACATTCAGAACTTGTTTGATTAGTTTCCTTTGAGAAGTGGGGATAAGAGCCGGTAAACTGGTACCAGTTGTCTCTAATTCATGTTGTATTTTATCTAAAAGTTCACAAAGAAATTCCTGAGCATCTTGTTGGGCATAACCCCGAAAGGCAGGAATGAGTCTCCACACCGAGTGTAGCATAGCAAATGGTGAGACCAAGGCCCACTTTCCAGACCACATGACTTGGAACAAAGTATGCAATTCATGACAAAGAGAAATGTACTGTGAAGTTGGCTCCCTTGGCTGAATAAGTTCCATCTTTCTACCTTTTGATGCTCCACCACTGAGTCCTGATGACAAACTTGAATGTCTGGAGCGAACAAAACCTGTATCTTTTTCTTGACATTCATTCATTTGATATACTACTGTATCAGTGACTGGTGGATGCTTATAAGATCTTGTCTTCTCACTAGAAGTCACAGCCAGCCATTGGTTCAGATCAAGCTTTAAAAAACACTGCCGAAAAATAAGTAAATGGCTCAACACCTGAAGAACAGAATTCATATAGCAAGTGTTTCCCAAATTTCTCAATCCTGTTACACCAGGAGTTACTACTGGCCTTCGTTTAACTGAGGAGTCACTGACTTTTTTAGATCTTTCATCTTCTGAGGTAGAGACTACTTTATCTTTTGCTGGTGATGCTGGAGTCTGTGCTGGCCCCTCAAGAGGAACTATTTCTATTATGGTTGACTGAGCAAGCCCTTGTAAACGTAAACTCTTTCTTGGAGGCATACTTTCCAATTCTGCCTTAACTTGATACTCTAATTCTTGCTGTCTTTTCTTTACTTCTCTTTTTACTACTATTTTTTCCTGAAATTGTTCTTGCTTTTTTCTTCCAATGGGTGATTGTTCAAACCATGTTCGAAATATTTTACCCATTAGGATCCTTCTCCTGTGCCAAAGAGCAGCATACATTTGATCTTCATTCTGAAGCAGAGATTGGGCATCATCATGTAAGAAATAAGAATCATCACCTGTACCCATGAACTGTGAGACCCTTCCACTGTGAGTTGTGCAGTGATAATTTTGACTTTTGATTGCACTTAATGTACTTCGCAGTAACTTCAGGTCTCCAGTTGCATTATCATTAAGAACATAATCATCACAAAGGTAACAAAAAACATACATCTCATTCACCTCCAGTGCAACAGGATGACTGCTTTCTTGAAAGTGCTTGAGTGCATGCTCTTCAATATATTTTCCGCAGGCAACATGGGAGCAGCTAAGGCAAGCCCAAATGGACTCAGTCGTGTTGCAGTCTTCACAGTGCCATTTCTGAGGGTTGAGGATGGAGTGGTCTTGAGCAAGCTGCAACTGCCCAACATGTTTGCACTTATCCATTGTTAGCATTTATTTAGTCTAGCTGAGAAACGCATAATCCAAACAAGTCTGTGTTCACATTTGAAGCATCTGAAAACTAAACAGAACAATGCCAAGTGTTAATAAAAACAATATGCATATATTTTTCATGAGGTGGTTTCCCAAGTATAATAAAGATTTGTATCCTCTGTTCCCGATTTCTAGGCTGCTTATAACACCATTGGCAGTTCTTACTTTTCCCTTGCTCTAGATGTCCCTAATCTCACATCCACCTTGCTCTGAAAGCACGGACATTTCACTTTCTCTCTTAATTTTTAATTTAATTCAATTTTATTTTATTTTATTTGAGATGGAGTCTCGCTCTATTGCCCAGACTGGAGTGCAATGCATGATCTCGGCTCATTGCAATCTCTGCCTCCCAGGTTCAAGGGATTCTCCTGCCTCAGCCTCCTGAGTAGCTGAGATATAGGCACCCACCACCACGCCCAGCTACTGTTTCTGTATTTTTAGCAGAGATGGGGTTTCGCCATGTTGTTCAGGCTGGTCTCAAACTCCTGACCTTGTGATCCGCCAGCCTTGGCTTCCCAAAGTGCTGGGATTACAGGCGTGAACCACTGCCCCAGGCCGACATTTCACTTTCTCCGAGTCTCCTTTAACAACTTTTGTTTTTAATTTTCTGCCACCATCTAGTGGTGAAAAATGGGTAGTAATCACTTTCCACTAGAATAGCTTAAGACCTATCCTTTTTACCCAGTAGTCTGAGGGCAATTTCCAAAACTACATTTTTTTTTTTTTTGAGACAAAGTCTTGCTCTGTTGCCCAGGCTGGAGTGCAGTGGCACCATCTCAGCTTACTGCAACCTCTGCCTCCCAGGCTCACATGATTGTTGTGCCTCAGCTTCCCAAGTAGCTGGGATTACAGGCCTGCGCCACCATACTTGGCTAATTTGTTTTTTGTATTTTTAGTAGAGACAGGGTTTTGCCATGTTTCCCAGGCTGGTCTCGAACTCCTAGGCTTGGGTCATCCACCTGCCTCAGCCTCCCAAAGTGCTGGGATTACAGGCATGAGCCACTGCGCCCAACCCTTTTTCTTAAGGACTGGGGTTGTCAAGACCCAAATATATCTCACTAATATTTGTAAACATTCTGAACCCCATGCTGAGTTAATAAAGCATAATCAAAGATGAAACAATGAGTCTTAAGGCAGAAAAATGTAGATTTGAATTCTACCTTTGCCACACACTGTTAAATGTATGGTTTCGAGCAAAGGTTTTAACAACTTCTCTAAACCATCTGTAAAAGAGAGAAAATCATACCGATTTCAATTGAACTGTTGAAGAATTGATAGACAATATTTATCTGACCCATAGTAAATGCTCAATAAATGGTAGTTTTAACTGTAGCTATAGTGAACAAATCTTAATACCCTATTCAAATAAATCAGATATTCTATTTAATTACCGTTAAACTTGTTTTTTTCCATTTAGTCCAGGCATCCCCAAACTTTTTACACAGGGGGCCAGTTCACTGTCCCTCAGACCGTTGGAGGGCCGCCACATACTGTGCTCCTCTCACTGACCACCAATGAAAGAGGTGCCCCTTCCTGAAGTGCGGCAGGGAGCCGGATAAATGGCCTCAGGGGGCCGCATGCGGCCCACGGGCCGGGCCGTAGTTTGGGGACGCCTGATTTAGTCAATCAATAATTACCTTTAATTCATGGCTCTATACCATACTCTGAGACTAAACAGACATAATAATTGGCTTTAGGGAAAGAGAAAGACAGAAGTGGAGAATGTGCTTTTGTATTTGAATATTCTCAGGAACGTACAAAAGTAAATAAAGAGAAAAAAAGGAAGAATATGAAGTGGGTAGCAGTAAGCTTTTATTACACTCTGGCAGGCCTAAACCTATCTGAAATTATAAGCTTATTTTAAAAAAAGCTTATGTAATTTTTTGACCCAGAAATTTTTCCTTTATCAAAGTCAGGAACACTTCTGCTGTAAGTTATTTACATGTAATAAACAGAAATCTTATTTAAAAAATAGTGATTACAAAACACTTTTCTTTCATCGATTTAATACAAATTGAAGACAAATTTCAGGGTTTGAGTGGAGACCTAGTTACGAAACACTAAAAACATCCTATGTATCATGACCAAGGCATTAAATTTTTAGGGCAGTTGAAACTGTAAATTTCAATGGTACCTGCAAGTGCCACCTCTAGGCCCTTAGGAAAACTGCAAAAACAGTTGATTTTTGGTTCCTTCCTACCTCTTCTTGTAAAATCTAGTCATCGTTCCTCAATTTTTAGGTATCCCAACTCTCACATCATCTCCCTCCCCCACTTCCCCTCCCCCCGCCCCACCTCTCTTTCTTTCTGACAGGGTCTTACTCTTTCACCTAGGCTGGACTGCAGTGGTGCAATCTCAGGTCACTGCAACCTCTACCTCCCAGGTTCAAGCGATTCTCCCATCTCAGCATCCTGGGTATCTGAGACCACAGGCATGTGCCACCACATCCGGCTAATTTTTATATTTTTAGTAGAGACGGAGTTTTGCCATGTTGCCCAGGCTGGTCTCAAACTCCTGGCCTCAAGCAATCCACTCGCCTAAGCCTCCCAAAGTGCTAGGATTACAGGCATGAGCCACCATGCCCGGCCCCCATGTTCACACGTTTCAAGTGCACATTTTAAATTTACTTCTCTCTCTCTCAAAATTTTCAGAGATTTAAAATCTGGTTGAATATGGTAGTTTATTAGAACACTTAGGATTTCATCATAGTTGCTAATGGCAAAATTGAGACATCAGTGATTAATATATTCCATTATCCCATATCTTTCTATACTGAGGCAAGAAACCTTGGAATCATTCTTGACTCTCCCTAAATCAGTCCTTCAAGAAAAATGGTTGGCTCCATCTTCAGAATAGATGGAGAATCTGACTACTTAGCACCTCTGCTGCCACCAATCTGATCCAAGATACAATCAAGTCTTAGCTGGATTGCTGCAGTAAGGCCCCAGATGGTCTCTCCACTTCTGTCCTGACTGCCACCAAGTCTACTCTCAACACACAGTAGCACCATCTGCATCTAGACCTAGACAGCCGGTTACTTTAGGGAGCCCTTGCTGTGGCCCTCCTCCATTAACACGTAGTCAGCAAGGCCAAGGGCATGTGGCCACCTGAGGTCTGCGTACACCAGCAACTCCCCTTCTAGAACTACTCGCTGATACCGGGGACTCAGAGAATTACTTTCCCCAATCATCCCCAAGCTTGCTTCTAGGGCCTATGAGCAACATAGAGCTACTGAAGAAATCTGTAGAGGAGAATGATATGATCAGATCTGTGGGTTACAGAGGGATCTGAATTACAAAGAGCTCTGGAGAAGGGACAAGTGATTAAGAGAGACTAGGTGTCCAGAAATTATCAGGCAATTAAAGCTATAGCAGTTTTGAAGAAGGGGGCAGAGTAGAATTAGTGCTTTACAAACACTGGCTGAGAAAACTGATTCAATTTGGAGGTTAAGGGAAGAATCTAGGGCTCTGTATTACCTTTTATTCAGTTACACATGTTATTGGCAAATTATAGAAAATAATTACTAGTTCAACATCCTTAGGCCGGGCGCAGTGGCTCACGCCTGTAATCCCAGCACTTTGGGAGGCCAAGGTGGGCAGATCACAAGGTCAAGAGATTGAGACCATCCTGGCCAACATGGTGAAACCCCGTCTCTACTAAAAATACAAAACTTAGCTGGCATGGTGGCACGCGCCTGTAGTCCCAGCTACTTGGGAAGCTGAGGCAGGAGAATCTCTTGAATCTAGGAGGCGGAGGCTGCAGTGAGCCAAGATCATACCACTGCACTCCGGCCGGGCAACAGAGCAAGACTGTCTCAAAACAAATAAGCAAACAAGAATATCCTTGCAGAGAACGCCAGCATTTACTCTCAAAAAGATAATTTCGTTCCAAAATTTTAAACAGGTACAATGAGTTAACTTAACACCTTACACAACATTCAGAAAAGGCTCCATAGAAAAAACTCTGGTGAGAATATATACATTTATTCTGAGGTTATCTCTGGGTAATGGGACTGCAAATTACTGTGCTTTCTTTATTCATCCATACTTTCAAAATTGTAAAAATAACAAAATAAGTTTTAAAACAGCTCAGATAGTGTTATGTATGTGCTGAATTATACACTAGCCTCTTTACCACTTTCTCTACTCTGCAAATACATTCTCTTGAATATAAAAAAAGTGCCCATTTCATTGAAGCTGTTGCTAAAAAAAATCTCTTTAGATGACAGCAAAGTACTTGGCCTTCAACAGGAAGTGTCATCTATAATTGAACACATGATTCTACTTGACACAAAACTGTGAAAAGGTTGAAATCTTGATTAGATGTCATCTATCTGAGAGACATTATGGTAGAAGAGAGGTATTACAGTAGAATGGTTAGCACCCCTGGAATCTAAATCCCCGAGTTTAACACTTGACAGGATTTACTACGTGACCACAATTATGTGCTACATACCTCAGTTTTCTTATCTGTAAAGTAACAGTGGTAATAATACCAATAGGGTTGTTGAGGGAATTAATTAGAACAATTTCTGCACTTAATAATATGGCCCTCAGTACATCTTAGCTGCCAATTGTAACAAAATAAATTATTATTTTAAATGCTAGTTTCCTTCTAGTTGATCACTGTTAGCCAGGGCTACCGTCTTCTCAGCCAAATGTGTACTAAGACCAACTAAGGTGCTAACAGATAATCAAGATGTTAGCTAAGGACTAAGGTCTGACCTCTCCCAGGGGTATTTGCATTTTAAAAGGGGGTCTCTTAAAGATAAAATCTTTTCAAAAATAGAAATATGTGGCCGGGCGCGGTGGCTCACGCCTGTAATCCCAGCACTTTGGGAGGCCGAGGCGGGTGGATCACGAGGTCGAGAGATCGAGACCATCCTGGTCAACATGGTGAAACCCCGTCTCTACTAAAAGTGCAAAAAATTAGCTGGGCATGGTGGCACGTGCCTGTAATCCCAGCTACTCAGGAGGCTGAGGCAGGAGAATTGCCTGACCCCAGGAGGCAGAGGTTGCGGTGAGCCGAGATCGCGCCATTGCACTCCAGCCTGGGTAACAAGGGCGAAACTCCGTCTCAAAAAAAAAAAAAAAAAGAAAAAAAAAAGAAATATGTGAAACCAGAATAGTGGAATGGCAGATAATGAGATTAATATTTTAGGGCAGGGGGCCCATTTACCCTATTTATGAAAGAAACCAGTAGCGGGTGGACAACAGAGGCAGGGGCAGGGTGGAAAGCAGGAGCTGAGAGCCAGGCCACCATCACCAGAAATCTCCAGTTTGTGCTCCACCTGGAGCTGACAGGCAGACAGTTACTGGGGTATCCCCAAAGGGGCCTCATCACACAAAGATCTAAGAGCTTGGAGAAAAGAAAGGAGGATGGGAGTATTTTCTTGACACTTCCTATTTTCCTCCACTGGGTTCAGAGCACCTCTTTTCATTTGCTAATCCACTGCTGTGAAGCTATGCATTAACTCTGGCACCAGCAGACTGGATATATGAATTTTGGCAGTGCATTCATTTTAAAGAGGTATTACCTAACAAAACATTTTTATATCCCTGATGCGGATTCTGATAAAATATTACCTGTACCAATATAATAGCACCATACAAATAGGATGCTTGGAATGGAATCTGTAAGAATTCAAACTATCTGTGCTGCCATTCTTATGCATTTAAAAAAGGTTTCACACGTGAAATTCAAATTAGTAGCTATCAAATGGCTTTTTAAAAAAAACTTCATTTTTTCAGTGTGAATTGTCAATAAAATGGCTTTTTAAAAACCAAGTATACTATTTTCATTTTAAAGAACGATATACTTAAACATATTCTAAAAGCTTTTTATCATTCTTCCATGCAAAAAGACAATAAAAAATTTAATTTGTTCAAAGAAAGCCATTCAAGCTCTTAATACTTATCATACCTATTACTGAGCATGCATTTTAAAAATTCCCATCAGCAAATCTCTAAACTTAAATAATTGTATTTGACTTACTGAAAGCTAATTTTATGTAGAATTAGTATATCATTAAAGCATTTATTAAACAAAAAGCAAAAAGGATTAGAAGAGAAATAAAACAATGATCTTATAAGGGATTTGTAATCAATGATTTATACCAAACTCCAAAATCAAATAAGATCATAGGTAATAAATTTAACTTGTTACAGTGCAACAGTATAAAACTGCCTATATTCACCACAGTGAGGGCTCTCTGAAATTAATTTTTTCTTTTCCTTTTTTTTTTTTTTGAGATAGAGTTTTGCTCTTGTTGCCCAGGCTGGAGTGTCATGGCATGGTCTTGGATCACTGCAATCTCCACCTTCAGGGTATAAGTGATTCTCCTGCCTCAGCCTCCCGAGTAGCTGGGATTACAGGCATGCACTACCATGCCTGGCCTTTTTTTTTTTTTTTTTTTTTTCTCAGAGACAGGGTTTCTCCATGTTGGTCAGGCTGGTCTCAAATGCCTGACCTTAGGTGATCCACCCGCCTTGGCCTCCCAAAGTACTGGGATTACAGGTGTGAGCCACCATGCCCAGCCTTTTTCTCTGGCATTTTTAGTAGAGATGAGGTTTCACCCTATTGGCCAAGCTGGTCTCGAAGTCCAGACCTCAGGTGATCTGCCTGCGTTGGCCTCCCAAAGTGCTAGGATTACAGGCATGAGCCACCATACCCGGCCCCAAAAGTTAATTTCTATTGACTCAAATTATAGCCCTTTGTAACTTACAACCCAGGGTTTAGCATGTAGCATAATACCTTCCTGTTCTATTTTCATAGCTCTTCAAACCTCTTCTGATAATAAACTCATCCTACAGAGGTTCCAGCAGGGGTTTGATCATCAGTTCTAGACAGCTGGCCACCCAGACTTTATCCTTAGCCCTAACCTTTCTGAGCCAGTCTCAGGCACAACCCAAAGTCAGCTTACCTATACATCTTACCTTCTCAGAATTAGCTTTTCCTCTGATGGTGTTTTCCTCTAACGGATACTATATTATCATTCTAGGACCTATGCTAAAAATCTTAAGGGTTTTCTTTGCTCTTCCCTCCCATCTTTTCCACTCCTGTGTACTTAGGGTTATTGTTTCCTACGTCTCTATGACTTTTCATTTCCACAGCTATCACTCTCATACATTTTATTAAATTGTTCCTGGAAAACAATAGTTTGGTAGCCTCCAAACTCATCTCCCATCATCTGGGCTCTCCTTCATACTATCCCACCAAGTAACCTTTAAGTTTGCTTTGAGCCTTTAACTCCTTTTTTGATTATATATATAATTTTAACTTGCTTATTATGAAAGCAAAACACTAATCAAAAAAAAAAAAAGTAAGAAAGAAAGAAAGCAAAACACATTCATTACAGAAAAATTGGGAAAGAGAACAAAGACATTTCCCCCAATCTCGCCATATGGAAGTAACAGTTTAAAAAATTTGTTTTATCTTTTTAAAATTGTAGTAAAATACATATAACAAAATGTATCTTAACCATTTTTAAGTGTACGGTGTAGTGGGGTTACATTTACTTTGTTGCACAACCATCCATTCCATAACTCCATCTTACAAAACAAACTCTGTGCCTAATGGGTACAATATCAACCCATTCCCCGCTCCCCTCAGCTTGTGTGAGACTTTAACGCTTATTACTTAAAATCCTCCAACGGGCTGGGTGTGGTGGCTCAACCCTGTAATCCCAGTACTTTGGGAGGCTGAGGCAGGTGAATCACCTGAGGTCAGGAGTTCGAGAGCAGCCTAACTAACTAGAGATAAATCCCATCTCTACTAAAAACAAGAAAACAAAATTAGCCGGGGTTGGTGGCACATGCCTGTAATCCCATCTACTTGGGAGGCTGAGGCAGGAGAATGGCTTGAACCCGGGAGGTGGAGGTTGCGGTAAACCGAGATCACGCCATTGCACTCCGGCCTGGACAAGAGTGAAATTCCGTATCAAAAAAAAAAAAAAAAAAAAAAAAAAAAAAAAAAAAAAAAAATCCTCCATTAGTGCCCTGTAGTCCAATAATGCAGAGGCTTTTGAACTTTGAGACTGAAAAAATTTTACCTCATACCCCAGTAAATAGGTAACACACACACTCTGAAACAAAAGCCTCACAAACAATCCTTAAAAGAATACTGTATTCTGGGCTGGGAATGGCGGCTCACGCCTGTAATCCCAGAACTTTGGGGGACCAAGACAGGTGGATCACTTGAGGTCAGTAGTTCAAGACCAGCCTGGCCAACATGGTGAAACCCCATCTCTACTAAAAACACAAGAAATAGCAAGGCATTAGTGATACATGCCTGTAATCCCAGCTGCTTAGGAGGCTGAGGCAGAACTGCTTGAACCTGGGAGGCGAAGCTTTCAGTGAGCTGAGATCACAACATTGCACTCCAGCCTGGGCGACAGAGTGAAAACCTGTTAAAAAAAAAAAAAAAAAAGAGAATAATGAATTCTGGCTGGGCACAGTGGCTCATGCTCAGAATACAAACTCCCAGCACTTTGGGAGGCCAAGGTGGGCAGACTGCTTGAGCTCAGGAGTTCGAGACCAGCCTGGGCAACATGGTGAAACAAAATATGCAAAAATTACCCGGCATAGTTACGTGTGCCTATAAGCCCAGCTACTCAGGAGGCTGAGGTGGGAGGATAACCTGAGCCTGGGGAGGTTGAGGCTGCAGCAAGCCATGATGATGTCACTACATTGCAGCCTTGGCAACAGAGCAAGACCCTGTCTTCAAAAAACAAAAAAGAATAATGTATGCTGATATTTCCTGTTTCATTTTAAAAATGCTGACTGCAACTAATTTCATAATAGCAGTTGTATATATATTTCCATAAAAACATATACATTTGTTTTGCTTTCACAATTCTCCACAATCAGACTCTAACCTCTGTTCGCCTTATTATCCTTCTACCTGTTATGTGCACACCAGCCAAAAAGTCAGCCCCAGCTAATTTCCAGAACTCATCTTCATTCTCCAAGGTCCAACGCCTTCATAAAGTCTTTTTAGTCAAAAATAATATCTTTGCGGCTGGGTGCAGTGGCTAACACCTGTAATTCCAGCACTTTGGTAGGCTGAGGCGGGTGGATCACTTGAGGTCAGGACTTCAAGACCGGCCTGACCAACACAGTGAAACCCTGTCTCTACTGAAAATACAAAACCAGCCAGGCATGCGTGGTGGTGCACGCCTGTAATCCCAGCTACTTGGGAGACTGAGGCACGAGAATCACTTGCGAGACAGAGATTGTAGTGAGCCGGGATCACGCCATTGCACTCCAGGCTAAGCAACAAGAGTGAAACTTCATCTCAAAAATAAATAAATAAATAAATAAATAATATCTTCTCCTTTTTTTTTTTTTTTTTTGACCCAGGGTCTTACTCTGTCACCCAGGCTGGACGACAGTGGCGTGATCTCGGCTTACCGCAACCTCCGTTGTTGCAGGCTCAAGTGATTTTCCCACCTTAGTCTCCCAAGTAGCTGGGATTACTGGCAGATGCCACCATGCCTGGCTAACTTTTATATTTTTTGTAGAGATGGGATTTCACCATTTTGCCCAGGCTGGTCTCAAACTCCTGGCCTCAAGTGATCCTCCTGCCTTGGTCTTCCAAAATGCTAGGATTATAGAAATGAGCCACTATGCCCAGCCTTCTCTAATTTCTTAAAGTCCTTTGGATTGTGCCAACATTATGCCACTTGCCAAATGTGAATCCTTGTGTTATGTATGTGTGCACACATCCTTACTCTGCCACCTAATTGTTGGGTAGGCTCCTTATGGTCAAGAAAAGACAAACATCATCTTTTCACCTAAAACTTCTCTCAGGGCTTTATGAAGACTGTATAGATATACAGCCATATTGTTTCAGGCTACCAAATTCTTGGAGCAACCAATTAGCATTAACTGCAGGTTCTTCTCTTTATATTTGAATCCAAGGTTGAAAACAGGCCAGGTGCAGTAGCTCGTGCCCATAACCCCAGCACTTTGGGAGGCCGAGGTGGGTGGATCATCTGAGAAGTTTGAGATCAGCCTGGCCAACATGGTGAAAACTCTGTCTCTACTAAAAACACAAAAATTAGCCGGCCGTGGTGGTGGGCACCTGTAACCTCAGCTACTGGGAGGCTGAGGTGGGCAAATCACAAGGTCAGGAGTTCAAGACTAGCTTGACCAATATAGTGAAACCCCATCTCTACTAAAAATACATTAGTTGGGCATGGTGGCGTACACCTGTAATCCCAGCTACTCAGGAGGCTAAAGCAGGAGAATTGCTTGAACCTGGGAGGCAGAGGTTGCAGTGAGCCGAGATCGTGGCCCTCCACTCTGGCCTTGGTAACAGAGCGAGACTCTGTCTCAAAAAACAAACAAAGACCAAAAAAATCAGAGGTTGAAAACAGTAAGTTCTGCTGGGCACGGTGGTTCACATCTGTAATCCCAGCACTTTGGGAGGCTGAGGCGGGTGGAAACCAGCCTGGCCAATATGGTGAAACCCTGTCTCTACTAAAAATACAAAAATTAGCCAGGTGTGGTGGTGCACGCCTGTAGTCCCAGCTACTCTGGAGGCTGGCAGGAGAATTGCTTGAACTTGGGAGGCAGAAACTGAAGTGAGCAGAAATCATGCCACTGTATTCCAGCCTGGGTGACAGAGAGACACTGGGCAAAAAAAAAAAAAAAAAAAAAAGAAAAAAAAAAAAGAAAAGAAAGAAAGAAAAGAAACAGTCAGTCCCAAACTGGGCAACATAGCAAGACCTTGTCTCTAGTTTAAAAAGAGGGATTTTTTTTTTTCCAACAATATAGTGAGATCTCATCACTATTAAAATAATTTTTTAAATCCACATGTGGCAGTACATGCCTATAGTCCCCAGCTACTTGAAAGCTACAAGAATCACTGAAAAATCAGAAGAGTAGCTAAATTTTTTTACTTCAAAAACGAACATTCTACTGTAAATTTTAGTTATTTTTGACATAATAAACTTTTCAGCCAGCCACTCCCTTTCTACCTCAGTTTATTAAGACACATTGAAAGAAAGCATGGAAAGGGACTATACAGCTGTAGGCCCTGGAGGTTCTTACAAGAGGGTATCAGGTACCAAAGGTCAATGGTATGAATAAAATAATATAGATCTAATTGGTATAATTAGTAGCTCAATTTTCAGATTCCTTCTTTAAAAAATATTTTAATAAGGCCGGGTGCAATAGCTCACGCCTGTAACCCCAGCACTTTAGGAGGCCGAGGCAGGCAGATCACCTGAGGTAGGGAGTTCAAGACCAGCCTGACCAACATGGAGAAACCCCGTCTCTACTAAAAATGCAAAAAATTAGCTGGGTGTGGTGGCACATATCAGTAATCCCAGCTACTCTGGAGGCTGAGGCAGGATAATCGCCTGAACCCAGGAGGTGGAGGTTTCGGTGAGTGCCTGGGCAACAATAACGATACTCCACCTCAAAAAATAAAAAACAAAAAAACCACAACAATTTAATACAAGTCAGGAAGTTACCATGAAGAATAAACATCAAAAAACAAACAAAAACAAAAACAAAAAACAGCCAAATTAAATTACTATTTAATAAAGTGATAGAATGAGGGAAATGGCTAAAATGCATTCCTAAAAAGAATTAATATATACAGCTGTGTAGTGTGAGAAAATAAAGAAAAAAAGAATCTATATGTTAAAATCTGAATAGATACTGAGATAACATTTTCATTCACTATGAAGAAGCTTCCCCTCCATAGCTCATTCTTAGTCAAATAATCATCATACAATATTTACATTTTATATCTTAGTCTTATAATCACAATTTTATAAATATTAAGCTATTTCTAAAATAGCCACAATTTTATAAACATTAAGATTGTTTAAAGTCTTGAAAGACCACAAGCTAAATCTAAACTTCTTAACATGTCACATAAAAGCCTTTAAACTTTGGAACAATACATACTTTTCTACTCTCATATATGATGAACCACTTTTCAAACATTTTTTGTTAAGATGTTTTTAACAAATCTTACTGTGAATGTTTAATTTTTAAAACTCTTCATAATTGGGATATAAACTATTTTCATAAGAAATGGGCATTCATATTTTACACAAACACATATACATTCTACCTCTATTAAAGAAAGAAGAAATATAAGTAACACTGGGCATAAAATAGAATAAATTTTAAAATAAAAGTGTCACAGAAAGCATCTCATTAAAAAAAAAAATCTTGAAATCTCCTGTTTGGAGAATTTGTTGCCTATTTATTTTAATGAAGATAATTTCTGTAACAAAACATTTTTCTTTAAACAGTAACAAACTAAACAGATCCCCTACAGGCTATTAAAAGTTGTATGATTTGTTATTTTCCATAATAAAAGATAGGTGGAAATGGTCGATAGGAAGTAGGCCTTAGGAATTACTAACCACCAAAATGCATTTGAATAAAAATGAAAACAACTTTACCCATAGTTTGTGGTAATTAGGGTAAATCTTACCCACTCCTATAAGCAGTTTTCCATTTTCCATTTACTTCATGGAATCACCATAGTACTCTATCCTCTTAAGAAATGTTTGTAAAACGCCAAGGGTCAAGCATAGTGCTTGGTACACAGAAAGGGGTTCAATATTTTTGAATTAACAAATTACTCAACGAATGAACACAATGGGCTCTCAAACCCTCCCTACTCCCCCTTAGGTTTGCTATTATGTCCATTATGTGCTTTGGCACCTCTCCATGTCAATCATGATGTATTTCCTTTCCTTTATCCCTAGAAAGGCCCTGGTTATTCTTTCTTCCTTTAGAGATCTAGAATCTATAATTACCCCTATCTCGCTTGAAACTCATTAAACAATAAAGGACACCCTTTTCCCTCGGGCCTTCCTCATGTCTCTAACATGCCTCTTCTGCAGCAGAGATTGAATCTAGTTGAACACGTTGTAAGATAAAGCGCCTGAAAGCAATTCTGCCTCCAGGTTATTTGAATTTCTCACCTCATTCCTACCTAACAAGTAATTTTGTTCCAAAACAGTTATCATTAGTGAGACGTCAACATATTTACACGTCAATCTACTGCAGCTATCTTCATAACAATGGGAGAAACAAAAAAATACTGAGCATCCTACCATGGGTCTCAAAAATCGAATTCAAATATTCTGTGTATAAAATGCCTGGACTGTCATTCTAGCACATCTATGATCTAGCCTAACAATTATATCGTTAGACTACAAAATAGCTTTTTCCTATGACATGTAAAACTCCATTAAAAATGAATTCTTCCCAGTAAAGTTTTCTATGGTGTCTAAAATTGCTGTGAATATCAGCTACACCTTTTACAATGATCTTTTAGCCAAAAAGCCAATTTTTTTTTGCAGAATCCTCACATATTTCAGTTATTTGTCGCCTATTTAGGCTGGGCCTAATAGCAAAACTGTTCCCCATTACTGAATTCAGAGAATTATTCAGGCACATGATTATTTCCTATCTTGATACTTCTGAGCATCCCAGCCTCTCGTTAATCTCCCTGGACCAGACAACTCCATTAGAATCCGGCCCCCACCTCTGTTCTGTCTTAACACTGCAGGAAGGACAAAAAACTTCAAAGCACTTTTTTTTTCTTTTTTGGGCTACCAAGAAGCCAAACTTTTGTACCTCTACCATTCAAAACCCCAATTCAACAAACTTTCACGGGAGTTTTTCCCCCATGTTAAGCAGTCAGGTACTAGAGATACACAAATAAAACACACTCTGTCTTCAAACAACCCAATGAGCAGAACATTCTCTTATGCAGAACCAAAACGCTGTAATAGTAAGATTCAAATGTGTAGAGGAAAAATTTGGTTGAGTGTATGACACTTTTTCTTTCTTTATAGTACAGAAAAGATAAGTCTGTAGAAAAAGGAGAAAGACAACTAGGTAGAAAATTTATTTCAAATATCTAACCCAAATCTTCAACAGATTTTCCATTATAAGTATTCCAAAAGGTGTACCATTGTATATTATACTAAATGTGGGTTCACTTATCACTTAAACTTTTTTTGAGCTAAAAAATCTCAAACAACATTTGGGAAGAAAAACAAGACTGATATACAAAGTCGTCAAAACATTTCAACTTTCTAAACTGTAGGCACTGGACTAATTTTTTGATATTCTAATATCTCCACATTTGAATTTGAATAGTCCACAGTGATAAATACTGGACTAAAATATTTGACATGGAACATATGCAAAACTAATGGCTAGTACTAAAAACACTAGAATGGGGAGAGAAAACCTGCAAGTGCCAAAACGTTTAAAAGCTCTTTCAGCCGGGCACGGTGGCTCAAGCCTGTAATCCCAGCACTTTGGGAGGCCGAGGCGGGTGGATCACGAGGTCAAGAGATCGAGACCATCGTGGTCAACATGGTGAAACCCCGTCTCTACTAAAAATACAAAACACTTAGCTGGGCATGGTGGCACATTCCTGTAATCCCAGCTACTCAGGAGGCTGAGGCAGGAGAACTGCCTCAACCCAGGAGGCGGAGGTTGCGGTGAGCCGAGATCCCGCCGTTGCACTCCAGCCCGGGTAACAAGTGAAACTCCGTCTCAAAAAAAAAAAAAAAAGCTCTTTCAAATATCCCGAGATGCCTGCCGAATTAAGAACAAAACGTTTAGGGTTCCAAGAATACAAACTTTCATCTCTTTCAAGGCAACTGAATATTGAATCTCATTGAGATTATGAAATAAACATGTGCTTAACTCCTATTTGGCTTTCCGAACTTCACCACAGTGAACAGCCCATTCTTTTTCCTTGTTTACAGAAAATGCTCGTTTTGAACACAACTCAAAATGGAATTCCAGGCCCCAAAAGTCACTTTCACCCCCACAGGCAGCTACTTAACAGATAATAAGGGATTCAAGTGCAGGACCTGAAGGTCTTATTTCCATGCTAATTTCACAATCCCCGTTTCTTTCCTAGATACAAAAATTAAGATTTAAAAGGTGGCGGGAGTGGGGGACTTGGGGGGTTGGTCTGAGGAAAAAGTGAATTTCCCAAGAATTCCTAAACGGTTTTGCCTCTAACATTAAAACTAAGAAATTATCCAGCTATCAGTAGAATTTAACAGCTGAAACTTGCATTTGAAACAATTACTATGTTTCACTTTCTTTTTTCCTGGGGGCAGGGGATGGTGTCTTACCTACTCTTAAAATTTAACAGAGTAAAGGCTTCCCCTCCTCTCACACGGACAGGTTTCTTATCCCACATAATGAATTCAGTCACATGGCATTTCTTTCTCATCGAAGGCTATCGGGAATGGTTTTAGGAAGCAGATTTTCAAGCAGTGGGATCTTAAGCTGCAGCAGGTGCCGGGACCGACCGATGGAGAGTAGGCGGGCAAGACGCCGGGAAGCGCATTCCTTCTAAACCAAGCGCCAAACCGCCCTCCCGAAGCGCCCCGGGGCTTAGAGCATCACCTCGCTGTACCCGGCGGCAGGGAGGATGCGGCTAGACCCGGGCGGTGCGTGCTCCACACAGAGCCCAGCCCGCGCCAGCCCCTCCGCGTCCCCCGAGCCCCCGCCCGCGCCCCTTCTCCCCCAGCCCGCCCCTCCAGCCCGCGGCATCTGCGGGCGCTCGGAGGCGGCCGCCGGGACCGGGCCGGAGCGCCGCAGAACCCACCGAAACTTCCCAGGGATGCCAATTCAAAAATCGCCGGACCCGCCGCCGCCGCGCGCCCTCGGCTGGCTCCCCTCCGCGCGCCCGCAGCTCCGGTCTTCCCCGCCCTCAGGACCCCCCAGCGTCCCGCGCGGCGGGAACACGCCGCCAGGTGCCTCCTGGCCCCGGGGGCCGCAGTCGCACGTCCGCTCCCGCAGGGGGCCCCACTCTGCGCATCGCCGCGGCCGCGCGCCCTCGTGCACACTCACCAGCCCGAGCCGGGGCGGCCATCTTGGCGCTCACCCAGGTCCCCAGTCCCCCGGTTCGGCGGCCGCGGAGACCCGGTCCTGCGGCCACGACAGCGGTGACGCGCGGCAGGCCCCGCCCCCTCCGACGGCCCCGCCCCCGCGCCGGCTCCGCGGGGACAGCAAGGGCTGCCTACCCCGGCGGGCTTCGCACCTGCGGCGGCGGTCGGGGCCGGGGAGGGGAAACCCAGTGTGCCCTGTGTGCCTGTGAGCCGCAGAATCATCCACGGACGTCGTTAGTCCTTCCCGGAATTTCTGTGATTTATACAGCGTCGAATTGTTTGGGAGAAACGCTTGCCACTTCCGTTATCTTTAAAGCCTTCCCCACTTCACTTGCATAGAAATTCTCACAGAAAATGTTTCCTTCTTGAGATGACCCCTGGTGTAACTTTAGTGGCGATGACGGCTGTGAATTGGGCTTCCTTGCACAGCAAAAAGGCGAGAGAGGTTCCAGAACGGGCACAGGATAGGCACTGCTATCCAGAACTGCCTAACCCGAAATTGCCCATTTAAATAATGAGGTAGATACCGAAAAGAAAGAGAAGAAATAGATGGAGGGGAAATCTTCCAGGCAAGTCAAGGCTGAGGTACCTGAAAGTTAATCCATTAATATTTATTGGATTCTTTGTGCTCAGCTCGGAGCCAGATTGCCGTTTTTAGCTGAACCTATACTCAGTGATGCGCCAATTCTACTTTGGCCACCCTGTGGAGTATACTGAAAATGTGAAAACTGTCCTAGGAGAGCTTAAAAAGAGACAAAGATGCAAAGTTAGTAATACATCAATACAGTGCAAAATTTTGCAATATGTAAGACAAGCTATAAAATGGTTCTTATCTTTTAATCAACAATTTTATTATGAGTAGTATCTTTCAGTGGTATGAGCTGAATAAAGAAATGGGTGCTCAAAGGTATTCACAGCAAATTATCCAAACATTGAAAAACTGAAGGCGGGAAGGAGTGGGGCGGGATTCTAACTAAAAGGAAATGACTAATTAAGATCTGAGGTCGAGGCCGGGCGCGGTGGCTGACGCCTGTAATCCCAGCACTTTGGGAAGCGGAGGCCGGTGGATCGCTTGAGGTCACGAGTTTGAGACCAGCCTGGCCAACATAATGAAACCCGGTCTCTACTAAAAATATGAAACATTAGCTGGGAGTGGTGTCGGAAGTCTGTAATTCCAGCTCCTCGGGAGGGGGAGGCAGGAGAATCGCTTGAACCCGGGAGGCGGAGGTTGCAATAAGCCGAGATGGCGCCATTGCACTCCAGCCTGGGCAGTAAGAGTGAAACTTCATTTAAAAAAAAAAAAAAAAAAAAAAAAAAAATCTGACATAGTAACACAGGAAGTTCTTATGTTAACAAAATAGATAACAAAATAGCAAGTGTCTAATCAATTCATATTTGAAAAAATACCAAATATGTACGAAGGTTACAACTGCTTAAAATGTAGTCATGAAATAAAGAGTAAAGATAAGGGATAAATTTGCCTAGTTTAATACTCATTTCATTCTTTTTTTCTATATATTTAAGTGCATAATAATTCTGATTCAATAATGGCCCCAGTGTACTCCTCCCACTCAAAACATCTAACTCCTGTCTTGTACTTTTGTCCACCACCTGAATTCCTAAAATGCATTAAAAGTATTACATGTAGTCATCTCTTAAGATGAAAAATTTAAAATGTAAGTATTTCTGGCATGCAATAGGATTTTTCCTGTAATTCCTTGAAAGCAAAATATTGATAAAAGAAAAATAAACACTCTTGCGTTCCTATTATAATGCCATAAAACCATTCTGGAAGGTCATTTGGGAGATATGAAGAGTCTTAGTTTGCCTCCCTCCGATCTAGTAATTGGGAGAGGTCTTTTAAGGACTAAAATGATGTGAATAAAGGAAGAGAAAGAGTGAAATGGGAAGAAAAGCAAAGGCAAGCTGTGTAAGGGATAATGTGGAGAGTGCTGAACAGTGTCTTCAATAAACTGCCTTGAATACAATGATGTAAGCTAGGAAGAGGTGCGGAGTGGGAAGAGGAGAGACAAGAAATTCTCGTTTCTAATGTTAGTAATTAAGGAGCAGATGTTCGTAGTTTAGCCTTTTTTCATTCTTATTACTGCTTATTTCAACTTTGAAATTTCCTCAGCTACCATTTTATTCCTGATCCTCACTACCTAGGCCTTAATTATAGCATGCTCTAGCTCATTTCCTGAGCTCCAGAACCTCTCTATTGCAAATTTATTTTTACATAACAATCATCATCATTCTTCCCCTTAACTTTTCCTGTTTGTATTTTCCCTGTCTCATCGAATCTATAGTTTTTTACTCTAACGTTAAAAAAAAAAAAAAAAAAAAAAAGCCTCCTTCCCTGCCCACCTTCAATGATGTCCCCAGACTTACCTATTAAAACCTCAAAATCAATCTTTCCCCAGGTCGACCTTTGGACACTCAGAAGCCAGTCCTTGTATGACCTCTCACTTTTCCACCACGGGAGACGTTGATCTCCTAAGTGGAAACCCTGGCCGCTGCCTCCAGTGGCCTCCTGCAAATCATTACAAATCAACCTCTTTCAGGTCTGGCTTAAACTCTCACCTCCTGGAAACCGCTTTCCTGAAGTAACAACCGGCATGCAGCTCCCCATCCCCCACCCCCAGCAGTGCCTTATTATGCAGTCACCGCTTTTGTTCCGAGTTCCGAGCCTGGGTCTATTTGCATCGTAACCTCTTTGGGGCCGGGACTCTGCACTTGCTCCCTTTCTATACCTCAGTTCCTAGTACCGGCCAAAAACACTGCTGAAATGCCTAAGGAGTCAACTAGAAGTTCCTTAGCATAATATGGGGGCGTGGAAGTGATGTTCAGGGGGGCTTCCCTTGCGTCCCTGGTGCCCAGAAGACGAGAAATGGCAATTTGCCCTTCCAAGGTAAGCAGCTTCCTAAACTAGATAAAATTTTAACGATTCTGAAACCTAATGAGTGTGTAACTCCTCGATTCTAAGGTACAACACAAACTAGTTTTGCTCCTTGTATCCTGAGAGAAGATTATGAATGAATTAAAAGAAGACAGAACATGGTAAATTTCATAAACCTCCGAGTGGCTTTTTACGCTTTATGTCGGTTTTTAGAATTTCGTAGTACAGTCTTTCATGAATAGAAGAAGATTTCAGGAATTGCAATTGCAGACTAAAAAATGTATGAGCTTTTTAAACTTTAGGAATCGACTTTTAAGAAATTTCATTTTACAGACAGTGCTGTTAACTGAGATTCATTTAACATTGGTTAAATGAACATTTGAACACCTACATGCCCGGCACCGTGCTAAGACTGGAGATATTCATAGCCTTCATTTCAATGGTTAGGAGATGAAGGATTGAGCGGAGGAAGTGGGTAAAGTAACGCTAAAGAGCTTAGCCCTAAACTTTGATTAAGGTGTTGCAACACACTTCTGTTGAACTTTTTAAATGAGAGGAACCCAAACGACCTTAAATTTATCGCAGCTATGAAAGAAAGGAGTAGAGAGAGTCGTTTGGGAAAAAGAACGTCGGATGTAAGATGTGGTCTCAGTGAGTGAACAGAGAGGAAAGTGAGTAGAAGGGGCGATAGGATTCGCCTTTTTTCTTTTCCTTTTATTTTTCTTCTTCTTTCTTCTTCTTTTTTTGAGACAGAGTCTTGCTCTGTCGCCAGACGCCACTCTGGAGTGCAGTGGCACGATCTCGGCTCACGGCAACCTCCCGGGTTCAAGCAATTCTGCCTCCGCCTCCCGAGTACCTGGGACTGCAGGTGCGCGCCATCACACCCAGCTAATTTTTGTATTTCAGTGGAGACGGGGTTTCACTATGTTGGCCAGGATGGTCTCCATCTCTTGACCTCGTGATCCACCCGCCTTGGCCTCCCAAAGTGTTGGGATTACGGGCGTGAGCCACCGCGCCTGGCCTTTTTTCTTTAATTCTAAGAATGAGGATGGTACCAGGTAAGGAAGGTGAATGCCAGCTGAGTAGATAGTACCAAAGTTGACTTGCTTTTAAAAGACGATTATGTAATTGGTGGTGTGCCAGGGAAACTTGTACCTTAGAGGTGAATTTCCAACATAGGCCTACTGGAAATTGAAATGGAGCCCCAGGGTTTAGGTATTAATGGAAGCAAAATTGTGAAGAGAGCCAATTTCTCTCCCCTATTAAACATCCACTCCACCTCCACCCTATACTCAGTTTTACAGGGATCCTCAGGCTGCTGTGTCTAGGGCTTTATTGCAATCTGTCTCTCTTCTCTTCCATCAAAACTTTTCCCATTTTGTTCAGGACAGCTACCCCAAACTTTCATTATCTCTCTCTCTCTCCCTTTTTTTAAATGGAGACAGGATTTTGTTACCAGACTGGAGTGCAGTGGTGTGATCATGGCTCTCTGCAGCCTTGACCTCTCAGGCTCAAGCAATCCTCCCACCTCAGTTGCCTGTGTAACTAGAACCACAGGCATGTGACATGACGTCTGGCTAATTGATTTTTTGTAGAGATGTTTGTGTTGTGGGAGGGGGTTGTGGGGGGTGGGGAGTGAGAATCCCCTGCGTTACCCAGGCTGGTCTCAAACTCCTGGCCTCAAGCAATCCTTGTGCCTCAGCCTCCCAAAGTGCTGGGGTTACAAGCAAGAGCCACCATACCTGTCCCCAACCTGTCATTATCTAAGGAGCTCAGTTATGTAGTAAAGTTATCTACTTATATATTATTAGTGTTTTAGTGTTTTTTTTTTTCATTTCTCTCTAAGACTGTTCTAATGGAACCTCCTGTAGACACCCAGAGTATGGAATTTCTAAAATGACATTTTAAATATTGTGACAGGTCAGTGGGATAGGTGTTTTGCTAAGCCAAGGTACTTTCTTTCCAAGGATAAGCTATGGGAGGTGGTGAGAGCAGAACACACACACACACACACACACACACACACACACACACACAATTAGAACACATTTATCTAGTTATAACAATTTGTCTGTCTAGTTATTTGCAATCTTTTCAGGATTTTAAAAATCTCCTTCTCATTTGTAGAGTTTGGAAAATAGTATCTGTCCTATCTTCCTCACAAGAATGTTTTAGGAATTAAATGAGGTTTTGCCCATGGAAACTGCCTAAACTGTAAGGAGAAAAGTCAGTGTATTTATAATATTATCTCTCTTAGAGTTACTATTACCCTGTAAAGCCCATTTGAAGTCAAGAACAGACTTTTGTTCATATTTACAACCTCTATAGCAATTGATACAGAACCTCACTCAGAATATAAGTAGTATTCCCTTAAATCAAGTTTTTCTTCTGCACTAAAGTAATAGTCAATTCAGGGACACATGCTATAAAGGTTAGAATTAATTCTGTTACTCTGAGAAACACAGCAATAGTATTTTAGTTTCTGTGTCTTATATTAGGGAGAAAAAGGATCTGGAAAGGCAGAAGGAGAAAGAGAGAGAAAAGGAATGGCATTAGAGGTGGAAATATCAACTCTTAAAGTTTTAGTAAACCATGCCAAAAAAGATACTAGTAATGTTTCATGAGGGAGAGATTATTGGAGTACCCAAGTTTTACTTTTAAACTTTATACATGTTTTAAAACCCATTTTTTAAAAAGTAGTAGAATGAGGAAAGTGTACGTGGATAACTATAGATGTTTGCATGATTATTTACATCTTGCCAAACCATTTGGAAATTGAAATCCTGCAGTGTGTCTCCTGGGTTGTAAAAGGCAAGAAAGTTACACAGTAGGCAGCCATCAATGGAGTGTGATATTGCATCACTTAAAGGAAACCACAAACTGTCTATTCAGGATGTATACATACAATAAAAAGAGCTAACAATTCTTCATGTGTAAGAGCTAGGATGATCAATCCGCTTTTCTCTGAAATCTTAAGGTTGCTTCTTTTTAGGCCAAGGTACCTCGTGGTAGCAATCATGGATTTAGTAATCAGTAAATAGTGTCTGTAAGCCTCCCTTTTCTTAGCTAACCAGTGAATGACTCCTAGAAAAACCACATTTTTTTTTTTCTGCCACCCAGCAGTGCCATGACATGATCTTAGCTCACTGCAGCCTTGACCTCCCAGGCTCCAGCAATCCTCCCATCTGTGCCCCCCAAGAAGCTGGGACTACATGTACATGCCACTACACCCAGCTAATTTTTGTATTTTTTTTTGTAGAGATGGGGTTTTACCATGTTGCCCAGGGTAGTCTTGGACTTCTGAGCTCAAATGGTCCACCTGCCTTGGCCTCCCAAAGTGTTGGGATTACAGGCATGAGCCACTGCACCCAGCCTTGAAAACCACATTTCTGAGAGAGACTTTTCAGGGCAAGGGAAGTTATGTGTAAAGTAGATAGTCCCTATCTATTTTATTTTACTTTTGGTTTTGAAATTGGTGTTTAAAGAATTAAACATAATGAATACTTGATATGAATTTCTTGGATTTTTTTGAGATAGTCTCTTATCTCCCAGGCTGGAGTGCAGTGATCTCAGCTCACTGCAACCTTCACCTCCCAAGTTCAAGGGATTCTCCTGTCTCACCTTTCCGAGCAGTTGAGACACTACAGGTACCTGCCATCACACCTGGCTAATTTTTGTATTCTTAGTAGAGATGGAGTTTCACCATGTTGGCCAGGCTGGTTTCAAACTCCTGACCTCAGGCGATTCACCTGCCTTGGCCTCCCAAAGTACTGGGATTACAGGCATGAGCCACTGTTCCTGGTCCTTGGATGTTTTAAAATGTCCTAAATATGTGGCTGCTAATCTTTAGAAAAATAATGAAGGATAAACCAGGCATTGTAGGGAAATAAAAAGCTTTAAAAAGTGACATGTAATAGTATCTTTTTCACAAGTATAAAGTTTTATTTTTTCTATTTGGATGAAAACCCCAAAATGCCACAGGAATGATCACAGAAGGAAATTTATATAAATTCACCATTAAATGCCTATGAAATAATCTCTTCTTAAAAATCAGTGGTAGTATTAAAGGATGACTTAAACTTTTTTTTTTTTTTTTTTTTTTTGAGACGGAGTTTCGCTCTTGTTACCCAGCCTGGAGTGCAGTGACGCAATCTCGGCTCACCGCAACCTCCGCCTCCTGGGTTCAGGCAATTCTCCTGCCTCAGCCTCCTGAGTAGCTGGGATTACAGGCACACGCCACCATGCCCAGCTAATTTTTGTATTTTTAGTAGAAACGGGGTTTCACCATGTTGACCAGGATGGTCTCGATCTCTTGACCTCGTGATCCACCCGCCTCGGCCTCCCAAAGTGCTGGGATTACAGGCTTGAGCCACCGCGCCCAGCGACTTAAACATTTATTTGCTTATGCCTAGGCCGGGCGCGGTGGCTCAAGCCTGTAATCCCAGCACTTTGGGAGGCCGAGGCGGGTGGATCACGAGGTCGAGAGATCGAGACCAACCTGGTCAACATGGTGAAACCCCATCTCTACTAAAAATATAAAAAATTAGCTGGGCATGGTGGCGCGTGCCTGTAATCCCAGCTACTCAGGAGGCTGAGGCAGGAGAATTGCCTGAACCCAGGAGGCGGAGGTTGCGGTGAGCCGAGATCGTGCCATTGCACTCCAGCCTGGGTAACAAGAGCGAAACTCCGTCTCAAAAAAAAAAAAAAAAAAAAAAAAAAAAAAAAAAAAATTTGCTTATGCCCATAGCATTGTATTAAATTTAAGACAAAAATATGGTCTTAAGATTATCGTTAGTCACTAAACCGTGCAAGACAATTATAATTCTGACTAGCCTCATAGTGAATAATTTTCCCTCTATTTGTTAAATATCAGCCTTCACATAATTAAGATGAGACTTATTTCTACACGAGAAGCTGCACAGTAGGCCTTTGTTGTGTTGGTGTGCTGGGGATGCCGGGAGAGGCCAAATGTCCTTGGCCCGGTTTTGGGGATCAAAAATGCCCATATTACTAAACAAGGTAAGGTCCCAGGGTAAAATGAAAACCTGGGAGGAGATAATTTGGTAAGCTCTTATTAGTGCTAATACCTTAGTACAAATGAATGAGTTAGGTAAGTTTATCCTGTCCTGAAGAAAGGTGGAAGCACGTGGTTAAATTTTGATTGGGAGGGAGAGGGAAGGGTGAGAGAGGTGTATGGGTGGTATTCTGCCTGTGGGAGGCCAGGTCAGGGGTGGGGTCCTCACTGTGTCTTTGGGCAAATAGAGGGATCTGAATGAGGTGCAAAACTTTTAATGTGAGACTACCTATGATCAAGAAGTTAAACATTTTATTTTTATTTTTTGAGACAGTCTCACTCTGTTACCCAGGCTGGGGTACAATGGCATGATCTCGGCTCACTGCAACCTCCACCTCCTAGGTTCAAGTGATTCTTCTGCCTCAGCCTCCCAAGTAGCTGGGACTACAGGTGCACCCCACCACCCCTGGCTAACTTTTATATTTTTAGTAGAGATGAGGTTTTGCCATGTTGGCCAGGCTGCTCTTGAACTCCTGCCCTCAAGTGATCCACCTGCCTCAAAGTAAAACATTTTAAATATCTACTGAAAACCTAACAACTTAACAGTTTTCTGGGAGGAATGACTCTGTGATCAATTCTGTGCTTAGGGAAACGAGCAGCTTCCTTTGAAAGTTATCTGAGGTAGAATTGTATGCATTTATACGTGTCAAAATATATGTTCCCTCACAGAGCCAACCCTAGGAAAAGCTATACAAATCTCCGGATTGCCTTATTCTCCAGACTTTTTTTTTTTTGAGACGGAGTTTCGCCCTTGTTACCCAGGCTGGAGTGCAATGGCGCGGTCTCGGCTCACTGCAACCTCCGCCTCCTGGGCTCAGGCAATTCTCCTGCCTCAGCCTCCGGAGTAGCTGGGATTACAGGCACGTGCCACCATGCCCAGCTAATTTTTTGCACTTTTAGTAGAGACGGGGTTTCACCATGTTGACTACGATGGTCTCGATCTCTCGACCTCGTGATCCACCCGCCTCGGCCTCCCAAAGTGCTGGGATTACAGGCTTGAGCCACCGCGCCTGGCCCAGACTTTTTTTTTAACCCCTTCTCTTTGGCAAAACCAACCATATGAATTTTTGTTCTGTGCCAAGCAGATTGATTTTATTTTTTTACAGATGGGCTTGCTCTGTCACCCAGGCTAGAGTGCTGTGGCACGATCATAGTACACTTCAGCCTTGAACTCCCAGGCTCAAGTGATCCTCCCTCCTCAGCCTCCTGAGTAGCTGGAACTGCAGGCATGTGCCACCACACTTGGCTATAGGCAGGTGATTTAAATGAGTGAATTAGTCTGGGTGTGACTGCGTACACATTGGGTAAGTAGTAAGGCTCTGAAAAAAACTCATGTAAATGAATTTGTTGATATCAAACTTCATGCTTTTTAGATATTTGCTCACATTTTTTCCCCCATCGCTGTATGGGTCAAATAAAACACATCTGCGGGATGGATTTTGTGCATTCATCCCTGGTTTGTGAACTGTGGATGAATGGACGGACCAGTGACACAGCTTCTGCTTTGGGAACAGTGGCAAAGACACAGTAATTTTAGCACAGTGTAGAAAATGTTATGAGAGTGATAGGTGTGTTTAAATTCTGTGATCCATCATTACCATGACTCTCACACATGCATCAACTTCCTTGTGCCTTTCTCTTGACAAAATCTCTATCCTCATTAAATCCAACTCTCCCACCTGCTCCAAAGCTTCGTCCAAGCAGGCTGATGAGGCTGGAGAGAAACGACAGTGATGTGATGAGTGATCCCACTTTGAGTGAACCCATCATGCTGTCTGGAACTCTTCCTGTATACCTCTAATTCATGTATTCTTCCTTTTTCTTAGATGACTATTTCATACTTTCAAGTCCCTCAACATTTTAACAGTTCTTCGCTCAGCCTCACGCTCAGGTGATAGCCTTTCTTTATTTTGAAAATTGAAGCAAGAGAGCGTCTCTCTCCACACATGCTCACTACTTGCTTCTCTACCCTTCCACTCAGCCTTCCATCCTGCTGTTACTATGCATTAACTGTCCATGCTGCTGCTGCGTGCGTTTTCTTTGTTTTGTTTGAGACAGGGTCTTACTCTCACCC